>NC_044551.1:112440669-113083169 GCF_007565055.1 Rhinopithecus roxellana | reverse complement strand
CTTAAATACATCAGCTTTTCCTCCAGGTGAAATGGAGAACTACTGGAAGGTTTGGAGTAGAAGAGTGACATGCATGAACTAACATTTAATGAGATTTTTCCTGTCTGCTGTAATGAGAATAGACTTTATAGGGATGAAGTTAATGCAAGATTATCACTTAAGAGGCTATTACACAGGAACTAAAAAAGAGTCCATATAGCCAAGACAATCCTAAACAAAAAGAACAAAGCTGGAGACATCATGCTGCCTAATTTCAAACTATACTACAAGGCTACAGTAACCAAAACAGCATGGTACTGGTACTGAAACAGATATATAGACCAATATAACAGAACAAAGGCCTCAGGAATAACACCACACATCTACAACTATCTGATTTTTGACAAACCTGACAAAAACAAGTAATGGGGAAAGGATTCCTTATTTAATAAATGGTGTTAGGAAAACTGGCTAGCCATATGCAGAAAACTGAAACTGGACCCCTTCCTTACACCTTGTACAAAAATTAACTCAGGATGTATTAAAGACTTAAATGTCGTACCTAAAATCATAAAAACCCTAGAAGAAAACCTAAGTAATACCATTCAGGACATAGGCATGGGCAAAGACTTCATGACTAAAACACCAAAACCAATGGCAACAAAAGTAAAAATTGACAAATGGGATCTAATTAACCGAAAGAGCTTCTGCACAGCAAAAGAAACTATCATGAGAGTTAACAGACAACCTACAGAATGAGAGAAAATTTTTGCAATCTATCCATCTGACAAAGAGCTAATATCCAGAATCTACAAGGAACTTAAATAAATTTACAAAAAAAAAAAAAAAAAAAAAAAAAACATCAAAAGGTGGGCAAAGGATATGAACAGACACTTCTTAAAAGAAGACATTTATGTGGCCAAAAAACATATAAAAAAAGCTTATCATCACTGGTCATTAGAGGAATGCATGTCAAAACCAAAATGGGATATGATATCATGCCAGTTAGAATGGCGATCATTAAAAAGTCAAGAAACAACAGATCCTGGAGAGAATGTGGAGAAATAGGAATGCTTTCACACCGTTGGTGGGAATGTAAATTAGTTCAACCATTGTGGAAGACAGTCTGGCAATTCCTCAAGGATCTAGAACCAGAAATACTATTTGACCCAGCAATGGGATTGCTGGGTATATAGCCAAAGCATTTTAAATCATTCTACTCTAAAGACACATGTACATGTATGTTTTATACAGCACTATTCACAATAGCAAAGACTTAGAACCAACCCAAATGCCCATTAATGATAGACCAGATAAAGAAAATGTGGCACATATACACCATGGAATACTACACAGTCATAAAAAAGGATGAGTTCATGTCTTTGCTGGGACATGGATGAAGCTGGAAACTATCATTCTCAACAAACTAACACAGGAACAGAAAACCAAACACCACATATTCTCACTCATAAGTGAGAGTTGAACAGTGAGAACACATGGACACAGGGAGGGGGACATCACACACCAGAGTCTGTTGGGGGGTGGGGAGCTAGGGGAGGGATAGCATTAGGAGAAATACGTAATGTAGATGACAGGTTGATGGGTGCAGCAAACCACAATGGCACGTGGATACCTATGTAATAAACCTGCATGTTCTGCACATGTATCCCAGAACTTAAAGAATAAAATAATAATAATAATAATAATAATAATAATAATAATAATAATAATAATAAAAGAGACTATTACACAGGAGGCTGAGGCAGGAAGATTGTTTAAGCCCAGGAGTTCGAGGCCGCAGTGAGCTATGCTTGCCCCACTGCATTCCAGCCTGGGGTGACAGAACAAGACCCCAATTCTAAAAAAGAAAAGGAGGTTATTAAAGTAAAGGCTATTACAATAATCCAGGGATAATTTAATGGGAGCCTAGACCTTGTTGGGGGGTGAAAAATGATGACTGTTTTTAAGGCTGAATCTAATAAAATTTTCTGATGTGTTAGACATTGGCTATGAAAGAATGAAGGCACTCAAGAATGACTCCAGATTTGTTTTTTGTTCTGTTCAGGATTTTTTGACCTGTAGCAAAGACAAAGATGAAATGGGATATACTACTGGAGAAACATATAGAGAGAGAAATATCCAAATACTATAAAATGTCAATCCTGTTCTTTTAACCTCTATGCTTGTTAGTCAGTTTTATGGGAGTGATGGGTGGAAAGGTGTTGATGGGGTGGCTGAGGATAGTCTAAAAATTCATAGTAAAATTTTCAGGAAGAATGAATATGCAAAAGTCACCAAGAGAATTTTAAATAAGAATAATAGTGAGGGGGCATTTGCCTGCTTACTCAGAATATAGAATTAACCTATGTTAAATAAATCCATATGGTACTGGCACCAGAATAGACAAATAGATCAATGGAACAGAATAGAACATCTAGAAATATATGCATATACATTAGAATTTGATATATAACAAAATAATGGTACAAATTGATAGAAAGAAACCTTCTTTTTCAGTAAATTGTGTTGTGCCAATTGGCTAATCAGCTGGGAAAAAAATTACAAGTTGCCCCCTTACCTTTGTACCATATATAAAAATTAACTCAAAATGAATCAAAGACCTAAATGGAAAACATAAAACTATAAAACTCTTGACTGGGCATGGTGGCTCATGCCTGCAATCCCAGCACTTTGAGAGGCCGAGGTGAGTGAATCACTTGAGGCCAGGAGTTCGAGACCAGCCTGGCCAACATGGCAAAACCCATCTGTACTAAAAATACAAAAATTAGTTGGGCATAGTGGTGCATGCCTGTAGTCCCAGCTACTCGGAAGGCTGACATAGGAGAACAGCTTGAACCCAGGAAGCAGAAGTTGCAGTGAGCCGAGATCATGCCACTTCCCTGCAGCCTGGGAGACAGAGCATGACTCTGTCTCAGAAATAATAATAATAATAACAATAATAATTTTTTAAAAATAAAACTCTTAGGAAAAACCCTAGGAGAGAAGCTTTATGACATTGAGTTTGGCAATGGTTTCTTGGATATGATACCAGGCATAGAAAACAAAAATAAAAATAGACAAATTGGATGACTTCAAAATTAAAAGCTTCCATGCATCAAAGGACACAATACAGTGAAAATGTAACCTATAGAATGGGAGAAAATATTTGCAAATTATATATCTGATAAGGGATCAATATGAAGAATATGTAAAGAACTCCTACAACTGAACAACAACACAAAATTTAAAAAATGAACAAAGGACCTGAATAGATATTTTGCCAAATAAAATATACAAATAATCAACAAGCATAGGAAAAGAGGTTCAATATCACTAATGATCAGAGAAATGCAAATCAAAATCGCAGTATTACCTCACACCCATTAGGATGGCTGTCATTTAAACATAAGAAAATCATTGTTGGTAAGTATGTGGGAAAATCAGAACTCTTCTGCACTGTAGTGGTGCAACCACTATGGAAAACAGTGACAGTTTCTCAAAATATTAAAAATTGAGTTACCATATGATCCAGCCATTCCACTTCGGATATATAGCCAAAAAAATTAAAAGCATATTTGTATACCCATGTTTACAGCAGCATTACTCAAAATAGCCAAAAGTTGAAAGCAACCCAAATGTCCATTGACTGATGAATAGATAAACAAAATGTGGAATATACACACAGTGGAATATTACTCATTCTTAAAAAGGAAGGAAATTCTTATTCATGCTATAACACGGATGGACCTTAAAAATATGCAAAGCAAAATAAACCAATGACAAAAAGAAAAATGCTATATGATTTTACTTATATGAGGTATAGGGAGTAGTCACACTCATAGAAATAAAGCTAGAGTAGTGCTCACCAGGGGTTGGGGGTGGGTGCAATGGAGAGTTGTTTAGTGAGTACAGAGTTTCAGTTTGCAAGAGGAGAAAGTCCTGGGGATTGGTTGAACAGCAATGTGAGTTTATGTAACACTACTGAACTTTGTACTTAAATGGTACATTCTATGTGTTGTATCACAATTGCAAAAGTTTTTAAACTTATAAAATTTTAAAAAATAGGCTGGGCACCATGGCTTACACCTGTAATCCCAGCACTTCGAAAGGCGGAGGCAGGTGGGTCACGAGGTCAGGAGATCAAGATCATCCCGGCTAAGACAGTGAGACCCCGTCTCTACTAAAAACACAAAAAAATTAGCTGGGCGTGGTGGGGAGCGCCTGTAGTCCCAGCTAGTTGGGAGGCTGAGGCAGGAGAATAGCGTGAACCCGGGAGGAGGAGCTTGCAGTGAGCCGAGATTGTGCCTCTGCACCCCAGCCTGGGCGAAAGAGCCAGACTCTGTCTCAAAAAAGAAAACAAACAAACAAACAAACATTTATTTCACCATACACATTTTTTAAATTATACTTTAAGTGGTCAAAATTTATTAATTTATTAAGCATGTGGTTTGTGCCTAGGATTATGCTAAACTTGAAAACACAAAGATGCATGTGACTTACCCTCAGCTCTTCCAGTGAAGAAATGAATCAATGTGACAGTTGCCTGAGTTGTACAGAGCCCTCCTAGGAAGATAGCAAGCCCAGTGATTCAGGCCACCAACCCCAGCACAGGACTGCCTTATCCAAACCCACCTCTGCTGCTTACTGCCTGTGTGACCATCAACTGGTTACTCATACTCTTTGTACCTCCATTTTCTAATGTGTGAAATGGGAGGAATAATGAACCCTACCTCATGGCTGTTTTTAAAGGCTATATAAATTAAGGTATGTTAAAGGACTTAAAACAGTATAAAGCACACAGAAAGTACTATTAGTGCATTAGTAGTAGTGTGAACTAAACCTACTGTAGAACAGAGTCCTTTATTTTCTATTTTGACTTTTTTGTTCTTTTAAAATATGCATTCGTGCTGTTATTCACCTTTAAACTCAAATGATACTTTCTTGCCCAGATTTCAAATAGATCTACAAAAGTTTACTATTTTCTAACTTAATCTACTTAGTTCTTTACTCTCTAGAGAAAACAAATCAATAACACTGAAAACCTTAAAATTATCATTTTGTTCAGCTGCCTCCAGATTATTACTGCAGATTTTAAAGAAGAATGGGCCTAGAATGGAACTCTAGGGAAGAAGGATTCCTTACCCTATGGGCTTTGCAAATCTTGTCCTCTCGGATGAGTGCCTATTATCTATGCGCATTGTTCCCTTCACTAATGCAGTGACTGACCCTGACAGAACTGTCCTCTCCAAGAACATGCGCACTTGTATTTCTCATTTAGTTTTGATATAGAACCTTGTCAAAGGTGTTTTAAAAACACAAGTAGGTTGTACCACTTACCTCTGTCGTCAGTGTGCCCATGTACCACCTTAAAGAATCCTAGCCTCAAATACTATCTCCCCTCATATAATCAAGTGGCCATTTCTCTCCAAACTGGGGTTGAGTTATTCGTGAGGAACTACAAGCAATGGAATTCTTCTCATAACCCCAATTTTGTAGCTCTAACTGTAAAGTAATGCCACTAACCCAGTGTGACTCTGAGGATCAGCACCCTTATCTGCCACTTAGCTATAGCCTGGGGCCGTGCTGCCCTTCGGCTGCTGTTGAAGTAAGGTCAAAGAAAGGGTAGCTAAATGTGCCAACAGTGGCTCAAAATGGAAATTGTGCCTGGTGATATTGAGGTCAATCTATATGAACAATAACGTAAAATATGAGAGTTTGTGTTGCTTTGCTTTATCTGTCTCTATGGAAAGAACATGGGAATTTAAATTGTCCAGGGCTGAAGCCCCTACACATTTTTCTGGCAAAATTATCTGTTGCTCATCAATAAAATAATGGAAAATAGGCCATAAATTGCTACTGGGGCAACCAAGTAACCACATGAAAAAGAAATAGAATCAAATCCTACTCATTTTTATACCTAAATAAACTCCAGGTAGATCAAAGACATAACATATCCTCAAAAAAGGATACCACAGAACATTTTTAAAAATCATCAAGAAATAGGTAATATATCTAAGTGTGATAAATAAACTACAAATCATAAAAGAAACTAATAAATTTTATTACATAAATTTTTAAAAATCCATATGGCAAAAACAACAGAAAAAATAAGAAACGATAAACTGGGTGAAAGTTCTTATTTTGCATTACAGAGAAAAGGCTTATTTCTCATAACAATTGACAAAAATAAAATTGATTAAAACTTCAACAGAAAAATATCAATAGAGAGTTCAGAAAGTATAGATGGTCCTTAAGCTTATGAAAAGATATCCTTACCTATAAGATAAGATAAGATATGCTAATTATAATTACACTAAGATTTCCCTATTTTTTGTTTTGTTTTGTTTTTTTGAGATGGAGTCTTACTCTGTTGCCTAGGCTGGAGTACAATAGCATGATCTCAGCTCACTGCAACCTCCACCTCCCGTGTTCAAGTGATTCTCCTGCCTCAGCCTCTTGAGTAGCTGGGATTATAGGCACCCGCCACCACGCCCAGCTAATTTTTGTATTTTTAGTAGAGACAGGGTTTCAACATGTTGGTCAGGCTGGTCTCAAACTCCTGACCTCTGGTGATCCACCCGCCTCAGCTTCCCAAAGTGCTGAGATTAGAGGCATGAGCCACCGCGCCCGGCCAACATTTCCCTCTTGAGTTTGGGTTTGACTTAGTGACTCATATCCTGAGACACGTGTGTGCAAAGGGGAAAAAGAGTAAGTTTACCATGAACGCATCTGGCAAATACTACCTTAACCAAATCCACAAGGTGACCGTCACCAGTGATAAGTCATCTTGATATCACCTACCATCTGATATGACATGAGGAGGGAACTTTACCTGTGAAGTGTTCCTTGCAAAAACTGTAACACCATTCTAATCATAAGACACATATTTGAAAAACCAAATTGAGAGACAGTCTACAAACCACTGACCAGGACTTTTCAAAACACTTCAGGTCATGAAGAGCAAAGGAAGACTGAGAGACTGTCAGAAACCAGGTGAGACTAAGGAGACATGATGACTAAACACAATATTGCCTCCTAGATGGGATACAGGAATATTAGTAGAAAAACTGTTAAAATCCAAATAAAATTAGAAGTTTAGGTAATAGTAATATATCAATGTTAGTTTCTTAGTTTTGATGAGTGTACCATGGAGATATGAGATGTTACCATGAGGGGAAACTGAGTGAGGAATATACAAGGATTTTCTGTACTATCTTTGCAACTTTTCTATAAAATCTAGAATTATTCCAAAATAAAAAAGTATATTAAAGATGTAATTTTTACCTATAGGTACAGCAAAGATAAAAAGTTTGATAACCTAATATGTTGGAAATGTTGTAGGAAAATAGTCTTTCATACATTTTTGGAAGAAGTATAAATTGGAACATTTAAGAAGATCAAATTGGCAATATCTTCAAAATAACAACTGAATTATCCTTTGACTCAGCAGTTACATTTCAATAAATTTAATAGGTATACTGCTGTATGTGCAGAATAAAAAGATTATTCATCATAGCATTATTATAGAAAAAGATTGGAAATAACTTTCACATCACTAGAGACTTAATGAATTGTGGCACATTCTTTCAGGGTAAAATTTGCAATTGGAAAATAAACTTCCAACATAGAGTGTAAGTTTTTAAAAAAGCCAGGATGCCTTAGAGTGGAGAGTATGTTACCATGTATTTAAAGAGAAGGGGACACATGTTATATTTTCTTGTGTGTGCATTAAACGCATCTGGAAGGGTAGACAAGCAGCTGGAAAATATCATCTGTTTCCAGAGAGAAACACTGGAATATGCCAAGGGGGAAAGAGATCTTTCTCTTTCCAGTGTACCTTTTAGCACATTTTCAATTTTTAAAGATATAAATATATGACCTACCACATTTCACCAAATCTCTGATGCTATTAATGAAAAGATGCAGCATTCTTTGTACAACTAAGAATAAAAAGTTGTCATTAACCTGTAGAATACCACTGATTATAAGATAAATCCTGATTTTAAAATGTGCAGCTTTGGAAACGATGAAATATAATTTTAAAATAATACTTTGAAAAATGTTTTGAAGGGATCTCTGCTTTTATATGCATAGAAAAAAAGTCTGAAGGGGGATATACAACAAATAGTTACCACCATTATTTCTAAATAGTTGAATACTGTGATTTTTACTTTCTTCTCTGTATTTTCTAATTTTCCTACAGGGGAAAAAAAAAAAAAACGTTGCTTTTATGATTAGAAAAGAATGTTAGGAAATTCAATGTGACTGTAAGTTTTACGGGGCAACTCCTCAGTTGCCTAGTTTGTGGTGAGGGAGTTTTTAAGAAGGTGACCTTCTTACAAGCTGCAAGTTCCCCACCACCACACCTCCCTTTACCATCTCCTTTGTAAATTCCTCTTCCTGTGACTTAAATATTCATTTCTGAAGGGTCTAACTTTCTGATCTTCTTCTTCCTTCTTCCTTTTTCTTCTTCCTTCTTCTTCCTTTTTTTTTTTTTTTTTTTTTTTTTTTTTTTTTTTTTTTTTTTTTTGAGACTGAGTCTCCTCTGTCCCCCAGGCTGGAGTGCAGTGACATGATCTTGGTTCGCTGTAACCTCCAGCCTCCCAGGTTTAAGCAATTCCCATGACTCAGTCTCCCAAGTAGCTGGGATTACAGGAGCCCGCCACCACTACCGGCTATATTTTTTTTAGTAGAGATGGGGTTTCGCCATGCTGGCCTGGCTATTCTCGAACTCCTGACCTCAAATAATCCGCCTGCCTCGGCCTCCCAAAATGCTGGAATTACAGGCATGAGCCACCGCACCCATCTGGTGGTCTTCACTTGTTAGTCTGTGTATTTTGACACAGAAGCAGACTAATATTATAGTTCAGGGTGTAGGTTCTGGTGCCAGACTCACTGGTTTCAAATCTGGGCACTGCCACTTACTGAGGAGTCTTGAGGAAACAGTTGTTCTCTCTATGCCTCAGTTTCCTCATCTGCAAAATGGGAATGATAAGTATACCTACATTATAGGGTGTCAGTAATGATTAAAACAGTGGAAGGATGTAAAAAGGGTGGATGGTGCTGGTGGAGTAAATGACCCAGAAACTTCAGTGATTCTGATGCATCCTGGATGATTGCATCCACACACATGGTTTCAGTTAGCATCTATGTGTTCAAGACTCCGAAATTCATTTTCCAGCCCAGATATGTGCCCTGAGCTTCAGACATAGATTCAACTGTTTTCTGCATATCTCCACTTAAACATTCACTTAGATAAATGTAATCTGTCTAAAAGAGAACTCATCATCCTTCAGGTTAATTACCTGTTTCCCTACCACCATTTCCACTTCCATTCATTTACTTTGTTGCTTTTGTCAGAAATCTGAGTATCATTCTTGACTTTGTTTCCCTCAATACTCCTTCCACTCCAAAATACACACAAATAATAGATCACTTTGTCCAGCAGGCACAACCTCCTAAATGACTCTTGATTCTTCTGTTCTTTGCCATCCCCGTGGCCACTGCCACCAGGCAGGCAACCTGCATCTCGCTCCTGGATGGCTGCGGCACCCTATAGCCTTGTCTAGTCTCTCTCTTTCCTATACCACGGGCAGAATGATCTGATAAGAAATCCAATCAGGGTGTCCTCACTTATATAAGCTGTCAGTGAGTACTCACCATCCTTAAGACAAACTATTTTTAATATGGTTTATATGTGCTGGCTCTGTACTCTCCTCCCCCACTAATCTTATCTGATATGACCACCTTACCTTCAGCACTTCATTCCAAACATAATGAAATACTGTGTATTTCTAAAAGTTTCTGTGGTCTGGTTTCACTCCAGTCCTTTGCACAGGGCCTTCCTCCATCTGGAACCCACTTTCCATCCTTCATATAGTTAATACTTATTTTCCTTCAGGTCTCAGATTAGACATTTTTGTCTCAGAAAGCTTTCCCCAAGCCCAACTCTTGGCTGGATCTGCCTTTCGAGTGCTCCCATGGCATCTTGATCTTACTTCTTACAAAGCAGTTCACACTACGAGAGCTTTTCCCCAACTCAGCTGTAAACTTCCTCAAGTAGGAGACTATGTCTAACCAGTAGTGTGCTGGAGTTGAGAAATACCAGCTGGCTGGAGCCAGTTGTTAAATGTCCTGGATTGTTTTGAACTGGTTGTTAAGCATAGCCATTATAAAATATCAAATTATGTAAGTAAATATAGTATATTTAAAATGAAAATAATAAAAGCCTAAGACTCATTTCTTCCTAATTACAAGATTGTACTATAATCTATACTTTTGAGACAACATATGTTCATGTTGTACATCTCTCCTTAACTCCATGGTTAGTGGCAAAATATTGGTAGCTTGAAATTGGCCATGATGGTCATATTTGCACATGAAGATTGGCAAATGCTATAAACCAAGGCTTGATTTATTGTTAGTTAATTGTCTAGACCCAAGAAACTGATGGAGAAATGTTAATAATGCAGATTAAACTTTAAAGTGTGTCATAGTTTCTGTGAACAACACAAAAAATTAAATAATTCAATTCAGCAAAGAAGTAGCTCAAGTAGCTCATGTCATTAACATGACACTGACATAGATCTTCATAGTTTCAATCTTATCTTATTCATTAATGTAAAGGAAAATGCAACCAACATTCATTCATGTCAGCCCGACACATAGCGAGCCAGCTGGCCACCACTTACCAGCACCCCACTGTGTCTAACCCACTTTGATGTTCCCAGCACCTGACATTAACCTGAAACAGAGGTGATGCTTAGCAAATATATATTCAAGATAAGATTTGTCAATTTACAAGTACATAAATATATGAAAACATGAATTAATGAATACAAGGAAGCCCAGAATGTCCCTAAACACCATCACTGACTATTTCTTTGGAGGAAAGGTTCAAAAACGGGTGGAAACTCTGAATTGATACCCATGGAATGTGGAATGACTTTGCCACTGTCCTTTGAGTGTTGCCTGAGCCCCTTTGCCCAGGTCAGCGATCCAGAACAGACAATTCAATAAGTACAGTGTCAGGTTTCCCAAAGGGCATGTGGCTAGCCCCTACATGACTTTCAATTAACACATAATTGGCAGGATTGTTCTAGATTTATGGGGCCTTTGTTGTGTTCTTTTAGTGGTGCATGCGGCTTATATAAGCTGAGTGGGCTGTCTTTGAGAAATGTCCAGACCTTGAAGGGAAAATTTTCGTCTTCTTCATCACTAGCTTGTTTGCTGCGGTGAGGATATTTTTGGTTCTTGGCTGAGTCGGTCTCTCTTTTTGGCCCATGTACCCCTAGGGAATAGCTGCTCCTACAGATGGAAACTAATTGAAGAGTAACCGTAGGCTGATACTGCAAACCGGGAGGGAGGAGGGCTAGCTGCAGGATGCCTGGCATCCCTATTTATTCCGACTTCAGTGTAGTTTCTGAGCTTAAACATTCTGGGAAGTGCTTTACTGAGTGGGGCTGCCCCTGAGGTTTACTGAGAACCTTCCCTTACCTGATGGCAGCTAAGGGAATGTCCCAGATATAGCCCCCTAGGGTGGCCACTGGTGCTTAGGAGTGTATCCTGGAAGGAAACTGCCTGCCTAGGTTCAAACCAGGGCTCTGGCTTAGAATCCAGGTAACCATGGGGGAATTACTTAACTTCTCTGTGCCTCAGTTTCCTTATTTATAAAATAGGAATAATATCAACAGAACCTATTTTACAGGGCTGTTATAAGGATTAAATGAGATCATTTGCACATAACAAAATCTTCAATAAATTGCAGCTAGTTTTTGTCTTTGAAGTGAAGATGCAGGAGACGTCTAGAAACCAATGAAGACCTGGCTACAAGAAAGACCAACTTGAGATTTAGCTTGGGAGAAATGCTTCTTACAAAGGCTTAACCAAAACTCAGGCCTGGGTTTCCAGGACTGAATCAAGAAAGCTCTTTTTTATCCATGCATCTAATAGAAGGCAGTGTGTCGCAGTGGAAAAAGCCGGACCTTTAGAATTATACAAGACCGGGGTTTTAAACCTGAATTGAGTGACTTTCAGCAAATTGCTTCACTCCTATGAGACTCAGCTTTCAAATCTGTAAAATGAGTGAAACTGTAATAAGGATTTCAAAAGAGAGGATTCAATAAGATATGACATTACAATGCTGAGCAAAGGGGAACCATGCTTGTTGAAATTGAAAGATCAATTCTAGGCCCTAGAAATTTCTGATCCTAAGTGGGTGGTGACATTACTCCCACTAAGCAGGCATAAACAGGAACACCCCAATATCTCCCTGGGCATGGCTGCAAGTCAACAAGCTGAAATCAGTGTGGACAAGATGGACACAACAGCCTCTACCATGTGTGACCAGCTGACCTGACATAACCCCCGCGATTTCCTTACCTGCGTGTGTCCAATATATCCACTAGGTGGCAGTGTTCAATAATAAACAATGACAACATTAAAGAGCCTCTGGCCAGCACTAATACTGCAGGCAGCCTAAGGACCATTATGCTAAGAGCACCAACTACAGTTTTCCTTTCTAATGACTGTACAGGATTCCAATTCCTGGCTTTGGTATGGTGGCAATTTTCTTCTCAATCTTCTTGCATTTTATGTCTGAAATAGATAATGTTTTTAATTGCCATAACTGACCACATATTATATGCCCGGGGAATGTACAAAGAGCTTTGCAAACATTGTTGCATTGCATTGCTGTACCAGCTTTGCAGTGTATAGATGAAGGATCTGAGGATCAGCGAGTAACACCTTGCCTGGATGCACAGCTGGTAAGTAACAGTGCTGGGTTCAAACCTGGGTTTATCGGATGTCAGAGCCTAGCTATTAACCATCATGCTGTCCTGCTACGGATTTTAAGAAGAATTATTATCAAGATAAGTGTCATTAGTGCAAAGTAAATTATCTCTGATATTAGGGCATTATATTTGTATCCATATAATACTAGTATTCATAGTACCAAATGGAGGATTTATGCAGCACCCACCTGGAAGCTGATGCAAAGCAAGTGGGGCCAATGACACTTCTGCTGACACCTCAGGACAGGGCAGGCATATAGCAGCAGAGTCTTCTGACTATGACTGACAGTTCTGACAAGGTGTCTTAGAGGAATGGAGGGCACACTGTCATTATTTTCTTTTTTACGGATGAAAAAAACAAGTCACAGAAAGGGAAAGTTGCTTGCCTGAGGTCCCACTGTGGTTCACCTGAACCACTCTCTGCACTTTCCCATTATCCTGAAAATTGGCTAATCAGAGAGAACCTCAGCATTCTGAACAAGTAAATGATAGTGTGATTCTGGGGAAGACCTTCTATGATATGCTGGCAGATAGAGACAAATTATTTATATATTTAAGAATTATATAGCTTGAAAAAGATTATTATTTGGTTTCTGGGTAAAACAAACATATGGCTTAAATTTTCATCATATGTATTTTGAAGGGAGCTGGTGGATGATTTTCTTTTGGGAATCTAAGCCTGATTCTGCCATCAAACTAATTGAGTGACTGTGAATAAGTTATTCCTCTCTGGGCCTCAATTAAGAGGATGAGATTAAGAAAATATAAACACACAGTTTGTCATGATATTCTGGTGTGTGTCCCCATCAATTCCTATATGTTTAGGTGATGGTGTGCTAGAACTGGAAGGGAAGTTAGAGACAAAATGGTATATCATCTTCATTTTACAGATGGGAAAACTGAGCCCCAGAGAGAAGTGACTTGTTCATTGTTCACAGTCACCCAAATAATTGATGGCAGGACCAGGCCCAGATTCCCAAAAGAGGACCCTTTGTCAACTCCCTTAAAAATACAGGATATGCTGGCCTGGTGCAGTGTCTCACACCTGTAATCCCAGCACTTTGGGAGGCCAAGGCTGGCGGTTCACGAGGTCAGGAGATCGAGACCATCCTGGCTAACACAGTGAAACCTGGTCTCTACTAAAAATACAAAAAATTAGCTGGGCATGGTGGTGGGCACCTGTAGTCCCAGCTACTTGAGAAGTTGAAGCAGGAGAATGGCGTGAACCCGGGAGGTCGAGCTTGCAGTGAGCCGAGATCGCACAAGTGTACTCCAGCCTGGGTGACAGAGCAAGACTCCGTCTCAAACAAACAAACAAAAGAAAAATACAGGAGCTGAGAACTTAAACCAGAAGTCTTTTCAGAGTGGGCTCTTGTGGGCTGGTCCTGCAAGATAAAAAAAAAGTCCTGAAGTTAAAAAAATCTGCGAAGTTCCAAGTCAAGCTATTTAGCAGGACTTGCCAGAAGCTTTAATATGCTAATGTTTATCATAAATCTCCCAAAAGGGAATTAGAGTATTTAGATTTTGCCAAGATTATTTAACCTCAAACTGATTTTTTTGATTTTTGTTTCTTTTTTTTTCTTTGACCGTCAGATCTATGAACAGCTCACACAACAGTGTTTAATGGAATGCAACTGGGAAACATCAACTTACTTTTTGTTTTCTCAGTTTTCCAACGTATTTGGTCATGGAATCTCATGTTTAACAGGATAATAGGATAAATGTTTTGGGGAACATACTTCGGAATGGCTTCACTGAGCAATGGACAAGGCAAAACTATCTTTGAACCCCAGTGTCCAACCAACTTAAGGGTTACGTTTGGAGGGCCTGCATGCCTGGAGAAGGTCAAGTATCATCCGAGGAAATTCAGCCTTGAGAAGGGTAAATTATTCATACTAGAGAGCTGTCTTTGTAAGAGCCTTCTGAATGAGATCTGAAAGGTCAAGCTGTTACAATTGTTCTTTTTGGAGGACAACTCCTTTTATACAATATTTGAGAAATTAGCAGAGATAGTAAGAGTTTAATACAATGAGTTAGGGAATTAATGTCTTTAAACAAAGCCAGAATTTTAGGAGTCAGACCAATGTGGATTTGAATTTAGGCTGTGCAAGGTGTTAGCAGTGTGACTTTGGGCAAGTTACTCTAATTGAACTTCAGACTTCTTAAAATGGGGATAATAACATTATGTAAAAATTGGGATAATTTTCTCTATGGGAAAAGATGAAGAAAGGAAATTGAAGGTACCATATATGTTCAGAATAATTGCTGATAAACCCCTTGGGGGAAAAACCTGGGATCCCAAGGAAATGCTCGAGTAACACAGTTAAGTGCTCTGCAGGGCAAAAGGATAAGAAATTCCAGGTGTGAGTGGAGGACTAACCTAGAAGTTCAGGTAGGAACTAGGGAGTGGTGAGGCGGAGAGCAAGACAGGAGAAGGGGAAAGGGAGTAAAACCTCACTTCACCCTCCAGATCCCTACTCCCTGGTGGTGCTAAGAATAGGAACTCTGAGAAGAAAAATTTTGGGGAGGAATTTTCACATGAAATTCCCTAGGCGATGTCAGCCCAGTGTTTAACCACACAAAACCTCCATGAAGACAGCAAATCTCATGCAATGATTGCCTGCATTGATAATTTTGATTTGATTTGATTTGATACCAGGTTATAACCACCAGAGAGGGTTGTATAAGGACTCATAGGAAATGCCCCTGAATGAGAAGCTAAGCAAAGTGCTTGAGGTGTAACTTTATACTATTTGTTCTTGAATAATAACCCCAGTAGAATTTGTACACATTGAATATTTTCTTGTTGAATTGCATCATCATCTCAAAGATGAGTCGGCACAGTAAAGGGGCCTGTGTTGTCTACTCAGCTCCTCTAAGAAAGTCTGAGTGCCTTAGCCAGTTGGTCAGTCCACTGGGCCTTGGTTCATTCACCTGTAAATCAAGAGGTAGCAGGCATGGTGACTTATGAGACACATAATCTCGTAAAAATGAGTTTGAAGTCATTGAGACCTGAGTTAGAGTCCCAGCTCTGCCACTGTCTAGCTTTGGGCCTTTGGCAAGTTCCAAAGCGAACTTGAGGGTGATAAGAATCAAATAAGGTTACACTTGTAATTCTGAAATGGTATCTCTGATTGGGTCATCAATTGGTATTGGCTCCAAGGACTTTTGCTTTAAGGTTTTTTGTCTGTTTGTTTTTTTGTTTTGTTTTGTTTTTTTGTTTCCCAGGCTGGAGTGCAATGGCATGACCTTGGCTCACTGCAACCTCCATCTCCAGGTTCAAGCGATTCTCCTGCCTCAGCCTCCTGAGTAGCTAGGGTTACAGGTGTGCGCCACCACACCCAGCCAGCTACTTTTTGTATTTTTAGTAGAGACAGGGTTTCACCATGTTGGTCAGGCTAGTCTCAAACTCCTGACCTCGTGATCCACCCGCCTTGGTCTCCCAAAGTGCTGGGATTACAGGCATGAGCCACCATACCCGGTTGCCTCCTTATCTGTTTTTAATACACACACATTCTCTTTCTCTCTCTCTCTCTCTCTGTCTACCAAATTCTTCTCCCTTCTCCTGAAAAACAAAGGAGAAAGGAAACATTGGAAGCAAAGAGGAGGGAATGGAAAAGAGCTGACATGATCGATTTGAACTGACCCAAAGGGAAAAAACAAGTGTATTGCACTTCACAGCCTGAGTGTTTCTAGGGCTCAGAATACACGTGTGGAAAGAAGAGTCCCCACCATGTGCAGACTCAGAAGACTATACTAAATGGGAGTATGGGGGCAGGGATGTCACAAAGAGTTTATTAACTCACTCCCTTCTTTTTGAAGCTCTAACTGGTTGTTTAAGAAAATTAATCCCAGACTAGCTAAATAAGCTTTTGCCAAAGTGCTTTCTCTTGAAAACACCTTAGATAGTGACTCCTTAATTCATTCTGTTCTCTAGGGACACACACAAGCGAGGACCAGGAATTGCCAAAGCTAAAGTGGGTCAGACCACTTTGTTTGACTAATAGGGACACCATAGAAAATCCCTTTTGGTTTATGATCCATTCCTTTTGAAAAAAGCTCCTCCATGGGGGACCAATGTCTTCCTGACTATAGATTCCTTAAGCTTAAATATCTAGTGCTGATGTTGGGCAGACTTTGGGCTGAATGCTCTCTGTAGATGACTGGACCAAATTATAATATTCAGGCTATAAAATGGGTTTTCAATGGGTTAATACTCTTAACATATAAAAAGCTTCACCAAACAAATATGAGGAAAGGATAAGAAAGTGTGATTTATGAAAAAGAATACATGCCTAATAATCATATGGAAAGGTGTTCAAGCTTACTAGTAATTAAAGAAATAAAATATTAAAATAACAATGTGGTACTAATTTTTACCCATCAGGTAGGCAAAAATTGGAATCAAAAATAATATTTAAAGTTGCTACAGATAGAGCAAAATAGACACTTTTTTTGGTGAAATAGTACATGGATACAAGCTCTTTGGACAATTCATCAATATGTAGCCCAGGCATTAAACATGCACGCCATTTGGCTCTCAGCTATTCCACTTCTTGAATTTTATTCTAAGTAAATAGTCATAGAAACATGAGATTTAGCTAAGTGTAGCTACACTTAGTGTTCATCATAGCCTACACTGGTGTTCATCATAGCCTTCCCCCTTCCTAAGCTTTTTTTGTTGTTGTTATTGGTACAATTTAAGTGTTTATGAAGACGATATTGATACAATTATGGTACAACTGCGTAATGGAATACTCTGTGTGCTTTAACAATGATAATGTCAATACATATTCACAGTATAACTGGAAAAAAGCAAATCACACAACTAAGGTAATATTTCTTTAAACAGCAATGGTAATAACAACAATAATATTGTTTTCACAGGAGGATAAAAGCTGAGGCAAGAGTTGTACAAAAATGTTAAGCCTGGTTGACTCTAGTGGGATGAAGAATAATTTTTACTTAAAATTATTTTTTCTCTATTCCTGGAATTTTACAATAAGCATACATTGGTTTTATAAATCATATAAATTAAACATCAGGGAGGAGCTGTGAGGTGTACCTTATACAACAAAAAAGGGCTTGCAGCTTCAGCATGCTAGAAATCATGCCTGTCTTTTTATTTGATTTTGAAAGTTACTACTTTTCCTCAAATATGTAAAAATCTGTCATCTAGGATGCTGATCCCCTGCCTGAAAGACACATTGGCCAGAGCTCAGAGTCTAATTTGTTTAGGTTTGCCTACATCGCTTGGTCTATTTTCATGTAGGTCTAATGATTTTCCATTCTAATTACTGTACTTCTGTCTTCTGTCCTGCTCAAACTCTGAGTGACTTTTATTTAAAAGAGCGTGTACGGCCGGGCGCGGTGGCTCACGCCTGTAATCCCAGCACTTTAGGAGGCCGAGGCGGGTGGATTACGAGGTTAGGAGATCTAGACCATCCTGGCTAACACAGTGAAACCCCGTCTCTACTAAAGAATACGACAAATTAGCCGGGCATGGTGGCAGGCACCTATAGTCCAGTTACTCAGGAGGCTGAGGCAGGAGAATGGCATGAACCCAGGAAGCGGAGGTTGCATTGGGCCGAGATCACACCACTGCACTCCAGCCTGGGCGACAGAACAAGACTCCCTCTCAAAAAAAAAAAAAAAAAAAAAAAAAAAAAAAAAAAAAAAAAAAAAAAAAAAGAGCGTGCACTTCGGGAGGCTGAGGTGGGTGGATCACGAGGTCAGGAGTTTGAGACTAGTCTGACAAACGTGGCGAAACCCCATCTCTACTAAAAATACAAAAATTAGCTGGGCACGGTGGCCCGTAACTCTAACCCCAGCTACTCGGGAGGCTGAGGCAGGAGAATCGCTTGAACCCAGGAGGCAGAGGTTGCAGTGAACTGAGATTATGCCACTGCACTCCAGCGTGGGTGACAGAGCGAGACTCCATCAAAAAAAAGAAAAAAAAAAAAAAAAGAGTGTGTGTTTGTCTTTTCTTTACGCATGTAACCAGATAGTATCTGAGTGATGAAATGCTTTTTGCAGCAGAAAAAAGGACTAGGGACTATCCTAGATACTCTCAATAGAGCCAAGGGAATCTGAGTAAGAACCTAGGAGGGACAATTATAGTCAGGTAGGTCTAAAACACAGCTGGAGGTAGATAACCTCTACTCATTAAGTCTAGGAACAATGTAGTATTATCTAACACAGCCATCCCTACAGAGGGTTAGGAAAGAAGGGTTTACAACTTTGCAATCAACAAAAAGTGATCATGACATTTCCCTGCTTAAAACTTATCAATGGCTCCTCCATGGCTTTCAGAGTCAGGTTCAAAATGCTTAGCTTGGGACATATGATCTGTCTCCTGCTGACCTCTTGAGCTCTCTCATTGTCGTCTACTCGGCTTCTAGTCTCCCTTGTTCTTCCTCAGTATGTCAGCTGGTTCTCCTTTCTGTATGTTCCCCCAGCCAAACCTGGAAAGCCTTGCATAGACAGACCCATCATCAGCCTCACAACTCACTTACAGTGCTCTTGTCTATTTGTCTGTTTCTCCCATCCTCCTCTTCCCTTGCCTGGCTTGCTGCTGCTAAATTCTTCAGTTTCAGCACACAGTTCAAGCACCTCTTCAAGGACCCAGAAGCCTTTCCGTCGTTCTCTCTGTCTCATCCCCAGCTGACTTAGCTCCTTCCCCCCAACCCTCCCTGCAGTTCCTCAGCACCACCACAGTGCATGCATTTATTCAAGCATGCATGTATAAATATTTGTATTCTCACTCTGCCAGGCAATGGATGAGGTGCTGGGTGGAGATAAAGCAGAGTAAGGCAGAGACTCTCTCTTCATGGAGCTTGCAATTAATCATGCACTACATACCTATACTACAATCACTGTTTCCTTCTGAGTCTCCACCAGACTGTAAGCTTTTTGAAGGCAGGGATTATGTCTCAATCCCCTTGGATTCCCCAGTCCCTGAAGGTGCAGGCACTCAGTAAACACACATCCATCATTGAACAATTGAATGAAAATATTAATGCCAAGAAGGCATGTTAGGTAGGCAGGTTTTGATTGTTTACGATAAAATTTTATTTAGTTTCCAAGGACTATCATATTTGAAGGCAAAGACTTTAGACTTAGAATTTCTGGGTTTCTACTATAGTCTCCCGCTGAACTGGGTTTCTACTATACTCTCCCTCTGAACTAAATTGTAAATCTGGATATCAGTATTAAAAATTATAATTTTTATAATTTTTTATTATAAATCTGGATATAAATATTTCCTAGATATTTATTAAAACACCTTAAAAATGTTGGCTTTGGTTGGATTAAGGCTACTATATAAGAACAAAATGTGAAATAAGATCTCAATAGCTTTTTTGAATTGTTTGGATCCCACCTCCAACTACTTACTAACTGGATGTTCTTGGGCATATAATTTAATTTCTCTGTGCCATAGTTTTCTCGTCTCTGAAATGGAAATAATAGAACCCATTGCGTAAGGTTGTTGTGAGGTTTACATTGGTTAATACATACAAAGAGTGAAGTTCACACAAAGGCACTAGGAAGATTGTAATGATATAGTTCATGATCTGAAGGAAAGAGGTCAGAGGCAGTATCATATACTGACTAATACTATGGCCTTTCAAGTTAGACAGTCTTGAGTTTATATGCCGGCTCTAGTGTTTATTAACTACATGATTCAGGATAAGTTACATAACCTCTCTGGATCTTGATGTTCTCTCTAAATGAGGTTTAATAATGGCTACATTATGGAAATCTTGTGAGGATGAAATGAAAATCATGACAATACAGATTTAGTGTAATTGGCATATGAAGAGTAATGAATAAATATTATTTGGGGTAGTTATGGTAATAAAGTAATAAGTGGTTACAGAGGTAGGATGGCCAACACTAATTTTATGGATTCCTCATCTTTCCTTAGAAGGAAAATGTGCCACACCCAGAAAGTGCTCATGAAGGCAGATCAACTAGTGATATTTCCTTCAAAAATGGAATGGAAAGATCTCTCTGGGATTGAAGCCTTTGGAATGAATACCAAGACAATGCAGAGTAAAGGGCTCCAAGGACCCAGATAAGGGCTAGAGACAGTGGCAGCTGAGCGTCCTCAAGGGAAAATACAAGTTACTTCTCTTCATAGATGGTGCCTGGAATTTGAATGGGCGGGGCCTTCGGGAAATCTGCAATTAATGGCTGCTTGCTGTTGTATCTGAAGAACACTGGATATGGGTTGTTTGATTAATGTCTTGGCACTGGCATTTGGAGAAAAAAAAAAATAGGTGTTTGATGATCCTCCTCCAACTCAGATTTTCCTACTTCCCTCATTATCTGACCCTTTTCTCTCAGTCCTAGGTTCACTTTATATTTTGAGCAGATACATCTTTTTGACATGCAGCCAACACCTAGGCTGTAATTATAGCATTTTCTTCCTGCAGGATTCCCTGTGTTCCTTGTGAAGTGATAGGTGTGAGACTGTAAACTGTGAACAAGGGATATGATCTTCCCACTTCCGCTCCTCTAGACCTACCACTAGCCCACTGGTCTTCGCACAACTTAGAAACTGAGACCATTTCTTCAAGATACAGTGTTACCCTAGGTCAGAAAGTAATTGCAATAAATGTACAAAACTATGATGACTATGGTGTGACTGGTGCCCTAAAGCTGAGTAGAGTACAACCTACACAACCATTTGTGTCAGGTGCCTATTCCTGCTCCCGCTGCCCCCTAACTTTATCTCCAACAATCATGCAAATAAAGATGTATTTATTTGCTTATATCGCATCAACTGGTGCCTACTGAATTTTCCCTGCTCTCTCAAAGCTCAACTTAAATACACTGTTTGAGGAACCCTCTAACATCATTGTCTAGACTAAGCAAAATTCCTACTGTGCCCCCACTGCTTACAGCTAGCACTATGCATGGTACACACTTCTGTCATTCAATTTATCATGTCGGATTGCAGTCATTTGTTTACATGGCTGTCTCTCATTCTGAACTATGAGCTTCTAAAGCAAGACCACATGGGAGGCTTATGCAACTGTAGATTTCTAAGTCTGACTGTTGATCTCCTAAATCAGAATTGCTGAGCATAGAATCTAGAAATCTGCATTTTTAAATAAGACTCACCTGGGTAGCGTATGTCCACTCCATTTTGAAGCTCATAGCTCTAGAGGGCAAGGCACATATTTACTGCAAGTGGTAAAATATTGGGCAATATGTTTTACTTGGAGAAAGACGTGGTGGTTTATGTCTTCCCAATAATAAAATATTTGAGTTCCAAAATGTATTTGAAACTCTAGGATATGGCTATAGACTGAATGTTTATGTATTCCAAAATTCATATGCTGAAATCTTAACCCCCAATGTGATGGTATTAAGAGATGGACCTTTGGGAGGGGATGAGGCCATGAAGATAGAACCCCAATAAATGAGATTAATGCCCTCAAAAGAGAGACTCCAGAGAGTTCCCTTGCTCTTTCCACCATGTAAAGATGTAAGGACACGTGAAAGATGGCCATCTGAAAACCAGGAAGAGGCCCCTCATTAGACACCAAATCTGCTGGCCCCTTGATCTTGGACTTCCCAGCCTTCAGAACTGTGAGAAGTAAATGTTTGTTGTTTAAGGCACTCAGTCTATGGTACTTTGTTATAGTAGACCAGATGGGCTAAGACAGATATATACATACATATGCATATTGTCTTCTGGAAAGAGGTAGAATCTCAAGTCTATGGACTGGTGTGTTTGGCATGGGGGGACCTATGGAAACAGATGGAGAGCACCCTGAGTTTGAAGTGGTTCTAAACTATGCCTGATGACAATATCCTGAGTTATTTCAAAAGCTGGCTGACTGAGTTGGATATATTTTTCCCCAAGATCAAAAGACTAATCTTTGGTCAAACAGAAGTGGATAAAATCTTGAGCAAGCTTTTTGGGGAGTGACCAGGGCAATTATTTTTCTGTGATGACAGTTCCACATAGTTGGGAATCAGATAGGAGAACAAAGAGCATGGGAGTCAAGAATGCAGGCAAAGTTTTTTCCATTCATGAGATTAAAGTGTATAGGAGAATAAATTGTGCAAAAACCTTGTAATAACTAATATAAAAAAATTAAATGGAACTTGGATGGGAGAAAATTGTGGGGTTTTTTGCACTTAATTTTTTTAATCCCAAAGAACATGTGTCTTTTACCTTTGTTCTGTTTTCTAATGACTTTGTTGATATTCCTTCATAGATATCTTCTTAGACTCCTTAGAAAAAAGACTATTGGGCCAGGCTCAGTGGCTCACACCTGTAATCCCAGCACTTTGGGAGGCTGAGGTAGGTGGATCACAAGGTCAGGAGTTTGAGACCAGCCTGGCCAACATGGTGAAACCCCATCTCACTAAAATTACAAAAATTAGCCATCACAGTGGTGGGCATCTGTAATCCCAGTTACTCGGGAGGCTGAGGCAGGAGAATTTCTTGAACCTGGGAGGTAGAGATTGCAGTGAGATGAGATCGTGCCACTGCACTCCTCCCTGGGTGACAGAGCAAGACTCTGTCTCAGGGGGAAAAAAAAAAAAAGTAATAGAAAGAAGACTATTGTTAATGACAACCTATCAAGTGACCAGACAGAGACAGAATCTGTAACCTCTTCCATGCAGAAGTAAATCAGGACACCTGTACTCTGAGAGTAAGCAAGCCCCTTTGTTCCAGTTCTTCTTGTGTTGGATGTTAAAAAGAGTCAGAATAGCACTTCTCTTGAGAGTTGCTTACCAAGCATTATTTGAATGGCTTAATTTTTATGGGTCTTGTACTACTAGGGTATGGAGACACTGTACAATTGATACTTCAGTGCTTCCAATTTATCTGGGGACATAATTTATGGTTTTTATTACAGAATAATTTAAAACATTGTATAACTGAGTGCTGTGCCCTATTGACTTGCTATTCAAAATGTAGTCTAGGAACCAACAGCATTGACATTACCTGGAGTTTGTCAGAAATCCAGATTCTCAGGCCCACACCCAGACCTAATGAATCAATATTTATAATTTAACAAAATCTGCAGGTGATTGATAAGCACATCAAATACTTACCAGTGGATTCTTGGACCAGTATTGAGCTGGATGCATAAGAATCATCTGGGGGCTTTTAATTATTCAGATCCCTAGGCTCCAACAATAGTATACTATATTTTAGCACAATTGGTAGAGTATGAGTTCTTGGTAAAGACTGCTTAGGTTTAAATTACGGTTTTCCCTCTCACTAGATGAGTTAATGGCCAAATAATTCAATCTGACTGCGTCTATTACCTCATCTATGAAAGAGGGAAATTATACCTACTTGGGAGGACCATTGGGCAGATAAGTTATTCATCATGGTTCTTCCTATACAGTAAGCATTCAAAGAAACTCTGGCTGTTTTTATTCTGATGATCAGTGAAGTTTGGAAATGCCTACACTATGGGATTGTACCTGGTTTATTTTACTGATTAGAAAATAGGTCTTTTGGGGGTAAGAACTAAGTGAAGGAAACACTCAATAGCATCATTGCCACTATACCCTCAAGTCAACATATATACACACACACACATATATATACACATACACACACATATATATACATACACACACATATGTACTGGGTGTGTGTTTCTCTAAAGATCTGGGCTCTCTTTCCTTTCTTTTAATTTTTTATTTTCATAGGTTATTGAGGAACGGTGGTGTTCGTGGTGTGTGAGTAAGTGTTTTGGTGGAGATTTGTGAGATTTGGTGCACCCATCACCCAAGCAGTATATACTGTACCCTGTTTGTAGTCTTTTATCCCTCACCCCCTTCCCACCTTTTCTCCCTGGGTTCCCAAAGTCCACTGTGTCATTCTTATGCATTTATATCCTCATAGATTAGCTCCCAGGAATGTTTGGTTTTCCATTCCTGACCTGGATGAGATTGGAGACTATTATTCTAAGTGAAGCACGTCTTTTCAATTCATACATTTTCTGGAGGTCCAACTGATCTATTTTAAAACTGACATGGGAATCATTTCAATGTTAGTCATTCCATTTTAGCAGGGCAGTAGTTTTGCTAAAGTATCCTTATATACTTTGAGGTCCTGGAGAACTAATACCAAGAAAACACCTTCCAGGAGTGAGGTTCGGAGGAGGGAGAGAGACTGGCTCTGATGGCTCCCCAAATTGAAAAAAAAAAAAAAAAAATCTCTCTTGGTAAAACCAAACTATGTGATCCTGTCTTCTACAGGGAAATGCTGGCACAATGTGGTATTTATAGGGAAAATTAAATTTCATGCATACCTGCCCCCCAAGTCGACCTCACAGATACCAATTAGTAGATATTCATACCCCAGTTTAGAAATACTGGAGACATTAGTTCTTTCTTAGCGAACAACCAAACTACTTGATGCTACTAATTCTCTTTTCATACATCTCTACCTATTTTCTGACTTTGAATGTCTTACTAAAATATCCACACTTGTGTTTAGATGTATGTATTCTTACATAGGAGTTTGGCATTGGATACATCCTCAGTAGCCGATAGTCACTGAAACTTATTTTTAACAGTTAAATAGGAATAGTAACTACTTCATGAGATTGTTATAAAATTAATGGAGATTGTGTTTATTGACAGGCTCAGTACAATGTTTAACACAGGCTAAGTATTCCATAAACATTGGCCATTATGCCGTATTCACTTCTTCACTTGGTGGGATTCATTTTCTTCTGGCAATTTAGCAAATTCAGTTTTGTATCATTTATATCTTTTTGTCACTTAAATAACAAGTATTTGACCAACTCCACTAACACCTCTGAATTGATTTTTGCCTTTCCTCCCCTAACTTATGTGAGGTTCCCATCAGTTTGAAATAAAATGCTTGTACTATAGTAATATATGGCAACTCAGTGAGTTCTATGTTTGGAGGTGGTGTATCCATTGTGCCCTGGATGATAAAATTATACTCCAGATGCCTTGGTAGCAGCCTTGCAAATGAACTGTAGTATTACATTTCAGACATATTATAAATTGCAAATATAGATATGTCTGTGTAAGTATATGTGTATGTATTTTGAATGCAACAGCTACAGGTCGAGCAAATGAGGAGAGTAAATGCTTTATTAGAAGCCATACTGCTGATTTATTCACAATCAGTAGTTTTGTTCAGATGCAGATTCATGTGCATTTCTTACTACATTTTCTAGTTTATAACTCAGTGCTCTGTTTCGATTAGCAGAAGGGCATGTAACTGACTATTAGCCATTTGGCGTTTGGCTTGTGAAGCCAGGGATTCTAAATATTGTTTATCATTTTTGACATATTTTATCCATTAACCTCAGAGATGGGTTTTATTTTGAAACTTTGCAACTATCTTACTAAATTTACTATGATTTTAGTCCCCTACCCCTCTCACTTATTATCTGCTGTTTCTATTCATTTGCTAACATTTTGTCTGAAGTGGATAACCATCCAGGTCATCCATTTCCTTAAGCTGACAACTCTCACATACCTAACAGCCAAGGTTAGTCACACAATCTCACTCACTCACGCTTTCCACCAACCTTAGCTATAATTTATCACCAGACCAGATCCCACAGTTCCAGACTATACAGATAGTATTACTGCCTTGCTTATAACATTGTACCTTATAGAGTTCTTCAGTTGCAAGCAACAGAAACTGATCCTGGCTAAAGTTAGCAAAACAGGACATTGTTGGCAGAACATAGGTAGTTCAGCACATTGAAAATCTAGCTGAGAAAGGGTTGGAACTGGGCAGCTAGTGTGTCGATGTCTCCAGTTGATAGTCTCATCTGAAGGCTATTCCAGGAATTAATCGACCCCAACGTTTTTCCCCATCCTTGTGTAGCTCAGCTCAACGTCCAAAGTCTTGAGAGAGACAAAGTGATCATTTTAGCTTGGATCACATGCAAGGCATCTTGATTGACAGCCTCACTAAGATCACACACAGTGATGGAAAAGAGGTGCCCCATCAGGATGCTGTTGTCTGTCAAAAAGAGTGAATGAATGGAGAAAAAAATCACCAGGGTACTTTATGGTGGTGTTTATCTTGGTTTGTAATAATAAGTGATCATTATGAAAGACTTGGTCACCCCAAAGAAAGGATTTGAAAAATCAGCAGTGCAAGAAAGAAAGGGAGAATTATTCCCTTACTCCCATGGGAAGATATTGAAGATCATGATAATAATATTTTCAGTTTACTCAGATAGGTAGAATTTTATTTGTAGAATCTCAGCATTACAAAAGTGCTAAAGATTATAAATTTCCTTGATCCTCAAATGCCAGGGTGGATCAGCTATGTTAAGTCACTGAGGAGATTTAAAAAAAAAACAAAACAGAGATTCTATGTAAATTAGTTCAACCATTGTAGAAGACACTGTGGCGATTCCTTTAAGATTTAGAACCAGAAATACCATTTGACCCAGCAATCCCATTACTGGGTATATACCCAAAGGTATAAAAAACATTCAATTATAAAGATACATGTATGCATAGGTTCACTGCAGCACTATTCACAATAGCAGACGTGGAATCAACCCAAATGCCCATCAATGATAGACTGGATTTTAAAAATGTGGTACATATATACTATGCAATATTATGCAGCCATGAAAAGGAATGAGATCATGTCCTTTGCAGGGACATGGATGAAGCTTGAAGTCATTATCCTCAGCAAACTAACACAGGAACAGAAAACCAAACACCTCATATTCTCACTTATAAGTGAGAGCTGAACAATGAGAATACATGAACTTGAGGAGAAGAAAAACACACACTGGGGTCTATTGGGAGGGATCTGTTGGGAGATGGGGGAGAGCATCAGGAAAAATAACTAATGCATACCGGGCTTAATACCTAGGTGATGGGTTGATAGGTGCAGCAAATCACCATGGCACACATTTACCTATGTAACAAACCTGCACATCTTGCACATACACACTGGAACTTAATTTAAAAAATAAAAAAGGCATAAGGAACTTTCAACGGGGAATGGAAATGTTCTATATCTTAATCATGTTGGTAGTTAATGGTTACCTGGGTATAATAATTATCAAAACTCATCAAACTCATCATTTGTACACTTAAAATGCATATATTCTATACATTCTATTATACATTATACCTCAATAAAGCTGAGATTAAAAAAACCAAACAAACAAAAAAGAGATTCCAGAGTCCCGTTCTCAGAAATAATGCTTTATTTAAATCTGGAGTTCATCTCCAGGAGTGAATTTGAAGAACTGCCAAGTGGTAGGTGGAGGCCTTGTATCAAAGGGCCATTTGCCTGGGCCTTTCGGTCATGAAAAATCTCAAATTTAGATGCTTGACCTTATCTCTACCTGAGGTTGTATACCATCATAGTACTGCACTACCAGGATTGAAAGATGACTGCATTTACACCCTTTAATGTTTTATCCATATTGTCTAAAAATTTTTGGCACTAAGAATTAAATATATCTTATATATCTGTTAATTACCTGGTAAGTGGCATACCTATGTTGTTGTATCATATTTTGTGCTAACAGCATTAATTTGTCAGTGTAAACCTTGGAAATTATACCATGACTTTAGTCACCCTCTTTTGACATTTATTCAAGCAAGAGACTTGGTCCGTCTTGGCGTCTGGGAGCACACAACTTGTGATGTTAGGTCCAGCACTTAGAGTCTTTCTAGGGATACTATGTACAGCCTAAACAGTGATTCTTTGGCTGAATATTTATTGTCACTACTTTTTAAAAGCATTAAAAAGAACTGTCAGTACTTGGAAAAGTACTGATGTTTGACCCTGTCTCAGAGCAGTTGAACCTGAACTTCAGGGGATGGGCCCCAAATGTCACCATATTTCAAGGGCTTTCCAGGTGATTCACTGTGCTGCCAACTTGAAACTTAAATTTTTTTTTAAAATGTGACATTCTTTGGGATAAGTGGAACAACTGTCAGGCTCTGTGCTCTGTCTTTGGCAGTGATATCAGCAAAGATATTCATTTTTAAATGGTGCTTTAAAAAGCTAACAGTACTTCTTTAATATCATAAATTATCTATCATGTTCAAAGTTCCCTGATTGCCTGATTTTAAAATGTTTTATTTTTAATTTTTACAAGTACATTATAGGTGTACATATTTATGAGGTACATGAGATATTTTAATACAGGCATACAATACACAATAATCACATCGGGATAAATGGAGCGTCCATCACCTCAAGCATTCATCATTTATTTGTGTTACAAACCTTCCAATTATATCCTTTTAGCTATTTTTTAAAGTATAATAAATTATTGTTGACAGTAATCATTCTGTTGTGCTATTAAATACTAGCTCTTACTTATTTTATCTAATTATATTTTTGGACCCATTAATCCCCACTCTTCCTACCCCCACTACCTTTCCTACTCTCTGGTGACCATCATTCTACTCTCTGTCTCCATGAGTTCAATTGCTTGTCTTTCCATGTCTGGCTTGTTTTACTTAACATAAGGTACTCCAGTTCCATCCGTGTTGTTGCAAATGACAGAACCTCATTCTTTTTTATGGCTGAATAGTATTTTATTGTGTATAGGTACCATGTTTTCTTTATTCATCTGTTGATGGACACTTAGGTTGCTTCCAAATCTTGGATATTGTGAATAGTGCTGAAATAAACATGGAAGTCCAGATAGCTCTTTGATATACTGATTTCCTTTCCTTGGGAATATACCTAGCAGTGGGATTGCCGGATGACATGGTAGCTCTATTTTTAGTTTTTTAAGGAATCTACATACTGTTTTACATAGTGGTTGTACTAATTTATATCCCCACCAAGAGTGTAAGAGGCTTGCCTTTTCTCTACTTCCTCAGTGGCATTTGTTATTGCCTGTCTGGATAAAAACCATTTTAACTGGTTTTTATTTTAACTGGCATGAGATGATATCTCATTGTAGTTTGGATTCGCATTTCTCAGATGATCAATGACATTGAGTGCTTCTACATTTGCCTGTTTGCCATTTGTATGTCTTCTTTGGAGAAATATCTATTCAGAGCTCTTGCCAATTTTTTAAATCAAATTATTAAGATTTTTTTCCCATTGAGTTGTTTGAGCTCCTTATAAGTTCTGGTTATTAATCTCTTGTTGGATAGATAGTTTGCAAATATTTTCTCCCATTCTGTTGGTTGTCTCTTCACTTTGTTGACTGTAAAAAAAAAAAAAAACAAAACTATTGAAGCTTAATAGTACCACTCATGTCAAATGTTAGCAAACTCCTAATTATCTGTAAGTACTAGCACATGTATCACCTTCACCATGTAGCATTCCTTGACCTATTCAGGCAAAAAGTTATTATCCTGTCTTTTAGGCCAGGAATTACCCATGAAGCTCTGTTACAAGTACAGATACATGACCCCAAACCCAGTGTTTCAGAAGCTCCGTGGGTGCCCCTTCTGAGATTCTGTGATTTTTTAACAAAGTCTTTAGATGAGTCTTATGTACAGCAGTTTCAGGAAACATCACTCTATGCCCTCATGGTATGTGTGCATACTTCTGTTGTTGCATATTCACTCAATTATACTTACTTACTTACCTGTCAAATGTATCTACTAAACCATGAGCCTCTTGAAAGGAAGGATATTATCTTAATTTTAACTCTCAGGTCCAATCATATTGCCCTCTTAATAGAAGTTTTTGCACCAAATGAATGAATATGAACAAATCTCCCCAAATTAGCCAAATTATCTTTAATGATTCATGATTTCTCATAGGAACACATGAATTTAAGAAAACAAAATTATAAAGATTAAGTTATTTCTTTTTCTCCCTTTGTTCTCTACTTCATATATAAGACTTAAAGAATTTAAGCCTTCTTTTCATTGTTGCATTTATATTTTTGTGTACGTACATCAGGCATTATTAGAAACTAGAAATGTAATAATAATAGCTAATATTTATTGAAATTTTACTATCTTCCAGAAACAGTACCAAGGACTTCACATGCATTAAGTCATTTTATCCTCCCAACTAACCTATAAGACAAATAGATATTAACATTATCCTCGTTGTATAAATGAGGAAACCAAAGCACAGACAGAATAGGTAATATATTTAAGCCAAACACCCTAGGAAGTAGCAGAGCCAGTGTTTAAACCTAGACAGTCTGCATCCAAAGACAGCTCATGCCCTTAACAATGTTTCCTGCCTCTGAATGTTGAATAAACATAGTCCCCAATCTTAAAGCCTCATGGGAGAGATGGACAGTCTCAAAAAGTATTTGCGTAAAGTGTTAAGGCTTTATAGGGTAAGGGAAATGGTTATATTAACACAGCATGGGAAGTTTTAAATTTTGCCTTGAGGGGAGTAGGAGAAAAATATGAATGAAGAGAACTTGGCTTAGCCACACAACCCTGTGTTCTCATGAGTGCATGCCTTTGCTTATGCCACCACTTCATTAGGAATACCTTTACAGAGAAGATGATTGGGTTGAACATGAAAGGTGATTAGTGGGATTTGGCCTTGAGGAAAAGAAGAGAATGCAAGGGCATTCCTTGTGAAGTGATAGCATAAGCAAAGGCATGGACTCATGAGAACACAGGGTTGCGTGGCTAAGCCAAGTTCACTTACAGCAGCTCCAAAGAAGGAAGTGGTAGATGGTCAGATGTGAAAGGACAGTGGTGAGGAAGGTGCATATAGCCATTAGATCTCTCACAGAAAGTCTGATCCAAAGTGATTTGAGCCACAAGAGAATGTATTGCCTCATCAAACAGAGTCACAAAATAGGGCTGGCCCCAGGTATATAAGGCTTTGAACCTTGTATTTAGTTAGGCACCTTGTGTCTTTCTTCTGGCCTCTCAACTTGGCTTCTGTCCCATTGGCTCTGTTCTCTGGCTGTAGCTCCAAGCCTCCATCATCTCATTACACCAAGCACCAAGCTCAGCCACTGAGACAGTCCACTTCTCCAACAGTTCCAGAGAAAACAGGAAATGAATTTCGTTGACACTGATTGACCAAATTTGAGTCACATGGTGGTCCCTGTTGATCCCAATCCAATCACTAGAGGACAGAATGCACAGATGTCTAAACCACACGTTCTGCCTTTGGAAATTATGAAGTAGGCACAAAGCACATGCAGGCAGAATAAAGAAGAGTTAGACCCCAGAGTAGAATTGGGGTGCTGTTGTCACAAGAAGAGAGCATAAATGCTGTGCAGAAATATAACAAATATCCACTGAAGTTGAAGTTCATATTTTGAGAGATCTTGAATGTTGTCTGTAAACTAACCCAGGCATCTGCCTCATATTACGGAATTTTTTCCTAAACCTTTAGTAATGAGCTTTGTCTGGTTACCGACTTTGTGTGGATCTCTGATTTTTTGGGGCTGAAACTGAAGAGCAGGTTGCTGTCTTTCCTTCAGTTGTGAGGATGTTCAACACAAAACAAGATGCAGGACTGAGCCTTGACTTTGACTTTCTTGAGGAACACTCTCTCAGGCTTTCTCTGCTGAGTATTTTTCAAAGCTGTCTAAACAGATACCCCCACCCCCACCCCATCCACCCAATTCCCGTCCTATTGGCAGCCACTTTAGAGGGGAAGTATGTGAGATGGGAATTGTTTAGATGGAAACAATCCTTCTGTAATGGCTTTGGCCTCCTCTGACATGAATTGAGCATTTGCAGTAGTGAAGCCATGTTTTATTTATGTTATTTCCTCAAGACCTCTGGTTAGCTTCTCAATTTGCAATGCAAATTAGACATAGAAAAGATTTTATATACTCTACATACAATTCTCCATACATCCACATTCAGTGACAAATTGTAATCTTTTGGCCTAACAGTTCTAGTGTAATTTTAGATAATAAAAATATTCACCACTTACAGTTCTAGCTTATGCTAATAGACCCACAGTCATTGGAGATGCTGAGGCTAAGCAACAGACTTGGGGCTCAGAAAAGTAACACTATTGATTGCACTGCCTTTTGAAAATGAAATTTGCAATGAGAGACTCTCACTTACACCCCAGAACTGGGAAGGAGGAGCAATTACCATGAATTCAAGCATCGCTTGGCAAGTGAGCTGTTGTTGGTGTCCTATAATACTCCAAGCAGTGGTGGGGGGACGGGGGAAGACAGATATCAGAGCCACCTTTGAAAGATGGGAAAAGAAGACTTGTCTCTCTGCATCTGGTACTGCTACAAGTTGATTGCTTAAGTGTGCACAGGGGTAGTTGGGCTACACGTGCTACTAGCTAATTGTATGTCCTTTTGTGTAAGGCTATTGCTTAAGTGGTACAGTGTCTAAAAGGGAACGCAGGGATAAAGAGATTTTAGATAAATCACTTTATAGATTTCACATGACTGATAGCTGGCTTGGCTCAGAAACTAAATTGTGAATTAGAATCAACAGCGCAAATGTAAGAAATCTCACTCAGCCTCGTGTCACCCTTCAGGCTCTGCACAATCCCAGTATTTGTCTTTATAAGGTAAGAGTTGCCAGCAGCTGATGACACACTGACCATTAGGCAGGGGTCCATAGTAACACCTGGCTATTAGAAAGATCTGACACACATCTCAGCTCATTCTTGAAAACAATGGCTCTTCTTGCATACCATCAGTAAGATTCTTTCTCAAATCGAATTGCCTTATACAATGATTTTCTGTCTTCAAAAATTAGACTCATGTGCGCACAATATAAAACCATGTTATCCCTGATGACAAGGCTGAAAATGCTTTCCCCCACTGTCCTCTAAACTTTAGGAAAACAAATTGCTATTTTTATTTACCATTGCCTCTCCAGTGGGTGCACCCTGGGCACACAGCCCTTAAGAAAACACCAGCAGCAGCTGCTACAGCAACATAACTTTAGCTCCTTGTTACAAAAAGCCTCTGGGTTGCAGTGGGGAGCAAGGTAGTCAATATATTGGACTTGGACAGTGACCAAATGACTTATTACAATTCAGACCATGATTTCTGGCCCAATTCTGGAAAAGTATTTGCTTTCTAAGATAAAAATCTGTTTGGCAGAAAAGAAATGTTTGTTATAAAATAAAATCCATTTGGTGAATAATTATCCACCCAGTTTTAGGTTGCTTTCCTCATTTCTGTAAATAAAATTTCCTACATTACCTCTCCCAGTGATTGATGAAAAGTGGATTTAAACTTTGAGGAAGGAACCTGAAGAACATACCCAAATCTTCACGTCCCTGTTTGGTAATAGTTGCACCTCATGTCTTCTATTTTTCTTCCTGAATTAACTAGATAGTATAGTGTGTGGGGAGTACAAAGCAGGTATTCATCAGGAGTTACAGAGATTTAACATGGGTCACTGAAGTGCTGTATGTTGGCCTAATTTGAAAAATAATTCCACAACTATGGCCAATGTATACTAGAAGTCAGTTTGTCTACAGCAAATCTTAAGTTAGAACATACTTGTCAAAGAGTCAACACAGTAAGTTACAAGAGGGCATCTTTGGTTAAATAACAGAAGCTGATCTAATCACTAATTTGCAATACCTTTTCAATGAAAACAAACTATTAGACTCCTCTGAGAGACCAGATCAGACATTTGTTTCCTTTTTTCATCACAGTATTTCTTTACCTTTAATAAATTATTTTAAAGGTTGAGGACTACCAAGGGTGGAGGGCAGGGAAGAAAGGTTGCAAATGAATTTTACTGATAAAATCAGCCTTTTCAGATGCTATCAACTTGAAATAAATAGAGCTCTTATACCACCTACACAGTCTTCCCACTCCTGTGAGTATTCTCCCTTTTTTTTTTTCTCTCTCTCTCTCTCTTTAAATCGTGGAACACAATTCAGCTTTCTCAGGAGATATATCGAGTTTCAATCAAACTATATAAAACCCAACCAAATAAAATCTGGTACAGGTCAACCACTGTAATAATGTGGAAAGGCTAAGAATGCTGCTGTTATTTAATCTTATGATTTCTCTGAACCTTTCAAATCGTTTGGAGTTTCCCTGGGTTGCGTAATCTAATAATGAAAACAAAATAAGGTTGTGAGATCTACCTTTTCTTTTTTTCTTTCTCTGATCTAAAGCTTGAAAATCTCTTTTCAGTCTCTTCCCTTCAATTAATGAAATAGTTTCCCAGCCCACTCCCATCCTGCCTGGAGACACAATTGCCATGGTTACCTGGATACCTTTTCTCAAAGAATATATGTAGTGGCAATTCGGCAATTTAGACGTCTCAGTGTATTGCACTTAGGAGCAGTAATGAGACCATTATGGAACTACTTGTAGTGAAAATACCATTGATGTTACAGTCTGAGATTAAAACTTTAATTTGTATTCATTTACTCCTTTAAAGAGATAAGGATGAGGAGGCTGGTCTCTGTAGCTAAATAGCAAGTTACTGACAGGAAATGTCATCCACTTGAGACAAGGTGTTGGGGCTACCTCTCCTTGAACACATGTCAATGAGGTCGAAATAATAGACAGAATCACCCACCAATCCAATACAAAGTTAGCAGTAAAAGGCCAGTGTGAAGAAGAGTGTATTTTGGGAGCAAGTGTTCCTCAATAGTGAATCCACGTGAAGGATCTGGGAAAGAGATATGCAGGGATATTGTCTTCATTTTATCTGGAAACAGTGCTTGTTTCAGTAAGCTGGATTTGGAGCCTCTCATATAACTCGTTACAGATTTTCTCTAGGGAGAGAATAGTTCTCTCTGAGCTTATGCTTTTCTGCTATAAAAAAAAAAAATATCAGTGCCTCTCTAAACCAGGGGTCTTAACATCAAGCCCATTCTAAAGAGTTGAAAGGTGGTTGGCAAATAATTTGAACTACTGATAATCAAAAGGCCCAAGTGTGCCAAGATTGCAATTTAAAGAAAACACATTAAAATGGAGTCAAGATTAACTCTATAATATCATTTGCTTTCTTACAACCTCATAGGCTGAATGGGAGAGAAAAGGGTTTAGTTACAGCAAGAATGCCGATAAATTCAATTATGAGTATGGAAGCTAAAAGTACTGCTTATTACCATGGCTCAACATTATGTCCCTGATTACTTTTTGAAGAGTATGCATTTTTCTGTGAATTAGTACAAGGCCTTTTATTAAATAAACTTGATCTCTTGGAAAGGCAAACAGGAAACACACTAAATTTCTCATTCACATTCCCAAACAATATAATTTTTAGAGTGACTTAATAAAGAAATAAAACTCAGTTCATTCTAAATCTCTGGATTGCAATTCCATACCCTGTACTAAAAACATGTTGTGGATGGGTCAGAATTAGACATTTATCAAAGTGGGAAAATACTAGATTAAAATTATGGATTCGGGCTGGGTGCGGTGGCTCACGCCTGTAATCCCAGCACTTTGGAAGGCCCAGGCGGGCGGATCATGAGTTCAGGAGATCTAGACCATCCTGGCTAACACGGCGAAACCCCATCTCTATTAAAACTACAAAAAAAAAATTAGTCGGACGTGGTGGTGGGCGCCTGTAGTCCCAGCTACTCAGGAGGCTGAAGCAGGAGAACGGCATGAACCCGGGGGCAGAGCTTGCAGTGAGCCGAGATCGTGCCACTGCACTCCAGCCTGGGTGACAGAGTCAGACTCCGTCTCAAGAAAAAAAAAATGCATTCATGTTTATTACCTAACAATAAAGAAATACCATGTTTTAAAATTTCATATAGGAGAACATAGAAATATTCATAAATTTGAAGTTTTTAACATATATCATCCTAATACTTGTAATCTATAGGACAAAGAAGATGGGAGAAACAAGAGTTCTTATGTATTATTGGTGGGAATGGAGTTACTCCATTCTTTCTAGGGGATAACTTGATAATATGTATAAAAATGCGTATTTTTCTTCTACACAGACATTGTATTTCTAAGCATTTATCCTAAAGAAGTAATTGCACAAGTGCAACTAAAAAGAGAAACAAACAAACAAAAAAAAACACATCACAGCATCATTTGTTATAATCTCCACAAAACTGTAGACATCTTTAACTGCTTCTGTCCTTGAACTTGACTTATTTCTGCCGATATAAGAAAAAAAACATTTTGAGATATATTTGAAAAGACTTTCACCAAATTGTTAACATGGTTATTTTTGGTGGGAGGAATCTAGATGATTTTTAATTTCTTCTTTATACCTCTCTTTTTTACAACAAGCATGTATTAATTTTACAGTCAGGCAACAATTTAGCTGTTAAAGGTTGAATCATGTTCTCCCCAAAATATGTTAAAGTCCTCACTCATAGTACCTCGGAATGTCATCTTATTTGAAAAGAGTCTTTGCACATGTAATCTGAAAAATCAAGTTAAAATGAGATCATTCTGAATTAGAGTGGGCCCTGATCCAACATAACTATTGTACTCATAAGAGAGACACGCAGGAAGAAGATGGCCATGCAACCAAGGAGGCAGAGACTGGAGTGAGGCATCTACAAGCCAAAGAATGCCAAGATTGGCAGCAAACACCAAAAGCTGGAAGAAGCAATAAAAGGTTCTCCTCTACAGGTTTCAGAGGGTGGCTGGCCTTGCCAACACCTTGATTTCAGACTTCTAGTCCCCAGAACTGTGAAAGAATAAATGCCTGTCATTTTAAGACACCTAGTTTGTGGTACTTTGTTACGGCAGCCCTAAGAAACCAACACAAAAGCCATTTTAATTTGGGGAGGAAATTTCACTTACTATACAGATGCGATAAAAAGTCTCCTCATTCTACTATGCCACACGTGGAATAGCAAACTCCTCTATCAACTGTTCTGCATCCAATATAGTAACCTGAAATTGAATTAACTGCTCATAGAAAAAGGAAGTGAAAAGGTTCTATCAGGCGGGTGTAAAAGTAATTGCACCAACCTAGTGTTTTTTAGTTTTTCTACAGATGACATAAATGCTGAAGTGGTTCTGAATATATCCCTAGGCAACAGAAGCATCATTTTTCAAGGGCCCCAAAGACTCTTTCTTCTCTGAACCATCACAAATATTATGAAGTATCCAGAGATGTGTCTTATTGATGGACTACTTTAAAGAATTTCAGGTCGGCTTGTCATAATTTTCATTTTTTCCCTCAACCATATTAAATGTGACTATAACAATTAGCTGAAAGGAAAATTAGGTCCCAAGTGTTTTGGCATTTTTTCAGTATCGAAGGTCAACCACATAGCAGTGAGCCAGAATGCATTGTGAACAGACATATGGCATTTGTTGGGGAGGAGAAAGGGTGGGAGGAGGAGTGTCCTGTTTTCCAGCTGCCTTCTAAAGTCAGTCTTGATTGCCATAAAATCTTGTTGCATTTCATGTAGACTCATAATCATTTTCTTTCTAAAATGCCCTTTGGTAATCTTGAGAACCAAGAAGACAAGTCTCCAGGAAACATTCCTTCTGATTGTGCTAGGTCTTCAGCAATGTAAAATTGAGGCTCTAATTGCACCAGGGGTGGACAAATGTCCTAGTTCAGTACTAAAGTCTGAACACTAGGGCAAAGAACTACTCAACAAGGAATACTTCTAGGAGAAGGCTACAGCTTAAGGAAAGTATAATACTAGGCTGAAGTTGCTCATATTCTCTTTAGAGCAACTACACTAATACTAATTTAATAAAATCATACCTGTTTGGATGCTCATATGATAAGGAATTCAGTGGAACACAGCCAACTGTGGATGCATGGGGAGGATATGTATGCACCTAGTGTGATTTGGAAGATAACTAAGGGGTCAAGGATTAGTCAAGCACTTGTGCAGTTTCAAATGACAGAAACCCAATTCTATCAAGTTTATACCAAGAAAAAGAAAAGGGATTTTGTTGGGAAATCAAAGGGTAGAGGTGGCATCCAGTCTCTAAGGGCTCATTAAATATGTGTCTGTCACTGTGCTCCATTTTTAGATATGTTCTCCTTGGGCAGTAGCCTTATGTTTTTTTTTTTTTTTCCCTAGCAAATGTTCTTCCATCTGGATGTCTTCCATCTGGCCTGAACAAGTAGGTATAACTCCTGAATGGTATTCTTATGGCTCACAATCCAAAATGAAAGCAAAAAAGAGGAGAAAAATTCTCCTTTCTCTGTGTCCATATATAAATATTCCAGAGGAGTTCTCTGTTGGATTTGGAATAGGTGTTCACACTTGAGTCAACTATCCTGGCCAAGTAGATGTGGCACTGTGATCATCCAGGCCTGAATCTGCAGCCAGGAGGGCAGGGCACTGAGACTTGTAACTCTATTAATAAAGACAAAGTGGAGTGGAAAGATCAACATGGAGTTCTGCTATCCAGAGAAAGAGGAAAGTGATGTAAGAAAGACAGACACTAGAATACTTTCGTTTGCCAATGGCTAACTCATCTCTTCTTGACCTAGACTTCCATGGAGCTTGAAATCTTTGTTTTACTCTTTAGGTTACAACTATCATACATTATATAAAAATAGATGTAGATAGATAGATACTATATAAATATTCAAAGGTTACAAATGGCTCAAACCTTGCAGAGCTGACCAAAAGCAATGACAAACCAAACTCTATAAACAAGTAAATAAAACTTGATTGCAAAATAAAATTTGTACATGAGCTGAACTTTAAATTAAGGAACAGTTAGGTATATAATGTTGGGAAGTATAAGAACAGCTTATTTTTTAAAAGCAAGCTATACATAAACATAAAGCTATATGGAAAAAAAAAGTCAAAAAGGCAACTCGCTAATTTGGGGATAAAATACAAATACCAAATGCATAGTTACAATTTTTCGTATTCAAGCAGGAATACTATGTTTGACCATTCAAAAATGTTTCCTCTATGAAGCAGGAAGTCCAGTTCGCCTCATAAATAGATATAGTCAGAGTTGCATTTTCCCCTTAAAGTGGAGTCTAAGCCACCAAAAAGTTTGTCTTTTAGAAAAAACATTTGTGAAGAATTATGAATGACTTACAAAACAAAAGTTGTGAATTTGTAGCAGTATGGTTCTTAGAGATGGAGGATTTACCATTTAAGGCATGGCAAAAGTTGAAGCCTAAGCTTGACTTCTGCCCATCACCCTCTTTCCCACTCACAGGACCTAGAACATGACTTGTATGTGCTCAGGGTCTCATACTTTGCCCCAGACTAAGATTACATCATAAAGATCTCATCCCCCAGACCCTCTGGCACCCTGAGGTAGAAATATTTATTTTCTCCTTTTAGGTATCAGCTTTTAAGGGAAAATTCTGGGTGATAAAGCTGTATTTCCAATTGGGAATCAAATAATCTTTTCATACCCTTTTAACCAGGGCCTCAGTTGGAACCACCTGGAGCCTGGACAGACTCATTTATGAGACAGGAAAGATTCAGGAGACTTCTTCATAAAAAATAAAGTTTCTAAAACAAGGGAATTAATTTTCCAATATTCACAAGTGTATTGTCCACTTAAAGGCCCATATCTGATTACCTGAGCTCAGGAGTTCCAGACCAGCCTGGGCAACAGTGAAACCCCATCTCTACTAAAATACAAAAAATTAGCCAGGCATGGCAGCATGTGCCTGTAGTCCCAGCTACTCAGGAGGCTGAGGCAGGAGAATCACTTGAACCCAGGAGGCGGAGGTGCAGTGAGCCGAGATCATGGCACTGCATTCCATGCACTCCATTCTGGACAACAGAGGGAGACTCCATTTCCAAAAGAAAAAAAAAGAAAAAAGCCTATATCTAACTAGTAGTTTTTCAATTAGAACATAAAATGATCAATCAAAATTGCTTTATCCAGACAATCTCTGTCAACATTTTGATATATGTCATTCAAGATTTTAATTCCTATGTAAACATGGAATGTAAATACATTTTTTCGCAGGAGTAGTTTTATAACAAATACTTTATTACCTGATTTTTAAAATGCAATATAACTTTTAAAATTTAAATTAGTATTTCTTTAACTTTAATTATATTTTACATAGAAAAACCAAACCCACAGCCTTAGAGATATAATTGCTGGGTCAAAGAGTTTGCAGAATCTTTTGGGCTTAGGTTTTTGGGCAAATTGCCATCCAGAAATGTGTAAGACTTCTCATTTTCTCTCGTGTCAACCAGGGAATCAGTACATTTTAGAATTTCTGACTATTTCGGGTGGGGGTTAATATCATCACCATGCATTTTCTCTGTAAAGACACATTTTTTTCACATTTAATATATCTGAAATCAGAGTACATCTTGCAATAGATAGTGAGTTTATATTGTGCTGTAATTTAATGAACAGGATTTTTTTCTTTTTTAATAGCACTTCAAGTTTAATAACAGCATACCCTATAATCAATAGTGTGTTGGATTCCATGAAATACGGTACCTCAATCTAAGCAATTTTACGTTTTGGCCCAGTAAAATTTTTCCTTCCCACCCACAAGCTTCTGGGACCAGTTGCCCTTGCTAACCACTTACACAATGCTCAAAGTATGTAAATTCAATTCAACTTTTATTCAAGTCTCTCTGCATATGGCTCAGGGAATACAAAGACGAACATGACAGTGCTGAGAAAAACTTAATTAGGAAGGTCACTGCATAAAAACCACGTAATGAATTTTCTCTCAAAACCTTTATGGAACAAAGCAGAATATAAATAAATAAAAACATTATACATACAGAAGGCAAACAGACATACATTTCAGATCATCTGTCCCGCACATTCCCTCTATTGTTGCAGATAACCAAGAGCTGTACTGAGCGATCTGCAGCTCCTTGAAGACATCCTGTTCTCTAAGCCTCGTGAAGGTATAACTGCGGCTCACTCTAGCTCAAAGGATGCCTCCTTTCCTCAAGCTTTTACATGGCCAACCCCTGTTCAGCCTTCAAACCTCAGAGCAGAGGCCACCTCCCCTGGCAAGCTGTTCTGACTCCATCTTTCTCTTTCTCTGCCTTCTGTCAAAAGTTCCTCCTGTCTGTGGACCCACAGTTCTTCCACAGTACTTAGTACTTAAGTAACCCCTTAATAACACATATCAGAGTAACCCACTGACAGACTGTGAGGAGTGAGGACGTGCCATGACATAAAGTGCGAAAGCAAGACTGCCCCAGCCCCATACCAGCTCTGCCACTCACTACCTATCTATCTTTGGGGAAGTTACTAGTAACCACTTTTTTTTTCTCTCTCTCTTTTGAGACAGAGTCTCACTCTGTCGCCCAGGCTGGAGTGCAATGGTGTGATCTCGGCTCACTGCAAGCTCTGCCACCCTGGTTCAAGCGATTTTCCTGCCTCAGTCTCCTAAGTAGCTAGGATTATAGGCGGGCGTTATTTATAGTAGAGGTTTCACCATGTTAGCCAGGTTGATCTTGAACTCCCGACCTCAGGTGATCTGCCCGCCTTGGCTTCCCAAAGTGCTGGGATTACAGATGTGAGCCACCGCGCCCAGCCTAGTAACCACTTTTAAATCTCAATTGTTTTATCCACAAATGGAAGTTTATACTGTCTAGTTCGAAGGTTGGTTTGGAGGACTCTAATAAAGCGTATGAAGCATTTAGCACAGGGACTGTCCATTAGACAGCATTGAAAAAAAATAACACTGGCTCACTCGTTTGTCTCCCGTAACAGACCATGGACCTTGGGAGGGCATAGAATATGTCCTTTATTTCTATGATCCCCAGTTACCTGCCAAGGAATAAATTCTCAGTACAGGTGTGTTAGAGTGTTCATATAGAAAAACCAAGCCCACAGCTGTAGGGGCTAAAAGAAATGAGATAACAGGCATCTCTTTTTGGCTCAGAGAGAGCTTTAGTACTTTGTGCATGTCCTCCTACTAGCTCTGTGTACAGAGAGGTTCTGTTTGTTTGAGTCTAGTGATGTGAAAAGCAATCAAAAGGACTGTAAAAATCTCAATAGACATATCTTTTTTTTGTTTTTTGAGAAACCATCCTTCATAGCTGTCTAGGGTTCCCCCCCCTCCCCCGCCTTTTCTTTTCCTGCTTACAAGGAGTCTTAAGGCTGATAATAAAAAGAAGGTAACATGGGTATTAGCAACCACTGCATTAGCTTATTTCATTTACTTCTTATGCCCACTCAGAGGGGGAATGGGATGATAATTTAGGCATCTTCTTAGGCAGCATGAATGACCAGGACAAAGTGTAATAATGGATGGGTACAATGCCTAGAACGATTGTATCAAATGACTCCACTGCTTACAGAGGGAAATCTTTGCTTTCTTGAAACAAAAGACAGGGCTAAACTCTGAAAAGAATAAGATACTGAAACCCATCAGGAAGTTACCCCACCCCAAAATGTCAACATATGTAGCTCTGCTGATGGCTAAACTGATGGTAGCAGCGCTTACTTTCCTGATACATTATTCTTTGTTGGAATGCCATTGTGTTTGACTGTGGTAACCGCAACAGCTGTAGCTCCCATGTATTGAGATATGGGAGGCACAGATATGCTCCATCTGCCAGGTACAGATATGCTCCATCATTTAATTTTCTGAGCAATCCTGTGAAGTAGGTATATTCCCCGTTATATAGATAAGGAAAATGAGGCTTAGAAGTGGCATAATTTGCCTAAGTTGCTGGGAAAGATCAGAACTGGAAATCAAACCCAGCTCTATCTGAGTCCAAGCATATGCAGACCTCAGAAGTTAGGTCTTAAATAGGCACAGCTTCAAGGCTTGCTCCCCGCTCTAGCCATGTTTTCTACCACCCTTTTCCAAACGTTACACTGAAGACATACCAAACTTCTTTTAGTTTCTGCAACATCCTATGAGAACTTCTTTTTTTCTCTTTTCTTGCCCTCTTTACTTTCAATCCTCCCTTACCTGGCTCACACTTTCAGGCCTCAGCTAAAATGCCACTTCAGGAAATGTATTTCCTGACAGCCTACCACCATCCCCACATATTGTTGGGTGGCCTTGCTAAGTGCTCCCAGAGCTACTTGGCATTCCCCCATATTGGCATGGGTTACATGGCATAATTACGTCTTAGATCATTGTCTGTGTCCTGCATTAGACAGTGTCATAGTCCATTCAGATGGCTATAATAAAATATCATAAGCCGAGTAGCTTGTAAACAACATAAATTCATTTCCCCTAGTTCTGGAAGCTGGAAAGTCCAAAGTTAAGGTGCTGGTAAACTTGGAGTCTGGTGAGGGCCTGTGTTCAGGCTCATAGACAGTGCCTTCTAGCTGTACCTCACATGATGGAAGGGATGAGGGTCTGTCTGGAGCCTACTATATAATAGCACTAATTCCATTCGTGAGAGCTCTGCCCTCATGACCTAGTCACCTCCCAAAGGCCCCAGCTCCTAAAACCATCACCTTGGGGATTAGGATTTCAACATATGAATTTTGAGAGGCACAGATAGACTTTAAGTACTTTGAGGACTAGATCTAAGTCTGTCTGAATTACTGTTGAAACTTCAATGCCTAGAAACTAACATAAGTTCAATAAATAGTAGTAGGGAGAATAAATAAATGCATAAATTAATCAGTGGTAACTGATGGAGTATGAATGCTTTGCAGTAGAAGAGTGATAATTTCCCATCTATTTTTCCATACCAAAGGCAAATTCTATCTTCTCCATCGTTCTACATTCAGATTACTCCTACCTATTTACAAACATTATCAGTTGGTGATCTGGAAGAAAGTGTTTTATGCTGTTAGAATAATAGTCCTTGTTCACCTCAGCAACACCTTTCATTAAAAAAAAAAAGTTTGCTCTCTGATTTCTCTTTTAGCTTTGAGGAACTTGGATACAACTTTCAAATATTTAGTTTTAAATGTTAAGCTACAGCTAAACCTAGAAAAGTTACAGGTATGTTTGTTGAGGCCAAAGCCTCCCCAGGCACCCAACATGTGTGTGGTTTTTTTTTGTTTGTTTTTGTTTTTCCACTTATGAAAAACTACCTCTTCTAATTCCAGGACACCTCAGAACTTCCGTTTGTCACAATAGGTCACACAGTCTTAAATGGATCTCATTCTGCTTCTCTCTGGATGCTTGGTAATCTCCCTGAAGTAGAAATTTCAGAATAAAGTAAGATGGCCCTTAATGGTATCCCAAGTGTGGTTGATAATAGGTTTTATTTTTTTCGCTTGTTTTTTTCTCAAGAATCAGGCGCCATAGCCAAAATACTTATCTGAGAGACAATGGGAATAAAAACTCTCTAATAATCATTTTTAAAATCTTTTGATTTTTTAAAGAAATAATTAAGGTGCAGCTTTGACCTGCTCTGTAATCAGAGGATTGGGTTCCCTGGATACAGCCTTTGCGTTATTCTACTTAACCAAAGAGCAACTTGGGCATTTATCCAGGATACTCCTCAAGGATCTAATATGTTAATTGGAAAAAAAAGTCTTAGGAAATAACTTTACAACCAAAAAATTCATCCAATTGGAAACACATGGGATTATTTTCCAATCCCTGTTACTTCAAATCGCAGCTGCCAAAGCAAAGGATATTAAAAAGAAATAAGAATTTTTCAAAGAGCAAACAGAATTAGTAACAATTCCAAGGTAGAATACAAACAACTTTAATTAAAACAGCATACAATATAATTCCCACGTGGATATTTTAGCATGCTTAGTGCTGGTACAGGTAAAGAAACACTGTTTCCTAGGCTGCCCTTCCAGATTCTCAAGGCTTCTTTGATACCTCCACAGCTGTAATGTCTCTGCTGGATATAATTTTCTCCTCCTGCCCCCTTACTCAAGGAAGTCTTCTTGATCTACTTCAGCATTTGGTATTTCTCTGCATATACTAGGTGGTTAGTTTTCCTTTTCTCACTGCTCTGTGACTTTGTTTATCATGATCACAAATGGGATGTATATAAAGAAGAAGAAAGCTGGGAGAAGATTCAGCTACCTGGGCCACTAGAGTCTTCAGTCTCTTCATGGAATCTATTGTCCGAAGATCTGTCTGTTAGTCTGTTCTCATGCTGCTGATAAAGACATACCCAAGACTGGGTAATTTATAAAGGAAAGAAGTTTAATGGACTCACAGTTCCACATGGCTGGGGAGGCCTCACAGTCATGACAAAAGACAAAGGAGAAGCAAAAGCACATCTTACATGGTGGCAGACAAGAAAAAGTGCCAAGCAAAAGGGGGAAAAGCTCATTTTAAAACCATGAGACTTCCTGAGAACTCACTTGCTATCACAAGAACAGTAGTATAGGGGTAACCACACCCATGATTTAATACCTCCCACTGAGCCCCTCCCACAACATGTGGGGATCATGGGAACTACCATTTGAGATGAGATTTAGGTGGGGATACAGCCAAACCATATCAATTTATTGGGTAATTCAAATTATCCTTTCAAACCAGGATAGAAAGCTGAAGGATAGGGTGATAACTTGATAAACCCTAGAATACGATAGGCCTTGAATTCGAGAATCCCAGTTCCCTGGAGATTGTTTTGATCTACTTTAAGGAAAACAAACAAACAAAAGGGAATGATGTGTTGTGAATAGTTACTGAATAAATGGGTGGGCCAATCTAAACAATTCAGTTCAAGCATGCTTAGGGAGGGTCAAAGAGTTTGAAATTCTCCTGGTGCTTCAGGAAGAATGATGAGAAATAGTCCAGATTATTGCTGATGACCAGACATGGATTTGCAGCTGGAGGCTGGGGGGAAAATGTCTGGATTCATCCTTTCACTCACACATGTGCATGTATCCACACATATGCCACGTGTGCACTCACACACAATTCTCTTCTAAATTAGTCTTCTACATTATATAGGAAAGGAACTTCTTTATTAGTTAAGAGAATTAATAGGTGTTTTCCATTTACAGTCAACTCACTATGAACTACGGTATGGAAAGAATAAGCTAAGGTGGGGCTAATTAGAACCCATAGATATTTCTCAAACCTCACTTTGGACAATTTCAATCCTTTCTACCATCCACCCAAGTTACTCCCAGGTTTTTCCCATACCTGCTAATACGAAGCTAAAAGTGGCTTGAATTTTATTCCCAGTGTCTCATGTTTACCCTCGACTGGAGTTGCTAGGAATAATGAAATGCCTCAAAAGCCAAGAAGGAAGGAAGATGACATCTGAGTAAATCTCAATAGGCAGAAAATCAACCCCCGAATCTTTGAATTGGTGCTGTAGGGTACCCTTGACTGGGGTTAAGTTGATCAAAACAGCACTGCCCATTTAGAAAGAAGAGATTGTTGAGAGAGGGTGCTATTTCTGGATAGTTCCAAGAAGACCTATTGTGAGCTAGCAGTCGAGAAATTTTGTCTCAAAGCTGCAGGGAGGTCAGCAATCTTCTTACCTCCATTTCCCATTGTGTAGCAGAAGAATAACGAGCAGATTGGATCTGCACTCAGAAACACTAAGATGGGAAACAAAAGCATGCCCACATAAAACATTTTCATCACATTGCCACTTGCCAATGTGTTATTGCGGAAGGCTCTGGCTTGCATTACAGAGATATCACTTTCTCCTCCTTTCAACTATAGTCATTGAGAAGAGCACTAAAAAAAATTATCTTTAGCTCAATAGAGAACAAAATATTCAGGCTAGTTTGGCAAGGTCAAATGAACACCAGTGAGAATTTACGTTCTCTGGACATGTGAGGGGGACTTTATGTATGGAAAAGGACTTAAATTATAATATGGTGAGCAATTAAGTTTTTGCAAGTTAAAAGAAATACCATGTGGTATTTGCTGAGCATTCTCCTGGATGTTTAGCCACACCCAAGAGACTAGTCTCTGCACTCCAAAAAAGAGAAAGGTGAGGTGAGAATACATAAAAAACAAATTTTAGACAAAAAATTCTAATATCGACAAAGATAAATGAACTCAGGCTTCAACGAGAATGAGAACATCAGGGTTCAAGAGAAACCACAACGTCAGTGAGTCCCAGGTACAAGCCTTTTCTTCTGCATTTTTAATTCATATTCCCCTATCCTCTGAGTTGACACTTCATGTCCACCTAACCCCACTGTCCTTTTTGCGAATGGTGGAGAGAAAAGATTACCACTTTAACCCAGGAAGCCTATTTAAAACAGGCTGGTCAATTCCCTCTGAATCATAGAACTGTGATCATTGCCTCTCTCTTTCCCTCCAGACCACTGGGTCGTTGCCACAATCCCTCCAGAGCCTCTCTTCTTTCCCCCAAGAAAGAATTAAAAATTGAAAAGTCATCCCACAAATAAAGACCCAGAGGGGTTAGTGTTATTTAGAGGTACAAAAAAATGCTATTTTTCTCCAGTACTCCCCATGACCAGCCACATGGACTTTTTATCTAATCCTGAGCAAGCCAAGCTTATTTCTCCCTTTACACATCTGTCCTTGTTGTTCCTTCTGCCTGTGCTGCTGTTCCTCCAGAGAGACCCTTGCTTGACTGGCTCCTCACTGACCAGTTCTCAGTATAAGCATCCTCTCCTCTGAAAATCCTTCTGGACTATTCAATCTGAAGCAGCCCTCCATTCCACTCTTTCTATCACATAACCCTGATTTATTTTCTTCATAATAGTGCCACTATCAGAAAATGTTCATCTATTGGTTTATGTGTTTCTAATCTGTCTTCTGCCTACAGAACATAAATTCCATGAGACCAGGGAATTTTAATACAATTTCTAATCTGTATCCCCAGAGTCAAGGATAATAACTGGCAGATCACAGGCATTTAGATCATTGTTTAATTTTTAAAATTGTAGGAGTTCTTACCATGTATTAGGCACTGTTTACTTATATTATCTTAATTCTAACCCCAAACTTGTAATATACATACTACCTTATTTTGCAGATAAAAGAGCTGAGGCTTAGAGACATCAAATAACTCTTGTAAATGGCAAGCCAAGATATAAACCCTAGTAGTCTATCTCCAGAGCCCACATGCAAAATTGCTGCTTATTTTATTTATACAATATGATATAGAAATCTTTTTTTTTTTTTGAAGTTTGAGCTTGTGTTGAATTTTTTTAAAATAATAAAATTAAGCCCATTTTTTTTCCTGTAGGACTTCTCGTAACTTTTAATATGCTAATGTACCCCATGACTCACCAAGATAAGTATATTATATCTATCATTTCCCAATCATTTTTTTCTTTTCTTCTTTTTGCCATGGACTCTTCTTTTTCATGGAGTCTCTTGACATTTCTTTTAACTATGCTTCTCCTGACATTTCTTTGGAAAGTGTTCTCACATTCAGTGCATGTTTTCTAAAACTGTATCAGAACCATAGATCTGCCGCTGACTTGTTCATTCAACAAATGTTTTTTGAATGTCTGTTATGTGCCAGGCACATTTCTAGAAACTGTGAAATGATATGTCACTGAACAAAAGTCCCCACCCTTTTTGAGTTATGTTCTAGAGAAGGAGGAGACAGATGACAAACATTAAGGATAGGAAATAAGTAAATCATAGAGCAGAAAGTAATATGCTATGAAAAGAACAGAAATGTGGGAATGAGTGAGAGGCATGTGGAAGAAGAGAGAAGTAGGGGGGCAGTGGGGACACACAGATGGGAAGGATAGGGTTTGCAATTATAAATACAAGGTGGGCTTCATTGATAAGGTGACATCTGAGCAAAGACTTGAAGAAAGTGAGAGAATTAGTCACTTGGATATTTGAAGGAAGAGGATTTCAGGAAAAGAAAATGGCCAATGCAAAGGCTCCAAAAAGCCAGTATCATGTTTTCCAGAAGCATTAAGGATGCCAGCAAGGCTGGAAAGGAGTAAGAGGCAGTGTAGTGAAAGATAGTGAATTGAAGAGGGTGGCAAGACAGACTATGTAGAGTATTGTAAGTCACTGAGAAACCTTTGGCTTTTTCCCTAAGTGAAATGGGAAGCCACCTGAATGTTTTGAGTACAAAACTGACATATCAGCCTCATTTTTCAAAAGGATCTTTCTGGCTACGATGTTGAGTATAGTATACCAAGGTTTAAGGATCACTCTGGGTGCCATGTTGTGTATGGAATATGAGAGATCAAAGTTAGAAGTAGTAAAACCAGTTGTAATAATCCTGTGAAAGATGGTATTTCTCAGACTAGGATGGTAACAGTGACAGTGGTAAGAAGGCACAGGGTTCTGATTTATTTTTAAAGTAAAACCAGCAGAATTCCCTGATGGTAAGAGACAGAATGAAGAGAATTAAGAATAACTCGACTTTTTTTTTCTTTTGGTCTGAGCATCTGAGCAGATGAATGAATATCAATCAAAATGGAGAAAGCCTATAGGTTGAAGAGGCCCCAGGTAGGAACTGTTCAGTTTTGGATATGGTGACTTAGAGGTGTCCTTTAGATTTCTAAGTGGAGATGGCATGTAGAGAGTTGGAGTTTGGGGGAGAGATCTGATCTAAAAAATATATAAACCTGAAAAGGGCCAATAAATGGATGGGATTTAAAATCATGAAAATCGATGAAATCACCAAAGGATTAAGTGCAAATGTTCAGAAGAAAAACTGTCACAGGAGCTGAGTTTGAGGCACAAGTAAAAAAAGACATGTTCCTCAGGAAACCAACCCCAAGCCTTGACTGGTATGTGGAAGCACAGCAGATAGTGTGATGAATTATACATTTCAGCTTTGGGGACTTGAAGGTGGCCGGGCGCGGTGGCTCACACCTGTAATCCCAGCACTTTGGGAGGCTGAGGCAGGTGGATCACAAGGTCAGGAATTGAAGACCAGCCTGGCCAACACGATGAAACCCCATCTCTACTAAAAATTCAAAAATTAGCCAGGCATGGTGGCAGGCACCTGTAATCCTGGCTACTCAGGAGGCTGAGGCAGGAGAATCGCTTGAATCTGGGAGGCAGAGGTTGCGGTGAGCCGAGATCGCACCACTGCCTTCCAGCCTGGGTGACAGAGCAAGACTCCATCTCAAAAAAAAAAAAAGAAGAAGAAGGTATGTCTATGAGGTCTCATCTTCTGAACCACATAATGGCTGCCTGGAGTTCTGTCTGAGGAAGATTCTGAGACCATGTCTAGGGTTAGTGGGGAAGAAAATCACAGTCATTTAGTGATGTGTGCCAGAGTTGTGACAGGTGTAACAGCATGCAGGAAGCATCAGATATCCACCACTCCTTGCCTGCAGGAAAGGCCGCAAGCCTGAGGATAGACGGCAAGCAGTGTTTATAGAGTTCACTGAATGCTTTTGACTTGTCGCAAGTTAATCTGTGTGGTTTATATCAATAGTACTAAATAATCTGTTGCTGAAGTTATCTTACACACATAAGAAAGATTTTATTGCTCTAGAGCCACTAGCATATGTTGGACTTAAGTGTGTGAAAGGGAAACAATGAAGGAAGAAGAGAGAGACAAGTCAAAACCCAAGGCAAAGAGTGGATTTTTAGCCATGACTCTAGGAGGAGGTTGGGTAAATCCTCTTCCCAAAATGCAGTGATACAGCTGTGGAAAGTTGGAAACTTCAACTATTTGTGCTCTGGAAATCAACCAAAGTCCTGTGACAATCTGAGAAGTGTTTATTTTTTTAAAAGCATGGGACATCACTCAGAAACACTGGGAATCTGAGATGTTCTGACCAAGGCCTCCTCTCATCCACCTCAACCCAGCCTATAGGTTCTGCCAAGGTACAGCAAGCCATGATGACCAGTAGCTTCTCTGTAGATGTTGAAGGAGACTCAACCAGTTTGAAGAGCTGGGCAGTGCAGACACCAAGCAAAGTTGTCAATAGAAATGATCATCTTGGACAGGAGTGAGTTGGGAGGGCCATCGGCTCCAGCAGCCTGAAGTTGCGGTTGTGGTCAGAGACAGCATACTGCTAGCTGAGGCTGTGCATATGGGCAGTGGAGACTGAAGGGACAGAAGCCCTTTATATGCTTCTGGTTAATCCAGAGTCTCAATGCATGTGCATAGGAGACTCAAAAAAGTCCAGCAGATACCAGACTCAGGGGAGCTTGAAAAGAGCCTGAACTTTGTATATGCTCCTCTACCTGAAAATAGGTGAAAAAGGGCAAAGGATGGAAATCTTAGTGGTTTAAGGTGTTTGAACATAAATGATGTTCAATCATGAACTGACCACTAAGGCTGTACAGACACAGGAGCAAACTCTAGCAAGCCAAGGTTAAAAATAAAATCAGGGCCTGTAGTCCCAGCTACGCGGGAGACTGAGGCAAGAGAATGGAGTGAACCTGGGAGGCGGAGCTTGCAGCGAGCTGAAATCATGCCACTGCACTCCAGCCTGGGCGACACAGCGAGACTCCATCTCAAAAAGAAAAAAAAAGTAGATAAATAAAAAATAAAATCAGGAATGTATATATATTTTAAACTAGCATAGGCATTAGTAGCCTAGAGAAACAGATTTCACAGATTTAGTCCAGGCAAGTTACAAACAAAATACCAGCAACAGCCACCATCAAGGGAAAAAAATATCAGAATTCAGGGTAGTTGCAATGTGTTATCTTAAATGTCGCATTTTTAAGAAAAGAAAGTGTGGCCCATACTCAAGAAAAGAAAAACAGTTAACAGAAACTCTGTAAGTGTTACCAAATATTCGTGGGCAAAAATTTCAAGGCAGCTATCATAAATATTTCCAAAGAACTAAAGCAAACCATGCTTAAAGAATGAAAGAAAAGTGAGGTAACAAGAGATCAACAAATAGATTCTTAATAAGGATATTGAATTTATTTTAAAAATACCAAGTGAAAATTCTGTAACTGAAGAGTACAATAATGGTAATAAAAAAAATTTCACTAGAGAATTCAACAACAGGTTTGAGAGAGAAGAAGGAATCAGTGAACTATAAATCAATAGAAACTACTCAATCTAGAGAATGGTGAGAAAACAGACTGCAGGAAAATTAACAGACCCTCAAAAACCTGTGGGACAAGATCAAGCACAGAAACAACCACATCAGGGGAATGTCAGAAGGAGGGAAGAAAAAGGGACAAAAATCCTATTTGAAAAAATAATGGCCAAAACTTCCAAAATTTGGTTTTTGAGAAAATTAATCTGTATACCCAAGCAGCTCAAATAAACCCAAGCAGGATAAACACAAATAGATCCACACTTGAACACATCATTGTCAAACTGTTGTACACCAAATCCAAAGAGAAAATCTTGAAAGCAGCAAGAAGAATAGAACACACCATAGAAAGGCGAGCACCCATGCAATTAAGGATGCCAGAAGGAGGAAGAATGGCAAATCTGTAGTGCAAAAAGAAAACAATGTCAAACAAGAATTCTGTATCTAACAAAACTATCCTTCAAAAATGAGGGCAAAATAAGGACATTTTCAGATAAACAGAGACTGAGCAAATGTATTGCTAGCAGCCCTGTTTTACAAGATGTACCGAAGGAAGGAAGACCTTCAGGAAATGGTACTCTAAGGTAACACAAATCCACAGAAAAACAATGAAGAGCACTGTAAATGATAAATATGTGAGTTAGTATAAAAGATTCCATAAAATATATTTTTTTCTCAATTTCTTTAAAACACGTAGGATTGTGTGAAACAATAATTTTAACATTGTAGTGTTGGGTTGGTAACATGTATAGATTTAATGTATAGGACAGTAATATCACAAAGGAGGGAGGAGGGAATGGCACTATATTGGAGCAAAGTTCTTATATTTTCTGGAGGTAAATTACTGTTAACCAAAAGAAGATCATGATACATTAAAATGCATATTGTGAACCAACCCAAATGCCCATCAATGATAGACTGGATAAAGAAAACGTGACACATATACACCATGGAATACTATGCAGCCGTAAAAAACGATGAGTTCATGTCCTTTGCAGGGGCATGGATGAAGCTGGAAACCATCATTCTCAGCAAACTAACACAAGAACAGAAAACCAAACACTGCATGTTGTCACTCATAAGTGGGAGTTGAACAATGTGAACACATGGACACAGGGAGAAGAACATCACATACTGGAGCCTGTCAGGGCATGGGGTGTTAGGGGAGGGACAGTATTAGGAGAAATGTGTAATGTAGATGACAGGTTGATTTCAGGTGTAGCAAACCACCATGGCATGTGTATACCTATGTAACAAACCTGCACCTTCTGTACATGTATCCCAGAACTTAAAGTGTAATTAAACACTTTTAAAGGGGAGGGACAGTATTAGGAGAAATGTGTAATGTAGATGACAGGTTGATTTCAGGTGTAGCAAACCACCATGGCATGTGTATACCTATGTAACAAACCTGCACCTTCTGTACATGTATCCCAGAACTTAAAGTGTAATTAAACACTTTTAAAAAAATAACAAAATGTATATTGTAATCCTAGAGCAATTATTAAGAAAATAACATGAAAATATAGTAAATTAGGGGGAGAATTTAAATGGCACATTAAAAATATTTATCCAAAACAAAGAAAGCAATCAAGTAGAAAGACAAAAGACAGAAAATCTAAGGCAGGTCTTTGGTAGAACTGTTATTCTTTTTGCTCCTTGTGATTTTTAGTGAAGAGGGAACTAAAAATCTATAACAAGCAGGATGGCCTACATAATTCTGGACACAAAGCAAAATGAAAATGTATGGGCCCTTATTCAAAAAGTATTTCAAATTTCAGGATGGTGAAAGCAGATCATAAAGCTAAAAAAGGAGGCCCTTCTGACCACAGGGTCCTGTGTGACTGGGCAAGTTGTTTATCCATGAAGCTGGCCCTAATAAAAAGCAAGAGGTTACTGTATCCCATTTTCTCACTCTCTGGATAAACCCCCTTTGGTGCCTCCCTGTTGTCCTGTCCTTTCTTATCCTTGTACCCAAAATCTCCAGTACTTGGGAAGGGCCCATCCTTCACAACCAGAAGTCCAAGACACCAGATCCAAGGTGTTACTTCAACTTCAGGCAGCTACCATTATACTTTGGTGCAGATGGTTTTGCATTGAAACCTGTAATTCCCTTATTTGTGCTGACTTTGTGCTTTTCAGTTACAATTGTCCTTGTAAGCAAAGACAGCACGGGGGTGTCAGAGAAGAACATCATTATCTAAGTACCTGATATTTTCTTTAACTTTTATTTTAAGTTCACGGGTACAAGTGCAGTTTTGTTACATAGGTAAACTTGTGTCATGGGGATTTATTGTACAGATTATTGCATCACCCAGGCATTAAGCCTAGTACCCATTAGTTATTTTTCCTGATCCTCTCCCTCCTTCCACCCTCCATCCTCCAAAAGGCCCCAGTATGTGTTGTTCCCCTCTATGTGTCCATGTGTTTTCATCATTTAGCTCCCACTTATGAGAACATGCTGTATTTGGTTTTCTGTTCCTGGGTTAGTTTGCTAAGGATAATGGCCTCCAGCTCTATCTATGTCCCTGCAAAGGAACAAACTACCATTTCTTCTTTTCTGTGGCTGCATAGTATTCCACGGTGTATATGTACCACATTTTCTTTATCCAGTCCATCATTGATGGGTCTTTGGGTGGATTTCATGTGTTTGCTATTGTGAATAGTGCTGCAGTAAACATATGTGTACATGTGTCTTTTATAATAGAATGATGTATATTCTTTTGGGTATATACTCAGTAATGGGATTGCTGGGTCAAATGGTATTTCTGCTGTTAGGTCTTTGAGGAATTGCCACACTGTCTTCAATAATGGCTGTATTAATTTGCACTCCTACCATTCATTAATTCATTTGAAAATGTTTAATATATGTGAAACCCAAGAAGGGTTTCCCACAAACCCACTAGGGATTGTGCTGGGCTAAGCTGATCTGTTTATTAGGAATGCCAATGGTGCAATGACCTAACTGCGCAATGATCTCATCATGTTTTCATAATTAGGCTTTGTGACTGCCATAGACAGAATCGACTCAAACACAGTTCACTAGTGCCAAATACTCTTGATAGCACTCTGAAAGATCATTGCCATACATCATGCAGTCCAGTTCTACTTAGGCTCTGACAGGTACATTTTGCCTGCTTCAAGTTTGTGATGAGCTAGTAAGTGGTCCCCCCTGGTCCTTCAGATCTCTGTCATACTTGTTTTTCTGGAAAAAAGAAAAGTAAATATGAGGATGAGCATGAAACAATCAAAGTTGTCACCTAGGTATGTTGTGAATCTTTTAGTGTCAAGTCAGAGAAAATCTGGCTCAAAAGCAGCTAAACAAAAAAAAAAAAAAAAAAGAAATTTAGATTCTCATGTAGCTGAAACACCTGGAGCTGTCAAAGTTTTGGAGCAAGGCTTGATTACATGGCTCACCTATGTCATCAAATGACTTTTTTTTTACATTTTTCTTCTCGGCTTTCTATGACATTTCACTTGCTCCTAAAGCTGGATTCCATTATACTTCCAAAATTATTTCCAGTACCTTCTGGATCTTTATTATTCTACATGAATCTCCAACAGGGAGAGAGAACCTCTTCCTTCGTAGTTCTCTGAGCCAGGAAGCATTTTTTCCCAGAAGCCCCAGCAAACACCTCCTTATTTCTCACTGGCCTGAACTGAGTCTTCTGATTTGAACTAATCACTGCAGCAAAGCCAATGGGATGTGCTGATGGGCTTAAACCACCCAGAGTTCTACTCTAGAACTGAGAGTAGGGTGTACTTCCTCCAAGCACATGGGCTGTATGGTAAAGGTACTGTTACCAGGATAGTGGGAGAATGCTATGTACTGAGAGGGTTGAACTAGCAAAAGCCCATTACCTCACCAATAGGAAACATTGACTATTGTGAAGTCAGTGGCCACCAGACCCTGAGCTCCCCACCCCATGTGCTATAGAGTCTAGGATGTTGAAGAGAGCTGGGAGGAGGTGCCAAGAACATTAGACTGCTTCCTACCATCTAGCTTACTCCAACATGTGAGTAACACCAATACAAATGAAAAGCCATCAAATGTGTCCAATAGTGAATATCATCCTGGCAGACTCTGAACTAGGAAGGAGAGTCCTGGAGAGGTGTTTATTTTCTGATATAAAAAAGGTAAGGAGAGCTTTCATTTTGATACACAGTACTAACAATAATCCTTGATATCATGCACACCTGGAAGAAAACAGGAAAGCAGAAACTGCAAAGGTTTAATCTCAACTACCAAGGGGATGCAGAAGCTAATTTGTATTAAGATATTCATTCATTCTACCAACATTTATCAATGTCTGCTGTGTACTTAACCCTCAACTAGGCACCATATTGGATAGGTACAGTTTAGCATAGGTACAGTTTAGCATACAGGTTAGCAAAGGCTTTAGAATCTTTCAGACCTAGGGATGAATTCCAGTTCTGTCACTCAGCCTCTTTTAGCCTTAGTTGCCTCATGGTAAAGTGAGGATATACCTACCTTAAGTGGCTGTTGTAAATATTAAATGACAAGAAGAAATAAAAGTTAAATAAATTAAAACACTCATCCAAGTGACTTGCACACTTATAGTTGTAAGAAAATGTAGGTATCTTAATTAATAGTAGTAGTACGTGTTGTTATACTTCAATGGCTAGTGAGACGTGGTCTGTGTTCTTGAGATGCCTTTCTAGGGGAGGAGGTGTGGCATGTGTACAGGTAATGAGTGTCAGAAGAGAAGCAGAGATGAACTGATATAGAAGTTCACAGGAAGATGAAATTTCTTCTCCATGTTGAGAGCTGAGAAGGCTCACCAATATGTATTTTACAAGCAGAAGCTAGCAGGATGATGTCTAACTTTAGGTGACATCTTTTGAGCCTTTTCTCGTGTCTCGCTAAGAGATGAAATCTTAAGTGTCAGTAAAAGGTTGTAAGAGAAAGATACATGAGCAACACTGACACTAGCATAAGCACGTGTGCTCTAGAGAAGGCAAGTTGCTGGATGTCTCCACAGCTCTGTCCCGCCTCACATGAGAGAGGAAATTGTTATTGCCTGTCCATGTGGCAAAAGGAGTAGCTGCTTGATTCATGGTTTAGTTGGGGCTATTAGGTTGTACTCCCAAAGGTATTTGATAATCTGTTCAACTGAGCACAGTCATTTGTCTTGTTTGCTGACTACTTAGCAGACGAATTTGTGATTTTGGTAATTACTATGTGAACGTTAATAAGACATGATATCTTTTATTAATTAGCACTTGGGGTTTCTTTTTCAAAATAGCAAAATCTAGATGATTTACAAATATTAATGAGTCACTAGTGTTAGTTTTGCAAAATTAACATTTGGAGGCTACTCACTCTAGAATAGTTTTCCCGTCTGAAATCTTTTACTGAAGAACAAAGACCAGAGACAACATACTGTACTCTGCACCCTAGAAAAGGCTAATTAGGTCTGCTCAGGCAGAAATGGTTTAATTTAGAGATGTACTTATTTACACATTTTTCCATTTTAATTCTCTCCAAAGAGGTTTTGGTGGTCAAAGGATAAAATACTTTCAGAAAATTAAGTTATGTTTGAGGAATCATTTTCTGATAGAATTCTATGAGATTCAGACCTGTTTTTAAACGTAGGGGGTACTGCAGACGTACCCACCCACTCCCCTACAAAACACACACACACACACACACACACACGCAGCATAAAAGGACACAACAGTGTGCTGGAGCAGCGTGCTGGAGCAGGTTGGCAGGAGCTTCATTCTGCTCTGGGGCTCTCTCCCCTGTAGCCAGCCTCTTCCTTCCATGCACACGTGTACCAGCAAGCCATCATGAAAAGCCACTTCCTAGCAGGGACTGGCAGTCATGACGTTATGCAGCAAAGAACAGCATCTTTAGTAGGTTAACTCAGTTGGAAAGTACTTCTGAACAAAGCAATCAGATGGCACATTGTTACTGCCCTCCCTGAAGAACTCATTTAATGACTCTTAGAACGGTACCATTTCCTTTAAAGATCCAGATGCCTACTGTGCCTTAAACTGCCTGCACGGCCCATGGTTGACAGCTTCAACAAGCATTTCTTGAGCACCCACTGTGTGCCTCACACTGTATTGGTCCTGGTAAAGGCTTTATAGTGCACAGCAAAGACAGCCTGTGCCAAGCAGGGTGTAGAGCCCATGTCACTAGTTATTACAGGAGTAACTATGATGCAGCTTGCTTTTGCCACTAAATTTAAATGAGCAAATAGACTCAAAGGAAGAGATTATTCATCTTTTCTGTTCAGCCACCTTTTCAGAAACCCAAATAATTCCTATAATGTAGGGATTATTTGTAATAATTACTATAACCTTCACTTAAGGCCTGATTATGTGCCACATATTATGCAGTTTACCTTTGTTTTTTCACTTCTCACAAAGATATCTTTGGTAATTACTTGTATTTGTAAGCCCATTTTTTAGATGGGCAAATTCATGATTAAGATGTTAAGTAACTTATCAAAAGTTACACAGCTATTAAAAGGCAGAGCTGTGTCAGTGGCTGCCATGATATGCAAACGGGTTTAGTTTAATTTTCTAAATAAATGTTTAATTTAGTACCCAAATTTTTTTATTACAAGTCACAAAATGAAACTACTGAGCTTTTCACCTGTAGAGTTGCTATTCTGGCATAGTCTACAGATTAAACATTAAACCCTCAACTACATAGCAAGAATCTGGAGCTATTGTTTGGGCTATTCATGGAGATGTCTTTGCCAACTGTGTCCAGTTGGGGCAGGTGAGCCCTTCAGGGGCACCCCATTAAAAGGGTGTATGAACGTAGTCATCTGCTGCCCCACAGAAGTGGGTGCTGGTAGGGGAGAATGTGCGGAAGACAGAGCCTGTCTCAGCTGGGTGGTCTGTTGCTCTGGCTTTGTCTTTGTTGCCTGGGCAACATCTCTCTAGAATGTGAGAAACTCACTTTCCCTTTTGTATGTTGATCTGTGGGAAGGACTAACAGCTGTAGCTATAGGTTGCCTATTATCCACTACCACCTATAGTTGAGAAGCAGAAACCAGATTTTGGAGAGGTACACCATCATGCCCAGGGTGCAGAAAGATATTAAATCATCCATCTTATTTTATGTAGTTCTGAAATCAGATGGGAAAAAGATCACCTCCCTGAATCCTGGGAGCTTTTTCTACCAAATTTTTCTCTAAGACACATATCCTAAAGAAATATTCTTTATTTTTCCTGTGATAACTGGAGGGAAATTGGAGAAGACAGTACTATAGAGTAATTGTGAACATGGGTTTTGATATCAGTTCTTGATTTAAAGCTTGGCTTTACCATATGCTAACTATGTCTTTTGGCAAGTTATTTAACTCTTCTTAACCTGTTTCCTCATCTAATAAATGGAAACATTCATATATAGATTTTGCATATGATTGATTTCTAATTATTTATTCAAAGTCTACTCTTGTGTCAGGCATTCAGCTAGAGGCTAGTGAAACAACTGTGAATTAGAAGACATGGTGTCAGCCTTCATAGAGGTTAAATCTCACAGAAAAGGTGCATATTTAGTCATTTCAAGTATAGAGTTACAAAAGAGTTTTTCCTCTTTTTTAACCATGAATGAACCTTGGAAGCAAACAACAGAGAAAACTTAACTAGCATAGGGGTTGGAGATAGCCTCTCTAGGAAAAATAATACTAAGTTCTTAAAGGGAGGTATGAGATAATCAGGGGACTAGTAGGAGTAATGTGGTTACAAGACTATATTTAAAGGCCTATAAGCAAGACAAAGTATAAACACCGGAACAACCAAAAGTATAGATGAGACTAGACCATTCCAGAAAGGGGCAGAGTGGTATTAGATGAAGTTGAGAGAGAGGCAAAAGTTCATGGAATCTTCGAGAGTCTCATAAACTGTGTTAAAACATTTGGACTTTATCCTAAAGGCAATGGGAAGTCCTTAAAGGATTTAAATGGGAGTGCTATATAGAGAAGTTGTGAGTATTGAATAATATAATATGCACAAATGCTTAGCCTACTATTAGTACCTATTTACCTCTCAATAAATTCAAACTGTCTTTATCATCAACTTCATCATTCTTGGTATTACCGACTTTAGGTAAAAGGTAAAAATCCTGCCCCGCACTATGGAAAGAAACTTAAGTAGTTTGTGGTGGAGGAAACCTGTAAATCCTGAAAGGCTGGGAAAACCATTCTCAACTTGCAGTAATGTGAAGCCCAAGGCGAGTTTCCCTTCATGTATATTCTTCCTCCTGTTTCTTTGCTTCTCTGCCTTGCTACCTCCACGGTGAATTCACAGCTTGTTAAGCAGTGAAGTCATAATTCTTTCTGGCAGTTCTGTCATTTTCATAATGGATTCTTTGCTAGAGCCTAAACATACAAAAATGCAGGTAGACAAGATTATATGTTTTCAAAGAAAGCCAGGGCCAGGGGTGGGGTACTGCAGGGAGTTTGAAGGGACATCTTACTGCAGGAAGTTTGAGGCAGCAGCTCTGAAAAGCAGATAGCTTGCATAATGACATGTATCCATCTGCATTGAGATGACTTTGTTTTAACCAGGAGGAGATGTCAGATTGCTTGGCATTTTACTGTTAAATAAATACTTTGCATCCTTGGGTAGCAAATAAAACAACAGGACTCAGTAAAAGGTGAGGAAAGCAAAACTTATCATTTCTAAGTTCATTAGACTGCTCACATTCCTTCACCTCAGAACTTGCTACAGATAGATTATGAAATAAGATTGGACTAAAGAATTGAAATGCTTGATTTTGTCAGCCACTGTGGTATTAGAATATTGACTGTGAGGTGGAAGATACATTGTTTATTTATGTGTAACCCACCTTATTCATAAAAAATGTGAAGGGACCAGGTCAATTAGGTTCTAGAACCAACTCTACCATTGTGTGCCCTTGGGCATAACTTTCCACCTCTCTATCAATGAAGATCTTTACTTATAAAATGGATTTCTTAAACTGATAGACACCAATGAGCAGAATAAACATTTTTTTGGCTCTGAGGCTCATATATAATGCTATACAAGGAATGACCTTTTACTGAGGCAGGCACTTGGTGACAAAAGCACAAACACAGATAATGGCAGTCGAGGAGGGTATACAGCAAGGATCAAAAAGTGGCACCAGAAAACACAAGCATATCTTGAGCACTCACTCTGTGCTTCACACTGCATTGGGCCTGGTAAAGGCTTTACAGTGCACAGCAAAGATAGCCTGTGACAGGCAGGATGTAGAGCCCATGTCGCTGGTTATTACAGGAGCAACTATGAAGCAGCTTGCTTTTGCCACTAAATTTAAATGAGCAAATAGACTCAAAAGAAGAGATTTTCATCTTTTCTGCCAAGCCACCTCTTCAGAAACCCAAATAATTCCTATAATGTAGGGATTATTTGTAATAATTACTATAACCTTCACTTAAGGCCTGTTTATGTGGCACACATTATGCACTTTGCCTTCCCTTTCTTACTTCTCACAAAGATACCTTTGGTAATTATATTTGTAAGCCTATTTTTTAGATGGGCAAATTCATGATTAAGATGTTAAGTAACTTATCAAAAGTTACACAGCTATTAAGAGGCAGAGCTATATCAGTGGCTGCCATGATATGCAAACTGGTTTAATTTAATTTTCTAAATAAATGTTTAATTCAGTGCCCAACATGTTTTCATATTACAAGTCACAAAATTGAAACTACTGAGCTTTTAACCTGTAGAGTTGCTATTCTGGCATAGTCTACAGATCAAACATTAAACACTCAACTACATAGCAAGGATCTGCAGCTGTTGTTTGGAGTTGAGTGAGTATGAACTCACTCAGATGGATGAGGGAAGTCAGTACGGTTTGGTTGTGGGACACGGGCTTTTAATCAGAAAAAAACCTGGCTTGGAATACTCTGTCATGTATTAGCTGCATTCATTCATTCATTTATTTCACATATCTTAGGTGCTAGTCATGTGTCAGATATTGGGTTTGGCTGTAGGAGCACGATAGCAACCAAGACAGATAAAGAAGAATGAAGGAAAATCACTTGCTTTATTTCTCTCTGTCACTCTCTGCCCAGCATGCATACTTGAAATCATTTGATTAAATATATAATGAGACCTACTATATACTCAAAGAAATAGAACTTTCTCTGAGCAGTCAAAAAAAAAAAAAAAGTGGTAACATGTGGTTAGGATTTTCCTTGTTTTCACTCTTCTGGGTTGAAAAGAACTTGAATAACTCAAAAATTGAAATGCCTTTGAAAAGTATTAACCCTTTGCACCTTTTTGTTGTGGGTAATGGGGTAATGTGGTGTTTCAAAACCAGTATTGAAGTACAAACCATGGGTCAGATGCTGTGCAAACCTCTTCAAAGTGATACAATTTTTTTATTTTCTTTAGAGATGCTATACTAATGCATTGTCTTCAAGGAGCTTTTAGTTTAATGGGAAACATAGCTCGCCCCAAAGTGAAAGTCATGTGTCTTACAAGTCCAGTTTCTAAAATCGTGACTTTTCCATCAGCCTGGGAGGGTGAGAATTCAGAGAAACGAGGCAGTAAGTTTTCTTAAAAGAGTTTCATTGCAAAAAAGGATGAGAAGAGAAAGATGTAGTAACAGTGTTGAAATGGAGAAGGTTTTTGTTTTTTGTTTTTTTTTTTGTCTTGGTTAATGATTTTTAAATATTAGCAAGGAGGAAGCAAGCACAAGAATTTGGGCAGAGAAGAAGGACCCAACAACAGTGATTTTTGCTGTAGTGACTCAGAATGTAGCATAATATATAAACCAAATAGAATGGTATGCTGGAAAGGAACAAAGCCCAGTGAATCTATGAGTCAGTCATTAAGGAAATATAATGATTCTTTCTCTAAATCTGCACCTGAGTATGACAGCTAAACTTAGGATAAAGGAACAACATCTTCAGGACAGAGGGATGAATGCCCGGAGTGCTGAAATTTCACATAGTGGCAATTGTTATAAAGGAATAGCAATGGGGGAGGGGTATGTAAATTGCACACATGTGTACGTGTATGTGTGTGTGTGTATGTGTGTGTGTGTGTGTGTGTGTAAGTAGGTAGAATGACTTCTTTGGATTTATTGAGTAGGAGGGGAAGATGATGTATGAATGAGAGAGAGCTGGGCATGCAAAAGGCTATAAGAAGAATGTTTTGCATTGAAGCCAGGGTGAGCAATTTGAATTTTACTGTGAGTCCAGGGGGTAGACATTGGAGGATTTTAAGTAGAAGAATGATGTGATCTGATTCACATTTTTTAAAATTTTTTTCTGGCTGTACTCTTAACAGAGTACAGCAAATTTCAAGGGACAAAATTGGAATGTAAGAAAACCAGTGAGGAGGGTGTTACCAAGCCCAGATGAAAGATGATGGTGGCTTGGACCAGACTGGTAGTACTGAAGATAGATAAGGATATAATCTGAGAGCAGTGTAGTACATAAAACCTTGAATCTTCTGTTAAAATTGATATGGAGAATAAAAGAAAAGAGAAAAAAAACGACATCTTGATTTTTTAGCTCTCTAATGTGTGCATTTTAACCATAACATCTTTATGAAAATGACCTTTTTGGAAGCCACTGTTGATTTTAATGCTGAAAGTGGAAGACTGGTTGGGGAGATACATTTCAGCTGGAGAGAGACTTAAAGTATCCTGGCCCTAAATTGTACCACAAAAGATATGTCAGCTCCCACTAGGTCTTGGATCTTCCATTTGGGCTACCAAATCTGCTGTCTACATCATGTAGCCAAAGAAATGGCTTTGTTCATAAAACCCAACGCTATTTTTATTCATCAACATATGACCTTTATTCTTTGCCAGTGTCCCCATCTACTCATGTCTCATCCTTAAATTAGGGCTAACCAGGACAACAACATTTTTTGCAGCAATAGCTCCTTTATACCATGTGAATGCCTAATTGGTTCCCAGATTTTAAGTACTTTTAAAAGCTGATTATGTCAGGAGATCAAATGTGTTAATATAGATACATACTAAGGTTGAAGATCACCGGAGATTAGGATGGTGCCCAGGAAATCATACAAATCATTAACTTTTGGAGGTGATCTTTACATAGGCTGTAATGACGTACCAGGATGCAGTGCAGTGGGATAACTGTGTAAACTGCCACCACCCTAACCACTGCTTCCCAAAGGACGCCATAGATGAGTTCCTCTGAGTCCAAGTTACACAAGCTTGACAAACAGAAACCATGTGGCCTCTATTTTGCATTTCATCTTGCTCATAATAGAAGGTCTTCTTTAATAGGAAGCGAAAATATACGGCAATAAATCTTTAAAAGTATTGTAACATTCAAACTGTCAATATTGGTTTTAAATTATTGCATCATTTTCTGAAATAATGAATGTCATGAGTTGTAATTAATTTACATATGCATTAAAGTCCACTTTCAAAGAAACCCTCTTTTCTCTTTCAAACCTTGGAAATTAAATATTTATAGTTGTTGTGATTTTATATATACATAGTTAATATTGCCTCTCAAAGCCACCTGCTCTCCACCATATGTCATTTTCTTTGCTGATTCCTTATAACCTCATAGATTTGAAGTTGGATTGACCAGAACAAAAATCCTACCAAAGGCCACATAAGTAGAAAGTGAAAAGCACTGAGCTAGGTCCATTTTAGTAGGACGTAGGAGGTAAATGGGGAGTAAATAGTCCCATCACCTTTAAGTGTCCCTTCTTACAGTTTAATTCATTAAAGGATTTAAGAGTTTAGCTTTTAGTCCTTAAAGTTGAATGACTGGGCAGCAATCAATGTATATTTATGGTATTAGAGAGCATTCCTCAAATTTTCCATCTCTTAATTCAGTTTATGTTTTTCAAAATAAAGATGAACACACAAACCAAGAACCACGCCTTGTGGGGCCCTCAGCTCAAGGCAAACTGGAGATCAGGAGACTGAGTGAGCTGTTTTAATGTGATGTTTGAAAAAAATACAAAAAAAAAAAAAAAAACATTGAAAATGAGAAAATCAAAAAGTAAAGAAGCCTAGAATATAAATAGAATTTCAGTCATTACTGGAACTATATGTTGGCCTCTATTTCTTTCCATTTTTACTAAGCATCGAACTTCCTTGCATGTTTCTGCCTTGGATGTAGGGCTACTTTGAAAGTGTGGGTTAAGATGGCCAGGCACTGTAATGGGAGAGAGTATCCTCCTTGCCTTCCTTAAACATGGGGTGGCTGCATGTGAAGACTACCTCTTCCAAAGCATCAATCCTTTTCCTCTGCCTTCTCCTACATCCTGAATAGGTAATAATAATGATAACAAGGACAAACATTTATTTGGCACTCTTTGTATTTTAAGCACTTGACTCTATGCTTCTAAAATCATACTAAATAGACCTTTTCCGCCAAATATAAACTTATTCCTGCCTTCAGAACATCTTACCTGCATGGGCAGACAGGGCCTCCTCAGGAAAACTGCATTCCAGAAAAAAGCCTGAAATAAAGCATTAGGCAAGTATCTGCCTACAGGGCTGAACACATGGTGTTTTTAACAACATTTCCTGCAAGTTAGGTGAGAGTTTCTTGGCTATAGATAGGATTTAATCTTACCAGCATACAATCCCCAGAAGAGCTTGGACTTGTTTTTTTTCCATATGAAGGTAGTACTTGACACATTGAAGATACTTACTTAGTGTTTGGTATGAATTAATAAGCAGATGAATGAATGAATCAAAAGTTGAAAGAGGCCTGGTGCAGTGGCTCACGCCTGTAATCCCAGCACTTTGGGAGGCAGAGGCGGGCGGATCACAAGGTCAGAAGTTCAAGACCAGCCTGGCCAATGTTGTAAAACCCTGTCTCCACTCAAAATACAAAAAAAAAATTAGCCAGGTGTGGTGGCACATGCCTGTAATCCCAGCTACTCAGGAGGTTGAGGCAGGAGAATTGCTTGAACCCGGGAGGCAGAGGTTGGGGTGAGCCGAGGTCGTGCTGCTGCACTCCAGCCTGGGTGACAGAGGGAGACTGTCTCAAAAAAAAAAAAAAAAAAGAAAGAAAAGGAAAGTTGAAAGAACAAGAGATCGTGGATATGTCAACTCTGCAAGTATGCATAATGCCTAAATATCCCCGCTCTATTCTTTCTTTCAGACTGCTCACTGTCTCCCCACCACTCTTCATGTGTATACCTCCCACTCATTATTCAGATGTTACCTCAGAAAAATCTCCCCATTCAGGAAGTGGCCACTGATTCCTCAGATGATAAGGTCATTCTCTTTAGGGTATGCTGTACCTCTCTTACGGAATTTTCTTTTTCTCTTTTTTTTTTTTTTTTTTTTTTTTTTGAGATGGAGCCTCATTCTGTCACCCAGGCTGGAGTGCAGTGGTGCCATCTGGGCTCACTGCAACCTCCGCCTCCCAGGTTCAAGCGGTTCTCCTGCGTCAGCCTCCCAAGTAGCTGGGACTACAGGCACATGCCGCCATGCCTGGCTAATTTTTTTCGTATTTTAGTAGAGACGGAGTTTCACCTTGTTGCCCAGGCTGGTCGCGAACTCCTGAGCTCAGGCAATTCGCCCACCTCGGCCTCCCAAAGTGCTGGGATTAGAGACATGAGCCACTGCGTCTGGCCTCTTAGGGAACTTAATATACACTCTACACTTTCTTAAATCAGAGCTTTGTTCATGTGATTCACCCTCCACTGTGCTGAAAAAACCCTAAGTATAGGAAGTGTACCTTTATTCACTGTATATGCCCAACTAAACCTAGTGTGCTACACATTCTAGGCACTTGACAAGTATTTGTGAACTAATAAAATATTCAAAGAAAGTGGTTGCTTATGAAATAAAATTGGACCTAGGTGTGGCCATATAGAGGGAAGAGGTATTTGGGTTCACTATGAGAAAAAACAAGCAGTAAGAACTCTTAATCCAAAAGGCAATAGTCTCTCACATGACATAGTGTCTTCCTTGTCCCTGGCCAGGATAGCCAGTGGCAATATTATTTTTATATCCTTCTTTAAACAATTTCTTATTGTGCACCTACTGATTGCATGCTGCTGTGGTGAGGATAAATTGCCAACCAAACCAGAAAGGTCTCTGCTCTCTTGGAACTAACTTAGCATCTAGTGGCATAGGGAGACAGTAATCCAATAATCAGAGAAATAAATCCATAAGTACCAACTGTGATTTATTTTAAAAGTCAAGAGGCTGGGCACCGTGGCTTACCCCTGTAATCCCAGCAGTTTGGGAGGGCGAGATGGGCAGATCACAAGGTCAGGAGTTCAAGGCCAGCATGGCCGAAATGGTAAAACCCTGATTCTACTAAAACTACAAAAATTAGCCAGACGTGGTGGTGTGCACCTGTAGTCTCAGCTACTCAGGAGGCTGAGGCAGGAGCATTGCTTGAACCCAGGAGGCAGAGGTTGCAGTGTGCTGAGATCACGCTACTGCACTCCAGCTTGGGGGACAAAGCCAGACTCCATCTCAAAAAAAAAAAAAAAAAAAAATTGTCTAACAGACAGAACTGATCTGGACCCTAAGGAAATGATGACTGAACTATGATATAAAAGATGAGGCAGAGTTAACTATATGAAAAGGGATGGAAAATAATTTTAGACTGGGAACAGCCTATGCAGAGGCCCTGTGACAGGTAGATGAATATGGAACATAAATTATTTAAGAACCCAGAGGAAGACCAGTGGGATTTTCAGGGAGAGCTTTAGAAGATATTGACAGAGAAGTACATGGAGCCCGATTATGCTAGGTTTTGGGGACATGCTGATGATTTTATACTATATTCTTTTAAAAATATGATTTTATACTATTTTCTTAAAAAAATAAGAAACTGCTGAAAGAATATAGTAACACGATCAAATTTTATAATACAGTGTAATATATTATTAATAGTAACATGGAGCATTTATTAAGTGCTTACTATGTGTCAGGCAATATTCTAAGTGCTTAAGTGAATTATTTCATTTTATCCTCACTATACCACCATGAGGAAGGTTGCTATTACCATCACCCTTTTGCAGACAAGGCAACTAATGGTCAGAGATCTTCCCAGGACTAGAGTGAAGGAAGCGACAGCCATATGGCACAAAATTTAAGGATAAAGGTATTCACTGCATGTTTGTACTTGTGCTATCCCAACCTTGCATAACCCCAAGAGTGAGCACTTCCTTTAAATCTTGCACTTGAGGCACTACACTTGTCTCACCCTTGCCTCAAATCTGGGTTAAGTAACCTATTCTGGGCATTGTAGCTCATAAATGATCAAACTGGCTTTTGCATCCATAGCTGTATAGCCTTCAAAATTTTTCTATCAGTAAAATTTTTTGAAATTCTAAATGAACACCCTGCTACCCTTCTTGTTATTAGGCTCGTGAGAAAATGAAATTAGTTGCAATGAAAGATTAAATTTTATGTTAGACTTCAAGTTGTAAATAGCTAGGCTTGGCTGAAATGAATTCAGAGAATTCAGAGAATTCATTTCAGCCAAGCTGAAAACTGATAAATTGTAGAATCCATCCCATAGAATGGACTATCTCAACATTATTCAGGAGATGAGAAAGGATGAGTCAAATATTTAAAAAATAAACAGGTTTTTCCCATTAATTTTAAGCCAATGAAATGGAAATTAAATCTTCTAGCTGCAATTAGATAAATGGATGTCAATCAGATATGAAACTGCTAAAGAAATTAGCCATAGGGGTAGTCCTTAATCTGTTTGGGCTTTTTTGTGGGATGGTAGAAATGTAATCTGTTATCAGCGTAGGTATGATTGAATTATTAATAATATTGTGCAAGGCCACCTAGAAACCAGAGCTTGGGGACTCTTAAATCTATTCTAATTGAAACAGAGAACCAGCAGACTGGAAAAGACCCTGACTCTTCTCAAGATATGTCACAGGATGTGACACAGAGGACACGTGGGCTTGCAACACAGTGGCAGCTGCAAGCTGACCTCTTGGCAAATTTAATCTGTAAATGGATTCCTGTTTAAGATAGTTAATGCCTTCCATTATTATGAAGGCTTCTTTCTACATTTTGGAAATCCTGGTTAAAAATATTTCATGCCAGGTTATTATGCAGATTGCCTAGCTAACAGGGAGATTATGAATGCAAATAAATCAGGTTTTGAAATGAAGAGCTTTACTGACCTCTTAAGAGGGTAGTAATATGTGCATAATGGTGAGGAAAATGCTCCCAGATCATCGGGACAAGAAAAGGGTCACATTGTCATTCCTTGAAGTGTATTGGGGTTGGAATAAAAATCCAAGAATATCCCAGAAGCAAATGAACTGAATTCAAGAACTGCTCCACTTACTGATAAGTTACCCACTCTTCCCTCTGATTTTAGTGTGGGGGAATGTCATGGTCCAGGAGGATGGATGAACTCCCCATGGGACCCCTAGTTAGTCTCTTAATTCCTCAGTGTAAATTTATGTTGTGGTAATAGCTGGTGGTCAGTAACAGCCAGGGTCACTCACCCTGCTACTTTCTGTGACCTCCCACTGCCCCCTCTTAGCCGCAGGGGAAATCTTCTCCCACTATTACTTCTCCGTGGACCATCTGCTTTCTCTTTGGTGACTGCCTCCAGAAGCTGATCTGAAGGATCTTAAAGTAAACCCAGGATTAAAAACATGAGTTGAGCTCACCCCTGTAATCCCAGCTACTCGGGAGGCAACTCAGGAGGATTGCTTGAGCCCAAGAGCTCGAGGCTGCAGTGAGCTGTGATCAGGGCACTGCACTCCAGCCTGGGCAACAGAGCAAGACCTTGGGGAGGGAGGGAGGGAGGGAAAGACAGGAAGAAAGAAGGCATGAGTTTTATATTGAGGGGAAGCTGGAATTGAATCCTAGGTCTGACACTGACTAGTGTAGGCCTTTGGGAAGTTTCTCGACACTCTAGGTCATCAGCTTCTTCAACTACTACCTGAAAACAATGATATGAGCCTTGCAGGGTGCAGATTGCTAAACTTTTTTCTGTCCATGGAGCCCTTAGTGTCTCAGTAATTGTTTAACACACCCCTATGCCAAAAAAAATCTAACAATTTCTTTATTAAGTAGTTAGGCCCAAACAGCTGTATACAAATATATGTTCAAAAAATTTAGAAGTCTTTTGAAATATATATATTGAGAGAAAAAAGCAATAATTTAATTAAGTAAACACCAAGTACTTACTAGTGGAATGTGTGTGGCTGTTGATTGCTACGTAGTTCCTTGAAACTTGGGATCAGATTTTTCTCTTCCATATTGAATTTTGCACCATACTTGGTTGTCATCACAGCCAACCTTTACAAAGATCTGACATGTAGTACAATCTAATGTTGCAACTGTGATCTACTTCAAGCTAATAGTTTACATGGTGTATCACAGAAACGTTTCCCTCAAAAATTTAAAATCTATCTTGGCTTTCCTGTAAGTTTGCTATGGTGCCCTGGGGTGCCTCCAGTCACTTGGGGAAGCATGGTTACAGGTATCAGGTCGTTTGATTTAGAAGACAAAATATGAGCATGAATATAAAGAACGTGGCTGTGGGTACGCTTATAAAATTGTTGCTGCTGCTGTTCTGCTCAGCAGTTTTTCTCTATGATCATATTTATTAATAAGGAAGAATGACATGGTTTTTCCTTCTAGGGAATTCAATGCTGCCAACATTCGATCAGCCAGTTTGAAAGACTAGCAAAGCACTGCATACTATGGAAATGAAAGGCATGCCCCCAAGAACCTCACCATTTGGTTGAGGAGACAGAATAAACACATAGGACCCAACAGTGAACAACTCGCAATTGCTAAATAATAAAGTAGTGTAGGATTTCAAAGCAGTAGAAAATGAAAGTGGTATGGGAAAAGACAAAAACTTAGCTGGGCCTTGACAAATCAACAATATTTATACAGGATCATGGAAAAGGGGGTTTCTCCCAAGTAGAGAACTTAAACAGTGTGAGGCATAGTGCATTCCACACTACAGCTGATGTGCTGGCCTCTTGCGGGGATGTTCAGGTACACCCGGTCCTTTGCCCCTTCTCCAACTTGGTGATGACCAGGCAACACAGAGATGCTGTTGTAGACTTTGCCCTTCTGTAAGGACATTAATTCCACATTCTTTGGCTCCTGGGTAGATGAAATTTTCCATAATAGGAATATAAGCTGAACTTTGGGAACACTCATATGGGAACACATTCATTTTAACCAATGTCCTGGAGAAGCTCTGGGAGAAATGCTGCTTGAGCTGAGCTTCAGGAAAATGCACATAGATGGCTTAAAATATGTAGTCGTAATAGTCCACCAGCTCACTTGTGCAAAAATGCAGCTTTATTTCTAGATTTTAACTTGTACATCTGCTGATGGAAAAAAAATGTAATTTAGCCAATTCATGCCTATCCAATAGTCTTCAGACTTAAGCTGATAATTTAGGCTCTAAACATTCCATTTTATACCCACGAAAGCCTCCTGTACTTTCCTTCTTCCCTGTCGGAATGGCATCCTGCACTATCTTCTGTCGTCACCACAGTCAGCCAAGGAGCCTCTTGCCTTTCCTGGTCTTCCCTATAGGCCTCTGTCCCTACTGCACCCCCTTCCTGTGTTACTCATCCTGTCTCCTGCTACAGTGTAACTCATCTGGTCTTCCTAGATGTAGATTGTCTCCTTAAATTTAATCAGCTGCATAAAGTGCAATTGACATTTCAAAAAATGTTCTAGTTTTAAATGTACAATTCAATATGTTTTGACAAGGGCATACAGTGTTGTAACCACTGCCACAGTCATGAGGTAGAACAGTACTGCCCAAAAGACATATAATGTGAGCCACGTACATAATTTAAAAGGTTTCCAGTGGCCACATTTTCAAAAAGTAGAAGAAAGATACATATATTGAAATATCACTGCGTGCCCCATAAACGTGATGACGCACAATTATTATGTGTCAATTAAAAATAAAAGGAAAAGGCCAGGCGTGGTGGCTCATGCCTGTAATTTCAGTACTTTGGGAGGCCAAGGTGGGCAGATCACCTGAGGTTGGGAGTTCGAGACCAGCCTGACCAATATGGAGAAACCCTGTCTCTACTAAAAATACAAAATTAGCTGGGTATGGTGGCGCATGCCTGTAATCCCGGCTACTCGGGAGGCTGAGGCAGGAGAATCACTTGAACCCAGGAGGCAGAGGTTGCAGTGAGCCGAGATCACGCCATTGCACTCCAGCCTGGGCAACAAGAGCAAAACTCTGTCTCTAAATAAATAAATAAATAAATGGGGAAAGGTACAAGAAGCAGATGAAATTACTGAATATATTCTAATATTATTACTTTGTTATGGAATCAATATAAGAATAATGAGCTATTTCATCTCTTTTTCACATCAATTCTTTGAAGTCTATTGTGTATTTTATGCTTCCAACATATCTCAACTCAGACAATATATCTTCACTAGAAATATCTAATTTTTATTTAAAACATATAAAATGCACAAGTTAAAAAATAGGTTAAAATGTCCAAGTTGTTTCAAGCCCTTACAAGCTTTCCACTATAAGTTTTATTTCCATTTAAATTTGATTTAATTTAAATTATATGTAATTAAAAGTTCAGTAGCTACCTGTGATTTGGGAGCTTCCATACTGGATAGCCCAGAGAACATTTCTGTCATCCCCAAAAGTTGTCTCCTGCTATTCTGAAATCAATCCCAATCTACCACCACTGGGCACTAGCAACCAACAATCTGCCATTTGACTCTATAGTTTTGACTTTGCTACAAAGTTACATGAATAAAATCAGATTGCACTTAGCCTTTTGTTTGACTTCTTTCACTTACCACATTGATTTTGAGATTTATGTGTAGGTTATTTAATAGGAGTGAGTTTCTTTTAATTGCTAAGTAGTATTACATTGTATCGATGTACTATACCATTCACTAGTTGGTAGGCAGTTGGGCTGTTCCAGTTTTTGGCTTACAAATAAAGCTGTTAAGAATATTCAGGCCAGGGACAGTGCTGCATACCTTTAATCCCAACATTTTGGGAGGTCAAGGTGGGACCATGGCTGGAGGATCATTGGAGGCCAGGAGTTCAAGACCACCAGCCTGGTCAACATAGTGAGATCCCGTCTCTGTTATAGAAATAAAAAAATTTAAAACTTAAAAAAAGAACATTCAAGCACAAATGTTTGTGTGGACATGTTTTCATTTCTCCCTAATAAATATGCAGGAGTAGATTGAGATAGGTTTTTATTTCTTCCTAATAAATACACAGGAGTGGATTGAATGGTGTGTGTTTAATTTTATAGGGGAATGACAAATATTTTCCAATGTGCCCTTTTCCACTCCCACCAGCAATGTATGAGAGTCCCAGTTGCTCCATGTCCTCACCAACACTTAATATAGTTAGTCTTAGCAATTCTAGTAGAGATGCAATGGTATTTCACTGTGGTTTTTACTTTCATTTCCTTAATGACTAATAATATTGAGCTTATTTTCAGATGCTTATTTGCCACTCATATATATCCTTTAGTAAAGTTTCTGTTCAGATATTTTGCTTCCATTTTTATCAGATTGTCTTTTAATTATTGATTTATAAAAGTTGTTTTAAATAGGCTGAATATAAGTTACTTAGCAAACATGTTTTGTATATGTTTTCTGTGACTTTTTTGTATCTGGTTCCTGATGTTAATGTTAACCTGCTGCTGCTAAATGTGTTACCATGACATCTAGTGCCATGTCCGTGTTCTCATTTTGACTCCTGGCACCTTTGGGTTCACCACTGTGTTCTTAACTGCTTCTGCTTTTCTCTCGGGGAGCTGAAGCTACTTTTAGCAGTCTCTTTCATTCTATACTGAGGCTACAGGGCTTCAAGTAGATGTCTTCAGCCAGTCTGTATGATCAGTGGTTATAACCATTAATCAAGCACCATATTGGTTAGACATGAGGTTTGTCCAAGAAGCTTACAACCTCTCTGAGCTATACTTTAGGACTCGGGGAACAAGCTCCCAATACCGTCTGTGGAATTTTCCACAACTTTCCTGTAGTTTCCATCAGGTATCTCCTACCCCAGGAATGGGCTTGATAAGACTCACAAGAGGCTAAGTGAATGTTTAATCTCTAGACTAAGCCTACTGATTGTCCTACTTTCTGTCACTTGGTCAAACTTTGGTTTCCTTTCATAATAATGTTCTTATATAATAAACTTGCATTCTTTCCTTTTTCTTCTGCAGAATAATTACTAACCTTTCAATCTTTTAGGAACTGAGGATCAGTATTTAAAGGCAAGCTTTTGATCTTCAAAAAAATTTTTCTCCCTCTTAGGCAACAGACTCTTAACAGTTCATGAGTTAGAAACTCATGAACAAATACAATACTTTGGTCTTTCTGGTTCTATAGGAGTGAGAGAGAGAGTGATGTCTTTATTCTACAAATACTAGCCTACTACAGTTGGCTCTCAGTAGTTAGACAAGTCTCTGAGAAGGCAATCCCTGCAGAGACAAGAATATCACTAATTACCCTGAGCCAGGAGACCCCAGAGCATATTTAGAAGATGACAATGTAATGATCATTATGTTAGTCATGAAATGGGAAGAATCTACCATTTGGCACCTTGTGGTACTGTGTGCCAACACTGGCTTAAGCATTTTGCTCATATTACCCTATAAGGTCAGTAATTATTATCCCCATTTTGCTGTAGAGAAAACTGAGTATTCTGATACAACTTTAACTTTGCTGGGGTCAAAAAATTACTGGTATCACAAGGATTTGAACTCCAGGTTAATCTGATTTTAAAGCATGTACTCTTAAGCATTAGAACAGTGGTTCTTTTGACTGGGCATGGTGGCTCACACCTGTAATTCCAGCACTTTGGGAGTCCAAGGGTGGCAGATTACTTAAACTCAGGAGTTTGAGACCAGCCCAGCAACACGGCAAAACCTCATCTCAACAAAAAATATTTAAAAAGTTAGACAGGTGTGGGTGTGGTGCCATGTACCTATAGTCCCAGCTACTCGGGAGGCTGAGTTGAAAGGATTGCTTGAACCTGGTAGGTGGAGGGTGCAGTGACCCAAGATTGCACCACTGCACTCTAGCCTGGGCAACAGAGTGAAATCCTGTCAAAAAAAAAAAAAAAAAGAGAGAGAGAGAGAGAGAAAGAGAGAGAGAGAGAGAGAGAAAGAAAGAAAGAAAGAAAGAAAGAAAGAAAGAAAGAAAGAAAGAAAGAAAGAAAGAAAGAAAGAAAGAAAGAAAGAAAGAAAGGAAGAACAGAAGCAAAAAAGAAAACCGAAAAACAGTGTTTCTTAAACTATTTGGTCTGAGGACCACCTTATAACCTTAAAAGTGACTGAGATCCCCAAATTTCTTTAATGAATGTGGTTAATTTCTGTTGACACTTAAATTATTTATTAATTCAGTTAAAAATAACAATAAACTCATTACATATTAACATTAATGACATATTTTTATGAAAATTACCATATATATCCCCCAAAATAGAAGAGTAGCATTACTTTATGTTTTTTATAAATCTCTTTAACATCTTGCTTAATAGAAGACAGATTCTCATATGTGCTTCTGCATTCTGTTGTAATATCACATATCATAGAGTGCCTAGGAAACCCTGCTGTACACTCGTGAGAGAAAGAGTTACAAAAACAAATAACATCTTAGCATTATGAAAATAGTTTTGATCTATAGACCTCCTAAAGCAATTTTAGGGATCCCTAGAGGTTCTCATATATAATTTGAGAATTGGTGCATTGAAGATAATTATAAATAAACTGATTCCAGTGTAGTAAAACTTTGTTATGTGTAGAGAAGAGGTGCGCTCTGAATTGGGAGGTATAGATTAGGACCAGATCTTGGGAGGATGATTATCAGCTTAAGGAGTTTGAATGCTGTTCTCAATGCACTGGGGAACCACAGATGGCTTTTGGCTTGATCAGATCTTTGTATGGGGACAATTAGTCTGTCAATAAAATGAGTAGGATGAATTAGAAAGAGGACATAGAAAAGGCAACCAGTTAAGAGCATTTTAACAAGGCCATGTGTGGTTGTGTATCTAGAGCCAGACCTCAGGATTTTTGTGACAATTAAATGTGTTAATCTATGTAAAATGCATATAACAAAGCCTGATCCATAGTAAGCATTGTTTGTATTAGAAGTAGTTGTAATAATTATTGTGGGTAGTAGCAACATTATTATTGCTATTATTATTTATATTAGATGAGTTGTAATAAAAGCTTGAACTAGGCAGAGTTTGAGAGACATTTTGCAAGACAGTTCATAGGATGTAGTTGTTAATTGAATGTGTGGGGGAGGAAATAAAACAATGCTGAGATGACAGTATTTTGCTATTTGACTACTATAGGGACTCAGGAAGTATTTTGACAGAGTTGATTTTTAATAAATATTTGAAGGAAAGGAATGGGGGGAGGAGAGGAATAGAAAGAAATGGAGACATTGGGGGCAAGGAAGATGATGTCTGTGTTTGTCGATTCTGAGATGCCAGTAGAGTGTGCACATCATCAGGTCTTTAGGTAAGTCAAACATACAACCATACATCAGTTCATGTCCTTCCTGTGCTTTCAGCTCTTCAGTTTTCATCACATTTTGAATTGTCTTCTAATTTCTTACAATAGCCTACAGGCCTGTGAGTTATGGCTCTAATTACCTTTCCAATTTCATCTTTGGCCATCCATTTTCTCACTTACTTTGGCACAGTTTCAGTTCCTGAACCCTCCAAGCATTTTCCCATCTTGAGGTGTTTGCACTACTATTCCTTTTCCTTCTAATGCAACCACCCATCACACCAACCATTACATAGCTGGATTATTTGAATCATTACCTTGAATTGTTACCTCAATGGAAAGTATTTTCCTGACCACTCTAACCAAGTAGATCTCCCTCTTCCTGCTTGCATTCTTCTCTTTCACCAAATTCTCTTCATTATCTTCCTAGACTGAAAGCTTCATGAGGACAGGGAATTTGTGTTGTTGACATAGCATCTAGGACCTCAGGTATAATGAATATTTGTTTCATGAGTTTATAAATGAGATTCAAGATAGGTTGAAATAGAGAGCACAGGAAATGTAGGGGAGTTTGTATTTTGTTTGTTTGTTTGAGGTAGAGTCTCACACTGTCACCCAGGCTAGAGTGCAGTGGCATGATCACATAGCTTACTGAAGCCTCGACCTCCTTGGGATCAAGTAATCCTCCCACCTCAGTCCCCCAAGTAACTGGGATGATAGGTGCATGTCACAACACCTGGCTAATTTTTCTTTTTAATTTTTTGTAGAGTCTGGGTCTCCCTATGTTACCCAAGCTGGTCTTGAACTCCCGGGCTCAAGTGATCCTCCCACCTCAGCCTCCCGAAGTGCTGGGATTACAGGAGTGAGCCACTGGCTGAATTTATTTGTACAGATATTTTATGTTAGCACCAATGAGTTAAATATCTGTAATGAAGCTTCTTGGTCATATTAAACTTCAAAACTGGGTGCGCCTCAATTTGTAAATTATCTTCAGCTATATTTACATAAGAAAATATAGCTGCTATTTGCAATAGCAAAGATATGGAATGAACCCAAATACCCATCAATGATAGACTGGATAAAGAAAATGTGGTACATATATATCATGCAGCCATAAAAAGGAACGAGATCATATCCTTTGCAGGGGGATGTGTGGAGCTGAAAGCCATTATCCTCAGCAAACTAATGCAGGAACAGAAAACTAAACACTGAATGTTCTCACTTATAAGTGGGAGCTGAATGACATGACCACATAAACACAGGGAGGGGGGAACAACACACAACTGGGGACTGTCCAGTGTGTGGGGGTGGGTCAGGAGGATGGGGGGCATTAGGAAAAATAGCTAATGCATGCCGGGCTTAATACCTAGGTGATGGGTTGATAGGTGCAGCAAATCACCATGGCACACATTTACCTATGTAACAAACCTTCACATCCTGTACACATCTCGTAGCCTGGAGCTTAAAATAAAATTTAAGAAAAAGGAAAGGAAAGGAAGGGAAGGGGAGGGGAAGGGAGGGAAGGGGAGGGGAGGGGAGGGAAGGGGAGGGGAGGGGAAGGAAGGGAAGGGAAGGGAAGGGAAGGGAAGGGAAGGGAAGGGAAGGGAAGGGAAGGGAAGGGAAGGGAAGGGAAGGGAAGGGAAGGGAAGGGAAGGGGAAAAGAAAGAAAATATAGCTGGAACACTAACCTTTGAAAGTTGCCAAGATAGCAACAATGACCTAATGCTCCTTTGCATATGGCAACACTCTAACCTTGCCTCAAAGTCTCAGGAGTAAATGGTTCTCCCTGTTTCTATATTGTATCTTCTTTACCCTATGAGCTGGCCTGCCTTTGTGTGTTCAAAGACCTAGTGATATACTCTGGAAGAAAAATAGCAGATTGGCTCAGGTGTGTTTTCTGACTGTGACACTTATTTTTGACACTTATTCCTTGGGTCGACCTATTAGTGGATCTTGTCTGTGGATGGCAAAAATAATATTTCCTTTAAAGGAGTGTTGACAATCACAATAAAGCATCTAGCAAAGGAAGTGCATGGCTCAGTAAATTTCAGGTTCCCCAGCCCCAGCCATTCAGTCAGTTGGTAGGTTGAGTATAGAAATCTTGTTTGAGTCATTCTTTCATGGGACTTTGAAGTTGTCGTTTCATTGTTTTTTAGGGACCAATGTTGAAGAAATTTTCCAGTGACAATCTGATAGTTACTAACATAGACGTGGCCTGTGTTTTCCCCAGGAAACTTTTAGGATCTTCTTTGTATCCTTAGTGTTCACAATGATTATGTAGTTGTAGGTCTTTTAAAATAACCAATATGGACACACAAAGGGCTCCTTTTAATCTCGAACGCTCGTTTTATTCAATTGGGAAATAACTTTTCGAGTATTTCTTTAATAATTTCCTTATTTTTTGATTTCCTAATTCTACCCGATACTTCTATTAATTGGATATGAGGCTTCACAGCATAATTTCCTAATTTTAATATCTCTGATTTTGGCTTTATCTTTTTCTGCTTTTTTTTTTTTTTTTTTTTTTTTTTTGACATGGAGTCTCACTCTTGTCACCCAGGCTGGAATGGAGTAATGCAATCACAGCTCACTGCAACCTCTGCCTCCCTCGTTCAAAAGACTCTCCTGCCTCAGCCTCCTGAGTAGCTGGGATTACAGGCACCCGCCACCACACCTGACTAATTTTTGTACTTTTTGTAGACAAGGGATTTTGCCAGGTTGGCCAGGCTGGTTTCAAACCCCTGACCTCAGGTGATCCACCTGCCTTGGCCTCCCAAAGGCTGAGATTACAGGCATGAGCCACTGTGCCCAGCCTCTCCTACTTTTTAAGAGATTTCCTTGACCTGCATATTTTAACTTTCTAGTAATTTAAAAACAAATTTGCCATATTTTTTAATTGCATGGTTTTTTTCTTATTCTCTGTTTTCCTTCTTTGTATAGCATTCGGTTCTTGAATTGTAGATTTATTCTCCTTTTAAATGTTTCTGCACATACAAATTAGGATGTATTTATTTATTTCTGGCCCTAAAAGTATCTGTTTTCTCCAGTACTTTATTTATTTTATTTATTTATTTTTTTGAGAGGGAGTCTCGCTCTGTCGCCCAGGCTGGAGTGCAGTGGCTGGATCTCAGCTCACTGCAAGTTCCACCTCCCAGGTTTATGCCATTCTCCTGCCTCAGCCTCCTGAGTAGCTGGGACTACAGGCGCCCGCCACCTTGCCTGGCTAGTTTTTCTGTATTTTTTTTAGTAGAGACGGGGTTTCACCATGTTAGCCAGGATGGTCTCCATCTCCTGACCTCATGGTCTGCCCGTTTCGGCCTCCCAAAGTGCTGGGATTCAGTATGTGTTTTTATATTTGTTTATCTTGGTCTTTTTTCCCCTCACATTGTAGATTTTACTCAATTGACTAGATAATCTTCCTTTGCCCAGTCATACGTGAGAATGAATCAGTAGAACTGTGAAATGAATATGAATAGGACTTACCAACTAGTGAGTTTCATTATACAGTGAGTAGGCACAGAGATTACCTTGTATTTTGTAGTCCCTAACGCCAAAATGCAGAACACTTTGCTCTGAAGACCCAACTCCCACACTCGTGACCTTAGTCCACCCCAGACCATTTTAGTTTTCTTTCAAAATGAAGAACTTTTTATTGTATCCTCCCAGGGTGTGATGAGAAGAGTTGAACAGTGGGAATGGGGGGCAGGTAAATCCCTTTTCACACCTGCTCCATTTTTCACCCTTCATCCCACATCATCTTTGGCATTTCTAAATCCTAACTCTCTCTAGGTTTTTGCAAGATAGATGGGGGCCCTCCTTGGCTGTGCCCTCAATCTGTCATCATTCCTCCACTTACCTGTCTTCTCCCGGAAACACATGATATGCATCATTCACTTAATGACCCTCTTTATATTCTTTTCATTGTTCTGGGGCTGTATCTGCTTTGCTTCTTTACTATCATTTTAAAGAGATCTTGGGAAAAGGAGATAACAAATACATGCTCAGTTCATCATTGACCTTAATTTTCTTTTTCTGCTTGTTCTAAATCAAGGAGGATCATTACCTTCTTAAGAGGCTAAGCCAGCATTTCTTAGATGGTCCACTTCTATATCCTGAAACTGTAGTTTTAAAGCAGAAAAGCTATCTTTTTTTTTGACAGTCTGAGCCTCCACTTTTCCCCAATTACACTAAACAGCTTCTCTGCTTTCATGTATTGACAACCCCCACTATCACCTTTAAATCTTGGAATATTCAGTTTTATTTGATGTGTGTAGGTGTATAATGTTCTGAGTAACAGGAAAGTGAATCACCAAAAAAAAAAAAAAAGAAAGAAAAAGAAAGAAAGAAATGGGCTTAAAAAATTAAACAACAAAATGTCTAAAGGTTTATTTATCGTTTTGTAAGATCTCACCACGACAGGGCATCTCAAACTGAATAGATTCTTTGAGAGAAAAAATCATCCTGGTGACTGTTTAGGTGTTCTTTTCAAATAATTATGGGAATCATGGCACTTTGATTCTTTTTGACAAATACCTAGTGTGTACTTACTGAGTAGAAGGCTGGAACAGAAATTTGCATAGAGAAATGTAAGTGGAATCATTATTGAGTCGAGTCAAGTAACGGTGGGTTTGAGCCCCACATCAGTCACGTTCTACTTTCTCTAAGATAGTTCAGGTCTCAGCGTGTCAGTTGCCTCAGTGATAGTTAATAATACCTCCTTCGGGGTGATTGCGAGAGACAGAGTTAATGTGTGCATAAAGACATGCATGATACCCGGCACTTGATAAGCACCTATCAAATTGTGGATGATTTGATTATGAGGTAAACAGGCTTTAAAATGTCATAGCCTACCCTTTTCTTAAAATTATGGGGGAAAAAAACACTTCTTCCCAGACATATCAAAGTTTGTGTAACTCCAAAAGCCCAAGCATAGCCTTTCTTTAATGTATTTCTCAGTTCCTCTGCTTTCGTTTAAGGTCAAACAGAGCCAGGCGATCACTTAGACAATATTATTTAGCCCGATGAATTGTCAAACAGTAATGACCCCTTTGGACCATTTGTTTTGTGATTTTCATAATTTCTTACTGAAGAATCACTGACTAGTCTGTGACATGACAGATTTTGATGTCTTCCAATTATGTACACATTATAGAATCTATGAATTAGAGCTATTGTTCTTTCCTGTGGTGGAGATGAACTTGTGGCTCTTTATTTGCCTAATGAGTTGGAGTCCAGGAGCTGGGCAGATGGAATTCTTTTGACATTTATTTCGAGAGAAACCATAAACATATTACAAAATAGTATGAAAATATGCAAATATTACTAAATTTATAGAAACAAAATTTTTTATCTCAACCATACTAGTTAACAACTGCTTATAAACTGGGGCAAGAAATCAGTTATAGTCTTTCATTTAACAAACAGCCCTTATGTACTGAACCCTACTATGCATGTACACGGTGATGAAACAAACAAAAAACCACTGATGAGATTTAAAACTACTGGTTTTAATTCATGCATCCATTTAACAAACTTTTGTGTGTCCGTACTTCGGCACTGGGAATCCAATAGTGAATAAAAAACAGGCATGATTCTTTCATGAGCTTACTGTCTATTGGAGGAAACTTTTGCTAAATGAACATCCATAGGCATAGATGTAGAGCTACACTGTGGTGAAAGTAATGAAGGAGACACTCAGTGCTGAGAGCAGTATTGCAGGGGGCCGACTCGTGTGCATCAGCAAGAATTCTTTCATCCTGAAAAGATGACTAATCTGAAATGTGAAGGATAAAGAGATATTAACTGTGGGTGAATGAAGAAGAAACACTCTGGAAGATGCAAAGGCTCTTCAAGTGGAGCATGCATGCAGCTTTTGGGGAGGTGAAAGGAGGACAACATATTTTGACATAGAGGACAAAGGCAGGAGGATGTGTGAAAGAAAGCTCTAAATTCCTTCTCTTGTAATACCCTAAAGCTGTCCTTTTAGTTTTGCTTTCATTTACTCATTTATTCATTCTTTGATTCATTCAGGCATTCAATAAATGACTATTCCATGCCAGTTCTAGGGCCGGCACCATATTAGGTACAGATAAGAGAGTGATTAAGATATAGCCCTGGCCCCAAAGATCTTACAGGAGAGAAAAAAATGTCAAGATGCTATGGGCCCTAGAGGAACAGCACTATCCTTGGCCTACATTTAAGAAGCTCATGAATTAGCAGAGTTAGGAGGAGAAGGAAGATAATTTCAGGAAGTAGAAAAAGTTGTACAAAGGTCTAGAGGCAGGCCAGGTGTGGTGGCTCATGCCTGTAATACCAACACTTCAGGAGATTGAGGCAGGTGGATCACTTGAGCCCTGGAGTTTAAGACCAGCCTGGGCAGCACGGGAAGACCCCATTTCTACTGAAAATACAAAAATTAGCTGGGTGTGGTGGTGCACACCTGTGGTCCCAGCTGCTCAGGAGGCTGAGGTGCGAGGATTGCTTGAACCTGTGAGGTTGAGGCTGCAGTCAGCCATAATCGTGCCACTGCACTCCAGCCTGGGTGACAGAGCAAGATCTTGTCTCAAAATGAAGCATAAAAATAAAGTCCAGAGGCGAAAGAATGTTTGGCAATGGCCTATAAATCACAATAGGCTCTGCAAGGTTTCCTGTGTAGACTGTGAGGTCCTAATTAATAACAAAATATAGGTAGGAAGGCAGACAGTAGCCAATCCTTAAAGATCCATTACGTTGTATTAAGGGCCTTGGATTCTTTTCATAAGAGTTATGGGAAGGCACTCAAGAACTTTAAGCAGGGCAATTGGCATGATCAGATCTGCGCTTTCGGAAATGATCACACTTGTGGCAACATGGAGATGGAATATTTGCTCAGAAGCTACTGCAGGAACACAGCCAAGAGATGATACTGATCCAGGCTAACTTAGTAGCAGTGTAAATGGATAGATATGGACAGATTGTTGTTGCCGTTGTTGTTGCTGTTTTGAGACTGAGTCTCACTCTATTTAGCCCAGGCTGGAGTGCAGCAGCGCAATCTTGGCTCACTGCAATCTCCGCCTCCTGGGTTCAAGCAATTCTCATGCCTCAGCCTCCCAAGTAGCTGGAATTAGAGGCACCCATCGCCATGCTCGGCTAACTTTTTTTTTCTTTTGATTTTACTTTAAGTTCTGGGATACACGTGCTGAATGTGCAGGTTTGTTAAATAAGTATACATGTGCCATGGTGGTTTACTGCACCTATCAACCTGTCATCCGGGTTTTAAGCCCTATATGCATTAGGTATTTGTCCTAATGCTCTCTCCAACCTTTCCTTCCACCCACCGACAGCCTCCGGTATGTGATGTTGCCCTCCCTGTGTCCATGTATTCTCATTTTGTATTTTTAGTAGAGATGGGTTTTCACCATGTTGGCCAGGCTGGTCTCCTGACCTCAAATGATTCGCCCGCCTTAGCCTCCCAAAGTGCTGGGATTACAGGCATGAGCCACAGCAGCTGGCCTATGGACAGGTTTTAAGGTTGTTTAGGAATCTGGGATATATAGGACATGACTCTTGACTGGATGTAGGGTAGAGGAAGATTTTCCAAATGTCTTCTGTGTTTCTGGAATGGGTCTACTAGGTGGATGGTGGGCACCACTCAAAAGGCAGAAAAAGAAGTGGGTTTCTTAATCCATGCATTTATTAATCTGTATAGTAGACCTTATTTTAATCATCTTAGATGGTTGCCTACATCACAATAAAAGCTAAACAATTGACATAAAGAAGGCATTCAATAAAGCTCAGGAATCATTTTCAAATATGAAGTTCTTTAGAAGAGTTAACCACTGGAAGTAGGAGACAGTAGTTACTGAAAATGTCAGAGACGTCTTTACAGAGCAAGTGAGCTGGGTCTTAAGTGAAGAGAAACACATCACTGGGGGATAAATGGATGGATAAGTGACAGGAAAGACATTCTTGGCAGAGAGCACAACAGGTGCAGAGCTCAGAGTTCTTCAAGAAACTGAAAATGGCCCACTGTTTCTGCAGCACAGGGTTTGTGAAGGGGTTAACAGAAAACGAACTAGAAACCTAGGTTAGGAATAGATTCTAGAGGTTCTATAAAACACGCAGAATGTCTGAGTGCAGGCCAGCATTTGACAAAACATTTCTGCAGAACACGGGTATTGTATAAAATGTAAATATAGGCAAATTAATATGGAAAATTCTGATTTGAACAAAGTTAAATTAACTGTTTTATTGCAGGATTTCTCAGAGGTTTTACATGTGCATTGGAAACCTACAGCAGAGGGCTACTATAGCATGAGGCTTTTTTTCAAACTGCACTTCTTTTCCCAGAACACTGATTAACAAACACCTCAAAACACACTGATTCTGTGCCATTGGATTTAGGAAACTTTACACTAGGCAGTGAGGAACCATAAGTTACAAAGATCATACTGACTTAGTGAGGAGGGTGACTTGGAAGGGGTAAAGACTTAAGGCCTGAAGATCTTAAGAAGTTAAATGAGATAATAAGACAGAAAAATCATACATGCTAAGTAGAGAGAGGTGGTGGAAGGGACAGACAGGTGCTCACGTGCGTGTGTGCATGTATGTTTTAATCAGGCACTGGACACTCAGCAAGTGCTATTTGTAGTCTGTAGAAGCTAGGGAAGGGTTTACAGGAAAGTTATAAAGCTCTTTGTCAACACGAGGAATTATTATTTCAAACCTCTTTTGCATTTCTGATGCCTTTTGATTCCCCTACGTGGCATGTGTGCAAACCCACTATGAGAGAAGTTAAGAGAATTTGCTCATAGTTCCAGAGCTGATGGAATGCAGAATTGACCTTTGCTCTTCTAAGTCTGGGGCTCTTTTTATTCCATTGTGTTCCCTCTGAGCTCAGACTCAAGCTGGGATTTGAAGGATAGGTAGGGTTTGCATAGGTTGAAAAAGTAAGTAAAAATATTTTGCTTCAGAGAAAAAGTACAAGAAAGGACACAGAGGCATGTGAATGGCATGACTGACAGTCTGGAAAGTGTCACTCTGCTAATGTCGGTAATCTCTCCATGAGTCTTCCCATCCTTCAAGGCAGAGCATGTGACATATGTAGTGGCTTAAGACCCACTCTTAGAAGGGTCCTGTGCTTGGTTTAATGCTCTGTTGTTCCTGTCTTAAAATTCCAAATACTTTAGGAACAAAAGACTCCCCCTTTTTTGATTTGGGCCCCACAAATTATGTAGTGAGTCTTGCTTCAAGGCCTAGGTCAGGTATTCTACTCATCTATTTTATCTTTCAAAGCTATTCTCACTCCACTAGATGCCTCTACAGGTTTACATTGTGGTTAGTTCACACTTGGTTGGTCTCTTATTTGCACATAAATTATAACAGTTATCTTTGCAATCAAGTCATGAGCTCCTTACAAGCAACTAGAAAGCCTAGTGCTAAGCACATAGTAGGCAGGTAATAAAAATTTGATATTGAATAAATATGCCTCCACTAGAAGCCCACTGACATGAGTTTCATACTCCTTTATAATGAAACCATGTCTTTTAGTTAACTTAAAAAAATAAAAAAAAAAAAGAGCAAATCTGTTAACGTAATTCAAGGGTGAAGACTACACAAATGAATAAAATCCAGCATCCATGTAGACAATGACAGTGTTCATAAAAATGACAGTATCCAACACCTAATACCAAGAGTGAACATTTATTGGGTATGCATTATGTGCCATGCATTGCTTTAGGCATTTCATTCCATTTTTACAACTATCCTATGAGTGGATCCTATTACTATCTTTGTTTCACAAATGAGATAAAACCACAACATGATTAAGAAACTTGCCCACAGTAAAGATTTGACCTCAGGCAGCCTGGTTCTCAAAAGTCATGCCTTTAGCCATTTGCCTATTACCCTTTACTGACCCATCATAGAAAGGAGACTTACATCTGGACTTATATCATTACCAGTTAAGTGCTGTATCTGTAAGAGCCACTTGTATTCTGTACGAAAAAATATGCTGGGGACATTATAGCACTGTAATTCTAAACTTGCACTCAACTTTGTACCTTTCTTTGGACCCAGGCCTTATTTATTTCTCTCTCTCTCTCTCTTCTTCTTCCTATCTGTGAAATAGACATAATGAGTCAGCATTTGGAAGCAGGAAGTGCTCTAAACTATGTTGCTGTTGTTTTCCTGGGGAGAGAGTCGAAAACCATCATTAAATTCTCAAAAGGATCTATGATCCTAAAATGTTAAAGTCATGGCTCAGGGCCTATGCTACTTTTCAAATGTAAATTTATGAACTTGGATTTTCATCCTTTGTTCAGTCCTTGTAGGGTTGTCAGATGCCAAATGTAAATTGCAAAGATCTCTATTTGCGGGATGTTTAATATCATTATTTTCACTCTATATTTATTCCATAAATATTTATTGAGTTTTAAAATATATACAACCTTGCTTACAAGTTCAAGGTCCATCTAACTCTTGAATTCTGGCTTCTGTAACTTATCACACTAGTACAGTAATGGCCAGAATGACAACCTTCTTTGCATAATGCCTTGAATTTGTCAACATGTTTCCCACATGATGAGCTAAGTTTACCATGTGCTGTGTCCTAAAGCTTCTAAAGCTGCCTATACTTTTCAGATTTCCTCCAAAGAAGGAGAGTGTGGCAGACCATGATGGTGTAGGTGAAGGATAATAGAACCAGTTAAAGATAATAGAACTGAGCATAAAGGCTTTCTACCCGGGCATCTACAGCTGTGGCTCAGGAGGACTGATACAGCTCCTCCTGCAGCATTTCCCTGGCCCATCACAGGGCTTAAAAGCAGAGGCAAGGGAGAAAAGAGGAACTGTGTTACTTTACAATTTTGTCCAGGGCTGGCCCTAGTGTCTTTTGAAAGACACTGGTAATTTGAAAGACAGTGGTAATTTCTCCCCTTGACACTGACCTTAGAATACTGGAGAGTTAAGCCAACTTAATTATCCAATAAATTTGTATTAACCTTCTTAAGAAAAAGGAGTGCATATGCCACAAAACAAAAGTTAAGAAGAGCCATTGTGTGTGTGCGGATGTGATCATGGGATTCAGGACACCAAGTTTCATGCTCGTCTGTCACCAAATTACCAGGTAATCTGGGTAAGTCGCATCTTTTCTCTAGGCTTTCCTCATCAACAAAACGATGGGCTAGACCTAATTCTCTCTAAGCCCACTTTTTAGCTTCAACTTTGCCAGATGTACGATTAGCACTGCCTGGAGTTAGACAACTGCTAAGTTTGAGGATAGAATCCTCAAAACTGCCCTAACTTCTGACACCAATTACAAATTCAGAGGATTTCTAAAACTATTCTCAGTTTTGATAATTCACTAGAAGAGTTCACAGAACTCACTGAAAGTGATTATACTCAAGGTTATGACTTATAGGGAAACGATACAGATTAAAATCAACCAAAGAAAGAGATGCATAGGGCAGAGCCTGGGAGAGTTCCAATTGCAAAGTTTCAGTTGTCTTCATGGTGCATTACCCTCTTGCCATTGACCTCATGCATTACCTCCCTGCCATTATCCTCCTGCCATGTGACAATATGCATAAAGTATTGTCAACCAAAGAAACTTATCTGAGCCTTGTATTTAGAGTTTTTATTGGAGCTTGATTAGGTAGACATGATGGACTAATTGATTATATACATGATTGAACTTAGTGTTCAGGTCCCCTGATAACCATGTGACCCAAAGCTTCCACCCTAAGTCACATGGTCATTCCGGTATTGCCACCCCCACCCTAAGTTCCACTGGAGTCAGTCCTTACCCTAAACAAAGACATTGCTGTCATATATGATACAGATTTCCTCCAAGAAGCCTAGGGCAAAACCCAGGCCTCTCTTTGGGCAAGGGTAAATCCTTTACTACATAAGCATCCTAGGTTTGTTGTTCATTAATTTTCCTCATGATTCATCCTTATTATTAAGCAAACACATATTCACTCTTTTATTCTTTCAAAAGATATATTAGCATAACTAGTGGTGCCAGGCACTGTTCCAGGTACTGCATATAAAGCAGGGAACAAAATAGTTCCTGTCTCCCTGGAAATTATGTTCTACTGGTGTAATAACCAAAACCAAATAAATATATACAGTCTAGTTGCAATATGGGGATAGAGAGTGATGGACAGAGATGGAGGTGCTAATTTATTTTATACAGAGTAGTCGAGAAAGGTATCCCAGTGAAGTTGATACTGGAGCAGACACCTGAAGAAGTAAAGCACTGAGCTATGTTTGTGTCTGAAAGAGAGGGAACATAAGATGCAAAGGTCTTGGAATGGGAATGTTCTCCTGTCTTCCTGTTCTGTCTTCCTTCCACGTCTATAGGGAGTGGTGGTGTTGGGAGGGGAGGTGAAATTTGGTGGTGCTGCAGGTGATAAGTGAAAAAAAAAAAAAAAAAGACAGAGCTATAGCTGGAGCTAAATCTTTCCAGCATTTTAAGAAAGTTTTAGTCTGCATGTGTAGGAAGCCAATAAAAGGCTTTGAGCAGAAGTGACATGAAGTGATTTGCATTTAAAAGGACCATTCTGCCTGCTGCTTGGAAACTTCTCTGTAGGGGTTGGGGGTGAAGGAGGATCAGAGACTGGTTCGAATCTATTGAAATAATCTTGGTGAGATAGGATGATAGTTGGAGCATGGTAGCAGCAGTGGAGATGGTGAGAAGTGGTTGATTCTGGATATATTTCAAAGTTAGAGCAGGCAGGATTGAAAAGATGGGAATGAGAGACTGGAATGAAGGAACAGGAGGGTGGGACAGGGTATTGTGGGGCAGACTTAGGGGTTGAGATGCCTTGTAGATGCCCCGTGAAATATTAGCTTGGCTGCTGGTGATATTGTTCTGGAGTCTGGGGAGAGGTTTATGCTTAAAGTTCAGATTTAGGGTTTTGTTGTTATGTGAGTGGTAAGCTGTGGGACTGTGGACTTTGAACTTTGAACTCTAGGGTAGTTACACGTTTAGAGGTCACAGCAGTGAGGAGCTACCAAATGAGCCTGAGGAGTGTACACTGAGGCAGTAGGAGAATAAAGAGAGAGCAGTGCCCAGGAATCAGTGAAGAAACTGTATTAGGAAGGAGAGAGTGCTCAGTTGCATACAAAACAAACTGTTTGCATGTATGAGTTAAAGACAATGGAATATCTCATTCAATAAGTCCTCAGAAATTAATCCACTGATCATGTGACACAACATTCTACTCTCCAGTACAATCTAAAAGACTACTAATGGTTCTCTACTAGATGCCTACCAACTATACCTTTAAATTTCTCCACCTTCATTGGTTATAATAGTGTCCAGATGCCCAGATATGAAAGTTCCCTTTTTGGCAGTGACATCTGGCTATTTGGCTTCTTCTCTTAGCTGGAATTGAAGACATAGGTGTTGAACTAAATAGTTGACCTATTAGGATGGTAACAATTACAGTGATGGACGAATATATTACATCTTTTTTGTCTGAGTTTGTTATATGGTATCATCTTACTATTAGAATCCTGGTCTTTCTGTATTTTATTTATTCAGCTTACTAGTTTTAGGGGGAAATGCAGATTGGATTCAAAAATTACTATTCTTTATAATATATATATAGGTATGTCTATATATATTTTCATCTTCAGTTTGTATAACTTTAAATAGTTCTGAGGCTTGTCAGATTAATGTTATTTAGTTCAGTTTTAGCATTACATTCAAGGTCCTAGTAGATAAAACTTTATTTTTTAAAGAACACATTAAAACTTTTCTGCAAATGGAATAAAAATTTTGAAATAGTTCCATTGTACCTCTGCTGTCCAATATGGTAACCATGGTTGCCAACCCCTAGAAATGTAGCTAGTTTTGAGAGGTCTTTTAGTGTAAAACATCAGATTTCAAAGATTTGGCATAAGAAAAGAATTTAGATATGTCATTAGTAATTCCATATTGGTTATATATTGAAAATATATTTTGACAGATTAAATAAGATAATTTTATCTTCAAAAAATTCAAATATAAATATATTAAAATGAATTTCATCAGTTTGTTCCTCACTTTTTAATGTGGAAACTAGAAAATTTACAATTACAAATGTGGTTTGCATTATATTTCTATTGCACAGAGCTGTTCTATACATTCTGGTCACATATATGTTTTTATATGTGACCAGAATTGTTTCATGTGTCTCTTGACTTCCTGGTGTGAAGAAAATGGTTTAATTTTTTCTATACAAGTTTCATCCTAAAATGTGTTCCATGGAATTAAAAAATACTTATTTTTTTTTTTTTTTACTAAGTTTAAAATGATAATCTAAAAAATCTAAAATGATGCCAGAGTCGGTGGCTCACGCCTGTAATCCCAGCACTTTGGGAGGCCAAGGCAGGCAGATCACGAGGTCAGGAGATCCAGACCATCCTGTCTAACACGGTGAAACTCCGTCTCTACTAAAAGTAAAAAAAAAATTAGCTGGGCCTGGTGGCGGTTGCCTGTAGTTCCAGCTACTCGGGAGGCTGAGGCAGGAGAATGGCGTGAACCCGGGAAGGCAGAGCTTGCAGTGAGCCAAGATCGCGCCACTGCACTCCACCCGGGGCAATAGAGCGAGACTCCATCTCAAAAAAAAAAAAAAAAAAAAAACTAAAATGATGCATGTTCTAAAAATGTTTTTAACAGAAATATGAACACAAAAGAAAACTACACATAACCATTGCTAATATTTTGATACATTCCTTTTAGCATATGCACATTTTTTAACCAAAAAATTGTAGCAGTTGGCTTATTTTGGTTTATGATTTTTTAAACATCGCGAACATCTATCTTTGTCACCACTTTTAAGCGTTTCTGCACTACCATACCTTAAGGATATAGCATGCTCCATACTCCCTATAAGTAAAAGTGGTTTATGATAGTGATGATTTTTTAATCTTTAATAACAGCTTTATTGATATCTAACTCACATGTCATAAGGTTTTCAATTATATTCAGAGTTGTGTAGCTATTGCCCCAAATTTATTTTTTATTTATTTATTTATTTATTTATTTATTTATTTATTTATTTGAGACAGAGTCTCTTTCTGTCGCCCAGGCTGGGGTGCAGTGGCGCAATCTGGGCTCACTGCAAGCTCCGCCTCCTGGGCTCACGCCATTCTCCTGCCTCAGCCTCCTGAGTACCTGGGACTACAGGCGCCCGCCACCACGCCCCGCTAATGTTTTTGTATTTTTAGTAGAGATAGGGTTTCACTGTGTTAGCCAGGATGGTCTCAATCTCCTGACCTCGTGATCCGCCCGCCTCGGCCTCCCAAAGTGTTGGGATTACAGGCGTGAGCCACCGCACCCGGCCGCCCCTACCTAATTTTAGAACATTTTCAACACCCCCAAAAGAAATTCTGAACCCTTTAGCAGTGATTCGCATCCTTTCTTTTTTACCCTCAGTCCCTGGCAACCACTAATCAATCTACTTTCTCCATCTAAGCAGTTGTCTATTCTGAACGTTTCACAGAAATGGAATCATACAATATGTGATCTTCTGTGTTTGGTGTCTTTCACTTAGCATGTTTTCAAGTTTCATCTGTGTTGTGGCATGTTTCAACTGTTCATTCCTTTTTATAGCTGAATAATATTCTATTGTATGAACATATAAGTTTTTGTTTATCCATTTATCAGTTGATGGACATTTTGGGTTGTTTCCACTTTTGGCTATTATAAATAATGCTACTACATGAACATTTGTGTTCAAGTTTTGGTGTGAACACGTGCTTTCAATCCTCTTCAATATATGCGTAGAAGTGAAATTGCTGGGTCATATGGTAACTGTGCTTATTATTTTGAAGAACTGGCAAACTATTTGTGGCTGCACTGTTATACAATCCCATAAGAAATGTAGGATTTGAGGGTTCTGATTTTTGCCACATCCTCACCAACACAATTGTGGTGATTTTCAACTGAGAGAATATTCATCCCTAAGAGAGACAAGTAAGAGTCTAGTGGTGAGTGCTTTGGAAAGAGACCTCCAGGTGATTCTGTTGTGACCTAAACTCCCTGCAATAGACACACATGCGCGCGCGCACACACACACACACACACACACACTCACAATAGCTCAAATCGCAGTGGTTAAGAGCATGGGCTGTAGAGACAGATCATGGGGCAGAGCCAGGCTCTCATCTGTCTGACTTCGGGTATATTATTTACCTCTATTAGCCTCAGTGAAATGGAGATGATATTTACTATATAGAGGCTGTTGTTAGAATAAAATGAGACAATGCAAGTAAAGCCCTTACCACAGTGCCTAGTACATAAGAAATGCTCAATGTTAGCTATTATTATTATATGAATGAATCAATAATTTTTGATTATATGAACTCATTATAATTTGCCTAACAAATTATTTTGTTGGGCATTTGAGTTGTTTCCAGTTTTTCATGATAATAAGCAATGTTCTTTAGAAATAATTTTATGGCTAAATTTTTGCCCACATCCATGGCTATTTTCTTAGAATAAATTCTGTAAAGTGTTATTTCTTGGTATATTTTATAAAGGTTTGAAAGACATTTCCCAATACTTATTCTTGTTTAAATTATACTACAATTTTACTTTGAGCAATGTAATCAGGTACTAAGTATGTCCCTGGAGTGTTGCTAAACTGGTTTTGGAAATCCTCACCCTATACCTAACAAATACACTGTAAACTAAAACTGTCTTGCAGAGGACAACCTAAATTTAACTCTAAAACCAATGAATGATAAGAGGTACAAGAAGATATTTTATCTCATGCTCTCAGATCTATACTCTTGAGTTTTGTAACATTTTTCCCATTACATCAATATCCTAACTAGACAAGTAAAACAGCTGTCAATGAAATCATGCACAGTGGATATTTTTGCTTAGTATTGAGGCAAATCAAGGACAAGAGTAGGGTCACAATAGAACCGGAATAGTCAAAAGGAGTGATTCCTTGAGAATGGGCATGGCCAAACAGTCCTACATTGTTAGGTCTAGGACCCTTATAAAAGCAATCACTCACAAGTCTACCATGGTAATTTCATAACCAGCCTGGAAAGGATCAGGCAAAGGCATCAAATTTCCTCTGATGGATATGGGAAACCTTCAGGGATAGGTAGGATTTCAAGAGTTATTTAACATTATGGCAGAAGTTTGGTTGAATGGTGGAATGCTCTGGAACTGACACAACTTGGGAGATTTATTATATAGAAATTGGAGAGGACTTTGTACAGATAACAGAGATAAGGGGAAAGATATATCAGCAAGTAATGTGTTTCTACTGCTAGACTGGTAAATGTTTAACAACTGGCTCTCAAAAAAAACCCTGAATTTACATAGTGGTTTTTTTTAAGTTTCCATTATGTAAATATGGCAGATTTCTGATGTTAAGCTACCAACATGATGTCTCTCAAAGCAGAACTAGAAAGAGATGTGCGTGATCAGCAAAATCAGCTCTCAATAGCCAGTACCTAGCAGCTTCAGTGTACCACTGTGTATTTTCACACGTTTTTGTACTTGAATTTCAGTTGCAGAAACATTTACATGGTAAAATCCATTAAGAGTCCAGAGTCTAGAATAAATACGACACTTTGAGGACAAGAGGTTTTGTTTTCTTTTCCCAGGTTAAATGCCACATTAAAGGATCACTTATGCGGTATTACATGTTGTAGCATGCACAAACAGGAATTGCAAACTTGCTAGAAATTCAAGAGGTCATTCTCTGGACAGTCAGCACGTAAACCACCTTAGAGAGTTGTGCAATTGGTGCTTAGTGATCATAGAGAGAAATTCCATATGATTCCACAAGAGAAATGTGACTAGGTCTGCACATACATAATGTCAAAGTCAAGAGAAGATAATCCTGATTCCTTTCATTTGCATAAGACTTCATGGTTTATAAAGGACTTTTTGCAAGATGATAAAATTTCATGTATCCAGTTTCTAGTTGTTCATTAAGACAGATTGATAGGCAGTAAAACTGAGGTTTCTAGGTCATTTCTGTTCACATGAACAATTGACTTGGAGTGCATCTCTCCAATTCTCTGCAAATGGGAGATCTCATGAAGTACTGCAGGAGGAAGAAGGGTCATTTTAGTGAAGCCTGGCTCTGAGCCAAACCTGGACTCAGCACTTTGGTTACCTCTGAAGCTACCCAACAACCCTGTGAAGTAGCAACTATTGTTTTCCTCCATTTTGCAAATACAGAGATTCAGAGATGTTAAATTACTCACCAAAGGTCATGAAATTTATAAATGCCTGAGCTGGGACACAAACCAGGACTGTCTGACACCTAAAGCCTCTATTAAGAATCTCCAGACTGGCTTAGGTCAAAGGTTTTAATAAAACTGTAGCTATTTAATGTGCTAATTGGACAGAGTGACCTAAAAGGTTCCCGTGTAGGAAGCATTAGCCTAAGGAAGGATAAGTGGGTATGTTGAGTGTTGGGGGAGGGGACCATGACAAGGGTGGTTAAAAAGAAAAAAAAAATGTGTCCACATGCTGTCATACTGAGCTGGGTAACTTAAGAAGGCTGTATAATTGTAATTGGCCTTTTCTATGTAAAGTATAAGCCTGAAATATGTCAGTCTTTCAGAGTTCCCTCTGCTGCCTCCTTTGAAGACTATGGCCCCTTTTACATGAACTGTAAATTAGACACTAAGTTCCATGACATCAGAGACTGACTACATCTTATACACTGATGCTGCTGAATCTCTGATCCTATCCCAGTGTCTGACATAGTTAAGTACTTGCACATTTGCTGAGCATTGCTGGTGGTGGTGATGACGAAAGTAAATACTCAAAGTAATAGCAATGTATTTTTTCCACATATTATCTCATTTAATCCTTGTAATAACTCTATGAAATAAATGCTATTCATTTTCCTAATTTATAGATAAGAAAACCACAGTTTAGGGAGATCTTGTAACTTGCTTGAGAACACACAAATAAGTGACAGAGAATGATATTGGAGCCTTGGCACTTAACATTGCACTATAGTCTGTTGATATAGAATGCATTTGCTGTATTTCTAAGAAAGCTCATGTTATTAAAATTAGATGATAGAATTTAAGTTCTAAGGAGAAACTCTGTTTTATATAAATCTATATCCTTGGCACCTAAAACAATTCTTTTTTTTTTTTTTTTTTTTTTCTCAAGAAGGAGTCTTGCTCTGTCTCCCAGGCTGGAGTGCAGTGGTGCAATGTTGGCTCACTGCAACCTCTGCCTCCTGGGTTCAAGCAATTCTCCTGTCTCAGCCTCCCAAATAGCTGGGACTACAGGTACATGACACCATGCCTGGCTATATTTTTGTATTTTTAGTATACACGGGGTTTCACCATGTTAGCCAGGATGGCCTCGATCTCCTGACCTCATAATCCACCCGACTAGGCCGCCCAAAGTGCTGAGATTACAGATGTGAGCCTCCGTGCCTGGCCAGAATAATTCTTTACATAAGTGCTTGGTAAATTTTGATCGTGTATATGCATACAGGAATAAATCGAAACAATTATTTCAATAGGAATACAGCTTATGAGCTAGAAAATTTCCAGCTCACAACAGATAATTTTAATATGGGAGTTAGAGGTATGAAACCTAAATATTTAAGTAGGATATTCAGCAATTTATTCATTTGTTTAAGAAATGTTTGTCGGCCGGGCGCGGTGGCTCAAGCCTGTAATCCCAGCACTTTGGGAGGCCGAGGCGGGCGGATCACGAGGTCAGGAGATCGAGACCATCCTGGCTAACACTGTGAAACCCCGTCTCTACTAAAAAATACAAAAAACTAGCCGGGCGAGATGGCGGGCGCCTGTAGTCCCAGCTACTGGGAGGCTGAGGCAGGAGAACGGCGGTAACCCCGGGAGGCGGAGCTTGCAGTGAGCTGAGATCCGGCCACTGCACTCCAGCCTGGGCGACAGAGCGAGACTCCGTCTCAAAAAAAAAAAAAAAAAAAAAAAAAAAAAAAAAAAAGAAATGTTTGTCTCCAACAAAAATAATTAAGCATCTACTAAGTGCCAGTTAGTCAACAGAAAAGATCTAGTGAGGTCAGGCATGGTGGCTCACACCAGTAATCCCAGTACTTTGAAAGTCTGAATCAGGTGGATCACTGAGGTCAGGAGTTTGAGACCAGCCTGGCAAACATGGTGAAACCCCATCTCTACTGAAAGTACAAAAATTAGCTGGGCCTGGTGGTGCATGCCTGTAGTCCCAGCTACTCGGGAGTCTGAGGCACAAGACTCGCTTGAACCCGGGAGGCAGACGTTGCAGTGAGCCAAGATCGTATCACTGCACTCCAGCCTGGGTGACCTGTCTCAGAAAAACAAATAAAATAAAATAAGAAAACAAAAGTAAAAGATCTAGTGAAAATGGCCAACAATAATAAGTAAACAAATATTATAAAACGCTGTGGGTCATGAAAAAGGCCAAAAAAAAAAAAATGTGAACACAGAAAACACCAGAGGTCGGGACTATGGTGTGGTCAGGGAAGGTCTCAACGAAGCAGGGACAGTTGAGAGGCTGAATGCCAAGATGTGAAGAAGTGGCATAGAACATAGCATGCGGAAATGCTCACCACTATTGGAAAGAACTTGACATTTTAAAGGAATAGAGAAGTGGCCAGTGAGTCTTTTGAAGACTGATCTCTGCAGCCTACTCCCATCTCCCCCACTCTCCCCCACACCCCCGTCTCTACAGTGGTGCACAGGGCTCTTCTTACTCCCTTACCTTCTTCACCACATGTCATTGTGTTAAGGCACAGAGCCAACAGCTTTTTCCCCCTTGGTTTTGGGTGGATGAGCTGGTTCTCTCATATTAGAAAAGAGTAGTTGGCCAAATGGAAACCTTGAAACCTACTTAAACAACGGAGACCTATCCAATTTGCCTTCTCAGAACTTGTGTCTTAGGAAAAGTGCCTGGACTGTTGAATAAATGCAGGAGAAATTTTGCAGGATATGTGAAAAAAAAAAGAATAAATCCAGAGGCTTGATATGTGGAAGGGACATTTTCCCCATTGGTTATAGTGGAAAATTCCTCAAGCACAGCCTGGCCAATGAGCCTGGGCCTACCTGATTCATCACACAGCTCTGTCCCAATCTAGCTCATGATTCAGAAAGACAAGAGGGAAATTTTCCCAAATACTATTCCAAGGCCTCCTGAAACAATTTAAGATTGTTCCAACTGAAGGCACAATGTCTTCTCATCATTTTGATTCACTAAGAGATGAACGTAGCTTTTCCCCACTCTGCTCCTACTCCAAATTGTGCCAATATCCAAGAGAAGCTGCAATGTGTAACTACAAAAGGACTAGATGTTGGAACCTTGGTGATAGATACGTCTTGGAACCTTGGTGATAGATACAGCTCATCCCATGGAAGAACCAGCCAGGACAACTGGGTACTAAAGTGGATTAAATCAACTTGTACCCGTCTTCACCTGTTACTAAAATTTTAAATGTGGATTTTGAACAAACAAGTGCATAAGCCTTAACCACCAGATGAAAATAAAATGGAATCTATTGAAAGTTGAACTGAACTCCCCCCGCCCCCTCCTCCAAAACACACACACACACACACACACACACACACACACACACAATGTCAAGGAACATTTCTGCTCTTTTCTCCTACGGATATGCAGTCACTTTCTGGAGATGAGGACAAAGTAATTTTCTATCTACCAGAAGTATCCATACTGCATGGAAATCTAATGACAATTCCCAACCTCAGTTAAGGACTTGTTTTTCCATTTTTTTGAACTTCAAATACTTTCTAAATTGTGTTAGCTGAAGCATTGTATGTATATAATTGACTCATAGGTCCCTCTGGGCCCATCTAGCTAAACTTGTGGAGCTTAACTGAGCAAGACGTTTGCTGATGTCTCTCCCTACAGTGCTACCCATTGAAATGAATACCTTCTACAAGATGAAACCTAGGAAATGTCGTTTACAAATTGGCTTTCTAGTGATTGGGGTTGATATCTTTTCCAAATTAGCTTTCTAATGATTTGAGTTGCTGCATTAAGTGTTTTTGGTTGTTTCATAACAATAATGTTCTCATTTTCTTGCAAAAGTAGAGTTTGAAATTTGGGAAAACATGGGTGGGGAGGGAATTCTATTTTTCTTCCTAGTTGAAGTAGGAAGACAGGTCTCTTTTCTGTATTAATTGGATTCCCAAAATTCCCCCAGGGTAGCAGTGGCTCTCCGTGGGCACAGGGCTCTTATGCTTATGTTCCTGTGCTTCAGTGTACCTTCCACACTAAGAGCAAATAGAAGGTGTTCCTGCACAAGCAAAACCTAATGGAGGGGCTGCAATAGTTTGTCCAAAACGAAGTGCAAAGGGCAAGGGAGAGTGGACTTTTTCAGACTGACCCTGTTTACTAGTCTCGTGCTTTCCTTCACCTGTGTAGACACAGATGCTTTATTGAACACCAGCCTCCTATAGTTAGAAGATATTTTGACTCTTAAGGAATGGGGGAAGCAGTTGCAAAGTTCTGGCCCCTGCTCTCCCTCCTGTTCCTAGTAGAGGGCTTAAGATAGGCTCTTAGCGGCGCTTTCCACTCTCTCCTCTCTTTCTGAAGCTTCGAGCCCCAAACCTCGCCCTTTAAATTCACCAAGGGACCACATGCATCATATAAGGGTGAGGAAAAGGGACCTGGATGTAGACTTCCTGACTATCCAAAGGAACCTACTTCTCTTTTCTGTCCTCAAGTGCAAGGGTCCGGAGAAAGGCAGTGAGCTAAGGGCTCTGGGTGCTAGCGTAAATGCAGCCCTTAGCTGAGTGGCGAGAGAGGGGAGGAGGTTGGAAGAGCGCGTCTATGCATTCCACCTGAACCTGCAAGCTAGTCGCTTGCTGCCCAGGTGCCGATTCGCGGCTGCATGAGCCCCACTGCAGTAAAGAGCAACCGCAGCCTCTGCCTCGGCCACCACCGCTGCTGGGAAAGAGTCCTGGGGCTGCTGACGCGGTTGGGAGGAGCCTCGCCTTTAATGCACCAGCCGCCTCCAGCCTCCTGCAGCAGCAGCAGCAGCAGCAGCAGCAGCTGCGAGTGCGCGCGTGTGGGTGTGAGGGTGAGTGCGCTGGCGCCGGCCGCAGCGCCCTGCCCAGCTCCCCGCCAGCTTCCCTACCCTCGCCTGCCGGAGCCGCCCTCCCGTGGGACCAGCATCCTCATTCCGGCCAGGCAAGCCTGAATCCTGTCCCTGCCATCTCGCCACTGCAGCTCGGGTCCAGAAAGGCACCATTTTGTCGCGGCTGCCCGCTCTCCCAGGGGGAGGAGGGATCTTTTTTTGCATTTTGGAGCGGCTGCCAACGAGGGGAACCTGTTGGGCATCTCCTCAGACCCGCTTGTGAGCGCCTCCGGGGCGGGGGGGCGGGACCATACCCCTCGGGGCACGGCGCATCTTGGCACCCGGAGGCAGCTGAGGCAGGCGCAGCATCCTCGCTGGGAACTGGAGCTGGAGTGAGCGCACCGCGCGGGAGGAGCCGCCGCAGCCTCGCAGAACCCGAGTGGAGGAGGTGACAGCTCCATTGCCGGGTTTTTATTTTTTTTCTCTCCGCCTCCCCGTCTCCTCCTCAGGCTCGGACCATGGTGCAGTCCCACTGGCTCCCCTGCCCCCCTCTCCTGTGAGACTGGCTGCGGGGAGGGATCATGGATACTTGTCTGCCGGCTTCTGGTTCCCACGCAAGTAAGCCTGCTGTCAATGGAGGAGGACATTGATACCCGCAAAATCAACAACAGTTTCCTGCGCGACCACAGCTATGCGACCGAAGGTAACGCCAGCCCCGCCGCATTCCGCCGTTGGGGCCGGGCGCAAGTTGCGGATCACTGTGCTTCGTGGGCAGCTGGGCGCGTAGTGGCGGAGACTCCTCCGGGCCCTGGGGCTGGGGCGGGGGCTCGGCTGGCCCCGGCAGCCGCCAGTGCACCCCGCATCCATCCGGGCTCCGCGAGGCGAGCCCGGCGTTCAGCAGCAGGTGGACCCGGCGCCCACGGGAGTTAAAATGGCCCTCAGGGATTAGGCTTTTCAGGGTGGGGCTCTCGCCCAGAAAGATGACCCCAGGAAGGCAGATGATCCCTCCCCCGAGATGTTTGCAGGGGTCTTGGGGGGAGATAAGAAGGGAGGGGCCCAGTAGGACCTTGGTACCCCCTCCCTGAGCGAAACGATGTTATGTCTCTCAGTGGCTGCAGGGAGGGCATGGTTTCATTTCCTGCCCATTCATCTCCCCGGCCGGCCAGGTTACCTGCTCAGACAATCAAAACCCCAAAGGCCCTTTGCAAACGGCCGAACCTCTTTCCTTTTGGAAGTGCATTAGCAAAAATAAAAAGGTGGCTGGGGAAATAGTGCTCTAGCGGTCAGCGAATGAGGCTGACACGTGGGGCGAGCAACGCGATCGGTGGGGCCTTTAAAAATCACCATTATGAATTCTGCAGCAGTAGTTTCTGCTGAATCAACAGCCAGCAGAAAGCAAGAGGGTTCAGCAAGCTGAGCTTTGCCAAGAGGTGAAATTGTCGTCTCTCCCTCTCTCCCAGCGTGTTCTGACATAAGCCTTAGTGCTGTGCGGGCAGGGAGAGAAAGTCAGCAGGTGGAATCTCATTCTTCCTTTTGTGTGTGAATAGAGAGTAGAGGCATTTTTTCCCCCAATGCCAAAACTTTTGCATTTTTGCTTTCATTTTCTACCTGTAGGCCTTTTATCCTTAGCCACTCCTACAAAGTGTTGCCTTATCACATTGTAATATCCATGCGAGAAAATGTATGTGGAAGTTCTTTAGAACAAGGTTGCAAGTTGTATTAATTTAAAATTATTATTCTTGGATGCTAACATTTCTGTAATATTTAATCAAATCAAAAGGCTACTAGAGAAATGTGATGGGGGAGTAAAATAGTTCAAACTCTGAAATAAATAAAAAGACACACACACATCTGGGGGTAAAGGTGGCATCTTCTATAAACATCCCTGGAAGTTCTAGATAGAAGGAATGCCCAGTGCTATTGAAAGTATATTCTCAATTTGCCATCATTTTTGGAGAGCATCAAGCCCAGTATGCCCATGGTGCTAGACAGATAAAGCAGAGTTGTAAGCTCTGGCCTCCAGGAGCTTAGAGATGGATTTTAAGATGTGCAGTCCATCTCTCCCCTATCCAGAGCACCATACTTACCGATTCTTTTTCTGTGCATGATGGCAACCTGATTGTAAGACGTTCTCCCTCAATCTTAGTGCTTTGTCACTGACTCAGTGACTTGATAGCATATGACTAACTCTGTATCTAAGCATGTCATCCAAGAGAGAAGCTGGCCTTGGATCTGTTGGCTTTGGGGGGTAAATTTCTTTCTGTTTGTAACCACAAAGAAAGAAAGCTGCCTTCGTGTTTTCTTGTATATTACATTATGCAGGCAAGAGAAACTTAGCAAGCTGAGAAAATGCCCAGAGTGGAGCTATGTGTTTAGGAGTGTCAACTGTGAAGTGAAGAAATCAGTTTAAAATGGCATTCTTTTATTGTTTTCAGGGCCCTGGATATTACCTTTGTTCTTATTTTATTCCATTTTTGAAAACTCTGATTCTGGATAGAATATCTAGGTTCATGTAGTAAAAAATTAGATATGAGTTTATAGCAATGAGCTTTCTGGCATGTGAGAATCAACCTCTCAGATTTCTTTCTCTTTCTGAAACACATACACATACTAAACACACTTAAAACTGACAAACCTTTATTTCACAGAAGCTTCCAGGTTTTAAAATCTGATCTTAGAGAAGGTGTGGAAAGAAAAGGAAAAGAGAACTTAAACGATGTAAATACCAGAAGTTAGATAGAGCAAGAAGTTCCCTATGGTTTTGACCTATTCGTTTCAGGGAAGATTCATGCAAATTTATTGCCAGAGGGGGAAGAGTCCTGGTTCTTCCAATGAATACCTTAAGAAGTGTTAGTATACCTCGAAACAGCACCAGATCAAAAGACTCTTTGTTAAAATTATCCTCACTGGGGACTTGCCCCACAAGTTTTCTTCCCCCTTATTAACTTATACCCACTTACTGGGTGGGGAATTAGCTTCTAGCTCCTTCTATAGATCTTGCTTTTCTGTTTCCTTTAATATTTCTACATTTTCCTCCTACCTGCTCAGTTATGTCAGATTGTTCTTTTTTCCCTCCAAAATATCTCCTTCACGTGTATTTCTGAATTTTTCTTCTGTTTGCTCAGATCATTGCACATTGCAGTGTTCTATTTAAAGCTGAAAGGTTTTTGCTGTGTAGTTAGTGTGAAGGACTCTAAACTCAATTTGCATTGTAAGTGGTGGCTGCATGCAAGTTCATCCAGCTAAGAGCAATGCAAATGCTAAAGGACACTTTCACCCAAGCTCCTCTCTCTCAGTCTCTCTCTCTCTCTCTCCGTATCTCTCAAAAGAATGCATGATGTGCATTTAATAACTAAATTTCCTAGGACTTTTTTTTTTAATTCTGAGCATGAAAGTTACTGCCCTCCCCTACCTTTCCCTATCTTTCCTCCTCTTTTAAAGTTAACATCTTTGAACATCTTCTATGTTCCAAGCACTGTGCTGAGCTCTTCATGTATGGCATTTCAATATATCTAAACCCTGTTAAATGGATGTTGTCATTTCCATTTTCAAAGAAGGTAACTGATGCAACTGAGGACTGGAGATGTTACTAATTTGCCAAAAGTCACACATTCAATGGAAAACCTTGTCTTCAAACTCAAGCCAGTGTCTGAAGGCTAGGTTTTCCCACTAGGAAATTCTGCACTGCTTCATTTTCCTTTAGCTTCCAATCAGCTCTTATTATGGGAAAGATTGCAATGATTTTATCTTGACGTGTAAGCTGTGTTGCCGTCAGGCATAAAATCCTTTGCAGGGAGAATATGAAGTGTGTATATGGGGTTATATAGAGGAAGGGCCTTGGGTGGGGTTGAAATTTCCCACAAAAATAAAGTCAGCACAATGATTTGATTATTTATTTATTTATTTATTTTTAAGATATGGAAATCCAGGATTCCTAACCAGGGATTCATCTCTCAAATCTCTCTATATGTGGGTTTCCTGCTATATTTTTAGGCTTCAGTTAGAGCCAAGTAAAACCCTGTCTCCGTTATAGCAGCCTGTGAGTTTTCTAGATTAATCTTCTACTTTCAAATGGGGCCACAGATAGACTGAATATTCTACATAGATGGGGTATTTTAAAATAACTGCCCTGTCCTCAGTTTCCTTAGCTGGAAAGTGGGAATAACAATAGAACCTATGCCAAAGAAAAATCATTTGATGCAGAGAAAGCACTCAAGCACTTGGGATATGCCTAGTACAAAGCCCACCCTTAATTCATTATAGTTGTTATTATTACTTAATATACTTGCTGGTTATATTCTGGCAACAAGTGGGGTCCATCTTCCCTCAGAAGCCTTTTTTAAAAAACTGTCTTGTTTATACATATTAAAGGAAGAACAAGTTTACTATTACAAGTAGCTCCTTTCAATTATTGATTCAGTCTGCCTTTAATTCTTTCAACAAATATTGCAGAGGCGATACAGGATGTTCCAATACAGACAAGGTCTCTGTCTTCATGGATCTTTGAATCTAGCAGAGGAGACAGTATTAGACAAATAATTTTGCAAATAAATGTATAGTTACCAATTGTGATAAGTGATATTTAGGAAAGGCAGAAGATGCTTGGGGGGGTCTTAAGGTAGAAAGGTGAATCTAATTTAGATCGGGAGTTCAAGGACAGCCTCTCAGACAGCTGAAGCTGTGAACTAAAGGATGAATCTGCAATTAACAAGACCTGAAAGCATTTTAGGTAGAAGAGACAACAAGTACAATAGCCCAGAGCGATACAATAGCCTAACTGATCCAAGGAATGGAAAGATGACTATGGCTAGGAGCAGAGAAAAGAGTGATAAAAATGAGACTGGAGTCTGCAGTTCATTTTGGAATGTACCAAAAGCAAGAAAGATTAATGCTAAGATACAGGGATGGGTAAATGGATAGACATATGATAAATCAAGTATAAAATGTTAATCACTGGCAGGCTGTGGTGGTGCATGCCTGTAATCCCAGCTACTCAGGAGGCTGAGGCAGGAGAATCACTTGAACCCAGGAGGCAGAGGTTGCAGTGAGCCGAGATCACACCACTACACTCTAGTCTGGGTGACAGAGCGAGACTCTGTCTCAAAAAAAAAAAAAAAAAAAAAAAAAAAAAAAAAAAAAAAAAAAAGTTAATGACTAAATCAAGGTGGTAGGTCTATGGATAATCACTGTAATTTTTTTCCACTTTGCAGTCTGTTTGAGTTTTCATAATAAAATGTTGGGGAAAAAAAGACTGGAGAAGTATTCAGGGACCAGATCACATCAACCCTTGTTGACCACAAGGAGTTTGGACTCTATCCAAAGATGAATGAAAAGTCATTAAGGGAGAAGGAAACATGATCAGATTTGTTTTTCTAGAAGCTTAGTCTGGCTGCTATGTAGGGGTTAGAGAGCCAGGCATGTAATGAAAAAGAATGAAAGTTGGGAGATAATTAGGAGGTCATGGTGTGTTCCAGGATGGTGTCAGCAGTAGAGATGGAGAGAATTAGATGGATTTAAGATACATAATAGAAAAAGAATGCATTACACTTACTTGATATGATTGGGTGCAGATAGAGAAGGTGATGTCAAGGATGACTCCCAGAATTTTGCCATGAAAATGGATGCGTAATGGGGCTCATCACTGAAAGCGGAAACAGACTTTGAAAACTGATTAGTTTGAGAAGACAGTGAGACATCTAGTTTCACAGTGAGACTTGCAAGTAGGCAATTGTATTTCTGGGTCTGAAGCTCAAGAGAAAGACCTGGACTAGATAATAAATTTTAGATTAAACATCACCAGCATATTAAAGGTACTTAAAACTGTATGAATAGATGAGATGCCTCAGATAAGAGCATTTCAGGGCAAAACTTGAACCAATGAGTGAGAAAGTACAAGGAAGTGGATCTTGGCTTGGTATGAAGAAATTGTAGCAAAAAAGTACCTCACAATAGAATAGGGCCTTGGTAAGTATAACTAACCACACACTGATATTATTCAAGTAATACTATAATATATGGCCATTTCTCAGCAATGTGGTAGGATAAGAAGAGTCCAGTCTTGGATGAGTTCAGTTTAGAGCGTCTCCAAACTTAAAATCTGAGTGATTTGTGAAATACATTAGGTTTTTAGGGCCACAGAAAATAAAAGTGAGGAAGTAAAGGTTTCTCCTCCATCCTCCATTCCACATAAACTCAAGAAAGAGGGAACCTATGATGAATAAAGCTGGGAAAGTACATGAGAATGGCTTTTGATGTGAAGATGCTGGGAAGGCATTGAAAAAATAAAAGGGGGTAGTGTCGTATGATGGAAAGCTGCCTCATAGTTCCTTAAGTTGCTTTGGTATTTGTATGCAAATGCCAGATCAGAATGCTATTTCCAATGCATATGGATGAATGTTTGAGCTCTCCACTGTTCTCAGAGAAACCTGAAATGCAAGGTGAGAAGTAGCTGCCTTACACTACTGTAAATGACCTTTCTGGGGATGGGAAATGTTCTGCTACTAAACATAATAACCAGAAAGCATTGAAAATCACTAGAAAGTATTCATTATTAGCATCCAGGTCCCCAGGGGCAATCCCAAGCCCTTTATGAGTGCTGGTCAGAAATGTACCAATGATCCTGGGGTGAATAATATTAGGCCAGTCCTGTCAAAATATTGATAATGCCCAATGAAAATAGCACAGCTGTAGACTGACATTCCTAGACTTTGGCATTTGCATTTAAGAAGAAATAAGGGTCCAATTTAGACACTTAGCTGAGGGAAGGAAACTAAGGTATCACGAGTACTGTCTATTCCAGGCATTTTCCTAGGTATTTCTTATGTTTACTCATTTAATCTCTTTCATCAACCCAGAGAGAACGGTTGCATTAACCCCATTTTTAAAATAAGAAATTTCGAGGTACAGAGAACCAAAGGAACTTGCATAACAAACACACATGTATTACAAACATACTCACTTGTAAGTGGCATAACCAGATTAGAGCCCATGACTCTGTGGATTCTAGGCACATGTTCTTTGCCTACCCATGCTGCTCAGGATCTTTTGGGGAAATGCAAGTTTTGCTCCACCCTCCACATATATCCCGTTGGTGCCTACTCGGTGCTGCTGAATTTACTTGATCCATCTTCTCCTAGCACAGCAGTGCACATCTCTGGGCCTTTTCCATTATCCCACAGGGAGGGAGCTGAATTCTCCAACCTAGTAACAGAATCCTTAGCTGACTTACTCCTGTAGATTTCTTCTGTTCTATAATAAGAAAAGAAAAAAAGTGTTTATGGAATTGAGCAACGAAGATGTGAGAACTAAACAAAAAACTGGAGTTTTTTGAATAGCCTTCTCCATGTCACTCATCCCCGATGTAGGACAGTAAGCATGCAGCTCCCGGGCTGAGCTGAGATGATCCCACTGGGCCATCTAGGCACCCCCTCTCCCCAGCTCATGACAACTCATATAGTTGCCTGGGCCACAGCAAGAGGAGTATGACAGAGGCAGCTGTGGGATGGCAGATGTCCTTTTGCACACAAATATGTGGATGTCTGAGGCCTCACTTTGGCCAGAGTGGCTCTCCACCTGGTTCTCCTCATCTTCCATTAATAAGAAGATGATTTTGCTTTCACCCAACTTGTCATCTTTACCACCAAATTTCCTTCTTTTGCCTCTCCAATAGAAGTCTAGAATCAGGCTGAATGTCAGCTCCAATACAACTATATCACAGAAAGCACAGATTATTTTTATAAGTTCACTAGGAACTTTGTCAGAAATAACCCAGGAACCTTTGAGTTCTACTCCAAGTTCACTGTGGAAAGAGTTAATAGTGGGAAATATTAATAGTTAATGTTCATAGTTTTCTTTGGAGAAAGGGTCATCCTGGGTAGTGGGAAGGGGTGTGTGCATGTATAGGGGGAAGTCAGACTTTCACTTCTGTGCTTTAGAGGTAAAAGACTTGATCGCTTACAACAAATGTTAAATGAAGGAGGGGTCTGTGTGTAAGGGGAAAAATGATGTGTGGAGTTTAGGAATCTAGTGGGGCCCCTATGAACAGGATTTAACCTGAGAAGGATGGGGTCTTTTGGACAGAGTGTGCCGAAGAGTACCTTACTTGTGGGAGGATGTGTTTCAGGTATACTGGCCTTTGTGCTTGGTGTATTAGTCAGTTCAGACTGCATTTAAAAGAACGCCACATACTGAGTTGCCTAAACAAAAGAAATTTTGTTTTCTCACATTCCTGGAGTCGAGAATTCCAAGATCAAGGTGCCAGCAGGGTTGGTTTCTAGTGAGTTCTCTCTTCCCATGTATAGCCAACTTCTTGCTGGGTCCTTATATGGCCTTTCTCCTGTGTGCAAGTGTGAAAAGAGATAGAGCAATCCCTGGCATTTCTTTTCTTCTTGTAAGGGCACTAGCCCCATAAGACCTTATCCTTATGACCTCATTTAATCTTAATTATCTCCTTAAAGGACCTATCTCCAAATACAGTCACACTAGGAGGTAGGGCTTCGACATTTACATTGAGGTGAAGGGGGGTACAATTTGATCCATAATATTAGGGAACTGAAAACCTCCTCCATCAAGCATTGCTTATCACACCGGTATGGATCCTTGTTAAGTAATGAACCTGAAGTGGTCACAGAATGGCAGGCCGCCTCCTCCACTTAATGTAGAAGCATCAGCTTGGTGTCCCTCTACAGACACACAAGGGTGTAGAGGCTGGCAAAGCTGTAAATGTCTCTAATAGAAAATATTGCAGCAAGATGCTGCTGAGAGTTCCCAGGTGGTCTAAAAGATAGAACTTGGGTCCCTAAGTACAAAATACCACCAGGAAGGACCTTACCACAGTGGGAGAGCCACACAGGAAACTCAGTGAGACTAACATTACTCATGTAGCTTTGTAGAAGTCAGGTTAGGGCTAGAGACACTCAAGTTGGGAGGTCTGTTGGTTCACTCCAACTGCATTATTGTAATTCGCATTTCCCTCTGCCTTTATGTTTTTATTTAAAAGTCAAATAATACTACATTCTTTCTTACTTAAAAGGATTCAAGCATGATAAGTAGATAAAGCATGAGTCACCCTCCATCCCATGCCCATCCCACTTTCCTATCCAAAGGTTGCCATTATCAGTAGTGGGTAGACTTCCTCAGAGCCATCTTTCTATTCATGCATTTAAATATACATGTATAGATATATAGTTGGGGAGGATGTTTGCATAAATGAGTACACACTGCCTGTTTTATCTGCAATTTGTTTGTTCTTCTACTAGTAATATGTCTTCAAGATTTTTCCCTACCAGAACACCTACATCTGTCTCATGCCTTTTAATGGTTGCACAGTGCTCCATAGTATGACAGTACCACAGTTTATTTAGTAGTTCTCTGTGGATAGAAAATTGTTTCCAGCTTTTATATTACATAAGATGCCGCAGTGATTATGTGTATATGTGTTTTTGTTTAAATGTTCTCCTTCCTGATTTTATTATCTTTAAAGCTGAGATGACAGTTCCCATTTCTTAGCAAAACGACAAGAAAAAATTAGAAATCTCTGGTATTCTATTTGTTTTCTGTGTAACTGTGGATCAGTAATGTGAACTAAAGAACCTGAATTTCCTAATGCAGAGAATGAGAATACCTGACCTACCTATTTATATGTGCCCAGTACTGTGTCTCCCAAAACCATTGTGAATTTGAATGTTAATAATTAATAATGACTGCTGGTAGTTATGGAGGGCTTTCTGTGTGCCAGTACAGGTTTTGAGCCTTAAAATATTTTTCTCATGTAATCCAATTTAATTGTATAGGCTGATACTGTTCTTATCCCCCTTTAAATGAAAAGTTAAAGCAAAATAATATGATGACTAGTCCATTGTGACACAATGGTGAGTAAAACAGAAGTCACATCCAGGTCTGTCTGATTCCAAACCCTGTATTCTTAAACTTGGCAAAAATTCATCACAATGTAGTAAATGAACACCTGTTTAAAAGAACAGTTATGATGTTGATAGAGAAAAGATGATTCATTTTTCTAAAAAATATTCTTCTGAATCAATCAATACAAGGGTCCAATTTCTACCAAGGATTTGAAAATGAACTGGGGGAAAATGGAAAGGCAATACACTATCGTAAACAGTAATGTGGAATGCACGTCAGAAGACCTGGGTAGGATTCCAGTCCTGCTACCATAATTTGTCACTTCTACTCTCTGGGCTTCAGTTTCCTAATCTACTATAATGAGGTTGAAGATGGGGGAGGGAAGGCATGCTCTCTACAGTAGGCTTTTCTGACTCATAAGTTTCTATGAGGCATCATTTCTGTATTTGTGATCATCTAGGTCTCTTTGGTATGTTCTATGTTCAACTCAGGGGTGAGACTGGGAAAACACAGCCATAGGCTTTAAATGACCCCAGAAATTCCAGGTCTGGCTGTACTTCCTGGGTCAAATCATCCTTCTGGCAAGAAGGCTCTGGTGCAGCCAAGAGGCAGAGCCAGAAAGAGAAACTTCTCTTTGCCAAAAGCTGCTGCAGATGGAGGAGCCAGTCTGTCTGGGCAGCCATGACTTTGAGAGGAGCCATTTGGCAAAGTTGTTGGCAGGAGTTGCCTTGCAGCATGAATGCTGGAGACAGTCCTGGGCTGGAGTGAATCAGGGATGCAGCAAAGGTGGCTGGTGGAACAAATAACCATCTGGTGAGCAGGGTGCTGCTCATCTTGCCACACTGATGGGGAAGAACAAGTGCCAATCAATGAGGTTAAGCTCTCAATGACATGATCTGACAGGCACAATAGAATTTCTCTCCTGCTATTTTATACTCCATGGAGCGGGTTATAAACTCCAAGGGAACGTAATTTTTTCAGAAACCAGGAAGGCCCCAATTTCTTCCACTATTATAAAATGGGAAAGAAAATTTAACAATTCAAACAAAAATTATTTATTGCCAAGTGCTATGTAGGATGTGCTGGGGCATATGGTGAATTATGACTATTGTCTTGTTCTCAAACATCTTTCCATCTATTTGGGCAGGTGACACTCAGTCCTTCTCAAAACATAATTAACCACAGAAGCCAGGGTGCGTGAAACTGTGTCCTGTTTATCTCTCTATTATTATGTGGTAGCTGAGGTGGTGGAATCAGAGCCCACCTGGCTCTAGACACACCTCTGGCTATGCTAGTTCTGTGGCCTTGGGCAGGTCACTTCATTTTGCTGAGGGTTTTCTTGCCTACAAAAATATGGCAGGGGATGAGGCAACATGTTATTATTTATATGTGATAAATAAATAAATACAAAAGAATCCCTCTCTACTCCATGCATTTGGGACCAATAGTTGACAGTGAACTTGAAAAGTTAAGGCAAGGAGTTACAAAAAATAATATGCCATTTAAATTTATTAATTTCAATGAAAGGCCAGATGAAGAATCAAGGCCTTACCTTTGAGTATGGATTTGGTGATTGGGGGTTGTAATATTTTTCTTGCATGAACCGTACCCCAAATGACAAAGACCATGTCCAATTTTGATTTCCTTAAGGTTGAACAAGACCATAGATATCACAGAAGCAATCTTACTACAGAATCCTTCTAGATTCTTCTAATTGTTTCCCGATTTTTATATCTCCTACTTTTAATTTGATGATTCTTTGTCAAGTCTTTTGAAATTCTTCAACTGATTTTTCATATGAAACAACATCCTTTTTTTTACACTATTCTTCTCATCACCTTCCGTGATATTTAATTAAATAACAAGTATAACTGGTATCAGGAGACTTGGAAACAAACACAAATGACTCTTAGTAAATATGCAACTCAACCTGAAGGAGCAGAAGTGTGCCTATGTACCAGAGATTAGCCTATTGAATGAGCTTGGAGTACTTATAAAGGATGTTGTAGGCCTGTGTTACAGAAAGAATGGAAGGTACTTTTTCTTCTTGGAGTGTCAGCTACTTGGAGGTCTGTTAAAAGGACTTCTGCTGTAATTATGATGATGAGGAAGAGCCACTATATACTGAGTGCTTGCAGTGTAGCAGGAATTGGGTTAAGTATTCTGGATGTACTCTATGTTATATACTACGTATTATGTATCTATGGTATACTACATATGTATATATTATATAGATGCCTGTGTGTGCATATATATGTGTGTGTGTATATGTATGTATCTGTGTGTGTGTGTGTGTATATAATTTAATCTTCACAACAACCATCAAAAGTATGTATAATTAGAGCTGAATTGGGTGAGACTTTAGATCTTATTCACCATTGTTTATCCATCTCCTAGTATAGTGTCTGGTGAAAAAGCACTCATTACACACTTATGGAGTGAAAGAGAAAATAGATTTCTAATTTACTGATGATAAAACTGAGGCTTAGAGAATTTGTGTCATTTTTCCCAGTATCAATCAGCAGATCCAGGACTTGAATGCAGGTATGTCTGACATAAAAATATATGTTCTTAAGAGCAAACTGAGGTACAATACAATAATTTTTCTGTACAAAGTTCTTGGACATATACTTTGGATCTCATATTGCCTATGAATATCCTAATAGAATGAAACTTTGGTATTATCTCCATTTTGTAAAAATGTGTCAATATTCTAGAACAGCGATCAGTAAACTTTTCCTGTAGAGGGTCAGATAATAAATATTTTAGGCTTTGCTAAGCATACAGCCTTTGTCCCAGCTACTCAATTCTTCCATTGTAGTATGTGGGCATGATTGTATTCTAGTGAAACTCTATTTACAAAATCAAGGAGTAGCCTGTAGACCATCATTTGCTGACCCCCACTCTAGAAAAGTACTGGGAACCTAGTAGAGGTCCAAACAGTGTTAATCTTCCAAGTGAGTGGCTGCAGTAAGTGCTAGAGGGAAGCTCACCTCACCAGTAGTGGTTAAGTGGGAAGGTAGGGCCTTGGTGGGATGCTGGCAGGTAGAGAGGGGTGGCAATGGCTTTCCTCATTGGAGGCAGAGTCTTGTGTGATGCTAGGAGGCAAAAGTATGCAAGGAAGATGGCATGTTGTTTTAACAAGTGAGCTGGAGATTAGAGATGTAACAGAATGTTTGACAGCTCATTAGAGTCCTCAAACATAGCCATATCCCTTCTAATCAGTGTCTGTCCAATAGTTCACTCAGCAGTTATTTTAAAAATATTAATTATATATTAGGCACTATGCTAAAAATCCTAGGTATAAAATTTTAAAAAATTAAATGTAGACCCTGCTCTCACAGACCTTGCATTCTATTGGGAATAGATACATTAAAAAAACACATGTAAATATGAATATGAAACCTGTTAAAGGAGAAGGAAGAGATCCTCTAAGAGAATAAAGTACATGTTCATTGATGAAAATTTTGACTGTACAGAAAAGTCTAAAAGAGAAAATCAAATTTCCTTCTAGCTATGCCAGAGACAATCATTATAAACGTTTTTGATGTGCTATATTTCCTTCCAGGCTCACTCAATGTGTGTGTGTGTGTGTGTATGTGTGTGTGTGTATGTGTGTGTGAGAGATGAATGGAGAATGCTAGAATTATATGCAAAACAGCATCCTATATAGGGTTTATTTGTTTGCTTTTGCCCCAAATGCAAACTGTTAGCATTTTCTATAATATTCTATAGTTGAACCACAATTTTGCCAGTCACCTAATAATGAAAGTTTAGATTATTTTCAATATTTGCTATAATAATTCTGAAATATGTAAATAATATATCTGGTTATGTTATAGAGTCAAAACCATGTCTTTGGTTATGTTTTAGAACAAATTTCTAAAAGTAGCTTACTGGGTTAAATGGTATAAACAATTATGTTTCTAGATGATAGGAATAAATTATCTTCTAAAATGGCTATCCCAAGGAATACCTTTGTAATTACTATAGGCGTTTTCTACTTTTGTTCTATGCATATTTTGCTTCCACCTCACATTGTCACAAATTTTCAAGGTGCTTAAGTTTATCCTAGGGAAGTTACGTGGGGTGAAGATCAGAAAAAAATTCATAAAGATACAGCCATTGAATTTTAATTTGATCCCATTGCCCTTCTACCCCCCAAAGCTCCAGGTACTTGGACCCTTTCTGAGAGGAGTGGCAGGCTCAGTTCTCAGCCTCTGCCATTAAGCACATGGGTGAGTAGTTTGTTCCCTGGGATTCAGTTGCCCACCTATGTTAAATAAAATTACTTTCATGGTTCCAGGGCATCATTTGTAGATGAGTATATGGAACCTGGTGACCCAGAAATGTTAATTTTCTTCAAACTGGTGAGTAGGTAACTTCAAAGAATGATTGCCCCAGTATGACAACCAGGATGGTTGTTTAATGAGCTAGTCTCTCATGGGGTGCAAATTTGACATTTCTGAAAACTGTGCTAACTTTTTTTTTTTTTGGTTAATACTATGTGTGGTTGAATGCAATTTGAACCCAGGCAAATCTGAGAAAAATTAGACTTTAACTATCATTGACTTGAGACTTCCAGACATCTCTAGTCTTCTCCCAAAACTGGCACTATCATTTAATCTAAATGAAAAGTGCAGATCTTATAAGTTACCACTGTAGTTAACATTCTATAGTTGAACCATAATTTTACCAGCCACCTAATGATGGAAGTTTAGATTATTTCCAATATTGCTGTAATAATTGTGAAATAGATAAATAATAGCATGACTCTAAGTCATGTCTTTGGTTATTTTTTAGAACAAGTTTCTAAAGGCAGGATTACTGGATTAAATGGTATGAACGATTATGTTTCTAGATGATAGGAATAAATATGCCCTTCTGAAATCTCTGTCCCAAGGAATAGCTTTGTAATTGCTATGATCCTTTTCCACTTTTGTTCTATCCATATTTTCAGTGAGTGACTTTTAGTCAAAGTATATTGGCTGTCTGCATTTCAGCAGTCTTTGGGGATTACAGTTGGGAGTCAGTTTGAAATCTCAATTCATTTGGCCTGAGTATTTATTTAGAACATTGTTCCTCTCTGAAGTGTCTTGGGGTATTGAAAAAAAAATTAAGCTCTTTGAGGCATTCTTTAATTTAAAAAAGTTTATACAATATTTTAAAAATTACACACAGGGTAAGCACATAAAATTTAAAGGATGGACGGATGGATGGATGATTGGGCAGTTTAATGGATAAATATTTGTGGTGGTTAGTAGGTGACCCAGTTGCCTTCTCAGAGGACTAAAAGTGTTAAAGCATCTTCTAGAAACTCCAAGTTTCAGTGGAGATTTGGGGGTGCAATATTAAAATCTACTTTTCATCCTCTTCCTCTTCTGTCTTGGAGCCAAGTGTAGGTGGGATTAATTAGAGTAGCACAGATCCGTAGGGACATGATTCCTGGAATTCATTAATGGTGCTAGTTTAAAAGGAGAAGATATGACAAGCAGAGAAGAGCTTCCCTAGAACCCTGAACTATCAGAAGAGATTAGGACAGTTTAGTGCTTCCAGCTGACATCTCCTGCAATGACTAATTTCTAATCCCTTTTCCCATTCTGTAGGATTAGCCTGGGTGAAACTGACATACTATGTTTTAGAAGTCAGGGCCCTCTGGTCACTTAATACGATACAGAGGGAAATTTTGGGTGCAGTTCCATTTGTGAACAAGATATATTTTTCTATAGGTTCTCTGACCCCTCGTGGGGTCAGAGATCAAAAACTTGCTAAGCACCCACCAGGACCTGAAAATCTCTGTGCACTGTGGAAAAAAGGAAAAAAAAAAAAAAGCAAAAGCAGTCTGATTATCGTATTGTACTTCAGCTGCCAACATGCTTACTCAGTCCTTAAGCTTCCTCAGCACAATTGGAGATGGAAATTTTCTGATCAGAATTTTTCCTATAAGTCTTAGAAACTTGGATTTGAGCCCACTGTGCAAGCCAGGTTTTTTTTTTTTTTTTTAATTTTCTTTTTATTTTTCCAATTACTTGACAAGCAGGTCGCTTTTGAGTCACTCACATGAATGGCCTTGATGTAGACGTTGGCAAATGCTGAAAAGGCAAAAAAAAAAAAAAAAAAATTTCCTTTCTTTGACCCTTTAAGATTAGTCTGTTCACAGTTTTCTCCTGTGCTTATAAACCTTCATGTTTCCTGCCTGTCCTCCTCGCATCTTCTAAATCTCTCCTAACTGATCTTCAAAGCATTGAGATTGGCTTGTGCTGGGCCCTGACTACTCCAGGTCATTCCTGCTTCCCTGCCTCTCTGTGTGCTGTTTCCCCTTCCCTGGTACCTACAAGGCCTGCCTCCAGTCCACATTTTCCTGTGAAGTTTTTCCTGAATTCCTCAAGTTCTTTGATCACCACAGCGATCCTATGAGCATATAGATATTTTCCCCATTTCACGAATGTGGCAACTGAGGTCCAAGTTCAGATACCTAGACCTAAAGACATAGATCCTGCACATCATCTCCCCAACAAGACATACACTCCAGGAAGACAGTGACCACATCTTTCCCTCTAGTTTACCGTACAAAGGACAGTGCGGTTCTTGGCACACAAGTGCTTAGTAAATGGTTTTTGAATTTGATTTCAATTTGAAAGTAGATTAATAGCATTAGGACAGCAGCCAGTTACATATTCTTTTCTTGGGAGTTTAGACTTGCAGGTCTCTCCGAACCAGGTAAAGCCAGGTCCTCCTACCCCAGCTAAAGTTTAAAGATGCAGGGGAGGGCCGGGCGCGGTGGCTCAAGCCTGTAATCCCAGCACTTTGGGAGGCCGACACGGGCGGATCACGAGGTCAGGAGATCGAGACCATCCTGGCCAACACGGTGAAACCCCGTCTCTACTAAAAAATACGAAAAACTAGCCGGGCGAGGTGGCGGGCGCCTGTAGTCCCAGCTACTCAGGAGGCTGAGGCAGGAGAATGGCGTAAACCCGGGAGGCGGAGCTTGCAGTGAGCTGAGATCGGCCACTGCACTCCAGGCCGGGCGACAGAGTGAGACTCTGTCTCAAAAAAAAAAAAAAAAAAAAAAAAAAAAAGATGCCGGAGAGATGTCAAAAGATGTGATCTTGGATTTCTGCAATCACTTAGAAACTGTACTGGCTAATTAAGATCATAATTGATGATTTGTTCTTTCATTCACTTATGTATGTGTGTGTCCTTTCATTATTTAACCATTCAGCAGGTATTTACTGAGCAAATGAATCTTCATTCATATTACATGCTAATATCAATAAGAAAAATTGTGTGAAAGTTTATTAATATTGGCTATGAGGGGGATGAAAGCAGCAAACCAAAAAAAAAGAAGAAACGCCGTATTTTGAAGAAAGTCAAAGGTAGCTTCATCCATGATAAAAATGGTGTGTAAAGTATGATTTCTGTTATATAAAATTTTATTTGCATAGATAAAGAATTACATGGAAAAATGGCTACAAAAATGTATTGATAGCTCAGGCTGATGAAATTTTAAGTAACTTCTACTGTTTTTATATTTTCTATAATGTATGACAGTTTTAAATAAATATATACATTGTTTATGTAATAAAAACAATAAGGCTGCCATTGTGGTGAGAAGCAATTCATGGAGTGTCTACTATGTGACTAGTCTCTGGGATTCAATGTAGTGAATATTCACCTGAATTCTTCCTTTTACTTTGAAGACACATTAATAATTCCTCAAATAAAAATCAGTTTGACGGCCAGGTGCAGTGGCTCACACCTGTAATCCCAGCACTTTGGGAGGCCGAGGTGGGTGAATCACGAGGTCAGGAGATGGGGACTATCCTGGCTAACACGGTGAAACCCCTTCTCTACTAAAAATATAAAAAATTAGCCAGGCGTGGTGGCGGGCGCCTGTAGTCCCAGCTACTTGGGAGGCTGAGGCAGGAGAATGGCGTGAACCCGGGAGGTGGAGGCAGCAGTGAGCCGAGATCGAGCCACTGCACTCCAGCCTGGGCGACAGAGCGAGACTCTGTCTCAAAAAAAAAAAAAAAAAAAAAAAAATCGGTTTGAATGCTGGAAGAGGAGTGATAAGTGAACACTGACTGTCAGATTCTATAGTAAGAATCCTTTTTAAGGTCTCTCACCTGGAGATCTGGGTGAAAGGGCTTTGGCAATGAGCCTGACCCTTAGGTTTATAGCCCCTTTGGTCCTTACGTCTTGGCTGGAACAAGAAAGGTAAGACGATATCTCTTACTTCAGTCAATCATTTTATAAGGAGGACTAAGCGATGGTCTGGATGAGTCAGTGAAAATCAATTGCAATGATGGAAAACCCATCTAAGAAAAAATGTCCTAGAGCCAGTGGGTCAGAGCCAGCCCCTCTGCACACGAAAGATTTCAGTCTGTGTTTATTGACACAGAGGGTGGTTTTAATTACCCTGAAGGAATTTCTGGCATGTTTTGCCAAAGCCAGTTTTAAAATGTTTAATCAGTGGATTAGTGACTATCAGACCTACTGGAGAGGTCTGCGCATGGGGCAGCTGGGCAAGTGTAGTGTATTGCAATGAGGCTGTTAGTGACAGAGTATGGGAACATTTTGCCAGAGAAACATGGGAGAATACTACCATCCACTCATGAGACGGTCTTGGCTTTAGAAAGTGTGGTGTGTTTTCTGTGTCAAAGGCTTGGTTTCCTTCCTTGGTTTCATGATCTAAGCAACCTCATGACCTCTGTTTTTGGTATACTGAAAAGGGAACGTGGGTAAGATGGTTTAGAGCCAGAGTTTGAGTGATTAATCAATCAGTTCAAGCCACAACTAGCAACTTGAAAGAGTGAATATGTTTTTCTAAATTTGATAGGCCCAGGGAGAATGTATACTTAAAATAGGATGACTGCTTTTGTTTTACCTGTTTGTGTGGACCTATAAAACATTTCAAGATGAGAGCTATAAAAGGAAAAGCAGAATGGTGGTGTCACACCACAAAGCAATTTTAATCTGCCAGATACCTTGAGAGGAAACCATAGTCCAAGATAAAGGTAAAATCACTAGAAAAAAAAAGTTGTTTTCCTGATTGTTGTGTCTTTGCTCTTATATCTTTTGGTTGAATCTCTCCAGTAAGATGTAAAAATACTTAATAGTGCTAAATGCCATATTTTCTTCATCTCTCCAAGGTAAACTTCAGATAGAATTTCTCTTTTTTCCTTACACAAAACTGTCTTTCATACTACCTCCTTTCCCTGATGTTTTAATCTACAGATAGGCCACGTTCTACTCTCTAATGTAGATAAGCAAGAGACTTGGCACCTTGAAATTTGAATAGAAACCCAAAGGCATCTTTGGTACATTGAGCCCATGTTGTTGAGCTGCTATTTATATCCTGTTCATTTACATGGTGGTTTGGTGATATTCCTTGTTGCTTTCACAGAAAGGTTTCTCAGGCTATTTCATACCAACATGAACTTATCTGAGGGGTTTGCCAAGTTTACTGGCTCTTGACTCCTTCTTTTTATAAAACTTTTATTTTAGGTTTAGAAGTACATGTGCAGGATTGTTAGATAAGTTGCATGTCACAGGGGTTTGCAACATGCAGATTATTTGGTTACCCAGGTAATATTTTACTCTCTCTTAACCATCAAAACAACTGATCAAATAGTTCAGTTGTCTTTGGCACTGCTGATAGTTTTCAACTCTAAAGAATTCCCCCTTCCTCTGGCTTTTAAATTAGTTCATCAGTAAACCAACTTCACCAAACAGGTTGATACATTAGCAGCTAAATATTAGGCAAGGAAGGAGTTATATAAAGTAGTAATGCCATCTTGTACTTGTGGAGGGGTTTGTGTTTCTGCAAAGTATTTTCACAGCTCTTGTTTACTCTGCACAGCAAACATAAAGAGTAAATTTCCTTTCTTCTCATTTTCTCAGTGAGAAAACTGAGATCCAGTGGAGTTAATCAACTTGCCTATGATCACATGCCTAGTTTATGGTGGAGAAAAGACTGAGGTTTAGAGACTGATTCATAAAACCTAGCTCTTTCTGGGATATCAGAATATGAGATAAATCAATAAACTCCTAACTAGATGAAATCTTACAGTCTTGGAAAAAAGTGCATCTGCTTGCTGACTCTCTGTAAGGCATTGACCACTAACATTTTTAGCACAAATTTCTTTGGGTGGAACAGCTTGGTGTGCCTTACACCTTTGATTTTGGGGCTTAGGCAGGGTTGTGTCTCATTCCTAAAGTCACTCATTGTTACTCTTGCCAAGTGGAAGAGTCTCTGGAACCACATTACTGGACAGTGGTGCAAGCCTTAAAGCGCTAGGGTTTGGTGATAATAAAGACATAGAAAAGCCAATGGATTTAGTTCTATGTCATGGCTGTATATTGCACCCAAATATCTAACTCACAGATATCTACCATTTGGAATCAGCAAGAAAATAGGTAAGAAAAACAATGGATTGATCATCACCAACACGATTCTGATCCCCAGAAACTAACATAAGGACAGAAAAGCAACATTTACTGAGTATTATGTGTATTTTTTGCCTCATTTCCATTTTATTATGTAAGCAGTGAAATCTTTGATAAAAAGATGGGCTCATTACTTAAATCCTCTTACTGCAGTTAACCCTATGTAAAGTTAAGACAATAGTAGTAACTACCTTCCATGGTTGTTGTGAGGATTAAGTGAGATAATACTTGTATATGGCTAGTTCAGTCCCTGACACAGATTAAGCATTCAATGAGTAGTTGGTTGTTTTTAGTAGTTTTAGATGACTTAAGTGGTCATAAGCATTATTTGCAATGGACCATATGCACTTTTATGCTCCCAACCCTAGAGTTTAGAATAATGTGAAAAAAAGTAGTCAAGAAAACAGACTCTGGAGATGACTCGGTTTGTATCCTGGCCCCATCACTTACTAGTTCTAGGGCAAGTTTTTTAACCTCTCTAAGCTCAGGTGCCTCATCTGTGAATTGAAGATAACAGCACTTAACCTCATAAGGCTATTGTAAGTATTAAAAGTAACAGTGCCTGTAATGTGCTCAGGACAGTCCCAGGAACATAGTAGGTAGTAATTGCTAAATAATATTAGGCTGTATTTTCATTAATATTAGTACACTTATGTATATGCCTTAAGATATTACTGTTGGAAGACAGTTGTTTTGATAACAAAACAGAGGACATATAAGTTAATACACTAACCTTAATCTTTGATCCAGTATCAGTACTGGCTGGTGGTGATTTGATCTCCTTTAAATAACAAACATAATCTGTTAGGTTGGATTCTTGTGTCAATCTAAACAAACTGCTGCCTTTTTCTGAATATGAAATGAAGCATTGAGGAAAATAAAATTCATTATCTGCTCCATGCACCATCAGGATATTTAAGGATAATAACTTTAAGATACTAAAAAATTAACAATAATGGATTAATTATGATCCTTTTTTTCTATATTAGTGGTATGTTGAAGCTTTCCATTAAGGCCTTTTTTTTTTTAATCTTACATGTTTATTTTGAATATTTCTTCTTATATTACCTTGTTCATAGCTTCTCATAGGGTATAACCTCTTAACTTCTGAACTCTTGCAGAGAAAGGGGGCCATTTCTAATGAGTGAGGTGACTTGCTCCTGCTCCTGAATAGTTCCTATTGCATAAAAGTTGTTCTGCACCAGAGCATTCTCTCTTTCACCCACTGCTCCTAGCCCTGCACCCTAAAACCTTACCCAAAACGCTGAGTATCCTGTCCACAGGACCCCGCTTTGGCTATATGAAGCCAGCCCTCCTAACCACTACAGCCTCTTCAAAACTCCCTAGATGCCATACAGCAGCTGTTTTCAAACTTTAACGTGCATTAGAACCACCTGACGTGTTTGTTAAAGACACACTTCCAGGCTCCACCCCGTCAAGCTTAGAATAGGTCTGTAGGCCTGTGAGTTTGATTTTTTTCAGTTTCCCAGGTAATCCTACTGTTGCTGATGATGATCACGAGCAACACTTTGAGACCCATGGCTCTAGGTCTGTCTTCTCAAGTGAGAAGACAGTTCATTTCAGGTCGATGGGGCTGAGGCAAGGGAGCTTTTACAGTGTTGATTGTGTTACCTTGTTAGCCTGGATTTTGACAGGCCAGGAGCAAACTCTCCCAAAGAGATGGTAGGGGGTATGTGGAGAGTGTGTAAATGCACCTGTATGTTACCAAAAGTTGAAGCATCGCTACCTCCTGGAGTCTGGATCTGAACCCCATGTTTGTCATAGGAGCCAAGGGAGAACCCAAGACAGAGAATAGTGGCACAATAATGAAGCATGAATTATCCAGATGAAAACACCTATGGAAATAAAGGTATTCGTATTATTATTTATACCTACTCTTCTTGATAAAGTAGCAGTATAGAAGTGTTAAATAGTTCCAATCGCTTAAAAGTTGTTCCATGGGACACAAATAAGTTAATTTACATTTTTAAAATAGTTATTGTACATAGGAAGCATAATTTGATTTATTGTTTTAAGAACAAGAGCATATTTTGACCAAATGTACATGGGGATGATACATTATAACTGGTTATAAAATTACCAGGAGAGAGAGTGTTGGCTAAACAAGAATAGAGCCTGCTTTATTGATGTTAGGTTTGTCGAATAAACTAGAGAACAAGGTAAATATATTAACTGCTCAAACAAAGAAAAAGAGCTTTTGGGGTCAAGAGGCAAAGAAAGACAATATGGGCATCTTACTTTGAATATAACGAAAAATAAAAGTATCACTGAACGGGTAATTTCCAATGAGAAAATAGATCTAGAAATCACTGTGTAGGAAAAACAACTTCTCACCTGTATCAAATATTCTAAAGTCCTTTCATTATTAACTCCTAAGTAGTTACACTTGATTTGGACGAAGTAGCACGGAGGCTTCTGCTAGGCTTTTTTATTCATTTCTCGATACAGTGTGTGGTGAGGCTTTAGCTTTACAGCCTCCACATTTGGCTATATTTTGTGGTAATGGAAAATAAAATTTAATACAAAAGAACTGTATTTTGATTTAAGAAAAAGAATCATCAGAGATTCTCTTTAGAGGTGGAGTTTGTAACAGAGTTTGTATGAACCCTGAGACAGATCAAAGAGTATAACATTTAGAAGAGAAGAGCTCCCTTTAATAAAAGGAACGAAGGGGGAAAAAGGCTCTAGATAAATATTTTATCAGAGCTAATGAAATTTAAAAGGTGGTCACAGATCAAAAAGGGAAGAAAACAAAAAGCAGGTATGTGTGTATGTGTATGTATATTGTGTATGTGTATGCATATATGTTTGTGAATATTCTCCATCAGACTACGGATAAAGATGTGTGAGGCATTTGTGTCCTAAGGGAACTATGCAATGTTAGCATTATACATTTGTACAGACTCCATGCAGGTGATATTTCTTAATGTGTTTTTATATAAAATAATAAAAGAGCAGGGTTTGTTTTTAAATAATGTTGGTGATGTGAGGTAGAGTTCAGCTCTTCCCTTGCTATTGAAAAATTACCTTTTGCTGTCTGGTTCAGTTGAATAAAAGGCTTATATCTGTTGTAATTTCAATGTATGATTTTTTTTTCATTCCTACCAACTAAGTAACACTTTCAGTGCATTTTAATATAATATTGATTGGGTGGGGGTTTGAGTTTTATTTGGTTTGCCCTTGATGATGTTGCTTTAATGAGATGAAACTGAATAGCTTTGTGTAGATTTCCCTGGAGCTTCCAACTTTTATGCCCCTTATTCTTCCTCCAAGATGGAGGGAGAAAAAAGTAGTTTGTTATTTGGTCAAATTTTATGACTTGTGTTATATCAGACTCAAAATTTCTAAAAACATAAAAACTGTGAGAGACAGTTCAGATTCCGAATTTTAAGAGTTTATGGTGAAGAATAGCCAGGATAAATATCTGCTTTTCACTGTGCCTCATCAAGTCCAAATGTTTCTGAAAAATCCCTTCAAAGTACAAAGATAGTGCCCTTCTCCAAATTTTGAGGGTTGGTGACTATATAAACATATGCACAGCTTAGTGATAAGTGTGAGGTACAAGGTGAGTGTGTGTGTATACACACATGTCTGTGTTTTAATAGAACGTTAAGAGTCACTTCAAGGTGTCATTTTCACAAGTTTAGTTACTTTCTTCAGAAATTGAATCTATTAGAATCTGAGATAGCCTTGATGAAAAGAGGTTGGTCAATATGTACAAATACACGGTTGGATAAAAGGTATAAATTCTAATGTTTGATAGAGTACATGACTGCAGTTAGCAACAATGTATTGCATATTTCAAAGAAGCTAGAAGAGAGAATTTGAAATGTTTCCAACACATAGAAATAATAAATTCTCAAGGTGATCGATAACCCAAATACTATAACTTGATCATTATACATTCTATGCATGTAATAAAATATCACGTGTACCCCATAAATATGTAACATATTATGTATTTTAAAAATTGCCTTGAATTTTGACATGAGATAGTGATTATTTAAGAGCAGTATAAGACATGAAGCCGTGTAGGGCTCTCTCTGATTTTCTAAAATCCGTTCCAGTGCAAAATAATAATTTAATGTGTGTCAGCAGATTGGTAATAAAGAGTCTGGCATCTGTCCTTTTACTTATTAAGTATTTATTGTGCACTTACTATGTGTCTGATGCTGAACTCGGCACTGGGGATGCAAAGGTTTAGTATATAGACCTGGTCTCTACTGTTAAAGAACTTGTGGTTTAGTAGGGGACACATGCAGGACAACAGGCAATTGTAATGCAGAATGAGAGGTTCTCTGATGAAGGAAGCACAAGGGACTGTGAAATGACATAAGAAGGGCTCATGAGGAAGCAGATGGCTAAACTGAGACCTGAAGGCTGAGGAGGAGGGAAGAAGAATGAAAAGTATTCCAAGCAGGGAGAATGGTAGTCAAGACGATGGTTAGTCCCACCTCAGTTGTTTAGTAATTGGGTGACTTTAGGGAAAAGTCTGTCTTATTTTATTTTCTTTATCATTCTGTGGGAGATGGAGATGGTGGCCACAGTGGATACTGCTGCTGGTGGAAAAAAAATGATAGCAGTTAATATTTATTGAGCACTAATTATGTGCCATGTAGTGTACTAAGCCCTTTCCATGCATTAGTTACCTAATTAGGGTTTTGAAATCACCTTTTGAGGTAGGCACCATTATTATCTGTTTCACAGATAAGCAAAGAGAGGCTCAGAAAGGTTAAGAAACTTGCTCAAAGTCACCTTATTAGCAGTAGAAAAGCCAGGATTTGAAAACAGACAAGTTTAACTTAGAACCTGTGTTTTGCACTATTATTATACTATTCATAATCTAACTTTCATAAGCTGATAAAAGATGAGCAGAATAATGGATTGAAAGGACTTTTTAAACTACATGGAACTCTATACTATCATTACGCATTTTAAACTGGGGCATGAATCACGTGGTTGGTAGCTAGTCCAGAATAAAAAGTAAAAATGATTGCAGCAATATGTGGGCTGCCATTTCTTGATTTGTTAGCAATGCCTCTAATTCTATGGCCTCAACACAATAGTAGTCAAAAGTGGCAATTCCTAGGGGACATTTTTTGAAGCAACAAAACATTAGATAAGATGGACCATGGGTTTGCTCCTAAATGGCAACTGCTATGTTAGAAAGTTCTCAAACATTCCTGAGATCTTTAATCTCTGTTAATCACTCCATGCCCCTCTGTGACTGCTCAGCAATAAAAAATGAAATGGAGGCTTGGCAATTATCTAATTCCTTTGAAGACTCTTGCCTCTTAATGTGGATAATCCAAAGCTCCAATTGCACTTTAAAAAATTCTAGATTACCAGGTTCATTCAGGTATACATACCCTCTACTCTGCCTCCACTTTTTTGCCAAATAGACCTTTTTCCTGTCACTTCTATGTTTCTGATAATTCCCAGTGTGCTCCCTGCATTTATCTGGACTCTAATCAGCCATTGTATTGTGAACTTAGGACCGTCTGTACAGTTGTCCCGTAAGCAGGTCCATGTTGCTGGCCAACACATTAGCAGTTTGGGAATTGTTGAGAATGTTTGGAGAGAGGTGGTCACACAATCTTTTGGCACAAAGAACATGTCTCCACTACAAAGGCAAAGACTGGTTCTACAGTAGGTGGAACCACAATGAATCAAAACAATGAATTCTTCTGCATCATAGTTCAAGTCCAGAGGCTAATTGTTAATTTCAGTTCTGCTCATGGCCTGATAACAGGGCTTTCCTTTCGGAAACTTGACTGAGCTAGTGTGAAAGGCAAGACTGTTATTCAGATATACTAGTGAAATGCAAACAGTTTCACATATTAATGGTCACTAATGACCTGTAGTCAGGCTATGATTTGTTAGGTTAAAAACAAAGGCACAATTAGTTTATTTGTTCAGGAGTGTAAACAGAGGGCTTTGTCAATCTGCAGATTGTTCTTCTCCATTGGAGACAGTAGGCTGGAGCATTCCTCTTGAGCTGTGGCATTTGAGGACTGCATTTTCTTATCTTGAGATTCTCCCAGCTTCCTGTCCCTTCATAAGCCTGCAGCCTTAATCAAAAGGGAATGGAGAGGATGCTGTTATTGGTCCCCTTTCTCTGTGGCTTTGCTTTTTGAAAAGTGAACCACTTTAATTTTAATTTTTTTCTTTCAGTTCCACTCTGGTCTCATGCTTCAAATAGCTAATTTTCTGAAGCATCGCCATTTCTTCAGCAAACATTTAACACATAATTGAGATCAAATTATGCTCCAAACACTATCCTAGACCTCAAGATTTTTAATGATTATCCAGAGAGTACTGACCCCATCTGCAAAATTTACAACTTCTCCATAGGTGTTGTAAGATTTCCTGTACCACTAACTACTACTTGTAAGCTTATCACTAAAAAAAAATGAAGAATCTCTTGAAATGAAACAGCTGCTCTGTTGAGCTATGCATCTTAGAGAGCAAGGCACTTTGATCTTTTGGGGTGCATCAAAGCTGACAATAGAGATTTTGAGGGATTATGGTGACTCCTTAGAAAAAGTATACCTTGTGTTTTGCCTACACTTATTTAATTTGAGAAAGTGAGTATATTTCAATTCTTAAAGGAAACCGTGGCATTAAAACAGAAAATTATTTAATCCTTCATCAAATAAAAAGAAAAGACTCTGATCCACCTAGTACCACGAAGCAATAATGATGCAGGTTATCCCAGTGAGGCATTTGGATCACTTAAAATCATGATGAAGCAATGATTATGCCTATTATCTATTTTAATAAATGTAAATTGCTGTGGAGAAACAAACCATTTTATGCCACTTGAATCCTTTTCAAGGAAGCCTGAATCCTTTTTGCATGGCTTAGATGTATTACTGTCATTTTCCCTTCACTAGGTTGAATAAAAGCACTTAAATCAGAACTTTGTTAGTGCACCCTCTTGTACTGTTTGCCCTAATAAATTGTTGTGATTTTAGTCTTTGAAATCCATATTTTGTAACATTTGCAAATTTATCTGTAGTCCCTTCCAGAATTGAGATTATGGGGTAAATTCAATAGTAAGTCAACATGTACATTATATGTGCCAAGCACTAGGGATACAGCAGTGGAACATGGAACTCACGTGGAACATGATCTCTTTCCTTGTTAGCACTAATAGCAATCAGCAGTCATTTTATTTACTCATTTGTGTGTTGGTTATCCTCTCTTCTTGAAGGGGAGCACCTGTCTCTTGACTAGTATGTATCCCAGGTTCTAACACAGTGCTTGGAATCTAGTAAATATGCTCAGTATATACTTGTTGAATGTTGAATGAAATCCAGGCCCAATGGTGGGAGCTTGAAAGCCAGTAGTAGCATTTGGGATATTGTGAAATAAAGCAAAATTACTTGATAAACAGATCTCTGAGGGACAGAATTAGGAGATGATCGGCGCCATTGTGAACCTTTATTGCATGAGATTGTTTCTTCATGTCCTCTTATGTCCACTTCTAGGTAATACTGAGTAATATTTTGATATGATAAAAAGGACCTCCTGTTTGTTTGGAAACTACCAAAGCCTGGCAGTGATATTTATTATACTCATCCTTGGGGTGACCAATCAAATTTATTATGTGAAATGACATATTCTTCTGAATCCAAAGAGGACTTTAATATTCTGGAAAGTCTTTACAGTGGTATGGATAGATTGCGTGGTCATGTTTCAGTCATTTACCTGATAGATGTTTATTGGGCACTCATTGTGTGCCAGGTATGGGGTTAGGTACCAGGAATATGGAGTGACAAGGCCCTCTGGGAAAATGTATTAATAAAGAATAATAAAGATAAATGTACAATTGCATCTGTGACAAGCACTCTTAAGGAAGAGTTAGTGGTACTCTGAGAATGTGTAGTAAGAGGATTATTGGACCCAGACAGAGAAGGCTTCCCTGGTGAAAGAATAATTGCTAAATCCTGAAGTCATAATAGAAGTTAGCTATGTTGACGAGGGGATGGGAAGATGACCCAGGCAGGGAGAACTACATGTACAAGGGCTTTATGATAGTAGCAGTAGAGACTGTGTGTGTTCAAAAAGGTGAAAGGTGGCCAGTGTGGCTTAAGTTCCCACAGGGTGGACATTAGGCAGAAGTCACATCTTGCAGAGTCTTGCAAAAATATATGAGCCGTTTTTGCTTTTTATCTTAAGAGTAACAGGAAACCATTAAAATGTTTAAATGTGGGGAAGATTGGGGAAAGTGACCAAGTCTGCTTTTCAAAAATACTATTCTGGCTGCAGTGCAAAGAAGAGATTGGAAAGGGTCTAGAATAGATTTAAAGAGACACGTGACTTATTCACATGACACTGACACAAAATGTACATAATATATGCCCATGTGAAGCAGTCCCTGCATAAAGCATGTATCCTGGAAAAAGATTCAAGATGAGCTCCTCCGTGGTATAATACAGACCTCTTCAAATTCCTCTATGTCATGCACACACCTTACCCAGACATAAATTAGCATCATTAATGCAGAGTGTCACGTTAGAGCCCAGTTATACTTCCAGCTGATGCATCACTTTAGCACCTTTCTCTTTGTACTTTACCCTCCACTTTCAAAGGCTGTTCTCAGGTCTTATTTTCCTTCCTAGAAGTGTGAGATTGGTTTTTCTGCTGTGCTATTGGAGTGATCCTCCACTGAGAGTCTAATCTGCCATGGCTTTGTGCCTGTTTGTCAGGAACTTCGAGGATGTATTAAGACATTATACAGGGTAGAAGCTCTATTTTGACAATGATTATGCCTATTATCTATTTTAATAAATGTAAATTGCTGTGGAGAAACAAACCATTTTATGCCACTTGAATCCTTTTCAAGGAAGCCTGAATCCTTTTTTGCATGACTTAGATGTATTACTGTCATTTTCCCTTCACTGGATTGAATAAAAGCACTTAAATCAGACCTTTGTTAGTGCACCCTCTTGTACTGTTTGCCCTAATAAATTGTTGTGATTTTAGTCTTTGAAATCCATATTTTGTAACATTTGCAAATTTATCCGTAGTCCCTTCCAGAATTGAGATTATGGAGTAAATTCAACAGTAAGTCAACATGTACATTATATGTGCCAAGCACTATACTTGGGATACAGCAGTGACTAAAGCACTAATTCTGCCTTTAAGAAGCTTACAGTTGTTTCTCACTAGTGGAGTGGGAATTTACAGATAAGCAAGAGGAGGATGTTAGAATGCTACATGTGGTAATGAATTAAAGTTAGAGACATCAACAAGAACCCCTGCTTAACTTTATATATACACAAGTGACTACATATAGAAATATTTATGTAGACATACATAGGGTTGTATGCACACATATATTTCTTTCTGTGTCAGCTGAGAGGGCCTAAAAGAAATGGCATCCCAGTAGCAACTAGCACCCAGATCTTGATTTCTAAAACCATTATTTAATAAAAGGAAACAGGAATTCTTGGAGAAATGTCTGATGCTACTACTAGCAAAGGAAGTATATGAGTCTGGAGCCTCTTATGGAACCAGAACATAAAGAAGCACTGAAAAAAAAAAAAAAGGAAAAAAGCCTGCATTGATGGAGCTATGTCAAAAGGACACAGAAATCAACTGGAAGAGCCCCTAATGGCCGAAGTGGAACAATCTGAGCAATAAAATATAGCATTGAATTCTATCCCAAAGTATAAAATCAATATCCATGAATTCATACTGGTATAAGTAAATGATTGAATAAATAGGAGAGAAGAAGAAAATCTCCCATGCAGAACTCCAAATAAATTGTTCCGATAACATACCCTTGAGGAAGACAGCAAGTTGGCATAGCTGCCTATGCCTTAAGGGTGGGGCTGTACATCATGACTTCTTTCTAAGAGTACAGAGTACAGTTTGGAGGAGAGGGGAGTAACTTTACAATGGAGAAACCTGACAAACATTTCTTCAACCAGGTGACCAAGGCCAACATGAACATAATGCATGTTGATAGTAGGTACCCTTGATTGATGTGATAGGATGGAAATGGCACTTTATCTCTGTGGTCTTCAATCATGAGAAAAATGTCAAACAAATTCCACTGGAGGAGTATCCTACAGTATACCTCACTGCTATTCCTCAAAACTGTCAAGATCATCAAAGGTAAGGTAAGTCTGAGAAATTGCCACAGCCTCAAGGAGCCTGAGGAGCCATGACAACTAAGTGTAATGTACCCTCCTGGGTAGGATCCTAGAGTAGAAAAAGGACATTAGAAAACTAAGCAAATCTGAATGAACTATGGACTTTGGTTAATGATAACATATCAGTATTGCTTCATTAATTATACAAATGTACCACACTAACATAAGATATTCACAATAGGAGAAACTCTGCAAGAGGTATAGAAGAGCTCTCTGTACTATCTGTTGCATTTTTCTGTCAATCTAAATCTATTTTAAAAAATAAAATCTATTAAGATTAAAAAAAAAAAAAAACAAACCCTAAAGAATAAGAAAATACAGTCTAGTGGGGGGAGCCAGTAAGTTGGTAGACAATTGTAACACGGGTAAAATGACAGGAGTATGGACAGCTATTGGGAAAAACATGATGTGGCATCTAACTTGTCTTTTAAATCCTGATTTGACAACTTTGGGAAAATTCCTTAAACTTGCCGAGCTTTCATTTCCTCATCTCTAAAATGGTGATAACACCTGCACAAGTCAACATAGGCTGCCAAGCCAAGCCACAGGAGCTCGTATCCCCTGCTATGGGGCTGGGTGATTTACTAAATCCATCTGGGCTTTAGTTCCCCATCAGTGAATGGGATAATAAGAGAATAATATCATAGGAAAATAATAAGTACCTACCTTAAGGAGTTTTCTTGAAGCCTGAGAAAATATATTTAAAGTGCTTGGAACAAGTCTTGGCACACAGTACTTAAATGCTGCTGCTGCTGTCTGCTCACAAGTTTGTGGTGAGGATTCAGTGGGAGAATTGTGGAGAGTATTTAGTGCATGACTAGGTTTGGGCATGTGGCTTGTGTTCTACATCCACCACCTACAGAGCACAAGCCCCGTGGTAGGTTCCTGGAGGCCAGGAGATGCTTTCCCTTGCAAGGCAGACACCTATGTACCAGACACTCTTGCTACTTCTAACCTTAAGCAGAGAATAGAGTGGAAGTTGACCAGATAAAAGGAGAGTAATGGATGGGTTCTGTAAAAGGAAAAAAATCCAAAAACCAAAAGAAGCATGGCACCTTTACAGAACAGCAGAGTTCAGAATGACTGGAGTGAGGAGTCTGAGAGGAGGAGGAAGTAGGCAAGAGGAGGAGATAAGTCTGTATTATGTCAGGCATTAAAGACTGAATTGAAGATTTGAACTTTATCCTGGGGTTAGTGGACAACTACAGGCAGGTCAAGCAAGAAGGCAACATGTAAGACTTTTACACTGTCTATTGTTGGAAAACAATGGGATAGAGGTGGAAGACCAGTTAGGAAGCTACTTCAGTTGTACAGATCAGTTGAGAGATTACGGTGGCCTAAATGATGGTTAATAGATGGAAGTAGAATTAAAGGATTTGAACAGTAGAGTAAATAATGATTCTAAAATTGTATGAAGATATTTTCCCGCCCAATAGTCTGATGTATTATAGTTTATGTTACTTGGACAATGTTCTAAGATCTGCGTGAGATAAGAATACCATAGAATAACATAAGAATTTAAGGCAGTGGCTTTGAGACTTCTCAATATTTTTCCCTCTCAATATATACCATTATAGGCAAGTTTAAGAAAAAGTCATAAGCATTAAAATCAGATTAACTCTGAAATGATGAGAGAATAGAGGAGTATTCTAGACTAGCATCACTCCAATAGAAATCTAACACAAGCCACATATGTAATTTTAATTTTTTAGTAGCTACTTTTTTTAAAAATAAAGAATACAGATAAAATTAATTTTTTTTTTGAGACAGAGTCTCTCTCTGTCACCCAGGCTCGAGTGCAGTGCCATGATCTCGGCTCACTGCAACCGCCACCTCCCTGGTTCAAGCGATTCTCCTGCCTCAGCCTCCTGAGTAGCTGGGATTACAGGCATGTGCCACCATGCCTAGCTAATTTTCATATTTTTAGTAGAGATGGGGTTTCACCATCCTTGGTCAGGCTGGTCTCAAACTCCTGACTTCATGACCCACCTGTCTTAGTCTCCCAGAGTGCTGGGATTACAGGAGTGAGCCACCATGTCCAACTTTTTTTTTTTTTTTTTTAAATGGAGTCTCACTCTGTCACGCAGGCTGGAGTGTGGTGGCGCGATCTTGGCTCACTGCAGCCTCCGCCTCCCAGGTTCAAGTGACTCTCCTGCCTCAGTCTCCTGAGTAGCTAGGATTACAGGTACATGCCACCATGCCCAGCTAACTTTTGTATTTCTTGTAGAGATGGGTTTTGCCTTGTTGCCCAGGCTGGTTACAAACTCTTGGGCTCAAGCGATCCACCCACCTCTGCCTCCCAACGTGCTGGGATTACAGGCACGAGTCACTGCACCTGGCCAGATAAAATTAATTTTAATGTTTTAATCCGATGTATCAAAAATATTATTTTAATATCTAATCAAAATGACAATTATGAGATGTTATATTCTTTTTCTCATATTGTCTTCAGAACTCAGTGTATATTTTACACTTATGGCACATTGAATTCAGACTGGTGTCATTTTAAGTGAGCAATAGTGGCCCATGGTTAGTGGCTACTGTGTTGCACAGTGCAGGTCTGGAGTTCCCAAAGTTAGTCAAAAATAGTTTAGATTTGCACTTGCTGGAGGAATTCTTTTTTAAAACAAGGTAATCAACATTCCTATTCCAGTACGTGCACATGGGAAACAGAATTTAGTGTACATACTCAAATTGCCTATTTTACTCCATGTATACTTTTTGAGCACTCACTGTATGGTCATGGAGCATCAACTATGTTAGCACGAGTGATGGTTCACACATTGGAGCTCTAATCATGAGCTGACCACACACAGTGTCTGTCCTTCAGCTTACACCTTTATGGAGGAGACACGAATAAAACAGAAAATGAAATAGTCATAAATTTGCTAGGCGCCGTGGCTCATGCCTGTAATCCCAGCACTTTAGGAGGCCAAGGCGGGTGGATCACGAGGTCAGGAGATTGAGACCATCTTAGCTAACATGGTGAAATGCCGTCTCTACTAAAAATACAAAAAATTAACTGGGCGTGGTGGCGGGTGCCTGTAGTCCCAGCTACTTGGAAGGCTGAGGTAGGAGAATGGCATGAATCCAGGAAGTGGAGCTTGCAGTGAGCCAAGATTGTGCCATTGCACTCCAGCCTGGGCGACAGAGTGAGACTCTGTTTCAAAATAAAAGAAACAAAAAGAAAAAAGAAATAGTCATAAATTATGCTATGATGAAAACAAAAGAGGGGTTGAGATGCTGTATAACAATGATGAGATGGCTTTAGATGATTTCAGTTGAGATGACATAAGCTGGGAGATAAAGGATGAAAATGAGCCAGCCGTACAAGAATTGATGGGAAAGCTGATCAAGTAGAAGAAACAGCATGTTCAAGAGCCCTGAGGCTTGTGGTGTATGCAAAGAATCAAAAAGTGAGCATGGCTGAAGGCTGGCGAGGGAAGGAGAGAGTGGTGTGAGATGAAGAAATGGACAAAAGCTGGATCTCATGGACTTTGTAAGCCATGGAATGGAGTTGGAATGTTATTCTAAGGGCTGTGAAGTCTACAGAGCTTTCAGGGAAGGGGCTTCTTGATTAAGAAGACTGCCTTAACCTCAGGTCACTGTGTAGGCTAAAGGTAAAAATGCAATAAGCGAAAGTTGGAAGAAAGTTCTGCAATCTCACAAGGTTATTGAGAGAAAGATAGAATAAAGTAGTAAAAGTTCTGGAATGACAACATACTGATCTATAGATGCAAAGTGCTGGGAAGAAAAGAAAGAAAGGGGGTTGTTAAACCCAGCTGGTTTTGTTGAGCTGCTCTTTGTAAAGGAATTGCATGCTTTCAATGTTCAGGGTGCTTTCTGAATGGAATCTTAAATTTGTTTTCAGAAAACTAAGTTGCACAGAATGGAGCTGGGCATGCAGGTCTTCTGCCCTATCTGTGGTTTCTGGTTTTCCAGATAAATGGTTGGCTGTTCCTGACATGAATGCTCACAGGTGCATGATGACATCTTGCTGAGGGTCCTGCCAACAGTTTGTGTATGTGGAGAAAGAGCAAGAATCCAAGGAAGCTAGGAGAGAAGACAGCCTTTTATTTGTCTGGCATTTTGGATGTTTCAGTATATTTTTGAAATCATTATCTCAGGGTCATTATAACTCTGTAAGATAGAAGAAGCAAGTAGAACCATTCCCAAGTTATAGAAGAATAAACAGAGGGTTTGAGAAGTGAAGGGTTAGTTTGTGGCCAAAATAGACCTTGAGATGATATCATCTAATTTGTACTTTTTTCTCTTGGGTGAGAGAACACCTGTGACTATTCTAATCCTACACCAATCTGTTACAAACCCCTCTTTTAGCAATGTATAAAATAAGGTCTAAGCTCATTGGGAATAAGTTTCCTTTGGGGCTATTTGAAACCTTATCTACTCTATCACTACAGGGTAAAGAGAGGGTGGAGTTGTTTTATATTATACATTATTGGTAAAGCAATTTGATTATAAGCTTCAAAGTAACTGGGTTTATGTACTTCACCTTGTATAGTGTTCGATAGGCATACAGTGATACTCACAACGTCTCATTAGACATTGAAGAAAAAAAGGATGTAATCAAGACCCAAATTGATCATTATTCACTCATCCTGGCACCTGGATAATTTTAAAGTTTTTTTGAGATGGAGTTTCGTTCTTGTTGCCCAGGCTGGAGTGCAATGGCACTATCTCAGCTCACCACAGCCTCCGCCTCCCAGGTTCAAGAGATTCTCCTGCCTCAGCCTCCCGAGGAGCTGGGATTATAGGCATGCGCCATCACACCTGGCTAATTTTGTATTTTTAGTAGAGATGGGATTTCTCCATATTGGTCAGGCTAGTCTCAAACTCCCGACCTCAGGTGACCCACCCGCCTTGGCCTCCCAAAGTGCTGGGATTACAGGCTTGAGCCACCACGCTTGGCCAATTTTAAAATATTAGAACAGAAAAAAAAAAAATCTGCATTTAAAAATTATTTTAATATAATTTACTGAGACTGTCGGAGACAAACCTTATAACAGTATTTAGTTGTTATTACCAGATCACAAGGCCATTATCCTTAGCAAACTAATGCAGGAATAGAAAACCATATACACCATGTTATCACTTATAAGTGGGAGCTAAATGATGAGAAAACATGTACACATAGAAAGGAACAACACACACTGTGGCCTATCAGAGGAGGAGAGGTAAAATTAGAGAGAGGACCAGGAAAAATAATGAGTGGATACCAAGCTTAATACCTGGGTTATGAAATAATCTGTATAACAAACCCCCATGGCACACGTTTTTCTATGTAAAAAACTTGCACATCCTGCACATGTACCCCTGAACTTGAAAAAAAAAAAAAAGCATGGAGATATTTTTTTCAAGTGTGTCTTATTTTTTTTTCCTTTTTCTTGAATTATGTTTAGAGTATGGTTATTTGGAGATGAAATAAATGGCAAGTTGACCCTGGTAGATTTAGAATATAGGCTCTTATACTTTTAGGGATGTGTGGGGATGGGATGGAATCATGGAACCCCTTGAGAATTTGATTAAAGCTCCAGCTTCTCTCCACTGGGGAGAATTTGAAGAAAGCTGGAAATGTACAGCAGGCATATAATTTTAGATTATGAAGTCCCATGAAGTTGATTCCTCAGTGGCTGATCAAGCACTTCAGATTGAAGAAGGTGAAGGTTGGAGTGAACAAATGTGCACAACTTAACTGAAGATAAATATGCAGTACTTTAAGGGGAGGGTTTGTATTCCGTGCCAAGAATGGAATGTGCTTGTTTTGACTTCACAATGATGTGGCTAGGGAATATAGATGAATCCCTGTCTCAGAGGACTCACCTCTGAAGTTTGCCCAGTCCAAATACAATTTAAAATTTTAAAAGCTTTCTGATACCAAATCTCTCTCTTTTTAAAAATTTTTTCATTATACTTTAAATTCTGGGATACATGTGCAGAACATGCAGGTTTGTTACATAGGTATACATGTGCCATGGTGGTTTGCTGCACCCATCAACCCATCATCTATATTACGTATTTCTCCTAATGCTATCCCTCCCCTAGCTCCCTACCCCGCAACAGGCCCTGGTGTGTGATATTCCCCTCCTGTGTTCATGTGTTCTCATTGTTCAACTCCTACTTATGAGTGAGAACATGCGGTGTTTGCTTTTCTGTTCTTGTGTGTGTTTGCTGAGAATGATGGTTTCCAGCTTCATCTATGTCCTGCAAAGGACATGAACTCATCCTTTCTAATGACTGCATAGTATTCCATGGTGTATATGTGCCACATTTTCTTTATCTCCCATTTCTGGGTAGTAAGAGGGGAAGCATCCACTGTCTGGGTTGTGATTATGTCCTGCCCATAAGGAAGTTTGGGAGGTAGGAATGAGGAATTTTCACAACCAGAAAATGCAAATAGTGGATTTTCTCCCTCACTTCCTTTATTTTTCTTGTATTTCTTTTGTGTGTATATGAGACAGTAGAAGCTAGTTGGACTGAACAGCTTCTTTAAAATCTCTACAAAGATATAAAAACCTGTTACCTTTTACCCAAGAGTAGTTAATGCTGCCTTTTGGATGAAATGGGACCCAAGTAAAATTTGCACTGGTGAGTAATGAAGCAGTTCATGCAGAACTACACGCATTCAGAAAGAGAAGGCATTATTATAGCTGGCTTCTGCTTTGAGTTTCGGTGCATCTGATTTTTATGCACAGGAATAACAGAAGACATTGAATAATCCTCCATAAGTTTCAAGTGTCTCAGCTCAAATTTCACTTTTTTTCCCAAAAAGCCTCCTTGACTTTGTCACCTCTCCTGAATCCCTACATTAGAGACTCTAGTTCAAAATTTAATGCTTGTAATACAGCATATTGACCACTAACTTTCAATACATATTTGTCTTGTTTCACCTCTTTGTTTAGCCTCCCTAAAGGTAGATGTTATATCTCCCTTACTGCAGAGTAATCTCCATCAGATTAAGGACATGTTTGTTTCTTTTATTACTCTAATACCATCACAATGTCTCACACATTACAGACAATGAATAGATTGTTTTCGAATGAGCAGTTCTGATACTTCAGCATCATTTATAGCTTTGATTTCTGTGCTACATATACTATACTTGCTGGCTGGTAATTAAAATGAAAAGCAGTTTATTTTTGTTTTGTATAAAAACAAATTGGAGTAAAAAGAGAACTGTTTGAAAGGGGCAGTATCTGAGTCTGATTTTTTGAAGTCTGCCTGTCACAGCTGATGGACCTCCAAACCCCTTTGGGTATTTTAGGAGTATCTAGATTTGTGGAACTGTCTGTTGATTTTATTTTTAGTTATGTACTAAAGCTGTGCTTTTAAATCACAATTTGACTCAAAGGAGATATTAATTTGGTTATTCGGAAGACAAGGAAAAGAAACTAAGATTTATTAAGCAACTACTGTATGCTAGGCACTGGACTTTATAATTTTAGATATGTTATTTCATTTAATTATAAGAGCCCCACATATAGTATTATATTTTCTTTTTGATGTTAATAAAAAAAGATTCCAAGGGGTAACTTACTTGGACTTTAAGTTCTGTAAGGACAAAGTGCCTGGCACAGAGAAGTCACTTAATTAAATGTTTGTTATGTATATTCAAGGGTACTCAATCAGGCAGCAATTGATAAGCCTGCATTTGAACCCAAAGCTGTTGGTACTTAAAGCCCATTCTCTTTTCACTACCACTGCTCCTCTAAATAGAAATTCTCATAGGAAAAAACAGAATCAACATAATTAACTTTTCATTTTAGCTCTTTGCTCTTTTAGCTCAGGCTACACAAGACTCAAATTTTCAACATTTGACCTCAAATATCATTTTCCTCTGTACTATTTGCCCAGAGATGATTCTAGAGATACACTTGACTTCCTGGCAACAACTCAGAACAATTGTGTTAGAACATGCTCTTCCCCATACCCTAAGGAAGTAAAAACAAATGTTTGGAAAGAAGGATGAATAAAATTGTAGAAATGGTGACACTATTTGTATTATATTCTCTGCCCCTTTAGGAAGGCAGGGGAGTCGCGGCTGTCCAAACACAGCCAAGAAGTCAGCAGGTTAGAACTTCATCATGTGTTTATCATTCCAGTTTTCAGACTTGTTTGTAATGTAAAGCTGACTCTCCAAGTTGCTGATGATTTTTTGGGATGGTCAGCAGATTTAGCAAGTCCATTTCTTAAGTAAAAATGATATAATATTAAATTAATATTAAATTTTATAGGGCCAAGCCCTGGTTCTTACACTTACCTCCCAGATGACACAAAAACATGATTTTTAATTTTTTAGAAATTGCATATACATTTTATTTATTTATTTATTTATTTTTTGAGATGGGGTTTTGCTAGTCAACCAGACTGGAGTGCAATGGCTCAATCTCAGCTCACTGCAACCTCCGTCTCCCAGGCTCAAGGGATTCTCCTGCCACAGCCTCCCGAGTAGCTGGGATTACAGGCACATGCCACCACGCCTGGCTAATTTTGTATTTTTAGTGAAGATGGAGTTTCACCATGTTTCCCAGGCTGGTCTCAAACTCCTGATCTCAGGTGATTTGCCTGCTTCAGCCTCCCAAAGTGCTGGGATTACAGGTGTGAGTCACTTCACCCAGCTGCATATACATTTTAGGACTCAGTTTGAGTCCATATTTACCTGACTTGAGTATTGCATAAGTAATGTTTGCCTTCCTGCCACCCCCACGAGATCAAATAGACTAAGTAGGCACATGATATCTGAATGAAGAAGAGTATTTAGGAAGGCACAATTAGAACAAGCTTCTAACTGGAAGTTATAGGAAGGAAGGTTGGAAATCAGTATGTGGACGAATTTTCTAGTGTTCAGCCTACAAAAGAGTGGCAGGGACTGTCTTGGGAGATAATTTTCGCACAGGGAGGATGGACATTCACTTTTCAGAAATGTTAAAGAGTCTGTAGTGAGGAAGATTGGGCTACAATTCTAATGCTGTTTCTGACTTCCCAAAATACCTTTTGCCTTGGGGAGGTAGTCATTTGTTTTTGTTTCTTATTTCAAGAAAACCTTGTCAGGAGAAACAGAAGAGAGGCCCAAGGTATAATATATGAGGAACTATTTAAGATTTGAGGGACAAATTAGTACTTATTAATCATAAATGTGTTAGCATATCTCTTTCTTAACTCTCTGTAGCTCACCCTTCTATCTAGTCTATACTCATTCTTGTTTTTGTATGCTCTCCTTCCCATTGTGTAACTCTGTTCCATTCCTCTCTCCCTTCCTTCTCCCTTCCTTCCTTCTTTCTTTCTTTTTTTTTTCTTTTCTTTTCTTTTTTTTTTTTTTTTTTTTTTTTTTTTTTTTGAGATAGAGGCTTACTCTGTTGCTCAGGGAGGAGTGCAGTGGCACAATCTTGGCTCAGTGCAATCTCCACCTCCCAGGTTCAAGCGATTCACCTGCCTCAGCCTCCCAAGTACCTGGGATTACAGGCACCCACCACCATGCCCAATTAATTTTGTATTTTTAGTAGAGACAGGGTTCCACCATATTGGCCAGGCTGGTCTTGAACTCCTGACCTCAAGTGATCCACCCACCTTGGCCTCCCAAAGTGCTGGCATTACAGGCATGAGCCTGGCCTCCCTCCTTCCCTCCAACTCTTGGGAAATCCCCTAACCACCCTGTACTTCACATTTCTCTCTTATAAAATGGTGATGTTGGTAGCTCCTTGAAAGTTTATCCCAATATAAGTACTAGAGACTATATGCAAATACCAACACAGGGTCTGCTGAGCTGTAGGTAACTATATTTTAAATTCTTCTTTCATTTATTCATTCAACATATAAAGATTTCTTTAACACCATAGGACAGGGGCATATGGGGCTCACTGTTAGGAGTATGAACACAGAGCGTACTTACCAGGGGCTCATAAAATAGTATTAGAAGAAAAACACTGCCGTGTAGGTCATGGTGCTAGGGAACAAACATGCCCCAGAACTCAGCTCAGATCCCCAGGTCCCTCCTAAATCAGTTTCTCTGATACCAATCTTCTCTACCTTCATCAATTTTAGGGGCAATTGTTCCCCATTTGAACTTCCTAGAACTGTGCTATGTGATAAGATAGCCATCAGAAGCTATACGAGTCTTGAGCATGTGAAGTGATGCTATTTCATTTGAGATGTGTTGCAAGTGTAAAAGACACACCAGATTTAGAAGACTTAGTACAAAAAATACATAAAATATCTCATCAACAATGTCTTAATATTGATTATATGTGGAAATGATATTTTGGATACATTGAGTTTGAGAAAATATATTATTAAAATTAATTTTACCTTTTTTTTTTTTACTTTTTAATGTGGCTGCTAGAACATTTTAAACCACATACATGTCTCACATTTTATTTCTTTTTTTTTTTTTTTTTTTTTTGAGACGGAGTCTGGCTCTGTCGCCCGGGCTGGAGTACAGTGGCCGGATCTCAGCTCACTGCAAGCTCCGCCTCCCGGGTTCACGCCATTCTCCTGCCTCAGCCTCCCGAGTAGCTGGGACTACAGGCGCCTGCCACCTCGCCCGGCTAGTTTTTTGTATTTTTTAGTAGAGACGGGGTTTCACTGTGTTAGCCAGGATGGTCTTGATCTCCTGACCTCGTGATCCGCCCGTCTCGGCCTCCCAAAGTGCTGGGATTACAGGCTTGAGCCACCGCGCCCGGCCACCTCACATTTTATTTCTATTGAACAGTGCTGTCTTAGCACTTCACTGTGCCACCTTATAACCACATCTTTCTTCTCCCATCCCTGTGCAACTTTCTAACATACTATACAGATGCTCTTCAGCTTACCACGGTTTGTATCCTAATAAACCCATCATTAAGTTGAAAATATCTTAAGTCAAAAAATACATTTAATACACGTAATCTACTGAAAATCATAACTAAGCCTAGCCTACTTTAAATGGGCTCAGAACAACTTACATTAGACTACAACTCATCTACCACAAAATCGTCTCATGCAAAACCTACTTTTAAAGTTCAAATAGCTCATGTAATTTATTGAATACTGTGCTGAAAGTGAAAACAATGATTGTATGGATACTCGAAGTACATTTTCTACTGAATGTGTATCACTTTTGCATCATTGTAAAGTTGAAAAATCCTAAATCAAATCACCCTAAGTCAGAACTGTCTGTAGTTGTCATGTGGATTATTTTTGCTTCTAAGTTTTAAACTCTTCCAGGATACTATTTATCATTATTATTGATGCTGCTAGTTGTTGCCATAACACCTAAAACCAAGTCTTCAATACATATTTGTTGAATGAACAGATGAATGGATGGACAGGAGCTGTTTTCTGATGTATTAGGAACTTCAGAGGAACATAATCTTCCAATGATTTTGATGCAGAAAGCAAGTTCCATGGCTGCAAACTGTCAAAAAGTCAACTTCTTTCATCAAGATAGTATGCCCATTACATTAAAAGGATCTAGCCAGAAAGCTAATCAATATATCCTAAGACTGCATCTGTGACTGTAGCTATCTCTCTGAACTTTGGCAATGACTTGTTTCTACAAAGAACAGGTCTCAGAGTCCCACAAATGTTTGCATTTTGAAAATGACAGAGACCAGGTTATCGTTCGTTAGGCAAAGCCACAGAACCTCAAAGTCTCTGCCTCCCTGAAAGCTGAGTCCAGATACAGGAGGAACAGCAGTTGCTAAAGTATTCATCCCGAAAAAGCAGGCAAACAGCACTCTTCTAGGAGCTGAGCCGGGCCAGCTCAACTTTACAAAATACAAGTGGAGTCCAGTTCATTGCAATGTGGGACAGTGCCATCTCTCAATCTGACTCAGTGCCTTAAACAAAAGAGGTAAGAAAATAAATGTAATTCTTGCCATGCATCCCAATATTGAAGAGCCTTGAGAAGAGTGTGGGGAGCCACAGCCAAAGTGTACACTGTAAGTGGTTTCCCAGGAGTTTATACTCCAAGTAGATGGGGGATATGTGTGTGGTCAGAATGGGAAGTGAGGTAGAATTTTTTTTCGAACATTGGAAAATGTAACCAGTGACATATCAACTACAATAAGTTTGTTGGCAGCTGAATAGGGAGGGGATAGTAGGCAGAATTACTCTGAAGACCTTATAGGGAATTTTCTGTTACAATTGAGCAAATGATAAGGTAAAGTAATATTTATTGAATATTTATTATGTGTCAGATATATTGTATGAATTATTACATATATATATATATATATATATATATATATATATATATATATATATATCACCAACAACCCGATGTGGTTGGTGGTGTTATCATCTCCTTCTTGCAAATAATGGAACTCAGCCTTCAGAAAGTTGCATAATTGGTCCCACAGCTTAAACTGGTGGAACTGGGATGCCAACCCAGATCATTAGGCTCTCATTAGCATAATGTCCAAGATGTCTTTGATGCAGAATTAGTAGCATCTGTTTTCTTTACAATAAAGTAGTTTCTGGTTAACGACATTGAGAGGAGGGAACATCGTCAGCCTTATTTACTGTAAGTAAATGATGAATCCTTTACTGATGTCTGTACAGTACAGTGTAAGCTGGAGAGGAAGCATGGGATAGTAGGAGATGGTTGGGCTGGCTCTGGAACCTGGGTCTGGATGGTCCAGGTCCTGTGACTACCTTTCTGAGCTTCTGTTTCTTTATCAGTAGACCGAGAGCTGGAATACACTGAGTTCTAAGGTTTTATGCAGTGTTCTAATTCTCTAAGACTTGGAAACTTGAGGAAAAGGAGGGGTGTGAAGCAGTGATCTTTCCGCCCCAAGTTCAGTATGGACAGGTGGCAAACCAAAGATGTACATGTTTGCTAGAATTCAACGTGCTTCGTGAGGGTGGGGCCCAGGCCAACTGACCTGCTGAAGTGGGCTCTGTGCTTCCTCATAAAGTGGTAGATTGAGAAATCAAAACATTCCCTGAAATTTCTGATTTAACTTGGCCATATTTCATAATTTCAGTATGTTTCTTGATGTATTTTTGAGGAAATATTTTAATATTTTCCCTCAAAATATAAGTGAAAAAATAATATAATACATTGTTTATTATTAAATTGAATTATTAAGTCATCAAAATTTTTCTGCTAGAGTATAACTACAAGTGAGAAAATAGATCCTCATAAATCTTTGAGATTATCTTTCATTATGATTTCTGAAATCCACTTTTAAAACACAATCCATGCACCTGTTTGTTCATCACAGGACTATTCACAATAGCAAAGACCCAGAATCAACCTAGGTGCCCATCAGTGGTGGACTGGACTAAAAGACTGTGGTACATTTACACTCTGGAATATAATACAGTCATAAAAAGAATGAAATCATGTCCTTTGCGGCAATGTGGATGCAGCTAGAGGCCATTATCCTAAGTCAACTAATGCAGGAATAGAAAACCAAATACTACATGTTCTTATGTATAAGTGGAGCTAAATATTGAATACACATGGACAGAAAAGAGGGGAAAAATAGACACTGAGGACTCCTTGAAAGGAAAGGATGGAAAGAGGGCATGGATTGGAAAGCTACGTAGTGGGTACTATCCTCACTACTTGGGTGACAGGATCGTATATCAAGTCTCAGCAACACACAATTTACTCATGTAACAAACCTGCATGTGTACTCCCAGAACCTAAAATTAAAGAAAAAAACAACAACAAAACACAATCCAAAGACTCTGACCTTTCGGAAAAATAATAAACATGTATAACTTTTCATATGGGAAATGCAGTCATTATCATTCAGAGCACCAATTAGAGTTGTGATCCTTGATAACCTGAATAACAAAGATGCTAGATGAGGTGAGACAAGTGAAATGTTTATAACTAAACCAAAAAAAAAAGTCATTTGATATAATTGAACTCGCCAAGAAAGGCAGTGTTTAAGACTTTTGATTCTTGTTTCAGACAGGACAATTCTAAATTCCATTTCTGCCACTAACTAGTTGTAACCTTAGTCAAGTCACCCATTCTATCAGACTGTCATTGTTCTCCTCTACATAAAACATGAGTAATAATAATGGTACTTACCTCCATGGACTTACTATGAGAATGAAATGGATTATGTATGTAAAGCACCTAGGACCTTGTCTAGTACAGTGTATGCCCTTAATACATGTTACTATTTCTATTGGTAGAAGATAAGTAATTTATCATAGATAACAAGTATCCTTCTTAGCATTCAAGGTGTCATAAAATTATATTTTTCCAAAGAATCATTAGACAATCCATAGTTTAAAGTAATTGGATAAGTAGTAAGAGCGTTTGCCCAGGACATTTTAGAACCACGTTAGCTAACCCCTAGGATGTGCATGGAAGTGGCAGTCACTTCTTAATCATAAAGAGATAACCTGATTCACATGATGAGTTATCTTTAATTTCCCTGCAGTGTTATGTGAAAACAAATACAGCTCTGCACATTGAATGTTATTTGATTTTGGGGGATGCCAACTATTGATTGTTAGGGGACGAGGGGATCAATATTAATAAATGTTTGAAGTTGTCAGCTGTGCAGCTGGGGGTGGGGGAGGAGGATGGGACGGGGAAGGGCACGGGGAGAGAGACAGAAAAAAAAGAGACACTGCCCACCTGATGCTCTAAGGACCATCTCATTACTACTCATTCACCAGAACTTAATATGAAAATGCCTCAGAGAATGGAGAAACGGTTTCAACATGTCATTCCCACAGTAGGTGAGGTGTCAAGATTTCATAACCACCAAATGCCCTGAAGTTAGACACTGCCTTGTCACACTGAAAGCAAAGTCAAGGTGAAAAGTGCCGTGTTTTCATTGCCAGTGTTGAAACAGGCTGGGGGAATTTAGTATGATGGTACAGACAGGTTTTGTTTCAAGGCAGCCTAAGAACTTGGTTTGCTTAGATCCTTGCATGTACTCTTGCTGTGACTAGTGAAAGACTTAAAGATGACAATGAAATTATTAGTAAACCTTCCACGAGAGGGAAAGTAGCACAGCAAAATCTCTCTTCTACTTGGGGATGTAGATAAAAATTCCCTTTGTAGAAAGTGTTCACTTAGAGCCTCACACATTGCACAAATATATAAGATGATCTGTTTGATGATGGACTTGATATATTGGTATTAAAGGCATTTTGAAGTAATGAGCTAATGTGGAAATTTCAGAAATGATAATGTTAGAAACCAAGTAAAAAATGAAAGCAGCCTGTGCAGTTTCAGCTGGAAGTATGTGGAAATATTTTAATTTGGTGGCTCTCTGATATTAACTAAAGCATGAAAATGAGAATGAAATACCTTCCCTATCTAGTTTGCAAAGGGCTTGTGATATTAATACATACAGTCATGCATCAGTTAATGATAGGGATATGTTCTGAGAAGTGTGCCATTAGGTAATTTCATCCTTGTGTGAACACCAGAGTGTACTTACACAAACCTAGAGTAGTATAGCCTACTGCACACCTAGGCTATATGGTATAGGCTATTGCTCTTGGACTATGAACCTGTAGAGAATGTTACTCTTCTGAATAGTGTAGGCAATCATAGCACAATGGTAAGTATTTGTGCATCTAAACATAGAAAAAGCATAGTAAAAATATGATATAAAAGATTTAAAATGGCCAGGCACAGTGGCTCATGCCTGTAATCCCAGCAGTTTGGGAGGCCGAGACAGGTGGATCTCCTGAGGTCAGGAGTTCGAGACCAGCCTGGCCAATATGAAACTCCATCTCCATTAAAAATACAAAAAACTAGCTGGGTGTGGTGGCAGGCACCTGTAATCCCACCCACTTGGGAGACTGAGGCAGGAGAATCACTTGAACCTGGGAGGTGGAGGTTGTGGTGAGCCGACATCGCGCCATTACACTCCAGCCCAGGCAATAAGAGTGAAACTCTGTTTCAAAAAAAAAAAAAAAAAAAAAAAAAAAAAAAGATTAAAAATGCCACACTTACTTGTATGGGGTACTTACCATGAAGGGAGCTTTCAGGACTGAAAGTTGCTCTGGGTGAGTCAGTGACTAGTGAGTGAACGCGAAGGCCAAGGACATTATTGTACACTGCTGTAAACACTGTAAACCTAGGCTACACTAAACTTATTTTTTAAAGTCTTTCTTCAATAATAAATTAAGCTTAGCTGACTGTAACTTTTTTACTTTATAAACTTTTTAATTTTTTTAGCTTTTTGACTGTTTTGTAATAACATTTAGCTTAAAACACACACAACGATACAAAATTTTTATCTTTCTGTATATCCTTATTCTGTAAGATTTTTCCCATTAATTTTTTACTTTTTAAACTTGTTTGTTAAACCTTAAGAAACAAAAACCACAGGTTACCTTAGGCCTACACAGGGTCAGGATTATCAGTGTCACTGTCTTCCACCTCCACATGTTGTCCCATTGGAAGGCCTTCAAGGGCAATAACATGCATGGAACTGTCATTTCCTAAGATAACAATGCCTTCCTCTGGAATACCTCCTAAAGGACCAGCCTGAGGCTTTTAAAGAAAAAAAAAAAAAAAAGACGAAGTCTCACTCTGTCACCCAAGCTGGAGTGTTACCCAAGCTGGCGCAATCTCTGCACACTGCAGCCTCTGCGTCCCAGATTCAAGGATTCTCCTGCCTCAGTCTCCTGAGTAGCTGGGATTACAGGCACGTGCCACCATGCCTGGCTAACCTGATGCTTTTTAAATTTTTTTATTTTAAGTTCCGGGGCATATGTGCAGGATGTGCAGGTTTGTTACATAGGTAAATGTGTGCCATAGAGGTTCGCTGTACCTATCAACCCAGAGGTTTTTTTTTTTTTTTTTTTTTGAAATGGAGTCTCATTCTATCCCCCAGGCTGGAGTGTAGTGCCGCAATCTCGGCTCACTGCAACCTCGGCCTTCCAGGTTCAAGTGATTCTCCTGCCTCAGCCTCCCGAGTAGCTGGGACTACAGGCACCCACCACCACACCCAGCTAATTTTTGTATTTTTAATAGAGACAGGGTTTCACCATGTTGCCCAAGCTGGTCTCAAACTTCTTACCTCAGGTAATCTACCTGCCTCAGCCTCCTAAAGTGCTGGGATTACAGGTGTGAGCCACTGTGCCTGGCAACCCAGAGGCTTTTTAATAATGGTTAACTTTTTTTTATAAGCAGAAGGAGTACACTCTAAAATAATGATAAAAAGCATAGTATACATAACCAGTAACAGTCATTTATTATCATGATCGAGTATCACATACTGTACATAATGGTATGTGCTCTACTTTTATACAACTGACAGCAGAGTAAGTTTGTTTACACCGCCATCACCACAAACACCTGAGTAATGTGCTACACTCTGGCATTATGATGTCTGCAACATCACTAGGCAATAGGAATATTTTTAGCCCTGTTAAAATCTTATGGGACCACCATCACACATTGGTTCAGCATGAACTGAAACGTCGTTATGCAAAACACGATAATACCACAATTGCTTTGTGAAATGATAGTATGGTAGCAAGTCACCTAATGAACTTGGAGACCAATAAATATTAAAGCTGACATACAGGTCGGATCCAATGGCTCACACCTGTAATCCTAGCACTTTGGGAGGCCGAGGTGGGTGGATCACTTGAGGTCAGGAGTTTAAGACCAGCCTGGCCAACATGGTGAAATCTCATCTCTACTAAAAATACAAAAATTAGCCAGGAATTGTTTGAACCTGGGAGTCGGGGGTTCCAGTGAGCCAAGATCGTGCCACTACACTCCAGCCTGGGTGACAGAGTGAGACTCCATCTCAAAAAAAAAAAAAAGAAAGCCAATACACAGAAGATACTATTGGTTAAAAATACTATGTGATACATGCAGGTGGCTAACCAAGATGGAGGAAGAGTGAGGTAATATTTGTTAAGGTTCGGGTACTGTTGTTTGGGCTTTATATACCTGATCACATGTAAGTGTCATATTAACCTCATTGAGTGGATATGACTATGATTGAAGTCCTAATAGCTAATTTTTTATAGGCTTTAGCTTGTGGCAGATACTGTGTTAAATGTGTTTCTTAAATTATTTAGTTTACTTATTACATTCCTATGGCACACCTATGATTAGCCCTATTTTACAGATGAGTAAACTGAAGGAGATTCATCATGGTTTCTCAGCCAGAAGTCAAACCCAGATCTCTCTAATATTAGAAGAACTTTACATATAGCAGTAGTAAAGTAAAATGTAAATAAATAACAAAACTAAGAATAAAAAACCTCTATTGAACATTGACTGTATACTAGCCATTGTACTATATGTTTTGCATAGAATATCTTACATAATCCTCACAATCCTATGGTGTAGATACTCTCACAGTACCTATTTTATCTCTGAGAAAATACAGGCTTAGCAAGTTAAAAAAACTTGCCCAGGTTTACACAACTAGTAAGAGGCAAACATGAAACACAATGAGTGTGACTCTAGAACCTAAACTACTTGCCAATTTGCCTGCAATGAAAATAGATTATCAAAATTTTAGGCCTGTTTTTGACTTAAAAAAAAAGTCCTTCCTACCAAGTAGGGGTAGTTACATGAAAAAATGGAAGTCTGTAGGGATAGACTTCAGATTCTTTGGATAGTTTGAGACATCCTGGTTTTCTTACCCACCTGTATGAAACTGTAACCTGTGCCTCTTTTACGTAAGTCAGTTTTGCTTTGCAGGATTCTTTATATGGTGTCTCTATGAAATGGCCACAGCAAGTACTTAACATACCATTCTCTGTTTGCCAGAAACTTCCTTAAAGCATGAGAGCAGAGGGTTCCCCATTCCAGCCCCACCTTATCTGTGCCTCTTCCCTTTAGCTGTGCTTGACTTCACAAGAACAATGTGATTTTACTCATGTTGCAAATGAAACAAAATATACTGAACACTTACCCATTTTTTAATATCATTTTTCATTGCACACAAGCATGCCCATTAATATTTCTATGCTTAAGCATATAACCCACATTTCTTTGGCAACTTACAGTTGTACTCCCACCAAAATATAACTTAGCCATTCAATTTACCAATGAGTCACAGATTTAAAAATAGGTTTTTTTTCTTATTTACTTAGCAGGATATTATATTAAAAAAAAAAGAGTTGGTGTTCTTTGGCCCATAAGAATCATTCATTAATGTAATGCCATTAAATATGGTGGCCATGTCACCCTTGTCTTGCAGTATAATTTTCTTTTACTAGAATGAAGATGAACTAAAGCTATAATCACTCTAAATCACATTAAGCAGTTTTAAAAAAAATATATTTTCTTCCATAAAAAGATCTGTATTATTCAGCTCACTTGCCCATTCTTCTCTATGTTAAAGAAAATATTCCTGATTCAAAAGACTGTCCTTTGTCAAAGTTTATTTTTCCTTGAATAATAGCCACATTGTATTATTCCTGATTTTCTGTGTGAATACTTGGCATCATTTTACTAAATCATGGTTGTTAACTCATCTGGATGTCTTTGGTTTTATAACCTGTGTAAGGAGTTGTTTGAACATCAGAAACAGTGATAAATCACATGTTATTTAGGACCAGACCTGAGAACTCCAAAGAGGAGGAAAATTCTTCAGAGAGTCTGGCTTACAATAAAACAGGATTGCCGTGTTTTTAGTGTTGTCTGTTTTGTGTTGAGGGGAAAAAGATCATCCTTTTTGTCCATACAGTCACTCTCTGGTATCTCCATCTGGCTGTCTCTACAGCCTTGGGCCTCTTAGCTCTGAGTAAGTGTGTACCAGCAGCTATTAATAGCTGAATTCTACAACATTCTGCTGTCACAGATGGAATCTGAGCTTCTGAACACTAAGACCATAAAAACTCATTACAAAGAAAGCAGTACATTCTTTGGCACTTAATGCAATTAAGCTATCTATAAATAAGGAACATTCTGAAAGCAATGCACCAGCCCTTATTCTAGTTTGTAGATCTCACCCACTGATTTGGTCATTGATACAGAAGTTTCTCTTTTATGATGTTAAATGGATCTGAGTATTAATCTAAGAACTGCATCTGAAACAGCAAGAGAATGTCTTTTTAAAAAAAAAAAAAAAAGTAAAAGTAATATTTTAGGGTATAATAGAAAATTCCATTACAACAAAGAAAAGGGAAAATAAAACCTTGAACTAGAGAATGTGCATTATGGATGGTAGAATTCATGGAGATAATGCATGATCATGCAGGAGGGGGTTGCTCCTAACCTCCTTGAGCTGCAACTATTACAGCAGCCAGGACACCACCATGAAAGAAAGCATATATGATACTCTCTCTCTCTCTGTGTGTGTCTCTCTCTCACACACACACATACACACACACACACACATTCTCTCTCTCTCTCTCTGTCTCTCTCTCTCACACACATACACACACATTCTCTCTCTCTCTCTGTCTCTCTCTCTCACACACACATACACACACACACACATTCTCTCTCTCTCTCTCTCTGTCTCTCTCTCTCACACACATACACACACACACACACACACACATTCTCTCTCTCTCTCTCTCTCTCCAACTAGGCCATGGAGACTCCCAATTCTTTTTCCCCTGAGCAAGGCAGAGATTGCTGTCTTTCTCAAGGAACTGTCTTAATATTACTGAAGTGTAGGAAGACAACGGAAAAAGGGCTTAAAGTCTATTTCTGGGCCCTCTTTCTCCATTATCCCCTTTCCTTCCCAGTATTTACCGAGAGAATTAAAGGATTTATTAAATCAGATTAACTACTTGTGTCATCTGTTCTACCCTCAGTAATATCAGAGCAGCAAGGCCAGGAAAGTGAAACCCAACGTTGTGCATGGAGTCAATACTTATTGTATAAATGAATTGGAGAAATTTCCTTTATTTTCTCATTTTGTTAGAATGTGGATTCTATGAGGGCAAGACTATATTGGTTTTGTTCACTTCTCTATCCCTAACATCTACCACAGTAAACATTCCTGAAAAACACATAAATAAATGGAGTTAAGGCAGCTTGTAAGCTCTTGAAAGGGTTCATGCAAATTTCTTCTCAGCTCTGTGCTGAAGCACAATGCCTCAGCCTTTACATAAGACATTTCTAAAATAATTAACTCATGTGTTCTGGGTGCTCTTTCCCTTTTATTCATATTTTAGTTTACCTTACTCTATGCCTTGATCTATGGTCTGTGCTATATTTTTTGTTATAGCTGAGAGCAGAATTTCCAAACAAAATCTCCCAATGGTACTTTGAAAGTGATTCTCATCTGAAATAAAATAAATTCACTTAGGCGCATAGTTGATCTCCTTGAACTAGAGATTTGAAAATTTCTCCTAATAGCCACAGAGTGAAGGTTGGGAGTAGGGGGTTTACAATGTGGTCCAGTAATCCCTGACAATTCAGCTAGCTCATATTTTTATTACTGTAGTTATTCCACTCATGCACATAAGCCCCTATGATATGCTTGGTCCCAAGGATACAGTTGTGAGTATGACAGAAAAAGTAGCTATACCCTTGTGGACTTAAAATGGGGGAAAAGAATGGGGAGGAAGCAGAAACTTAAGCAGTTTCAATAAAATGTAAGTGCTAACTTTAGTTCAAATATTTATTAAGCACCTGTGATGAGCCAGTGTTCCAGTAAAGTTGAAGACATAAGGTATAGATTCGAAAAGCCAATTAAAAATCTGTTAGATAGCAATGTAAAAAAAAAAAAAAAAAAAAAAAAAAAAAACAGATATTCCAGGGCAATAGGTGATTTGTTGACAGATGTATGGTGTAGGCAGAAGTGATATGTACGCAGAGAAAGATTAAATTACTGTAAGTTGGAGCCATCTGTGAGTGTTCTTGGAGGAAGGGGAATATCAACTGGATCTTTAAGAATGGGAAGGATTTAAATAGATGAGACGTAATGGCACTAAATGCAATTTTTAAATGGTGTAATTATTAAAGTTGCTGAGTTTTGAAAAACAACTCCACCAAAATACATTTTAATTGAATTTCTTTATGCTGCACAAAAAGTAAGTTTTAGTTGGTTCATGGATACTGACTCCGTAAATTGGTAAGTGGTAAGTCAGTGTTCTTGTAATTCCGGGACTTGTCCAACCTCTGGTTTGTTGCATCATGGAAACTGGAAATTATCTTGGGTTAGATTCACAAAGCAAATTTTCTTTTATCCCCTTCCTCCTGAAAAACCTTATTTTCAGGGTGGTCTCTAAAATGCTAGACTTGGGCTCTCAAAAGTTCTACTTCAGAATAAGGGATCCAAGAAGTTTTGGCCAGCTCCTAAATTAACCTATACATAAAAGACTCATTTAGATTTAGAGGGCTGTAGACATGATGGTTGAGAATGAGCTTTGAATTCAGAATAATTCGATGTCAAGTTTTGTCTCTGCCACCCTTTATTATGTTGGGCAGGTTATTTAATTATTCCTAGATCATTTACTTTAAAGAGAATGTGTTCAGATTAAACCATGACTGGGGCATTTTTAAAAAAGAAATGCCAAGTACTGAGGAGGTGGCAATGATGATGAGCTTAGAGATGACTGAGACTTTGGGTATTAATCTTTGAATTATTTATGGGATATAAATTTTACAGCTTCTGCATTTCTCTACTTTCTTTCAAGTGAAATTCTATTCTCCTTATGTCTATAACTCCTAAGATTCCCCTGGCATGAGATGGGTCCTTAATTCCCATAGGCCTGTTCTGAATTGGAGGAGACAACAAAAACTTCAATTATTAATGCTATTCATGCTCTTTCAAGAATATCTTACTACATGTGATACCAACAACAAAAATGTGGCATGATAAATGCTTGCTTTAATAGCATGTCATAGCACACTGTCATAGCATGTCACAGTTTGCAAAATACCTTAAAATATACCACTGCATTTAACGCTTCCAAAAAGTTAGTGACTTTCAATCACCTCTTTTTACAGTTAAAGAAACTGAGGCAGAAAAAGTAACTTGACTCAACCAGATTATCAGCTAATAGGTAGAGGAGCCTAAATTTGAATTCAGTTACTTCAATCAGTCCATAAGTATTTCTTTAACCCTTAAACTTATAGACTGTTTGGAAAGAAAAAACACTTATGATACAAACAGAAATGTAAGCAAGTGCAATGATACAAATAGAAATGCAAGCAAGTGCAAATTGATGTACCTCAATGTGGTTATTAACATATGAAGGGTAAAAGAGTAAAAGGAGATACTTTATTGAGGTAGCCTAAACAAATCAAAGCTTGTTAGGAAAGCAGAATATTAGGAGATACTATGTGTTTTCTTTTTCCAAATAAACATGGAAGTGTGGGTCACTGCACTGTGAAATAACACATCGTTTCTGAATGTGTGTCTCCTGCTGAACCAAAGAGGAGAAACAGCTGCTTTCCTAGCACCACGGACAGCTCAGCAACTCTCTGAAGGGTTGTTCCATACACAGCATGAACAAAGTCTTGTCTGTGTGATAACATCAGGTCTGTGAAACCCAGCGGAACTGACCTGACCTTGTAATGTGAGGAACGTAAATTTAAAATATCAGCGGAGTTGCATTAAATGCTTATTCAGGAGGTTTCATTAATGTCAATAAGTATGAAACATTTAAAATTATTGATTTTTGGCTGGGTGTGGTGACTCATGCCTGTAATCCCAGAACTTTGGGAGGCTGAGGCAGGTGGATCACTTGAGGCCAGGAGTTCAAGCCCAGCCTGGCCAACATGGTGAAACCCCATCTCTACTAAAAATATTTTTAAAATTAGCCAGGTGTTGTGGTGGGCACCTGTAATCCCAGCTACTCAGGAGACTGAGGTGGAAGAATCACTTGAACCCAGGAGGCAGAGGTTGCAGTGAGCCGAGATCACACCACTGCACTCCAGCCCCATCTCAAAAAAAAAAAAAAAACTTATTGATTCTTACATTTTTCTTAATTTAGGACTAGGAGAGGCTCAATTAATTATTGTGAAGTGTTTTCATACAGTTTTCTTTCTATCTCTGTTAAACCCCATTTCAAAAATTACCAGTCTACTACAGTTGTGTGTCATGAGTCTACTTTTTCTTAGTGCACACTCCGTTCCTCTTACCCAATGCTTTCCCCCAAAACTCAACTATTCTGTGTATGGCCAACCCTCTTCTGTGATGATAAGAACCAAATGAAAAGCCATAGATGCTAATTCTATAGCTATTGAGGGTGCCCTAGAGAGTCAAAGAGCTAACTCACAAATTAATTGAAAATCATATAACATGGCTGCTATACCAGCAGTATCTGCCCTTATTGGCCTGAAAACTAGAGATGGTCATGAGGAACACAAATTGAGGCAACCTCACTATGAATGTGGACATCTTCCCTATGATTCTTTCCATGTCATGAATCTCCATCTGATTTTTAAGGCTGGGTTGGGAGGATGAGACTGACTCTATGTTCTAGGCTTTTGGAATAGAAATAGCCTCATGTTCAATAAGCTTTCTGCTTTTCAGTAAATTATGCTGCTATCAGATTTGACAGAATTACATATATACATTTCAAATCCTACTTTGTGTAGCTTCCTGTGGCATCTGATAGAGGGGAATTTGTGGCTTCGCTGCTTATAAATGAAGAAGACGACAGTGGAAACTTGTTGGGAGAGCACTTGAGTTTGGACTTGCATTCACTTTGCATGCACGTCTACCACCAGGGATCCAGGAGGGAAATGCAGTGCTACCCCTAAGCGTTCAGATGATACTTGCTGACTTGTAAGCAAGGACCATTACAGCATAGGTTTGGTTGAGCCAACTTTTCTTTTTCAAATTAACTTGAAATGAGGCAAAAAGGAAGTTCTGTTTTGCTAGGTTTTGTAAAAATCACTGTTAACCCACACGTGGGCTACTGGGGGCTGTTATTTTTTCAAGTTATTAGAAAGAAAATTCAGAAAGTTAGAAGAACTATTTCATACTTTTGCTTGAGAAGAACAACATATGTTTGTCATGGATGATTGAATCCATTTCCAAGATTTTAAACTTTAAAGTGGATGAGGTACTATGACATTAGGAATGAGGTTACCAGATAATTTTGAAGTTAATTCTCGAAATTAAACTACTTGGAAAATCTGTTCTTCCCCTCTCAATGCACGTTCTGCTCATTATGTGTTGTGCCGTCTGAGTAAACTCTGGCCCCAGAGCAAGTCCACCATAGGCAGTGATATGCAGGCTGTCAGATAAAATCTCCAGATTGAAACCAGAACAGGGGGCTGAGCTCCAAATTGGAGAAGCAGCATGTGTAACCTCTTGGTTCACATGGAGGGAGTGTCTCCAGACAGTCCTTTTTGCCAAAAAAACTCAGCTTTCCTTAAATATGAATAAAAACAAAAGTCTTTTGTTCTCAAAGATGTAAGAATGATGTTTACAATTTGCTCACTTCTTCCTACAAGTTCTAAATTTGGGGACTGCATTGCTTTTAGTTTTAAGGAGGTTATATAAATCTAGATGACAAAGGCGTGGAAAGACTCATCTTGGTGCTTTAGTGGTGGTGATAAAAGAAGCTTATTTCTTCATTTAGCAAATGTTTACTGAATATCTACTACGTATCACTGTTTCATTGGTCATAGAGAAGTGAGCAAGATCAAGATTTCTCTCTTTTCTAGTAATATGCTATGGGAGGAAGAACCCACAAAGCAAATGAGAATTTTATATGTTGATAAATGGTATGGAGCGATTAGGACAAACTAAATACAGAGAGTGGGTGATAAACAAATAGATGGAGAAGTATTCTTGACAGGACAACCTAAATAACAAAAAAATACCAAAAATGAAGAAAATTTAGGGACTGAGTACTTCCTGGAGAGAAAATAGTAAATGCAAAGGTCCTGAGGCAGTAATGAATGTGGAGAACATGAGAAACAGAAGACCAGTGCAACCTGAGTATAATGACTGAAAGAGACACAGTGATATGAGAATTAGGCAGAATCCAGACCATATGGAGGCTTGGAGGCCATGAAAAGATGGCTGATTTTATTTGGAGAGCAAGGAGAAATCACTGGAGGGCTTAGAAGCAAGAGAATTATGTAATCCGAGTTATACTTTCCAGAAGATCACTCTTTCAAATGTTCATCCTCATTTGCAAGGCTCTGCTCTAAATTGGGGAGCCAGTCCTTGTTCTGGCATCTTACCAATTTGTTATTTTACCAACTTTCTTTTCTTGTAAAATAAGCATATTTAGGAAAAGTACACAGCATAGTACAAATGATTGGACAGTTATATCATTTTTAGATGGACTCATTTTTGAAATGTGAGACAATGTTTTACATGGAAATAACACTCAAAGGCTGAGTTCTAGTCTTACTTGGGCTGTGGATTCAGTGTGTGTTATTAGCACAGTTACTTATGTTCTCAATGTGTATTTTGCCATTGGTAAAATGTGAATATGAATATTAGTAGCTCCTTTGCTTACTTTACATAAATGGGAATTTACAATGTGGCATCATACTTGAATATGCTTTTTATGACACTGAACCAGCTGAAAGCTAAATCCATTCATGTAATTAAGCTTTTTTTTTTTTGGCAGAGTACTAGGCACATGAGGTCTAAATAGTTTTAATAATAGTTGCCATTTTATTGAGTCTGAACTGGGTGTTAGAATTTTTTCACTTATTTCTGATTTCAACTATATTAAATAAGTGATACTATCTTTTTTTGAAGTGAGAAAACGGGGGCTTAGGGAGTTTACTTTCCCAAGCTAGTAAGAGATGACTGAGGTTTCACCCCAACTCTGTTTGCCCCCAAAGCATGTGCTGTTAAGTTCTGCTGCTTTTTAGGACTCCAGGGCTAAGCCTAGAGGCAGGGGTAGCAAACCTTCTTAGTACATTGTGATATACATCCACAAAGTGCTGTGACAGCCAGAGAAGGGAGAGCCATGCTTCGCTGGTTTCATGGGAGGGTGGGCTCATGCTTTGAGCTTGATCTACGAGGATAAATCATAGCTTCAAGAGGACATTAATAGGTGGTATGACAGTGAAGAAAGGACGTCTCAGAAGATAAAAGTAGCCTAAACAGACATCTAGAAATGGGAGAGAAGAGTATGGAATTGAGGGATGGCAGGTAAGTTGATGTATTTGAGGATTTGTGCTATAGTACATGTACATGTACATGTACATGTGTGTAAGCACATGTTGTCTGTGGAGATATATATGTTTTGGTGTTGGAGATTGTATATTTGTGTGTGTTTCTCTGTGGATATTTTTTAGTATGTGAGAAGGTTGTGTTGTGTGTGATGTGTGGTGAGTGACCTGGTGAGAAGCCAGGGTGTGGCTGAATGTGCCCCTGTCAAGGAGGTGGAATGGTGGAAGGAGGGAGGCCTATTAGAAGGCGATGCACTAATCTTGGTGAGAGATGGTGTGGAACAGGACTAGCACAGTGCAGAGGGCATGGAGTGGAAAAAGATTTATGAGAGGGATATTTTGGGATAGAATTAGTAGGGCTTCTATCTAGGTCAATGGTGCAGCTGAGAGGTGTTCAGAATGAATCCTGGGTCTCTAGGTTGGCAATTTGATGGATGGAGTCCTAGGAACTTAAATGAAGAAAGTAGCAGCAGAGGAAGATTTGGAGAGAGGAGGAGGCGGAGGTCAATTTAGGACTCAGTGAGTTTGAGCAGCCTGACGTCCACATGGAGATGTCAGTGTTGCAGGTGGATTTGGAAATATGGTCTAGAGCTCAGTAGAGGTATAGCCTAGAGAAACAGTAATGGGAAGAAAATATCCCCAAACAACATGGCGTTTTTTTATATATAATATTGCAGTGGTGTGCTTTTGTGATTACATTGTTCATTTATAATGCATTTTAAAATTCCACTGAACACAGGAGGTTTTCTGAAGGAGTGTTTTCTGCCCCTAGGAAACTACTGGCCAATTCTTAGTTATCCACAAATGAGAATCCATGCCAATTGCTTTTATTCTTTAACTGGCTGCTCCATTCTACCTAGCATGGTTTTTGTTTTGTTTTGTGTTTAAAATTTTTTAATGTTTAATTGACACATAATTATTGTACCTATATGGATACAATGTGATGTTTCAATACATGTATACAATGTATAATAATCAAATTAGAGTAATTAACATATTTATCATCTCAGACATTTATCATTTCTTTGTGGTGGTAACACTCAAAATTCCCGCTTCTAGATGTTTTGAAATTACAATATATTGTTGTTAACTATAGTCACCCTTCTATGCAACAGAACAGCAGAACTTATTCCTCCCATCTAACTGTAGCTTTGTACCCACTGACCAACCTCTCCCAGTCCCCTATTTCTGGTAACCACAATTCTACTCTCTTCTTTTCTGAGATCAACATTTTTAGATTCCACATATGAGTGAGATTATGTGCCTATTTGTCTTTCTGTACCTGGCTTTGGCTTACCCTGATGTTTTCTGCACTCATCCATGTTGCTGCAAATGACAGAATTTCATTTTTTATGGCTGAATAGTACTCCATTGTATTATACGTACATACCACATTTTCTTTCTCCATTTATCTGTTGATAAACCCTTAGGTCAGTTCTTACCTTGGCTATTGTGAATAGAACTGCAGTAAACATGGGAGTGCAGATATCTCTTTGACGTACTGATTTCTTTTCCTTGGGATATATACCCAGTGGTGGGATTGCTGGACCATGTGGTAGTTCTATTTTTAATTTTTGACAAACCTGCCTAGTATGTTTTTAAGGGTATCTCTGTAATTTCTTTTAAAAAATCAAATTCATTTTAATATACATTCATACAAAAAAACATAATTAGAAAGCTAAATCTTATGGAGGAAACGATAAGTATTCCAAAGCTAGCTGGAGCTAGTTTTTAAATAGTACATTTTCTGGAATTACCTTTTTCACCTCCCTGTTCTTTTTGTTAGGAAGGTCAGGAGTTGACACTTTGCAATCTCTCCACATTCAAAGAGAGGTGCCATGTTGTATTCCATTTCAGTTATTCTGTCCTGTGATTGCGTCTCTCTCTGCATACCCCCATCCCACCCGAGTGTTCTATTTATTCCAGATTGATTTCTTGAGAATGTGCTCATCCTTAGGGTTTGTAGTATTTTGCAGAGAATCTTATCATGACAAAAGGAGAACTCTCCACACAGCCCACTGAGAAACTGTTAAGGAAGAAAAAACATCTTTATCTCACAACACAGAAGATGCAGGAGAGCAGCAGCCTGGTGGTGAAAGTGATGAATCAGCTCAGATTTACAGATTCTTGGCCCCAAAATAGTTCATTTTCAAAATATATTATTCAGAGCAAGGCCTGAGCAAGAGAAAGAATTAGAGCTGATTTTCAGCTGGAGATTTTGTGCTGGAGAAGAAAGCCTGCACTGATTTGTAGGCATAACTGACCTTGGTAGGAGTGTTCGATTTTCAAATGCAGAAAAGGCCATCTGTTGGTTCTTGAGGGTAGGGGAAAGAGGCAGGATGATCTTCTTTACAGCATGCTGTACTTTATCCTTGGTCAGAAACTTTTGCAGGCCTTGCGCCAATTCTTCAGACACTATCTTTATATTGGGGAGTCAAAACTTGGAGATTAAAGTATTGGCTCAAGGTCACCCAAGGAATTCATGGGAGAAGATAGACTAAAACTCACATCTCCTCATGTCCAGGCCAGCATCCTTTCTATTAACCTGTTAATGTCAAATCCCTACCATTACTTGCTCTATTATCTTAGCCAAGTTACTTAGTCTCTGAGTCTGTTTTCTTATCTATAAAATGGAAATAATGAAACTATTTCATGAGTCACTGAGAAAATTACATAACCTAAGATGCAGGGGAATAGAACCTGCACATGGTAAAGTGCTCAAAATATGTGAGTTCCCTTGGAACAATGGGGTGAATATTGGTGATATTTCTTCAAGATGTTTTCAAGAAGAGCTCAGTGACTTATAAATCTTGGAGAAGGGATGGGGATGTCTAATTATATGGAATGAGAGTGAGGAGAAAATGCCCATCAACCACCAAGTAGAGGGAGCAGAGATTAAGTTGGAGGCATTATAAAAATCCCTGTGATTTTTTTTTTTTTTTGCACTGAATTTTTTTTTTTTAGCATAGATGAATGTCTCTGTAGTTTATTTCATTAATTATTCAACAAATATCATTTGGATGTCTTATGTGCCAGACACAGTACTAAGAGCTACAGACATAGCATCTATCAAAACAGCTTTCCATGCCCTCGTGGAGTTTAAAATTTAGTGGTGAAGACATACTTTGATCAAATAGCCACAAAAGGAGCATATAAACTCCAAGTAGGATGGCTTCTCTGTGATGGAGTCATCATAGGCCGTGCTGGAATAACCTGACCTAGTCTGACAAGATCAGGGAAGGCTGCCCTGAAGAAGTGATCTTAAAGGTAAGGTTTGGGCACAGGGCAGCCCTGCCAGGCAGACAAAACAGCATAGGTAAGGCCACGACGTGGAAAGGGATCCATGACTTTGGAGAAAAGGAAGTGGGGTGGAGCAGTGTAAGCAAATGGGAGGATGGTGTTTTATGGGAGCCAGAGTCATGAACTGATTTGATCATTTTAAATTGGCATCAAAAAAAATTATTGTTATGAAATGGGTGGCAGAAACATTTGACTGTTGGTCAAAGAAATGAAACTGAGCCTAGATGAGAGATGTAAAGTAGAGCATACCATTAAGTTGTGAATAGTGATTGCCTTGGGAAAATGAGCTTGGAAATGGGGGAGACTTTTATTTTACATGTTTCCCTACATTTTTGAAAAATATTTTACAACAAGCCTATGTTACTTTAGTCATTAAAAACACTAGAGACTTCTATGCAACAAAAGAAGCCTTTTCAAATCCTGTTCCAGGATCTACATTAAAAGGGAAAAGGCTCACAATAAAAAAAAAAAAAAAAAAAATTGTGTGAGATGATGGAAATACCAATTTGCTTGATTTACCATTTCATAGTGCACACATATATTAAAAGATCACACTGCACACTGTAAATATATACAATTTTTATTTGCATATAAATAAATTTATCATCAAAGTTTTTTAAAATGGTGGTAGTGGGATGGAAGTAGCATCTCTGTCATAAGTGGTGAGCACCTAGGCCAGATGTCCAAGTCAGTGGCGAAGAGAAAAATGTCTTAGGCTTTCTGGTTGATGACATTGGGAATGTTTACCTTGGGAAAGAGGAGATTTGCATAAGTGCCTTAAAGGTCATTCTGGCTGAGTTTTAGGATGACTCACAGCTGGAAGGAGAAGGCAAAGAAAGATCTTGACACTCTAGGTGATGGGCCAAATGTAGTAACATGGACTGTGTGGGGATCGATGCCAATATCGTTCCTGAGGTCTTACAAAGCCACCTGCATGCACACAGGGAGGGGAGTAGCCCTTGAGAGCAACGCTCATCACAACAAGCCTCCGGGGTCTTGGTTAACTCCAAGAGGAAGTCAAAAAGTCATGCAGCTGCCAAGAAAAGGTGTGTGTTGTTTGGCAGCATTGATAGAAATCTGTCTAGCTTAATTCTTAACCACTGGTATTCATCAAAATCACCTGACAGTCTTTTTAAACATATGCTCAGGCCCCACCCAAACTGACTGTATTCAAATCTTGGGGAGAAGGGATAAGGAATTAGAACATGGATTTTGGAATTAGCTCTGATTTTAAAAACTGACATAAGACTCTTCAGTGTTAAAGGAGCTACAATCTTAAATTTTTAATTTCTGAAATCATCTTTAATAAACTAACCTGTGTTTTTATTTGATTATAGAAATAATTTTTGGACAATACAGTCTTCATTCTGAGTTTTCTACTCAAATTAGTTTTAAATAAAATTGAAATCATGTTGAATGCATCATTTTGTAATGTGACATCTTCTTTTAATATTCTGATATGGAGATTTTTCTATGCTCTTTAGCATAATTTTTAATAGGTGCATAAACTCTATTATAGAGATGACCAAAATTTACTAAATTTCTATTGTCATATGTTTGGATCTTTTCCAAAATGTTGCAGTATTGTTGTTTTTGGAGATAGTCTCACTCCGTTGTTCGGAGCAGAGTGCAGTAGTGCAATCATGGCTCATTGCCGCCTCAGCCTCCTGGGCTCAAGTCATCCTCCCACCTCAGCCTCCTTAGTAGCTAAAATTACAGGCTTGTGCTGCCATGTCCAGCCAATTTTTAAATTTTTTTGTAGAGCTGGAGTCTCGCTTTGTTGCCCTGGCTGGTCTCAAACGATCCTCCTGCCTCAGCCTCCAAAAGTGCTAGAATTGCAGGCATGAGCCCACTATTATTAATAATACTGCATGTGTGTGCCACTACACTTTGGAGGGGAATATTGATATAGTGGAGTGGTCAAGATGGTGGAGGTTTCATAATCTTGGTATTAGGAATAGCTGAAAGAACTTTTATCTGGAGCAGATTTAGTGAGGTTGGAGGAGTGGTGAATATCTTCAAATATTTGCAGGGAAATCAAACAGAAAAGAAGTCAATTTGTTTTGCCACCCTCAAAGGGCACCACTAGGAGCAATTGGGAAAATTTTCAAAAAAGCAGCTTTCAGCTCAAAGTAATGGATTTTTAAATAATGAAGAGTTTTGATGATCTTGCTTTCCCTATCCTTAGGGATGTTCTAAGCATGAGTTAGCATTTGTAAAGAATATAATTGAGACTATTCAGATTCCTAAAGTGTGTGTGTAGAAAGTTGCTGGTAGGTTAAAATGGAGTCACAAACCAGGAGCCTGCAGGCTGCAACCCAACAGTAAAAGGATTTGTTCAGCTAATCAACTCTTCTAAACAATTTGAATTCAAATGCCTTTAGGCAGAACATTCACTCCTCAATTAGCCACAAGCCACGCCCCTCCTCTTACGTATTTCACTTGCGTTCACTCCTGAAGGCATTTAGTTTACCACCCCTAGTAGGTACTCTAAATCCTTTGATTATGTGAATATCATTTATTCATTCAGATGCTTAGTGAGCACCTACTGTGTGTCAAGTATTGTGCAACCTGCTAAGATAAAAATTAACCTGACAGATGGCCTCTCTGCTCTCAATAAGCATACAGTGAAAGTGTGCAGGAGTGTTGAATGAACATACATTGGAAGAGGAAATACGGCTTCTGTAATTAACTCCAGAAGGTCTTAAGACCAGTGATGATGTTAACAGCAGAGAGTGTTTTGGCTCGTTAAGAGGAGGAACTTTCATAATCCAGTTTACAAGGAAGAGAATGGACCTTGCTGGAAGCATTGGGTTTCCCCCAGCAGACTAGTGTAGGCAGCGCCAACATGCATATCCATCAAGGATTCTATGGAGGCGATTCCAGCTCTGCAGAAGTAGGATAGATGGCTTCTGTGTCTCCTTCTACTGTAAGTGATAGCAGCGGAATGCATCTGAGTCATGTGGCACCAAAGTATGTTACCAGAGGCAAATCTGTACAGGTCTGCAGCAACCTCAATTCTTGCCTCCTCAGAAGAAAGAATTCAACTGAGGGGCATAAATGAAAGGAAGTAAAGTGCACTTGGAAGAGGGCCAGGCAGACAACTTGAGAGATCAAGTGTGCAGTTTGGCTTTTGACTTGGGGTTTTCCATGTTGTCATACCTCTGGGGTCTTGTGTTACTTCTTTGCTGATTCTTCCCTTGGGGTGGGCTGTCTGCATGAGCAGTGGCCTGCCAGCACTCGGGGGGGACCACATGCACAGTGTGTTTACTAAAGTTGTGTACATGCTCACTTGAGGTGCTTTTCCCCTTACCAGTCCAGTGTTCCTAGAGGGAGGTCATCTGCCATTTTACCTTAGTGCGCATGCTTGAGCTCACTCACCCAACTCCTGAGATCTTATCAGGAAGCTGCTGATCACCAGTTTCAGATGTTTCTATCTATTGGGAGACTTTCCCATCTATTGGGTGCCTTTCCCTGGCACTGACCATGACCAATTATTATTTTAGAGAGAGTTAACAACTGCCTGACCATCACCTGGTGGTCTCCTGACATTCCTGGTGTGTGTTGCAGGGGAGCCCTCTCCTACTCTGCTCATTTTTGACTAGTTACCTACTGTAACATAAGGACCTGTCATCTCTGGATTTCATGTAGAAGAGCTACAAGGGAAGAAAGCAGCATTTGAAGAAGTTGACAAATTAGAAAACTAACATTGTCGCCCCCAAAAAGAAAAAAAAAAAAAGACCATAGGATATGGAGGGTTTTTGTTTTTGTTTGTTTGTTTTTAGCGTTTTTTTTTCCCCTTCAGTATTTATTGGGGGAGGGAGTGTTTTACCCCCATTCTGATGCTCATAATCTATTATAAAGCATTTACTGAGTGCATACTTTGTATGCACAGTTTCAGTCCCTGTTCTATGTGTCCCAAGTCATGGCTTTAACTGCCACAATAATGATAACTGCCTTATAGATATTCTTCAAGAGAGGGTTTAGCAATTTTATTTCCCCTTTCTTCTGCTTTCTCCTGAGTGTGGTGTTGTCTCTTCTCTGTTCTTACCACTTCCTGTCCTGGTCTAAACTGTTGCCGCCTTGCCAGGACTCCTCCTGCTTGCTCTCTCCATTTCTGTCTCATGTGTTCCTGGATTCTCCTCCTCTTGCTGCCCGTCAACCCTTTCTTTCTTTCACCAGTTTTCCTTCCTGCTGCTTAAGCAAGTCTCCTCATCTTTTGATTATTCAGCTATTTGGGAGGCAAACTCGTTCAGACGGCAGGTGTTCTAATAACTGAAATAGCAGTGGAGCAGAGCAGTGGAAAATAGAAGGTTTCAACTTTGAATTAGGAGATGGAGCTCTTAAAAAGAGGTATTTTATTGATGCTAAGAAATTTTTAAAATTGTCTTCCCATGTGGCCTGCTTCAGCTCACTGAGGACCCGGGCAGCTGCCAGTGCCCACTTGGATTTGTCTCCATGGAATCGAGCGACACACTGATTCATACCTCTAAGCGTTGCTTCCACTTGACTTCTACAAAGAAGGGCCTGTTGGTTTTGGAGGGGCATACTATTTGGTACAAAGTTTATAGGAAACTGTGCTTGAAGAAGCTGCTCCTCAGGTTGGGCATAAGGTAATATTCATTCTTAGTGACATTTTCAAAAACATGCATCCAAATAATGTAACTCCAAAATTGTTGGTGTAGAAGTTGAATTGGTATGTGAGGTGCATGTGTTTGTGTGTCAAGAGAGTGTTTTTTAAATGATTATTAAAAGACTAAGATTTATTAGGTGCTTCCTATGCACTAGGCACTGCTTCATACTCTACATATAGCATATATACACACACTATATATATAGCTTCATTCATAGTGTATATACATGTAGATATATATATACACACACACATATATGTGTATATTAAAAGGCTAAGGTTTATTAGGTGCTTCCTGTGCACTAGGCACTGCTTCATACTCTACATATAGCATGTTTACATATATATACACACACATTATATATATAGCTTCATTCATAGTATATATATGTACATATATATATACATACACACATAGATAGACTAATAAAGATAGGAGCAATATGGCCAGGTGCCATGGCTCATGCCTGTAATCCCAGCACTTTGGGAGGCCAAGGTGGACGGATCACCAGGTCAAGAGATTGAGACAATCCTGGCCAACATGGTGAAACCTTGTCTCTGCTAAAAATACTAAAATTAGGCATGGTGGCACATGCCTGTAATCCCAGCTACTTGGGAGGCTGAGGCAGGAGAATTGCTTGAACCTGGGAGGTGGAGCTTGCACCGAGATTGCACCACTGCACTCCAGCCTGGGTGACAGGGCGAGACTCCATCTCAAAAAAAAAAAAAAAAAAAAAAAAAAATAAGATAGGAGCCATAGAGACTGCAAGTCAGTGAATGAGAAAACGCAGTCATGAGGTAATGAAGGTGAAGGAAAGAGCATACACAAACTTTGCTCATAGACAAGCGTTCAAATCCTGGCTGGACGATTCACCAGCTGTGTGACTTTGGGCAAATTACTTGCTCTGAGTTTCCCCATCTGGTATGGTTTGGCTGTGTCCCCACCCAAATCTCATCTTGAATTGTAGCTCCTATAATTCCCTCCTGTTGTGAGAGGGTCCCAGCGGGATATAACTGAATCATGGGGATGGTTTTCCCCGTACTGTTCTCATGCTAGTGGGTAAATCTCACACAATCTGATGGTTTTATAATGGGAAACCGCTTTCACTTGGCTCTCATTGTCTTCTCTTACCCCTACCATATGAGACGTGTCTTTCACGTTCCACTGTGATTGTGAGGCATCCCCAGTCACGTGGAACTGTGAGTCCATTAAACCTCTTTGTTTTGTAAATTGCCCAATCTCAGGTATATCTTTATCAGCAGTATGAAAACGAACTAATACACCATCTGTAAAGGGAGATGTTAGTAACAATACCTGACTTTAACAAGGCTAGTTGTCGGGCTTGTAAATTATGAATGCAAAACCAGTTCTGGCACACAGTACCACTACCCACCAGCTTCTCAAGCCTGAAACTTGAGAGTCATCCTTGATTCCTGATTTTTCCTTACTCTACCCCCACACAACAGATTGGCTAGCAAGTCCTTTTTGTACTCCCCCAAAACATCTCACAGATTTCTTCACTTATCTCTATCCACAGTACTATGATGTGAGTCTAAGTCACTGCTATTTCCCACCTGCACTACAGAGTCCCTACCCCGTCTCCCTGCTTCCACTCTGTGCTCCATGTAACCTCCAATCCGTTCTTCACACTTTAGCTAGAGTGATCTTCTAAAAACATGAAGTACTTGTCAGCCTTCTGCCTCAAACTCTTCAATCATTTCCCATTGTTCTTAGTAGCAAACTCCTTACCAAGGCTCACCTTGCAAGATCTGGTCTCTGTGTGCCCACAGCCTCGTGGCCCACTCCTTGCTTACCAAGCTCTAGCTGCAGGCTAGCTGCTCCATCCTTCCAGTTTTAACTGATAGGTCATTTCCTCAGAGAGGGTCTTCTCTGACCACTGCTTCTAAATAAGGCCTCCTTTGTTCATTGCTACCATAGCGCCTTATTTTTTTCATTCCCAGCCATTATTACAATTAATATACATTTATTTGGGTGTTGACTAGATTAAATACTTACCTTCCTCACTGGGTTGGCTGCTCTTTGAGACCCAGAACTTTCTAGTAGAGGCTTGATGAATTTCTAAATTAGCAGAGAAATTGAAGTTGGGCCTTCAATAAGTGATAACTATTGTTTATTAATACCTGTCAGAGAGACGGCTGTGAAGTGTCTGCTTGTGAGCATTTGGCAAGAATTTCTGTCTCCATTATTTGCCTTAATTTCCAAAGCAGAAAGGCTGACAGCCACATAGAAGGCTTTACCCTGGCGGAGAAAGGGAAGGTCATTCTGTGTCAGTGGGTCTACTAGAGAAAGCTGCCCCCAAAGCCCCTGACATTGGATCCATATAATACATAATTTCTAGGCAAGTCCTTGGTATGTCTTTTTGTTGCTGTTGGAAACTCGAGGACCCAAGGACATTCATCACTGGAGAAGTGGGTGCTCACACACACACACACACACACACACACCCCAGTGTTAGCAGCTGGCATTTCTGCCTCGAGGATTTTACATTTACAAGGTAATAATAAAAATGGTATTAGAAACCTGCAGATGGTCTGTCTTATAGAGATAAATGTTGATTACAAACTCCAACATGAAAGTGGGATTGACTAGAAGTGTTACCAGGGAATTTAAGGTCCCACAATGGATGTCCCTGCAGATACCTTGGCAAGTCAATTCTGTTTTATTTCAGAGAGGAAATAAAACTTGCCCAATTGGACTTTCTTTCCCCTGACAGAAATGAAGAGTTGTCACAGTGAATCATAAGAGCCAAGGCTGGCAAGGCAGGCAACACACGCCAGAGCCCCAGCTTCTGGGATGCTGTCTTTGAACTTGAAGTCAGGGTCAAGCTTTAGGACTCCCAGTTTGTTGTCTATTCAGGATTGGTCAGTTCTTCCTCTCCAGACAGCCTCTTACGTCTTAGTGAATGGGGCTCTAAGGTATCTAAGGTGTGCATTTAACAGTAGAGCTTTCAATACTGAGAAGCAGTGAAACAGAACAAGGCCAGTGATAGAGTGATAATTTTCAGCAACTAGATTCTCTAAAACAACACTAGGCAATAGCACTTGCTCTGACAATGGAAATGTTCTATATCTGTGCTATTCAACATGGTAGCCACTAGGCACATTTGACTGTTGGGCCCTTGAAATGTCATCTAGTGCATATAAGAAACTGAGTAATTTAAATTTGAATCACTATATGTGGCTACTGATTAACCCATTGGACAGCACCAGCCTAAAATATTGTATGACTGGGCTTGCAATAGCAAGAATGATGTGAGGACACAAAGGTGGAGTGAGAATATTTAAGAGAAGATAGCTGGGTGCAGTAGCTCATGCCTGTAATCCCAGCACTTTGGGAGGCCGAGGCAGGCGGATCACCTGAGGTCAGGAGTTCAAGACCAGCCGGGGCAACATGGTGAAACCCCATCTCTACTAAAAATACAAAAAATTAGCTGGGTGTGGTGGTGGGCACTTGTAATCTCAGCTACTTGGGAGGCTGAGGTGGGAGAATCGCTTGAACCCCAGAGGCAGAGTTTGCAGTGGGCTGAGATTGTGCCATTGCACTCCAGCCTGGGTGACAAGAGCAAAACTCCATCTCAAAAAAAAAAAAAGAAAAGAAAAGAAAAAAGAGAAGAGAAAAGAAAAGACAAAAGAAAAGAAATAGAAAAGAGAAGAGAAGAGAAAAGAGAAAAGAAAGAGAAAAGAAAAGAGAAAAGAAAAGAAAGAGAAAAGAAAAGGAAAAGAAAGTACCCCAGGAGATTTAACCAAGGAATTGGAGAGGGCATATCCCTGGTGATTAAGCATGTACTCTGGTGTGAGTCAGATCTGTATTCAAATCCCAGCTCTGTCACGTTCCAGCTTGGAATTTGGGCAAATTACATCTCCAAGATCCACATTTCTCATCTGTGAAATTAAGATAACAATAGAACCTACTCCGAGGGCTGTTTTAAGTATGAAATGAGGACTATATGAAAGTACTTAATACTGTGCCTGGCATAAGTTATTATCTTAGCAACTTTGACATTATCTTTTAATATGAAATATGATCATCTTGTATATCAAAACCCACGTCTGAGCTTTGTGATCAGAGAGGAAAAGATATGGAAGAACCAAGACAAACTTTTCCTCTGCAAGAACTGACTGGTCTCATGTGACTATGCTGAAGTGCACCTATAAGCCAAAAAATACTACCATGCCTCCTTAGCCATAAATAGCAAGTTATGCCACTGTCTCATGAAATAGATGTTCTGTGACAGTGCACTACACTGGACCGCTTACAGTATAATTATAGACTGAAAAATCTGGAAGAGATCTTGAAGACCAGTGATTCTTAAGCTTTCATGTACAAACAGATCACCTGAGGAGCTTGAAAAAATGCAGGTTCTGATTCAGTTGGTCTGGGTGAAGGTCAAGATTCTGCGTTTCTGCCAGGCCCCTAGGTCTCCCACATGCTCCTAGTCTAGGGTCCATACTTAGAGTAACAAGGTTTCAGAGCACCTAGGTCATAAGACCAATACCCTCTTTTTCAGATGGGGAAACGGAGACCCACAGGGGTAGACTTAAGGTAATGAATGGGACAATGAGAAGTAGAGCCAAAGCTAAAACTAAGGTCCCCTATTGCCTGCTCCCCTGTCAGGGGCACTTTTGTACTTCCCCAGGTGGCAGCAGTCTCTTGCATCACGTGACACTCAGCAGTTGGCAAAACAACATTCTGTCATGTCCTTTTTCCATTTGTCAGCCACGGATAACAAAAGGCAGAGATTACTCCACTTGTTCATACTATTCTGGTTGGTGACTGCTAGTTAAACTGGAGCAAAAATTCAAATATGCTGACTCTTCTCCCAGAGTACCTTCCATTATATCACAGCACCTCTGTTGCTTCATTTTTAATGTTGGGAAAGCTCCGGGCTGGATATGATGATGGCCAACAACATAAGCCTTTATAAGGACTTTGGGGTCAATCTGCATAGGAGACCACACAGCAAAAACATGCAGGAATAGAAAGAGTCAGGTACCTCTCCTTTTTCTTTTTTCTATATTACAAGCAAGATTCTAGAGCCATTTTACAAGCCAAGCAATACCTTAAAGGTTATACACAAGCTGTTTCCTGGAGGTATGTTTTATTCCTAGGGAGCCTAAAATTAATGACAGCTCTTAGTAGGAAAGGTGGAAATGAAGTATCAAACTGTCAGGGAAAAGAAAATGTTTCCTTGGTAGGGCTGAGCTGCACAGTTTCTTAAAACAACTTCGTGGGAGAGATGGAAACTTAGCCCAAGTCGTAGCCTTATCACTGACTCTAGGTGACCTTGGATAGAGGCGTGTTTCTGCTTGTGCACATGTATGTATGTGCACATCACACACACTGTCTCCCTAGCTTCTCCATTTGTTCAGTGGCACACTCAGTTCATTTTATCATCCACCAAATCTCACAAATGTATTTTCAGGATGAGTAAAATGTTACCTGCAAGCCTCCCAGAAAATTCTGAAAGAGTTGGCCTTTTTCTTGATGTTACTTCTTTATTGGCTTTAGTCTCCAAGGTAGGGATTTGACACTTTTCTAGGTCTTTTCCATCATATGATTTGGATTCTAGGAAATAAATGATAAGAACTAGGAAGTCAGACTCACTCAGCTGCCAACGATTAAGGGAATTTGGGGCCTCTGCTTGTCAGGTGTAGATCCCAGGTGGAGCAACATATTTAGAGCTCCCAGTTGGCAAACACAGCCTTCCCCTTAAGCCACATCCCCTCTGCATAGTCTCAACTTGTTGGGATGCCTGGTTAGCCAGTAAGGTATCACTTATGTAAAATACCACTTTTAAACCACTCCATTTTTTTTCCTAAGGTGCAATTTGTACTACAGGCTCATCTGCTTTACCATATTCCATTGCTATCAATGAATTTCTTCATAAGAACAACGCAAACACAGAACTCATTGAATAAAGAGGGCTCTGGCTAGAGTGAAAATTAAGGTATGTTAGACAATGTCGCTCCATCTTCTGCTCAAATATCTTGGATAAATGAGGAATGATCTATCTGCTTTCAGTTTTCAAAACCATTGATTTTTGTTGCAATTAGGCAACAAAGAGCTAGACCAGGGAGGATCCTTTCTCTACTTTGAAAACAGCATTCAAGGATCCCAGCTGTTTTATTGACTTTCTCTAATTCCAAGAGTTGGGGGGAGGGGCGAATGTTCCTTGAGTCAGCATGCCATCATTGCTGGGTAAAGAAAAGAATGCTTCTGCGGTCTAGGGAAAGGTTTGCAGATGACCTCATGTGCAGATGGCTCAGGGTCCCCAAATGGTTTCTGGGTCCTCAACTTTCTATGTAATAAGAGCCATGGATATTTCTGAGCACAGTTTGACCTGCATTCTATTGATCTAAGCATTTGGCTAATCACTCTCTGCAATTAAATCCTTCTCCTTGCAATAAAGTTAATCTCTTCCCAGCACATAAAATCTGACCTCACAGCTTGAGGAGGAGAATTGCTGTTGTTTATGCTGCCATCTTGGGACCCAACAGCTTTATTCGGAAAAGCAACTCTTGGAGTTTGAGAAGTTATATTCCCCTCAAATATTAGAATGCTTTTCTTCACTTCTGGATGTGAAGCCCCACCTAGGCTGCCTTGTTTCTGCCTAGCCTCATTTCTTCTCGAGGACTCATCATGGAGTGTGAAGCATTAAACCTGCTTTTCCTCAGGGGACCTGCTCCTTTTGATTTCAAGGCCATTGGCACATATTTTGCAATTATTCTGTTTGTCAGTTTTTGTTCCAGTTTGAAGACGTTCATGTCTAATATATAATAATATCAGAAAATCCACAGTCTCCATCCTACCTTCCGTTTAAGCTTTCTAAGGGACTCCTCATTGCTTCTAAACAGATTCTGATTTTGTCTTTCTAAACAACATCAAAAGAGTCAGTAATTCATTTGGCAAATATTTATTGAGTAGCAAGTCACAACCCTGGCTGTCAAGATGTTTATGTTGTTATTGATAATATAGTCAATTTAAAAGGCAATGGATCAGAGCAGGTGTAGAGGGGATGGAGGGGAGAGGGCAGGCAACAGAACTATGAACTTTGTACACAGATGGCCTTGGGTTCCAGTCCCGGGTCTGCCAGATGCTAGTAGTGATACCTGGAGCAAGTCATAGATCTTCTCTAAGCATTGGATTCCTCTCATCTTTAAAAACAGAAAAAAAAAAAAAAAAAAAAAATAAAAACAGAGATGAAAGTGCCTACTTCTTTGGGTTATTGTGAGGATTAAATAATGTATATTAAAATGCCTGTAGCAATGCCCAGTGCATAGGAAGTAGGACTCGATAAATGTTAACTATAATTATAATAATTTTTTTTTTTGAGACAGAGTCTCGCTCTGTCACCCGGGCTGGAGTGCAGTGGTGCAATCTCGGCTCACTGCAACCTCCGCCTCCTGGGTTCAAGTGATTCTCCTGCCTCAGCCTCCCAGGTAGCTGGGACTACAGGAGTCGGCCACCATGCCCGGCTAATTTTTTTTTTTATTTCTAATAGAGATGGGGTTTCACCATGTTAGCCAGGATGGTCTTGATCTCCTGACCTTGTGATCCACCTGCCTCGGCCTCCCAAAGTGCTGGGATTACAGGCATGAGCCACTGCCGCCGACCGGTTAATTATATAATTATCACCTGATTTCCTCACGATAACCACATGAAGCAGGCACTGTTATTTCCCCCTACTTTGCAGATGGAAAAATCAAGGCCTAGAGAGGCAAAATAATTTGCCAAAAACCACATAGTTTGTAAATGGCAGGCTTAAACACAGGGATGCCTAACTTGGGCTTGTATTCCTTACCATTACACCAGGTGACTGGCTTAAGTTTCCTTTTATTTTTAGGAGCTGCACATGTCACAGGGCTTTGAAAGTTTAATTTGCTAGGTCTGCTAATGATGACTTAAATAAAACCACATGACTTAGCTAGAATATAATATTTTCAAATATTCATTCTATTGTGTTTTTTTCTCCTGATACCAAATATTTCTCTTAACATAAATAAATTTTATTAAATGCCTAATTAAAACTGGTTAGATTCTCACTTATAACAGTTCTCAGTTCTGAATTTAAATTTAATGATATGTTAAAATATTAATGACCTTTATCTTTAAAAATGTCTAAATTGTACTAAAGTTAACAAATGTGGCTGATAATCCCCAGCACTGTCTTAGAACATTCCCCAACATGAGGCATTTGCTAGGGCTTACGTAGTTCTAATGTTGGGTTTCAGACAGCACTGAGAAATACACGATGTAGGGAAATTTTACATACAATTGCCTGGGGATTTGATCTCCTAATACTTAAAAAGTGTTCTAATTTCAGCTAAATAATAGTAGCTGTAAAGCATTTAGATGTGGATGGCGTTAGGCATGTGCTCTATGGAATAAATATGTTTTGGAGAGAGAAGTAGCATTTGGAGCGTATGAAGGGAACAATTCATAAGCTAAATTTCACTCCTCCTCTCCCTGTGTATCCTGCTTTCTCTGACGTGAACATTCCTTATGGCTCTGGTTCCAGCTCCTTAAACATTTTATTAATGTTGATAGTGAGGACGGGAGTAAAATTTATCTGAAGCTTAGTTCTAATAGCCAGGTTGGACTCCTTCCAATTCCCCAGAAGTCCTGTGGGTTCAAAATACTTGCATAACTAACTAGTGCTGGCTTCTGAGCCTTGGGGCACAAGTTAAAGGCTTGATCTCCTTTTTTAATAAACATGTCCTTTGTGGGAAGACCTTGCTATATCCTTATCCCACCCCCACCAGGATTTGGAGTGTCCAAGATGAGGAAAAACTATTTACCAACCTGCTGACAAAACCCTACTTGTAGGAAATCCCATGTCTTATCTGGCTAAATAATTTGGACCATATGTTCAGGTCCCAGAGCTTGGGATTTTTCAGAACAAGCTGAAATGTGCCTATTTGCATCACCTGGGGATATTGAAATTCCAAGCACAAGTTCATTTTCACATAACTCATTATGCTCCCTTGGATTTGGTGCTTAATGTGAACTTTGACAACAGATGGAATGAGATGATGTTTCAGGAGCACTTACTAATTCTTTTGTGTTCACAAATACACACAAGTAGTGATAATATGCACTCAAATTTCCAAAGCCAGGCAGTGCCCTCAGGTATTCATTTGCCACCCCCCTGTTGAGTTCTTGGGTAGAATTTAATTATCCAACAAATTTGGAGATAGCTATGCCAGATGTTGGGTACTGACCCAGACATTTCCAATGGAAGGATCCGATGCATTCTAGAGAGAGCAGGGAAAGCAAATTTGGGAAATAAGACTCTGGATGTGAGAAAAGGAAGGGTGAAAATGGGACTAGAGCTTGAAATTTGTGGTGACTTCCTCAGAGTCAGATGTTACTCCTTAAGCTCCAAGAACCACTGGGTATTTGTGAGGGTCATTCAGGAAGGTCTGAGAATATCGCCTCCACCTCAGTTAGTCATAAAGAATCTCATCATTTGGACCCAGCCGAGGACACAGCTTTTGTCTGTTCACAATAAAAACAGAATTACCCCGTTGATTTGAATGACAGACACATGCAGCTGCTCCTCCCTTTCATTCCAGCATGGTTAAGTGGGGCCACTTGGAGCACTAGTTCATCTTCGAATTTGGGCTTAGCTCTGGAGAAGTTGTTATATTGCAGTTATAATTTGTTATTAATAAAATGTATTAATAGAATTATGATAATAGCCAACGTTAAGTGTGGATTCTGCACCAGGCACTGTGCTGAGAGCACTTGTACATCCCTTTCACTCTCATAGCACCCTTATTAAGTAGGTATTTGTAATATTCCCATTTTATGGGTGAGTGAATAAAGCTGTCTTTTAACATAAATGCCTAAGGTCCTACAGCCAATAAGAGGCAGAGGCAGACGGCCTGACCCCACAGCCTGTATATTCCCATCACCCTCAGCATGAACTGGATTTACTGATGGTGATTTCCCCATTCAAGGGCATCTGCTGTGCTCCAGTCTCCACTCAAAAGGTTATAGAGAGGCCCTATTTTTTTCTAGTTTTATTGTATATTTAACAGTTAAAATTGTGTATAAAGTATACAACTTGATTTGATGTATGTGCTATATTAGCCACAGTCAAATTAACATATATATCACCTCACATAGTTACCTTTTTTTCTGTGTATATATGGCAAGAACACTTAATATCTGCCCTCTCAGCAAATTTCAAGTCTACAATACAATAATGGTAACTATAGTCACATTGCTGTACATCAGATCTTCAGAACTTATTCATTTTGTCTGACTGAAGCTTTGTACCCTTTAACCAACATGGTCTCATTCCCTACCCCCTCAACCCCTGGTAACCACTATCCTACTCTGTTTTTATGTTTAACTATTTTAGATTCCACATATAAGTGGGATCATGCAATATTTGTCATTCTGCATCTGACTTATTTCACTTTGCATAATGTACTCCAGGTTCATCCATGTTGTTGCAAATGGCAGGATTTCCTTCCTTTTAAAGACTGAATGGTATCCCAGTGAATACACACATATATACATACGTGTACACACGTATGTATATATGTGTGTATTCACTGGGATACATATATATACACATGTATGTATATATGTGTGTATACACTGGGATATCATGTGTGTATATATGTACATGTATGTATATATGTGTGTATTTATATATAATACGTGTGTATATATATGTGTGTGTGTGTACACATATACCATATTTTCTTCATTCATCTGTTGACAGACATTTAGGTTGCTTCCATATCTGGATATTGGGAATGGTGTTGCAATGTACATGAGAATGTGGATCTCTCTTGGAGATCCTAATTTCACTTCCTTGGAGAGGCCCCTTATCTTGAACCCTTAGTCATTCCTACCCCATCCAAGCACAGTTAATTAGACTGAAGGGCAGGAGTACAGAAAATTAGCCAATCGATAGATGGGCTTATGACTTTTTATGTGACCTAGTCCCCCCCAACCCCCCAGAAAAACATTAGCTGAGTCTATCAGATTTCTTCTCTTGGGAGTTGAGACTAGAAGAAAATACCATCAGAGTATTTAGCTCTGAGAACTTAAGATGAAAGGAGACTATGAGATCAAGTCTGAGCTGTGAAGTAATGAGGCAGCAGTGACTATTAGGAAGCAGAGAAAATTCATTTGGTAGAGAGGGCATTAGAGAGTGCCCACCAAGAAGAAGAAGGGTCTTGAGGAAGAAAAGAAATAGCCAGCAGCCTGGGATGCCCCTAACCTTGATGCTATTCTGGTATCAGTGCACGGGGATCCTTACAATACACAGTTGTGAGGATGAAGTGAGATAATTTATATAAATTACCCAGTAGAATGCTTGATCCATAGATAGGTACTCAGTACAAGTCAGTAATATTATGTTTATTATTATTCAAAATTTTACTATAATTTATCTTCTATTTGGAAATTACAGAATATCCTCTCATTTCCAGTTTATCAAGATGCATGGAGCTAGAGCTATAAAAAGCCATATTCCTCCTTTCATTGTTGAATTGGCTTCCTTAATTGTTATAATAATTCAAATTTCAGCTTATGATTATCTTCTTAGGTTTTTTTTCGGGTCGATTCCACACCCACTAATGAACTATCGTGTTGAGCAATGGGAGAGCTATTCCCATAATCTGTTTCCCTCCAATCCCCCTTCTGATGCTAATGAGAAGTACCATGGAGACATCAGCCATTAGTATACATACGCTGGTATAAATCATGGACTATGGATCATTGAGCATCTTTGTTGTAAAACAAATGGCCTGTGGTCAGTTAATCATACAAAGAAACATCTCCAGGGCCTCCTGGCTTTATTCATAACCCCTAAATTCATTTGCAGTTTTATAAACAGAACATCTGTTAAAATATGCAGAAATTACAATCATAGTCATTAGCAGAGAGCTATATAGCTTTGGCAGATTTTTTCCTAAGCTTTTGATGGTGATCTCCTCTATCTGTGATTTGTGCTTCATTCCCAGTCTTGCTGAATCTCTTTTGTTCACCTCTGTTCTTTTGGGTTGCAGCACTTTTAACCCAAGGCTCATGAGTGGACATGTGTTGCCTCAGGCGGGATTGGCACCATGCCATTGTGCAGCATGGCAGAGTGACTGTAGCCTGTCGATACCTCCTTACAAAACTGTATATTTTGGGTGTGCAATATGCATATCTTCCAGCAGCCAGAAGCTGAGAAACCCTAATTGGTTTCACACCTCTTTTACTGACCTTGGACTCTTACAGTACTGGCATTTAACCAAAAGTAAATAGAGCTCCCCACTACCACCAGCAGCAGCCCAAATCTTTCATATTCATTCTCTGTCTTTCTGTTAAAAACTGTACTGTGTTAACAATTTAAATTAGGCTAGTGCAAATAACATCTAAGTCAAAGACAAGGAGAAATATGTTCATTGCTAGAAAACAAGATTTGCTCTAAGAACCTAAATTGGCCTCCTCATTGTTTAGTGAAGAAATCATTACTCCATGTAAGAACTGGGGAGTAAGGAAACTTTCTTTGGCCATTGCTTTGCTCTGGCTGTCCTGGAATGGGAATCAGAGGACATTTTCTACAGAAATTAAAAAGTCACCTCAGAGTATCCAGTGTATCTGTCACCTATTTATATATATATGTTTTATAAATTCCCAGAGTCACTCTGGTTGAGCCTGACTAGATCCTTTTAAACTGGCTCACAAGGAAAAAGAAGACAGAAGTGAAATGACTAAGATAGCAAACTCTGAGGTCAGACAGACATGGACCTGATTCCCAGATCTACTGTTTGTTAGCTGTATACCCTGGAGAAAGTTAATTCCTAAAGCTACAATTCCCTTCTATAATATTAGTGCCTACCTCATCAACTTATTGATAGGATTCAAAGAGATAATCCAAGCAAAGCACCTCGCTATGCCTGGAGCATTGTTAAGTGCTGAGTCAATATTAGTTGCTACTGTTGATAATTTTGTTTGTTCTCAGTATTAAAGCACAGTTAGATTATGTTAGGTGTTGATTTTTATCATCAGTAAAACATTTTTTTTATAAAGTACTTATATGATTTAAATGATAGCATTCATTTGTCTAAGAATAATCTAAGCTCCTGCTCTAGGCTCAGTATGCTGGTGAGTGTTGCATGGTGTGTGAAGATTTATCTTCTGAATATGCCTATCAATGGGTACAAATCATCTTAGAATGTATTACAGAGAAGATCCAAAGCAAATACTGTGGAAGCTGTGGATTAGAGAAATAAATTACCAGCTGGGGAAGGCTTCATCAGGGGAAGGTTGGGGAAGTCAGGGTTATAGCAGGCTTGACAGATCTCCAGTGATATGTGAAGGGAGAGAAGAGGGTAAGTCTCCTTGGAAGATGAAAAACAAAATGAGGCAAGCAAGTGAAAAAAAATGGGATAAAGTAGACAAGGAAAGGGCCAATTTGCCTTCTGGGGGAATGAAAAAGAATTAGAGGGTAAAAGCCAATTAGAGGCTCAAAACCAGACTCACCAAGTCCCTGAAGAGACTAGGGATGAAAATGGAAAGCTCCTGAGAAGGAGACTAAAAATATGACAAATGCCTGTCTCGGATGGAGTAGTTACAGGAAGGGAGACTCTGAAAGGAGATTGACGGCTTGTCTGTCTATTTCTCAGCCTGTACCTGAGACAAGTTCCAGTTTTCTGCCATATTCATGGCACTTACTGGCACTTGTGGCTGCACAGCTCCCTGCCAACCTCTGAACTCCAGGAGCTAAGCCAGCTGTCTTTAGGCAGCCGCTTTCTTGTTTTCAAAAGGAAAATTGCAGTTGTGCGTTGGAGTCCTGAGCCCCAATTAACATGTCAGGCTCTGAAACAAACAAATACAGATAACAAAGAGGGAGATAATGTTTTAAAATTAGGTTCTCAGGAGTCCCCCATTAATTTGGAGCTCGCCAGACAGTTACTGCATGTTCAATAAATACCATTTGATGACAATAATGTGCTTAGCTGCTGGTAGTCGGAGATGCCTGGTTGATAGGTCTCTTTAAGCGTGAGGTTACAAATACACCTTGTTATATCATACTCAGCACAGATCCAGTGTCTTTCAGCTTTACAGCTTTTGTGAGTATTAATCCCTCCAGAGGCCAGAAAGATGGGTGTTATCATCCTTCTGCTGAAAATAAAAGAAAGCAGGCAAGTTGGTTTGAAAAATCCAGATGGTGAGTTCAGGATACATGGACTCACTGTATAATGTTCAATACACACAAAACCACTTCATAATCAAATACACTATGTAAATATCCAGAGGTTGTTTAGTGGGGTAGCTTGTGGAAATGAAAAAATTAGCAATAGTGGCATGGATTTTTTAAAAAGCAATTATTTGCTTTATGTGATGACAAGAATCCACAGATGGTGCATCCTTACGTTCTTGAGTGTCTTGAAAGCTAAAGCAGGATTGTAGTCACACTACAAATAATAGCTGAAAGGGGTTATGTGAGAGCCCTTTATTCTGCTGATTGCAATGGAACAGGGCTTGTTATTGTATGGATCATGGTGGAGCACTTTCATGCTGTGAGGACACAGTGGGAACGTTGGGAGCTAACAAACGGTCAACTCCCCAAACTTTTGGAAGAGTTTAGCTGATATGCTACTTCCACCTTAAAAGGTGAAGAACTTATGGGATGGGGTCACAGGCTGGTGAAATCAAACTGATTCTTCCCATTGCCAATGGTGGTATATTAAGTCACTCTCACTACTATAAAAGTTCAGAGTGTACCTTAATTAGTAGCAGTAATCACGAGGTGATGGTACACACTAGGAATCAATGGCCTAACTAAGAAAAAAACGTGTGCTTCCTGGCCAGACTTAGAAGCTACAAAACAAATAAAGATTTTTGGCAGTGGTAAATGGGAACAGAGGCTTCCTAAATTTGGCTTGATTGTTTCCTTGTCTACCCTAGGTTTGTAAATAGGACTTCCCAAATTGTACATTTGTTCATTCAGCAAATCCGTATTAATCATCAATTATGAGCCAGGTCCTCTGCTAGGTATTTGTGTTGGAGAAATAGTATATTCTGTGGCTTATCTTTAGCTTAAAGATCTTGTCTTATTTGCCTTTCCTTTCCTCAGGGCCCTTGGCACAGTATATGGCACATGGTAGGCACTCTGTGAGTGTAAATTAAAAGAAGAAGAATGTTTTGCCATTTGTAGCTACTAGAGCAGTCAGATGCCAAGGAAGTGGTGTTCTATCTCATAATAACTTAAATTTATCACTTGGTAAAAATTGCATTGCACATAGTCAGCCCAGGTGGGTGGTTTTAAGTTCTGCTCACTCTATCCTTTGTGATGACTTCTGTTTGTGATGACTCGAGGAGCAGATATGTATACACTTCGACATATGGGAGCACACATGGATCCATCATTAAGATACCCTTTGTTTTTTTTTTCATGGCCCAACTGGATAAGAAGAAGACGCCACTGCATTTAAAAATCCCCCTCAAATGTCAGATCATTGCAATGGCGTTTTTATATGGGTGTTATCTGTTGGTGTACCATTGTTTGAGTCAGCAGCAACACACTGAATGCCTACAGTGGAAGAGGTGAAACAGAGATGCTTATTAGGCAGTAACTAGGCAGCTGAGTTCAATAGTGGAATGCAAAGTGACAAAAAGTAGGGATAGTCTATATGCAGGCATGTTTACACCCAGTTGAGCATAGATTAAAAATGTGCATAGATAAAAATGATAGTCACTAATGATAACAAAGAATTTATCATGTGCCTGATACTATGCTGGTCATTTTATGTGCGTTTTTCCATCTAATCTTCCATTTTTTAGTCATGCAAATTGACTTTTTCAGCTTTGAGACAAAACAGTTTGTATTTAAGTTGCACAACCTGATGTTTTGATATACTATACCTAGTAAAATGAGTCCACAATCAAGCTAATTAACATATCTATCACGTCACATGGTTATGTTTTGTGTTTTTTTCTTGTTTTGTGCATATGTGATGAGAATAACATTTACTCTTAGCAAATTTCAAGTATATAACACATTACTAACTGTAGTCACCATACTGTATATTAGGTCTCTGGAATTTATTAGGCCAACAGCTCCCAAATACCTCACTCCTCAACCACTGGTAACCACCCTTCTACTCTGTTTCTATGAGTTCAACTTTTTCAGATTTCCCATATAAGTGAGATCATACTGTGTTTGTCTTTCTGTGTGTGGTTCATTTCATTTAGCGTAATGTATTAGGTTCTTCCATGTGGTCGCAAATGGGAAGGTTTCCTTTTTTAAGGCTGAATAATATTTCATTTTGCATGCATACTACATTTTCTTTATTAATCTGTTGATAGACACTTAAGTTGTTTCTATATCTTGGCTATTGTGAATAATGCTGCAATTCATATGGAAGTTTACATATCTCTTCATTGGATATATACCCAGAAGTGGGAGCCTATCTAATCTCCTTAACAGTCCTTATGAGGTGGGTACTTTCACCAACCCTATTTTATAGATAAAGAAACTGATAACCTGCTTATGACCATGCAACTAAGAACCCATTTTCTTAATCACTACACTAAATTGCTGTGTAAACATTTAACATAATGTGATTAAGAAATTATTTCTTCTTTGCCCCCATATTTTCATTTTGCACAAAAAAGTAGGGTGCAGGAGGAAGAAACCACTATTTGTTGTCTTGGTTTTCCTGTTTTAGAAATTAGTCCAGTCCCATTTGATTGCCTCCCAGTGGAACCAATAAATTGGATGAGTCAGTGGTTCTGGAAAAAATTCTTAAAATAAAACTGCACCATATTAATATGATTAGTCATATCACTAAAATAGAGACAATTCATAAGGACTGTTTTCAAAACCCTAAGTAAAAACATAAACCAATAGGATGTGCAAACAGTTGGTAATGGCATTTGGTATTGAAGGAAATCATTTGTGCAGTTACCTTTGATTCAAACCAAATTGGAAGCAAATATCAGCTCTTTTTTCCATGTTTTTCTGGGCTTACTCAACTGTACAATTATTGGAGTTATATGCGCATTTCTGAGAAGCTCTGTACTTGTCTATTTAGTCAGAACTAAAAAGGAAGTGGGCATTCATAGCAACCCATTTTATTTATAGCTCTGCTTTGGCAGTTTATTGTACGTATAGTCGCTTGTTAGCATAAGTTAAAAGCTATTACACTTTGATTACAACGATCATTAGGTAAAGTTATCTGAATAAGCTTGGGTCTCCACTGACAAATGAAAGATGTAAATTTCTCACACACTTTCAATGAGTGATTAGTACAGACCTACCATTTGCTCTGCAAAGTTAAAGATTATTTTGTTTACTAACATGACTAAATAAAAGAAGATCAATTTCAGTTCAAGTAGGAAATTGATTATCGTTGACTAAAGAAGACTGAAGACCTTCATAAAGAGTATCAAACTATTTTTCCAAGCTAAGCTGTAGTCATTAGCCATGTGCAGATATCTTTCTTCGGTCACAATCCTACTTGTGAAGTTAAGATAAAGGCCAATTTTATTGGTCTTTGGGGATGGAGAGTTATTGGACAGAGTCAAACTAAGTCTTTTTTCTATTGTAGCATTTCTCAAAAAGTGTTCAGAATTTCCTGAGACATGTGTCAAAATGAAATTTCTGAGCTCTACTCAGTATCTACTGAATCAATGTCTAGGCATGGTCGCCTAGAAAGCTGCATCTAGTGAATCTGACTAAGTGTGGGGACCACTGAGCAAACTGGTCTCCCTGTGTTTAGACACCTCAGCCCTTACCTTTGTCTCAGCATTGTAGTTGCAGCTCACTATAACCCTAGAGACAGGGAACTGAATTCTTTTGGCTCTGTTGCCCACTCTTAGGTCCTTTATACTCTCCTTATTTCTAACCCTAAACATGTATCAGCTGATTTAAAAATTCCACTTGGGAATAGGCAGCAATATTGGGTGATAGGAACTCAGTCTCTAGAGTCAGACTGCCTGGGTTTCAGTCCCAGCTCAGCTATTTATATCTTTATATGCAGTTGAGCATATATGCTCTTGGCCAAGCTGTTGTGTGATCTTAACATCCATAAGCTTCAATTTCCTTAATTGTGAAATTAGGATAACAATAACAACTGACTTAACAAGGTTATAGGGATTAAATAAGTGACTTAAATGAATTAGTACTTGGATCCACTCTTATTTACAATTACTCCTTTTGTTATTTCATCTACTCATGTGACTTGAAATAGTATCTATATGTCAACAACTCTCAAATTCATGTTTTTAGTCCAGTCCTGAATTCCAGATTTAATTATGCTACTGCTGCTTCAAAATTTCTATTTGGATGTCAACTGAACTCCTATTCATCTCCTGAACAAACTTTTTTCACCTACAACTGTCCCTTCCTCAGTTGATAACAACTTCATCCTGCTAGTTCTTCAGGCCAAAAACTTTGCAGTCATTCTTTTTTTTTTTTTTTTTTTTTTTTTTTTTTTTTTTTTTTGAGATGGAGTCTTGCTCTGTCGCCTAGGCTGGAGTGCCGTGGCTGGATCTCGGCTCACTGCAAGCTCCGCCTCCTGGGTTTATGCCGTTCTCCTGCCTCAGCCTCCTGAGTAGCTGGGACTACAGGCGCCCGCCACCTCGCCCGGCTAGTTTTTTGTATTTTTTTAGTAGAGACGGGGTTTCACCGTGTTAGCCAGGATGGTCTCAATCTCCTGACCTCGTGATCCACCCGTCTCGGCCTCCCAAAGTGCTGGGATTACAGGCAGTCATTCTTTATTCACACTCCACATGCATCAGAAAATCATATTGGCTCTGTTTTTAAAATCTACCCTGAATCTAATCTTTTTATATCACTTCCACTGCTACCATACTGATGCAAACAAGTATCTAACGTACATTGTTGTAGCAGTTCCCTGCTTCCACTTTTACCACTGACCCCCAAGTCTCTTCTCCACACAGTAGTCATATTGATTCCTATAAAAAATTAGGTCAGATCATGTCACTCTTCTGGTCAAAATCTTTCAATGATTCCCCACCTCACCCAGTGTAAAAACAGGGCCCTTATGATGGCCTGCAAGACCCTACATCATCTGTCCTGTGGTTTATTCTCTAACCTCACTTCCTACTGCTTTCTGCCTGTCCCATAGCCTTCTTGCTGCTGCTTGAACTCCTCAGTCCTGAAGGCCTTAGGATTGGCAGTTTCTTCTAGCTGGGCTGCTCTTCTTCCAGACATCTGCATAGCCAATTTCCTTACTTCTTCAAGTCTTTAAGTATTGTCTTTTCAATGAAGCCTTTCTTGAGTACCTATTTGAAATTGCAGTCCCCTTGCACCTTTAGCCTTTCTGATCTGCCTTAACCTATTCTACTGCTTCCCCATAGTCACCTTCTAACATACTACATACTTTACTTATTTATTGTTTGTTACATATCTCCCTCCACCAGAATCTGTCTCAAAAGGACACTTGTTTGTTTTGTTCATTGTTATACTCCCAACATCCTGGAATAGTTCTTGGTATATAGTAAGTGGTGGTCAACTACATGTTGAATGGATGAATGCATGAACAATGTGGCATTGACTTAGAAGATAGTTTATAATTTCCCACAGGTTTTTGGCTGGGCTCTTCAACTATTAAACATTTTGTCACTGTATTGGCCAGGCATTTTTTGGTTAAACAGGCTAAAAATTTCTACTAAAAATTTACTTCATCAAAAATTAGGCACACACACCTTAAAAGTTCTAAAGAGCACTAGTCTTGGGTAAGGCTTGATCTAGAGCCTAGCTATGTCACCGGGTTCAGTTGTCTCTGTCCTCTGATTTCTATGTAGACCCGCAGCTGTTCCAGCCTCTCTGTGGTGGAAAACTGTCTGCCATAGTGCAGGGCTCCACATCTCCTTAAATCCTTAGGAAACATCTCCTAACATCTCTTTAGCTCTGTTTGGATTCTGTTCTTATTCCTAAATCTATTCCCTATATTCAGTAAGATGGAATACCTGATGAATTAGGCCAATTAAGGCCTCACTCTCATGTGGAGGGAGGAATCAGCACCTCTCAAATTTTACTTGAGGATAAGAAAAGGGAAAGTCAGGGGATTATTGGCAAAAGAAGAAAAGAATGGGTTGCTGGGAGACAGCCAGTGGTCTGGTATAATAAATAGTAGTGAGTGTACGCTTATTAAGTTAAATATGGTAGCATAAGGTTTGGGGATTCAAGCCAAAATAACATATGGAAGAACTGATGGATTTCTTCATTCATTCAAGAAGTGGAATAGCATCTGCAAAAGCACAGAGGTATGAAAATGTTTGACATGTTTGGAGAGCTTTGAGGAGTGAGTGTGAAGAGAGTAAAAGTAATATGTTGGAATCTTCTCAATGTAGCAATGAAAGTCTGGACCCAACTCTCATTGGTCCAAGTTGGATTTTTTTTTTTAATGCCTGAACCAATCACTGTTGCCAGGGGCAGGGAATATGCCAATTAGCTCAGGCCTTTAAGCTGTACAGACATACACGCACACGTGTACACACCACACACACACACAGACAGATAGCAGATTGGACTGAAAAATGAAAAATAATATTTTCTTAATAGAAACAGGGGAAATTGACACTGAAGAGGTATAAGAAGCAGAAAAAGATTGGCAAAATATCTCAGAATAGACCAATGGACTAAGATATAACAGCATGATAGTTATATGACATTGAACGTGGTGCTAAGGTAAGATATGGTGTGATAGTCGTAAAATTCCCTGCCACTTTTCAAAAAGACCCGCACCATTCTACTCCTTACTTTTTGTGTTATATATATGTCCTTCCAAAGGACACAGTAGAGAAACAGTTCCTAAAAGACAGGTGACTGGGCATAGTTGAGTCCTTCCTTTGCAGGTAGCCTCTCTTTACCTTGTCTTCTTTTTCATCTTCCTTTGGGGTGTTTTGAATGGAGGAAAAGACAGCCTAAAACTTGACGAATTTGCAGCATGGGTTGTGACTTTTGTCCTTTCTGCTCCACTCGTGTATCTACTCTACTATAGTTCAGAATTAAAATGTGAAGGTCTGACTCTTCCTCAAGAGTTCATTTTATTCTGCTCCCAAAACACTATCCCACTTACTTCCTCCTCTCTTCAATGCTAAATGGAATGTGGACAATCATAATATGATGCTTCACTCTTCTTGCCATTGTAGGATTTTCAGAGAAGAAAATCTAGCTGTCTGAGGCAAGAGAAAGAAAGTGTGAGGTTTATCACAGGCGGATTTATCTTTGGGAGGGATATTAGGCAGTGCTGCCTTATGGCTCAGTGCAGGTGTGCTCATAGGTGAAGACAGACATTGGGGTATCTTTCTGTACTTGTTCCAAGGCCCCATCGTATGCTCATCCCCCTTTGTGCACTGATCTCTGTTGCCTTGCTGGCATAATTAAGCACTCCCAATGCTACTGCCCCAGTTTCTAGTCTGTGGGTAGAAAGAGCTGCCCTCACCAGTGCCAGCCCCCCAGCATGTTCCCTCATTAAATCATGCATATGCTAATGAAGTGTGAAAATCAGCCAAATAACAACTCTTTCTAATCACTTAAGGTCCCAAGAGCAAAGGGCTTTTTTTTTTTTTTTCCTCCTGTTCTCTTAATTTTGGGGTGGTTGTTATGATTTTCAAGCCAATCGGAAGCACAATTCTCTGGTGTTTCTCCTCTCTCAGTTCCCTTCCACAGAAATGAGGGTAATTGGCATTTTCACTTCTACCTCAAGTGAGAAGAGTCTTCAGGAAAACCAGTGACCCACTGTGCCCTTTTCATTTGCATCTGGGGCTGGATAATCCCTAGTTTTACATTCATACACAGAGCAGTCCCGAAGGGCAATTAACTAGACTACCTTATTTCCTGCCCCCTGGAGGGCTAGTGTTTGAGAACATTTCCCCCAGAGATGGGGCATGTCAAGGCCCTTGTGTTGTGATTACATTTTACCTCTGCATTTCAGTCAACTTCCCTGAGACTTTGCCCCTCTACCCATTATCCTTGCAGACCTAGTAATGTTCTCTGTCTCCCTGATCTGGCCCCTGCCTGCCTGACCATCTGCTACATCTGGCCATTTGCACATATCTCTTTTCTCTTCTTGGAAAGCTTCATCCACAGACATTCTTATGTCTGGCCTCTTTTTATCTTTCACATTTAGGCTCAGTTGTCACTCCTCAGAGAGGCCAGCCCTGACTACCTATTTAATATTAAATCCAATCCATTATCATTATCTTATACCACCTCCTCTTTATTCCCTTCAAAGCCCCCATCACTGATACAGTCCTATTTCTTAGATGTATTGCCTTAGATGTATCCCTTGAGGATGTATCCCTTGAGGGCAGGGACCATGCCCGTGACTGTGTCGTTGACCAAAACATCACCAGGCACATAGTAAATGCTCAGTAAATGTCTTTGTGTAAATCAACAGTGTTTTCTGAGTACCTTTGAGTGATTTTCATGTTGCAGTATAAGGTTTTATTTGGCTGTTTCACCTGAGACTGTTTGCTCTAAAGATTTTGTTATATTTTTGTATTTATATTTGCTTTTCTATATTAAGAAATATAGAAAATTTTTTATAATAATGATAATTATTTTTATAATAATAATGATAGCTATATTATTAATACTGACCATGTTACTCAATTCTATAATCATTGATGATAGTGAACATGTTACTGAAAGTTTTATGGAGAGACTGAAGGGGTTATGTCACATACCCAGCATCTTTTTTCTTTTCCAAGTCTTACCCATTTGCCCCCCCAAGTTTTGGTTATTTTCTCTTTCCTTTTCACCCATGTATTCGCTCAGAAATCCTCCTTCCTCCTCTTTTATCAAGACACAATCAGCTGTTGCCCTCAGATTCCACCTTACAGAGCAAAACAAAAGCCTCACAGTGATCTCAACAGTGGCCACCTTTTGTTCCTGGAGCACGCTCCTTAGGGACCTGAGTTCATTCCAACATATTTGAATGAATAAATCACTGCATAGATGTTATCTTGGTCCCAATTGATCTGAGCCCTTCTTTCATTTTATTCATTTATTCAACAAATATTTACCAATGTTTATGCCAGGTGCTGGGGTACAACAGTGAGCAAGATTGATTTACTGATGCTAAGGCCTCTGGAAGAAACTGAGAGGGATGAATGAATTTAGAGGTCTATGTGAGTCAAAACCCCAAAGCAGAGAGTTTTGTTTCTGTTGTTGCAGGGTGTTTAATTATAACCCAAAGGATTATATTTAAAGAGTACCCTTCACCATATATATATACACACACACACACACACATTTGTGTGTGTGTGTGTGTGTGTGTGTGTGGTTGTTGTTGTTGAGATAGAGCCTTGCTCTGTCGCCCAGGCTGGAATGCAATGATGTACCATCTCGGCTCACTGCAACATCTGCTTCCTGGGTTCAAGTGATTCTCCTGCCTCAGCCTCCCAAGTAGCTGGGATTACAGGCATGCACCACCACGCCCGGCTAATATTTGTATTTTTAGTAGCGATGGAGTTTTGTCACGTTGGCCAGGCTGGTCTTGAACTCCTGGCCTCAAGTGATCTGCCCACCTCGGCCTCCCAAAAGTACTGGAAGGCATGAGCTACCGTGCCCAGCCTCACCGTAGATTTTTAAAGTAGTTTTCCAAATTACTTAATGTTAAGATTGTAGGTTGCTCTGTCCAACCTAAACCTCCCGACTTTGGAGGTTACTGTTCCCCCCACTTTTTTTTTCTTTAAACCAGGGTGTGCTAAAGAAAAAACAAAATGTGGTTGGTGAGTGTGGAATTTACCATTATCTCCAAAATTTGGGCAGAGAAGATTGAAGCTGAGCTGTATTTTTTGGAGTCCTTAACAGGGATTTTTTTTTCTTCCTCCTCCAAGACAAAATATAGCTAGACTCAGAAGACACTATGTAGCCGAACCACATGAGAAAACTGGAGGCAACTTGCACAAACATCACACAATAGCCTGGAGGAGATAGAGAGAGGGATTCTCATTTCCAGCTGGAAAATCAGGCTTCCACTAAGCCTGCTCAGTTTTGACTTTGCCTCTGAAAGCAGACACGAGAAAGATATTTGTCACTCAACTCCTTAACTATAAGTAGAGAGAGAGAGAAATTTAAAAGCCAAAGATGCAGTGTTTCATTGAAGCAGCATGTTATTATCACACCTGTTAAGATTTGAGCCTAAAGAAAGAAAGAATAGGCCAGACATGGTGGCTCATGCCTGTAATCCCAGCACTTTGGGAGTCTGAGGTGGGTGGATCACCTGAGGTCAGGAGTTCGAGACTAGTCTGACCAACATGGTGAAACCCCATCTTTACTAAAAATACAAAACTTATCCAGGCCTACTAGTGTGCGCCTGTAGTCCCAGGTACTCAGGAGGCCGAGGCAAGATAATCACTTGAATCTGGGAAGCAAAGGTTGCAGTGAGCTGAGATCACCCCATTGCATTCCAGCCTGGGTGACACAGTGAGACTCCATCTCAAGAAGAAAGAGAAAAGAAGACAAGAGAGAAGGGGGAGGGGAGAGGCAATAGGGGAGGAGAAAAGAGAGGAGAGGAGAAGAGAAGAGAAGAGCTCTGGTGGCCCAAGATCTGAACTCTCCCTACAGAAGGCTTTTGTTCAGCCAGTTAAAATATTTTAAATGAGTTGCCAATATTTGAAAAACATATAATTTTTAAATGTTAAAAAAATCTATATATCTATCTTCCCTTGACAAATTTGATCCTGTGGCCACAGTGTATACATACAGCCTTCATGGCCACAGTTAGCTGGGGTTGGCCAATAGTGATCGCCCTGTAGATCCTGTAGGAGTATTCCAGGCTGCCATATTTCCCTTCCAGTCTGTTCCCCTCATGGAGATTATCTGCCTGGCATCTGAATTTGCAACCCTCAACAAAGGCCATGGCAAGGAAAATAAAAGGCAGTTGTAAGCACTATTTTTGTGTGTGTTTGATTTTTGACAAATCTAAAGTTAAAATCCCACATCTGCTACTAAAGATCCACATGGCCATAAGAAAATCTGTGCTTCAGTTTTTTATCTGTAAAATAGGGATTTATTATGAAAAATGAACAAGATAAACCCTAAAGCGTTATGCATTCGACTGGAATTATTATAAGCATAGATAACAAGAGTTGTCGTTAGCTTCATTATAAAGAAAAGCTTCCTGAGATGATTGAATTAAAGAAAATTTTAGAGGCCTCACCTTTTTATGGCATTCAGGAGACTTTGTCTTTCTCTAAAGATTGATCTGTAATAAAAAGGAACTTGCTAGATTACATCATAACCAAATGTGTCTTCATTTTTTCCCCTACCAGTTTGGGAGGTTGTGGGGAGAGCCAGAGAGAATCAAACCAATATCATCTCTTTCCAAATGATACCAAGAAGGATTAATATAGTCAAAGGACTAAAAGAGCTATAAATTAAGAGCTCAGAGAAAGCAGAGGGCAATGTAAATGTCTTAAATTATCTGGAAGTAACCTGGCCCCCATGAACGGTGCTTCAGTGATAGTTGGTGGTTGTCAGGAGGCCCAGGTGGGTACAGCCAGGGGTTTCAGGAAGTGGCAGCATCTGTCTTCCTTATCAGGATGTGGGATAATCAGGAAGGTGCCAACTTCATAATTGGCACCTGGGTGACTGTCTCCAGGAGCACTTCACTTGGCAGCCTGGGTGAACCACGATAATTCATTTAAAGTAGTGTTTCCTGATGTGTGTATCACAGAAAAGTGGGGTGGCGGACAGTGTCTAGAGTTATCCTAAAGCTCAGAAATGACCCTTGAAATGAGTCCTTCTTAATAGTATCCTACATATCTTGAGTGATTCTTTTTTTCCTTCGGTTTATTATAGTTGTATTGATATATAGTAATTGTTCATATTTATGGGGTACATGTGATATTTTGATACATGCATACAATGTGTAATCATCATATCAGGGTAACTTGGGATATCCATTACCTCAAAGATTTATTATTCCTTCATGTTGAGAAGATTCCAAATCTTCTCTTTTAGCTATTTTTAAATATACAATAAATTATTGATAACTATACTCACCCTACCATGATGTTGAACACTAGAACGTATTTCTTCTATCTGACTATATTTTTGTACCCATTAATCCACCTCTCTTTATTATCCCTTCCCCTATGCCCTTCCCAACCTCTGGTACCTGCCACTCTACTATCTACCTCCATGAGATCAACTTTTTTAGCTCCCACATATCAGTAAGAACATGCACATATCACTATTTCTTGATATATACATTTAATATATTTCTATTAACTCCTCACTGTGAAAAATAAGGATTTACTTCCATAACTTATCCAACTTTTTAAAAATTACTCCATTCGGATTTTTACTAGTTATTATTTTAGTTCTGTTGCTTGCCTTTGTAGCTTTAAATGTCACTGTGAAACTTCTATTTCTTATTTCACCAACTTAAGCTATTAAGTTGTTTTGGTTTTTGTTTCTTTGTTTTTGAGACAGGGTCTCACTCTGTTGCCCAGGCTGGAGTGCAGTGGTGCATTCAAAGCTCACTGCAGCCTCCACCTCCTGGGCTCAAGTGATCCTCCTACCTCAGCCTCCCACATACCAGGGACTACAGGTGTGCACCACCATGCCCAGCTAATTTTTGTGTTTTTTGTAGAGACAGGGTTTCACTATGTTGCCCAAGCTGGTCTTGAACTCCTGGGCTCAAGCAATCTGCCTGCCTCGGCCTCCCAGAGTGCTCGGGTTACAGGCATGATACACCGTGTCCGGTCAGCTATTTTATCTTGACTTCCCACTGTGTTAGAGGGGAATGTTAGCTCCCATTTCATTCCTCCCTTTCTATACTCTTCTCCTTTTATATCGTCAGGGTTGACTATGCTTATATTCTGTTTTGTAACCACTATTAAGGTTGAGGGTTTATTCAATGAGTTATCTCTTAAAGTTGAAAAGCAATAAATAATAATTAAACAATTTACTTTTTATTTATTGCTAAGTAAAATAGAGTGCTATGATTGCACTTTATTCTCCATGAGTATGATGCACTCTTGGGTGATTTTATTTTCTATTTGCTTTTTTTGTTTGCAATCATACAGTCCAAAAGTTGATTCTTCTTCTCTTTTATTCCTTTGTAAATTTGTGTCTAACTTATGTATGTCTAATCCTACAATTTAATGATTTTGACAAGTCAAGTATGTCTGATTCTGAACTCACCAGGAAACTGATATTCTGTAAAGTTAACATCATAGAACCTTCTTTTCTGATGTGGAAATATTTATTTAACTAGAAAAATAAACAATGTTTTAAAATCAACAGGGCAGTAATTCTTCTGAAGAGCTGAGATCCAGACAAAAAGAAATTGTATTGGTATGTTTGCGAACTTGAACTAGCACTTTTAATAGTACATTTAAGACCAACCTATAGAGTGTATATGTTAATATTATATACATTATAGATTTAGAATTCCAGTGCTAATTGATATTCATTCTGATTTACTATTATGAGAAGGTGTGATACTTACTAAAGGTGTGAATAGGATAAATAAGATTGTAGTGGGGTAAAAATATCTAATCATCCCAAGGAATATTGTGTTGAATCAATTTTCCCATCAGTGTTATAAGAGCCAACATATTTCTTAATCAAAATAGATCCAGAAGAATTTTCATTCACAGCAATTTTTTAGGTGATATGGAAACATCCTTGACTTTAAAATAATAACTACATTTATTTTTTAAATACGTCAGAATCCAATCCAGTCATTTAGAGGACTGAGGCTGTCCTCTTCTCGCACTTTTAGTTGTGACTACATTTTTGTTTTGTTTTGTTTCTATAGCTGTTTACTAAGAAAACCTTTGCACATCATGCATGCTATTTACAGAAAAAACTAGAAGTTGGAGACAATTTTGGGGAAAAATAGGCTGAAACATTCAATGTTATTATTTACAATTAAAGAAGGAAAGGGTAAAATGTTAACCAGCTGAGGTTCTTTTTATTGCATAAGATTTTGGAGTACTCCGATCAATCCTTCACCATTTCAGTGCTGCTGCTTCCTTTGTGTGCCAAGTTTTATAGGTCTGGGAATTACCTGCTAACCTCCTATAGACAGGTACACACAGAAAGATATATACATACTCCTATCTTCCTTGATATTCTAATGTGATAAGTTAATAATGTCATTCTCCGAGGCAGAAGCACAGCCTTCTTGCTCCTCCTATCCTCCTCATCAGACAGTAGCAAAATTTCTGCAGTGCTCTAGGGTGGAATTGATATTTAGTGATTCAAGTCCTTGTTCCTCAGAGGCTTCATTTCCAGTTCATGGGAAATTCTCATAACATCTGTCAGAGACTTGCAAATGCGTCGTCTGCAATCTTGTATCTGTTGACTATTGCAAAGATAAGCATCCACCTCCAAGAAGTTCCTTTTGGGTGCTTTGTGTTAGAGGAATGTCAAAACAATTTACAGCCTCTGATATTAATTGTTTTTTTTTAAATAGCATGATGTTTACCTGATTATAAAAGTTGTGTGGACTTTGGAAAATGGGGAAGATGCAAAAAGCATAAGTAGAAAAAGTGTAAATTACTTATGCTATTTTATCAACTGAAGACAAAAGGACAGGTCCAGAACAAGGGATGCTTAAAGCACCCAAAGGTATGTTATATGAAGATTTTTGTGGAAATCCTTATCTCTTTATTCAGTGCATATATCTTTTCAATGAAATCAGGGCTTATGCTCTACCATACTGTAACTTATGCAGCATTTGTAATGTTTGCAGCATCTGAAAATCTTCATTTTATTCCAGCTGATTATGCAGTGTAACCTGGGCCATAAATTAAACCTGGGGATGAGACTATGACCATGTATGCTTCTGTATTAGGAATAGATCACACATATGTCATCAAATACTCTTCTATCATGTGACTTTCAGTAGTTTATAAAGCCCATCACATTAACCTTAATTCATTTAACCTATCCTCTATTCTCAGACATTTTATGGTTTTTAGTTTTTATTCAATATTCTTAAAAACTCTTCCTATACCTACTTATCTTTTCATATTTGGGGGAAATTCACTAAAAGCAGAATTTGAGTCAGTGTATGTGATAGCAAGTTAAAGGAATTTTTTCCATATCGAGTCTACGACAATCTTGTATTCACATTTCTAGCCACATTCCCCCTTCTTTCTCTCTCTCCTTTTCTACCTTCCTTTCTTCTCCCTGTTTCTCTCTGTCTCTCCTCTCTTCTTTCTTTTCCTTCTTTCTTCTCCTGTTTCCTCTCCCTTATTCTCTCTCTCACCCTTCAATTAAGTTCAGGCATTTTTTATATTGAAATAACCAAGAAAAGTTCAGACACCAAGGTAGTCACCATACATGAAGCATAGCTTGAAAAACTATGGATCAACTCTTTAAAAAAAAAATGAGCAAGGATAAAAACAACTATTGAGTACTGATGTATTAGGTTTGAAGAATATTATACCCTTTGCTATGTATGATGTGACTTGTGCAAGAATTAAAAATCAAGAGAGAGCAAACAGAAAAATTTGCTAACAACTGGAGGAATCAGGTAGTCATCAGTTAGGCTGAAGTGAATCCCTGTGGGCCATCTCTTTGGACTTTATAACTTTATAAATTGGTGGGTACACCCCAGGAATAGCTGCTTTAGGGGAAACTTAGATCCTGAGTTTCCTGGATGAATATAGAAACTGGCATATTCTAAATGTAAAGAGGATTCAGAATGGTGTCTTAATTTTTTTTGAAACAACATGTTAAGATCCTCAATAGCCATAGGAGAGTTCTGGTTCAATTATGACGATGGATAATTATGACAATGGATAATATTAGTTTGTTCTTGCATTGCTATAAAGAAGTATCTGCGACTGGGTAATTTATAAAGAAAAGAGGTTTAACTGGCTCACAGTTCTGCAGGCTGTACAGGAAGTGTGATGCTAATATCTTCTCAGCTCCTGGGGAGGCCTCAGGAAACTTGCAATCATGGTGGAGGGCAAAGGGGGAGCCACTATTCAAATCAAAGGAGCATGGGTGGGGGAGGTGCCACACACTTTCAAACAACCAGATCTCCAAAGAGCTTACTATCCCAACAACAGTACCAAGGGGAATGGTGTTAAACCATTCAACAGAAACTGCCCCCATGATCCTATCACCTCTCACCAGGCCCCACCTCCAACTTTAGGGATTGCAATTCAACATGAGATTTGGTGGTGACATAGATCCCAGTCATATCAGTTGGTGATGAATCTCGATTGATCCAAAATGTATTTCATTCCTAGCATGTTTCTTCCTTTATTTGACTTTCAGTTGGATTTAATCTGGTTGTAATATCCTGAAATATTCTGTTTTCATAAAGTATCACAGTGGGACAACTGTGACTCTGAAATGTTGTAGGCTACAGGAAAATTCATTTTTTCCCACTGGTATTGATTAAGCAATACATACTTTTTGTCTAAAATTTTGTCTTTTTTTTTTTTTTTCTTAGCTCAGATCTCTTACGTTCTGTTTTCATGAAAAATGCCTTGCCTGGGTATTATATGAAGCTAGGAATTTAGATAAGATTTGAAATGCTTGCTTGAGCGTCACAGTTTTTCAAATATCCAGATTTCTGTGTTAACGTAAACTAAATATCCAGGTGGTTGAGTGACTACACAAATTTGGATAGTTGGCATCAGATAGGCAAATGGAATATTCACGTTGCCTTCTTCAAAGATACAGTTCAATAGACATACTTTCACATCTGTTTGTCATTAGCTGAGAATTATGAGAGAGGCAGGATAATGTAGTGGCTAAGAGCAAAGATTTAGACTTAGACCTGGGTTGATATACTCACACTACTGTTATGATGTGATTTGGGGCAGGTTTACTTAGTCTGTTTTAGTTTCTTCACTTATAACATGAGAATAATAATAATATACATATATATATATATATGTATATCATGGTGGCATTGTGTATGTAAGTGAAATAATTATATATGAAGAAGTTAACATAGTCCAGAGCAAATAATAAATGCTCTGTCAATAGTGTTAACTGTATTAACTGATCTCATCATCATCATCTGGAATGTGGATGAGAATTGGAATAAAGTGGTTTGCTTTGGCACTGAAAACTATATCTTCACAAAGCATAGATATTCCTCTCCTTCCGTGCAATTCTAACATGTGATGCCTTAGCCATTTTAGAAAGAGGTGATTTATATACAAATGAGTGACTGAGTGATCGAAAGAAACGAATACCAACAATGCACTTCTATGTTCTGGTATTTGAAGTAGATCTTGAAGAACAGGCAGAGAGAGTTGTCGTGGACTAGCAATTGAGGAAGAATATCTAACCAGAGGGGTCACCCACAGCAAACAGCGCAGGATTCCTAGTGATTAGTTTTCTTTTTATGTTATATATTCAACAGACATTTCAGACTGTATTCTGGCCAGGCACTAGAACAAAGCCCATCTAATTTGGATATAGCATAGGATGGAAAGGGGAATATGCCAAACATAATTGTAGAAAATGTAATACTTAGAGTTTGGGCTTGATTCTGGCAAGTTGAGGGAGTCACTTTTGCTATTGGACAGTCAGCCTTTAAAGTCTGAATCAGTCTTCACTGCTGTATTCTCCGTATTCCTCGTACCGCAGGGCCTGGATGGAGGCCTTCAGCAAACATTGGTTCTCAGTTTTAGGAAGATAGCAACTATCATTTTTAATCTACTTGATTATTACTTTTCTGACCATATAAACATTGCCCATTTTTAAAAATAACTTAATGTATAAAATATCCCACAGTCAATTAATTGAATCATGCATTCAACAGTTATTTATTAATCATGTACTACTTCTCTGATTTTGAGACACTAATCCCAGAGACAATTGAGGCTTTTTGTTTGTTTGTTTCTACCACAGCTCTACAAAGTGTTGGCCACATAATAGGTCAAAAATAAATTGTAGTCACATACAAAGAAACAAGTGTTTTACTGTAGTAGAGAAAAATCTAACCCCATGTTACATCATCGTTTTGTAATTTTGTGTTTCTAAAAATACTTAGTTTGAGGTACTCTATGGAATACAAAGAAAGCTACCTAATTTAGTGTCCAGAATCTCCAAATCTAACATAAACCAAAATTTGTCCCCTATATGTAACTCAAAAGCAGACTTCACCTTCATCCCCAGTTTCATCACATGTGTATTATTAATCCAGGAAATTACACTATGTATGCCAGGCATTGGACTGAACAGAAGGGAGGGAGGCACATACCAACCTTATGCAGAGTCTATTTTAAATGTTTTCAGCATCTGAAAACCTTCATTTTGGACTAGCTAATTATACAATGCAACCTGAGCTATAAATTAAACCTGGGGATGAGACTATGACCAAGCATGCATCTATAATGTTTATGAGCTATAAGGTCATTGCAGAGAACAGCAAGGAACATAGTTGTAATAGACTGTTGGCCTCTAAGGAAATTATTAATTAAATTTTATCTTCTCCCCAGCATGCTTCAGTGGCACCACTATGAGTCTTTAGACCTGGGGAAACTACACCTCGGTAATAACCGGCCTTATCACCGGGCCGGCAGTCATTTAATATGCTTCTTTGTCTGACACCAATCATGAACTGCAGTGTGGATGTCAAGGCTTCTGCAAATGCCAATCGCACGCCTCACTGTACATCAGGCCCAGGGTTCAGATCTCATGATAGGAAATCCAAGAATCAGCTGCCAGCAGAGTAATCCATTTTCTGGAAACAAGATGTGGACAGTCTTGTTTCCAGCACCCAGCCCCTTCAGTCTCCCATGTTATCTCTGAAAGAGTTACAATCACTCTCGAAAGACCAAAGTGAAGAGACTCAAGTGTCACTGTGTTTACACCATCTAGATGGAGTGCTATTTTTGAGTCTTTGGCTTAAGGTGCAGACTTGACTAGGAAAATCAGAGCTGAAATGTCATTTCCAGCTACTTTCTTTGAGAGATTTCCCAGATGGATTGGCTCAGCCCACGAATCAAATGGCATTTTTGTTGTTGTTGTTGTTGTTGTTTCTAACTGCTTGCTGTGTCAACCAGCTGTGTTCATCCTGCCCCACACTGGATCCCCCACATTAAATGTTTTCTGATCAGCTGGCAGCTGTTCTGAAGACACACAAAGCAGATTGGAGTCCGGTTCTGTTTTTCCATAGATGGGCAGCCCTGCCCCACTAATGGGGATTTAAGCATCTTCATTTTAGGCAAGACAGCAGGTAGAGAATATAAAGCACAGATGTGTTTGATTAGATTCTGAGTTTTCCAAATTGTTACTTAAATGTGCCTTCTGTGGCCCAGTTATGTATTCTGATGACTGTGCCATTTACCTCTGCTTTATAAGTTTGAGTCACTGACCCATCTCCTCTCTTCACAATCCCCTTTGTTATCAAAAACTCTTGATACAGGAAATCTAGGAGGACTGAAAATTCAACTCAAGAGACTTTGACTGAATGCCTGAAACATGGTGCTATGGCACCATCAGTGAGACCAAGAATGAATAAGACACAGTCCCTAGGAGGAAAAAATCAAGAAGTGACAACACTGCCAATAGCCATGACAATTTTTACCCAAATTGCCTCTGAGTAGGCTGTATATTTGAGGTTGACAGCATGTGTGGAAATTACATTCACATCTTTATTATGGTCTTCCTACTCATGTCATATCCCTGGGTGTTCTCCTGGGAAACACTTTTGTGAAGACAATTAGGGTTAGGAGAGCTTTATTTTCCATATTACAATTTCATAGAGGAATCTGTTCCACTCTGAATTTTTAAAATCCATTTTAAGGTGATATGCTTTATGAAACCTGATAAGCTCTATGGAAATTTCAGGCAGGAGATTTATAGCAAAGAATATTTTCAGTAGAGACATCACCAGACCAGAACGGTAAATTTTTATGAGGAATGCAAGAACCCAAATTGCCATTTTCCATTGCCTCTGGAAAAGGGAAAATTGTTTAACCTTGGGAAAGTTTCTAGTTGTACACAATTCTCATAGAAGTTTAAACTCTTAAAAAGTGGAAGGCCTTTGAGACCCTCATCTTGCCTAACATCCTGCCATGTGTATAAATTCCTTCTACAATTTCCCTGCTGGGCTACCATACAATTTTTTATTAGTATCTTCAGTGCTGGGAATTTTACTCCCTTGTAACAGTGCATTCACTTTTTTAAACATTTATAGACATGGATTAATATGTTTAGGTAGAACTGATACAAACAATCTAACCAATTGCATTTTGCCTGTCCTAGCTATCTGGCCAAAAGTATGTTTAAGTTCAGTTTATAAGGGCCACTTTTCCTTTACTCAATTGTGCATAGAAATACTGAATGGTTTTGCATATGTCATACTACGGTGCTATTACAAACGCCAGCAATTATGTTTATAATGGACTTCTTAATTTACCTTTTTATTGTGGTAAAATATACATAACATAAAATTTATCATTTTAACCACTTTCAACTGCATATTTAGTGGCATTAATTACATTCACAGTGTTGTGCAATTATCACCATTATTTCCAAAAATATTCATTACCCCAAACAGAAACTGCACCCATTACATGATAACTTCTCATTTCTCCAGTCTCTGGTAACCTCTACTATATATTCTATCTCTATGAGTTTGCCTATTCTAGATATTTCATTCAAGTGGAATCATACAATAATTATCCTTTTGTGTGTAACTTCATTCACTTAGAATGTTTTTGAGGTTCGTCCATGTTTACCATGTATTAGAACTTCATTCCTTTTTATGCCTGGATAATATTTCATTTACATATGCACCACATTTTATTTATTCATTCTGTTGATGAAGACTTAGGTGTTTCTGGTTATTGTGAATAATGCTGCATGAACATTGGTATATAAGTATCTATTTGAGTCACTGTTTTCAATTATTTGGGATGTATGCCTAGGAGTGGAATTGCTGGGCCATATCCTAACTCTGTGTTTAACTTTTTGAGGATGGAAGCTGCACTATTTTACATTCCTTCCAGCAATGTGTGAGGATTCCAATTTTTCCACATCCTTGACAATACTTATTTTCCTTTTTAAAAATTATAGCCATCCTAGTAGATGTGAAACAGTGTCTTACTGTGGTATTTTTTGCATTTTCCTAATAATTAATAATGTTGAGTATCTTTTCAGGTATATATTGGTCATTTGTATATCTCTTATAGAGAAACATCTATTCAAGTCCTTTGCCCATTTTTTATTTGGGTTGTTTATCTTTTTGTTGTTGAGTTATAAGAGTTATTTTTATACTCTGGATATTAAACCCTTACCAAATGTATGATCTGCAAATTTTTTTTCCTATTCTGTGGGTTGTATTTTCATTCTCTTGATAGTGTCTTTTGATATACAAAGTTTTCATTTCAGTGAAAGTCCAATTTTATCTATTTTATTATTGTTACCTGTGCTTTTGATGTCATATTAAACCTATTGCCAAATCTGGCATCATACACATTTGCCACTGCATTTTCTTGTAACAGTTTTATAGTTCAAGCTCTGAAATTGAAGTGTGTAGTTTATTTGAGTTAATTTCTTGTTCATATTTGGGTAGGGCCCAACTTCATTCTTTTGAATATGAATGTCCAGTTTTTTCCTAGCACCATTTGTTGAGGAGACTGTTCTTTCCTCAATGAGTTGTCTTGACACCCTTGTAGAACATCATTTGAGCATAGAGATGATGGTTTATTTCTGGGCTCTCAATTCTATATATTTTTTTTTTTTTTTTTTTTTTTTTGAGATGGAGTCTCGCTCTATCGCCCAGGCTGGAGTGCAGTGGCCGGATCTCAGCTCACTGCAAGCTCCGCCTCCCGGGTTTACGCCATTCTCCTGCCTCAGCCTCCCGAGTAGCTGGGACTACAGGCGCCCGCCACCTCGCCCGGCTAGTTTTTTTGTATTTTTTTTAGTAGAGACGGGGTTTCACGGTGTTAGCCAGGATGGTCTCGATCTCCTGACCTCGTGATCCACCCGTCTCGGCCTCCCAAAGTGCTGGGATTACAGGCTTGAGCCACCGTGCCCGGCAATTCTATATTGTTATATAAAACCATTGTTATTCCAGTACCACATCATTTTGATTAATAATATAGCTTTGCAGTAAGTACGTTTTGAAATTAGGAAATGTGAGTTCTCCAACTTTGTTCTTTTTCAAGATATATTGACTATTCTTGTATTCTTGGTCCTCTGAAATTCCATATGAACTTTAGAATCAGTTTCCACATTTCTTCAAGAAACACCATTAGGATTTTGATAGCGATTGCATTGAATCTGTATGTTGCTTTGAATAGATATACCACATTGGGGCAGCGTTATCATCTTAACAGTATTAAGTCTTGCCATCCATGAACACTGAATGTGTTTCCATTTATTATTGTCTTTCATTTAAGCAATGTTTTGTAGTTTTCAGTGTACAAGTCTTGCACCTCCTTAGTTAAATTTATTCCTAAGAATTTTATTCTTTCTTATGCTATTGTAAACAGAGTTTTTATAAACTTCCCTCTCAGAGTGTTCATTGCCAGTACATAAAAATACAACTTTTTTATTGTTGATTTGTATTCTGCAACTTTGCTGAATTCATTTTATTAGCTATGACAGATTTGTGTGTGTGTGTGTGTGTGTGTGTGTGTGTGTGTGTGTGTTTGTCTTCTTAAGGTGTTTAAGTGTAAAATCATATCATCTGTAGGTGAAGAGAGTTTTACTTCTTCCTTTCCAATTTAGATGCCTTTTTTTTTTTATTATTTCTCCTGCTAATTGCACTGACTGGGTCTTTCATTATTATGTTGAATATAAGTGATAAAAGCAGGCATCTTTGTCTTGTTCCTAATGTGAGGATGTTCCCTTCTACTTCTAATGTATTGAGGATTTTATCATGAAAGGATATTTGTTAGATTTTGTCAAATGCTTTTTCTTTATCAATTGAGACAATCACATAGTTTTTTTTTTTTCCTTTATTCTATTAATGTCGTATATTACACTCATTGATTTTCATACATTTCATCACCTTTGCAATCCTGAGATAAATTTCACTTCCTCGGGGTGTATAATCCTTTCAATATGCTGTTGAACTTGGTTTCCTAGTATTTTGCTGAGAATTTTTACATCAGTATTCATAAAGTATGTTGGTTTGTAGTTTTCTTTGCTTATGTTGTCTTTGTCTGACTTTAGTATCAAAGTAATGCTGGCCCTATAAAGTAATTAAGAAAGTGTTTTGTTTTTGTTTTTGTTTGGAAGAGTTTGAGAAGGATCAGTGTTAATTCTTCTGTAAATATTTAGTAGAATTCATCTGTGAAGACATCTAGTCTTGGGCTTTTCTCTGGAAGAATTCTGATTACTGATTTCATTTCCTTGCTTGATACAGGTCTTCTTGGATTTTCTATTTCTCCTTAAGTCAGTTTTGGTGATGTCGGTGTTTCTAGGAAATTGTCCAGTTCATCTAGGTTACCCAATTTGTTGGCATACAGTTATTCATAATTCTCTCTCTCTCTCTCTCTCTCTCTCTCTCTCTCTCTCGCTCTCGCTCTCGCTCTCGCTCTCGCTCTCGCTCTCGCTCTCTCTCTCCTTTGAGACAGAGTCTCACTCTCTCACCCAGGCTGGAGTGCAGTGGCATGATCTCAGCTCACTGTGGCCTCCATCTCCTGGGCTCAAGCAATTGTCCTGCCTCAGCCTCCCAAGTAGCTGGGACTACTAGCATGCACCACCACACCCAGCTAATTTTTGTACTTTTAGTAGAGATGGGATTTTGCTATGTTGGCCAGGCTGGTCTCAAACTCTGGACCTCAGGTGATCTGCCTACCTTGGCCTCCCAAAGTGCTGGGATTATAGGCATGAGCCACCATACCTAGCCTTATAGTATTCTCTTACATCCATTTTTTTTTTTTTTCCTGTAAACTCAGTAGTAATGTTAGTATACAATCCCCCAGTTTTTTTGCCTCTCTCATCATTAGGGAGGTTTTCCTTGATTTTTATTAACATCTGGATCCAAGAACCTTTCTGACATTTGGTCCTGGTTCTCAGACTTTATTATTTTTTGGTCAGTTTAAGATAAAAACACATTGCTGATAGTGATAATAATGACAGCAATAATAACTCCCATTTACTAAATGCTTTCCACATGCCAGGTATTATATGTGAAATAGATTCCTATATCATCTCACTCAACTCTCAACCCCATGAGATAGGTATTATCATCTTATCCTATCAATTTTCAGAAAACTGAAACACAAAGTAGTTAAGTCATTCATCAAGTTAGAGTGTCCAGGAAAATCAAAGAAAGATTTAATTTTGCTTAGGATTAGTCCAAGGCTTATAAGTCCACAGAATTCACCAAGCCTACAAAAATATACAGTTTTCTCTCTTGTTTTGCTTATGGATACTAAGATATCTTATTTCCTTCTGTGGCTGACATTACCTATTATGATGGGTTACAGTTGGAAAGTTTACAGGTGGAAGAAAAAAGGATGAGGTATTTGGGAGAAGAGGTGGTCTGTGAAGGTAGGCTGTCAATAAGTGCTAAGAAAAACAGATTAATTGTATAAATAATTCAAATTAAACAAAAACTCATGGCAATTAAAATTGGCCTCTATGGTAAAAATGTTTCAGGAAAAGATGGATCAATGGGGAGACTATTTTATCTGAAATAGCTGTTGAGTTGTGCCTTAATTTAAAAATACAGAAAAAAAGACAATTCTCAAACACTGCTGCTCAGGAAAGCAAGCTGAAAGGGAAGGTGGCAAAAGAAGGAATGAACTTTGATTACCTTCAGGCTCTGTATCATCCAATCCACTCACCCTATAATCTGTCAGACAATGTTTATTTTTGTAGATAGGCCATAATTCATTATTTTGTGCATGTGCTAATACAATGGAGAATGAATTCTGTTTCAACCAAATACTAAAAGTGGAGTTGTAGAATTGTGAGGCCATTTCCACTGCTTTAATTCAAATCTAGATCATAATAAACCACAGTCTGAAAGAAAAGCATGAAGCCTGGCTCTGCTTTGTGCAAGCCTTTTGAAAAGATGAAATGAAAAAGTTAAAGGAGAAAAGACACCAGCTCCCCAGAATTATATCAGACATATTAATCATGGAAGGTCCAAACGGAATTCCTGGAATGCAAATGGCTATGCAATATGGCCATTTCCCATAATTTCCAAGTCGCTCTCCATCAGCTGGATAATACTGTTTAATCCCTTATGCTGATTTAAAATTCCATCAGAAGGAAGTAATGTGTTTCTGTTCTGGAGGTTTACTATGGTAAATGCATTACTGGATTAACTTTATCTTCACTATTACAGGGGTCTTTTAGGTGCTAACACAATTTTAAAATAAAGTAAAACAAAAACTCTTCTATTTGAAAATGCATTTTCCACATCAGAACTCATTTCTGATGTTTATTGTGTGCTATTTGACATCTGAAAAGCTTAAATCTTGTCCTTTACAGGCAGAGGAGCCTTAGTAACAAAAGAGCCTTAGTAACAAAACCCTTAAATGATATGGGATTAATCTAGTGTTATGCCCAAATGAGATCTCTATCCGTATTCCTTTGTGTATTTTAATTTTCTGATTATGAGCAATGTTGGTTGTTCTTAAATGTTTGTGGCCACAGAAACATTTGATCAAAAGAAACCTCACTTACAGGCATAAATAAATAAAGCAGATGAAGACACACTAGTTGAGGAAAGTGGAGACATGGTTCATCGTTCAATGGTGGTGGCCCTTGAGGAGTTCCATGGCTAGGCCCCTGAAGAGCAGTTTTTTTACTGCATTAGTGGAATGCATTCCACTAGAAAGGATTCAAATTCACAAATGCATTCCTATAAACATGCAAACAACACAGAAGAATGTAGACAAAAAAGTTGTTATCTCTGCTTTGACCCCACTCTGCTCTCCAGAGATTACCACCATGAACAATTTGGTGGGTATCATTCTGGATCTTCTCTCTGTATTTAGAAAGAAGTATATATATATGTTATTAACTAATATATAGTTTTAGGATATTAAAATATACATTCTATGTGCCGTAAGTTTTATATAGGCAGGGATATTTGTCTGTGTGGTTCACTACTTTATCCCCACTCCCTAAACAGTACCCAACATATAAATCATCAATAAATGTTTGTTGTGTTAGGGGATAAATAAATTATCCTGCAGCTTGCTTTTGTGATCAGCAATAGGTCTTGGAGATCTTTCCATGATAGCCCGTATAGAAACTTTTTAAAGGTTGCATTGTATTTTTTAGTATGGATATTCCAGAATTTGCTTTACCATTTTTCTATAGATGTAATTCAGGTTGTTTCCAATTATCTGCTAGTATAAGCAATGCTGCAATGAACACCCATGAAAATGACTCTCTGTGTACATGTGCAAGTGCTTCAGTAAGATGACTTTTTTGAAATAATATTTGTGCCTCTGAAGTTACACACATTGTGACCTCCTGTAGATTTGTGGATTCCTTTCTATTCTCCCGCAAGTGAAAAGAGCTTGGAATAGTTTTTATGGGCCAAGATATTGGGTATCTCATCCCCACCCACATTTCATTGGCTAGAAATTAGTCACATGCCCTCTTTTAACTGCAGCGGGGGACTGGGAAACATGGATTAGCTATATACCCAAGAAAAATAGAAAAATCATTTGGAGAGTTTCTCACATGTCTGTCATAGCAAGAGAATGTAGCAAACGTTCTACCTAATCATGTGCCCAGCTAAAACTTTCCTATTGTTCAAGAAGGGAAGGACTGATGTTGGTAGACAGCTCATCATCTGCCACTACTCTATTGACACTTGAGTTTGTAACTCTTATGGAAGGCATCTCTGGGGCAATATCATCTTTTTAAATCACATGTATCCTTCTCAAGAGTCATATTTTACTGAATTTTAGCCCAATCTGAGTATGCCTCAGGTCAACAGGCTCACTTGTAGCTGATCTGAAAATGACTGACAGCACAAGATGCATCTTTTTAAAAAAATTAGTAGCACCTGTTCACAAGGGATTTATTGTGTTCAGTGATCACAAGCTGAGACTTTATCATCTGTCTCCAGATTGTCAAGTCACTTAACATGGCCTTTGAAATTTCTGTGCTGGTGCTGAGTGATGAACAAGAATCAAAGAGGTATTTCACTGCTCATTCAGTCTTCTTGGCCACTGATGAGAGCCAGACCATGGGATTAGGCCTGCTTCTAGAATTCTGGCACTGGGAGCTTTGGGTCTGAGATATAAAGATATATCCTCCTCCTCCTTCTTCCATCTGATTTTATCTCATAATCAGCCAGCCAAAGTGAAACCTTGTTATAATTTCTATTTATTTGTATTATTCTTTATGCAGCAGGAAAGCTGTCTGTGGCTTTTCAAAATGCTAAGAAGAAAGCCTGGTGGAGCATGGATGGCCCATCATGCATGAGTAAATTCTGATTTTGATTAAAAAAGAATGCCACTGTCCATATGGAACTTTGTTTTCTTTTGAGAAAGTAAATAGGTTGTTCTCTGTAGACTAAATTTGGTGTAGAGCCACAAATCCCCTCTGCAACTGTTTCAGCCTCATTGAGCTATTTTTTGGCCCCCAAAGGCACTCAGCACTTCCCTGAATCCTGCTTTACTCACAACTCTTCCTGATAACAGCTCCTGTGCATTCTCAAGTCCCAACTCAGATGACACCTCCTGCATGATGATACCTCCCAACCCACATAGCAGATTTACTTGCTCCCTCAACTCTGATTTGTTGCCCTTAACATTTTTCTCTTAGTAGCATAGTGCATTGCAGAACATTTGGACATAAAGAGAAGCATAAGAGTAGAAGCCTTAAATTACCTGATATCATACCACCTAATAATTTCTGTTGACATTGTTAATACATTTTCCCAATATATTTATTTTTATATAGAAATAAATATATTAGTTTCTTACTTAGTATATTGTGAACAATTTCACATCATTAAGAATTCTTTTTAATTGCAATAATTTTTTAGTGTTCTGGCCTATGTCTAGGATAATTTTTGAATTCTTCATTTTTTTTTTTTTTTCTTTTAAGATGGAATCTCACTCTGTCACCCAGTCTGGAGTGCAGTGGTGCAATCTTGGCTTACTGCAACCTCTGCCTCCCAGGTTCAAGGGATTCTCCTGCCTCAGCCTCTCCCGAGTATCTGGGATTACAGGTGTGCACTACCACGTCTGGCTAATTTTTGTATTTTTAGTAGAGACAGCGTTTCACCATGTTGGCTGGTCTCGAACACCTGACCTCAAGTGATCTGCCCGCCTCAGCCTCCCAAAGTGAGAGAATTTGGGAATTCTCCCAAAATGGCCGAATTCTCCATTTTTTTACATTTAGGTTATTTCTGATTTTTTTTTTATTTTTATTTTTGCTAGTATAAATAATGGTGACAAATATCCTTTTGATAAATCTGTGTATGCGTCCCTGGTTTTTTTTTTTAGAATTAATTTTTAGAACTAGAATAACTAGTCAAAGACAAGTATGTGTGTATTTTTAATGCTTTTGATAGGTTTTTCTAGGCCTTATAATAACACTTACCAGAATAAAATAATTATGTATTTACCTGTTTTTAAATCTCACTTGTCTATAATTTCTTTCAGAACAAAGACTTGCTCGTGTTTGTATTTATAGCATTTGGGATAGTGCCTAGCATATTACATATGTCAATAAATATTGAATAAATGAATGGAGAGAAATATTGGTAAGGTGGTTCACAGCAATTGAAGTTTAGTCATAAGCTAATATAGATCCTATGTAAAGCAGTGTTTTCCAAGGTATGTTCCATGTCATTCATTGATGCAACAGATATTAATTAGCCTCAGATATTATCTTGTACCTCAACAATGATTGCTGATCCTTACAGTGCTTGCAAATCTAGTGAGAAAAGCCAAATGCATTAAATAAAAAGGAGAAACGATTATAGTTTATGATAAACATGTAGGAAATAAACAGTATACTGCCATAGAACTGCGCAAACTTTAGCATGTATCAGAATCACCCACAGGGCTTGCTAATACACGTGGATTTGCTACACCCCAGAGTTTCTGATTCAGCAGGTCTGGGGTGGGGCCTGAGAACTTGCATTCCTAACAAATTCCCAGATGTTCCTGATGCTGTTGGTTTTGGGACCACATTTTGAAAACTACTGTGATAGGGAGTAACATCAAGAAGGGCAAGGGAGAAGGTTGTGCTTTATTTAGGTGGTTACAAAAGCTTTCCCTGGTCTGTAATCCCAGCACTTTGGGAGACTGTGGCAGGCAGATTGCTTGAGGCCAGGAGTTCAAGACCAGCCTGGCCAACATGGCAAAACCCTGCCTCTACTAAAAATCCAAAAATTAGCCAGGCGTGGTGGCACGTACCTGTTTTCCCACCTACTTGGTAGTCTGAGGCAGGAGAATCACTTGAACCTGAGAGGCAGAGGTTAAAGTGAGCAATCCAGTCTCAGTGAGAGGCAGAGTGAGACTCTGTCTCAAAACAAACAAACAAACAAACAAACAAAAACCATAACAACAAATCTTTGCCTGAAGATAAGGTAGTAAGATAGCTAAGCTGATACCTGAAGCATGAAGAGCTGTAAAAAGTCTCAGCAACACTAGCCAGACGCAACAACAAATATCCAGGAACAGGAAAGAGCTGGGAGGAGGCCAGTGAGACTTGCAGATAATGAGGAAGAAAATAATAAAAGTCAAAGTTGGAGATGTGGGTCCAACATCAGATGGTGTGGGACGTTATTGATCATGGGAAGGAGTTTGGATTTTACCTTAATGCAGTGGAAAGCCAGTTTATATTCTAAAGAGATCACTTTGTGTTGAGAGGAAAAAGGATGGAAAATAAGCAGGAGCTGGATGGAGAGACCAGATTTGGAGGCCACAACAGTGGACAGTGAGAGATGAGGTTGGTCTGAGCTGGGGAGTGAGAGTGGAGATGGTGAGAAGAAGAGGGAATAAAACTGTTAACTGTTTCACCCCCAGGAAGTTCTTGAGAAGCGTTGGCTACAACAAAATTACAATCAGTTCTTAGGACTTGCATGGTGGCTCACACCTGTAATCCCAGCACTTTGGGAGGCCAGGGCAGATGCATTGTTTGAGTTCAGGAGTTCAAGACCAGCCTGGGCAACATAGCAAAACCCCGTCTCTACAAAAAATAAAAAAATTAGCTGGGCATGGTGGCGCGCACCTGTAGTCCCAGCTACTCGGGAGGCTGGGGTGGGAGGATTGTTTGAGCCTGGAAGGCGGAGACTGTAGTGAGCTGTGAGTGTGCCACTGCACTCCAACCTGGGTGACAGAGTGAGACCCTGTTTCAAAAAAATCAAGAAAACCGATTGTTAACCGCTAGAGTTTTCAGAGCCTTTAAAATGACAATGCTCACTGTGAATCTCTGATAAGCTATTTTTCCCCAGAGGACCACAGGTAATTGTTTCAAAAAATATATGGCTCTGGAAAAAGCTATAGAGACAGTCAAAAGATCAGCAGTTGCCAGGGTTTGGGGAGGGGGAGGAATGAATAGGTAAAGCACAGATCATTTTTAGGGCAGTGGAACTACTATGTATGATACTGTAGTGGTAGATACATGTCATTCTACATTTGTCCAAATCCTGGAATGTGCAATGCCAAGAGTGAACCCTAATGTAAACTATGGACTCTGGGTGATAATGATGTGTCAATAGAGGTTCATCGATTGCAACAAATGAACCACTCTGGTGAAGGTTGTTGATAATGGGGAGGTTGTGCATGTGTGGAAGCAGCGAGTGTATGGGAAATCTCTATAGCTTGTACTCATTTATTCTGTGAACTTAAAACTGCTCTAAAAAAAGTCTACTAAAAATACATATATGTATGTATGTATGTATTGGAGTCATGATTTAAACATCAGCCATTTCAAAGCTTCTGGCCTTGTGTTGGCTTCAGCAGCATGGGAACTTGTTAGAAACACTTCCTACTGAAAGATTCACTCTGTACCAAGGAAGAACCAGCTGCAGAGCCAGTGAGAGTCTTAGGAACATGGTACCAGGAGCATTTCTGACCGTGGACTGCTAACCCCAGGCAAAGTATGAATTAAATGAAATTTGCTTGCAGACTAAATGACTGATGTGTCTGTGAATTCTTTGGACTTCCCAAACAGGAGAGAAGGGGTGGGACTCAGGGTTCAAATTTTGAAGGACATGAGCCACTTTTATATGCTCTCAAATATTCCTGTTTTGTGATTTTCTTCTTGACCTAAACAATCTGCTGAGCACTTTTTTTTTTTTTTTTTTTTGAGACATTTCTATGCCCAGGCTGGAGTGTAATGGTGTGGTCTTGGCTCACTACAATCTCTGCCTTCCGGGTTCAAGTGATTCTCCTGCCTCAGCCTCCCAAGTGGCTGGGACTACAGGCATGCACCACCTCACCCAGCTAATTTTTGTATTTTTAGTAGAGATGGGATTTCACCATATTGGCCAGGCTGGTATTGAACTCCTGACCTCAAGTGATTCTCCCACCTCAGCCTCCCAAAATGCTGGGATTACAGACATAAGCCACCATGCCCGGCCTTCTGCCAAGCTTTTTTATGGTGCCATAGGGCCCGGGGAGGTGTGGTAGCATTCACTGTTCCAGAAGCTAAGACAAGAACTTGCTGTCTGTGTGACTTTGAGAACTTAACCTCTCTGAGCCTGTTTTCTCATTTGAAAGTATAAGTAATCGAAATCACCTCATGAAGTACTTACGAGAATTAGTGAAATTACTCAGGGAAAGTCCTGAGCACAACATTAGCTGTAATAACAGCTGCTATGTTATCAGAAGGAATTATGTGTTTTTTACCTCCGTCTTGGTCAGACATTAACTTGGTTCTTTTCACCTGCATGGAGCCTTTTCCCACTCCCCACTCGCTCCTTGCTTAGGGATTTAGTCACAGTTCTTCCTCCTGTTTATTTGGGGTGGAATATTGTAGGGAGTGATATCTCTGGAAAATGGTAATTCATCTCGAATGCTAATTTAGAGACATTTTCTCTTTTTTTCCCCAGACATCTTTTTTAAACCTAAAAATACTGGAATTCATTTTTGTGGGAAGAATGGAATTTGATTCTTTATCATCAGCAAAATACATCAAAGACTACTAAGTATGTGGTACAGTAACTTTTTCATGAGCAGTTAAAGTTGGTAAAGACATCTTTATGCATTTGAGCTAGGAGCACATTACAGAAAGTATAAGAAGGGCTTTTCAAGAGATGCCATTGGCTCTTTTTTCCTCAATTATTAATGATTTAAGGATACTTATTTTCCTTTAAAAGAACATGTTTAGGTATCACTGTCTTAATTCTTCAATTACCAAATGATAATAAATGGAGAGTCTAAAAAGGTCAGTCCAAAGCAACCAGTCTAAACACTTTCCCAAAGTGACTCTCTTCTGGGCTTGAAAGTTACCAGCATGAGAAACCGTGATCCAATGGAAGGCATACGTGTGTCAGGGTGACTTAATTAAAGTCTCTCTGATGGCTGTTTGAGAGAACTAATGGGTTTCTTTGTCGAAATTCAAAATCTCCTATGACATTAAGCTTACCCCAATCACTTCCTGTGGTGCAAAATATGCATTAACTGTCTTCTCTACAAATCTGATGAGAAAACCAAGTTCTAAATATAATGTGTTCAGTGTTGGAGGAATCTGTATAGAAGTATTTGAGCCAGTGTAGTAGATGTTAAGAAAGAAAGCATGGTCTTGATTATTTCATGTTGAGCACAGTTTATTTATAATTTAGAGTGTCAATTTAGATGTTATCAATAATAAGTCAGATGCTAACATAAACAGTTTTGGCCACTTCTCATAGTATATGGTTGATGTTTTTCCTTCCATGTTCTGGGCACTGTTCTTCCAATGCAGGCTTAACTTCGAGGCTCAGAGGAATAAGGAAAAAGAGACAGATTTTCCTTATTTCTCATATGTTGTTTAAAACCCTTATGAAACTTTCTTACCAGAATGGTAGTGACTCTGAAAATTACCCTAGTACAAGGTGTGAAAACACACACTGCCTAGACGTGGATTTCTTGTGCTCAGTCTAGCTAAAGGATGTGAAAGCATTCAGATATCATATGAAAACGACATCTTATAATTTATGAATGTGAAATATAGTTATTATTTACAGCTGTGTTTCCAAGCAACCTTTTAAATTTTCATGTTAAATTTTCTGCAGCATATAAGAAATCTTCATTGATTTGGAACTTAAAAAAAGACACATTTGTCATAAAATAATATGTATGACACACTTTTAACAAAATCTACATATTCTTCTGAAACCTCTATTTACAACTATGTGTTTTCTACCAAGAGTTTAATTTTTGGCCTTATTAACTCTTTTTATACCTGAGAATAATTAAATTCTTAATTGTACTGCAATGACATATGATTCAAGTAGCTTAGTAATAACTAGGAAGATCCGCTAGGATGGTTTAGATAGGGCAGAGTATGTGTGTGTGTGTGTGTGTGTGTGTGTGTGTGTGTGTGTGTGTGTGTGTGTCTGTCTGTCTGTCTGTCTGTCTATCTGTCTTTCTCTCTCTCTCTCTAGAGGGATAGAGATGATCCACAAAGAAACATCTCTTGGCTAGCAAGATCACCTCTTGAGATTAGAAGGACTTAAATTATCTTAACTGTAGCAGACACCGAAAGGGCTGGGACCTGTGACATTCCCACTGAGGTTGCCTATGACTGAATGGAGAGGTATAATGGAGAGTAATGAACTCACTCTTGCAGGTACAGCAGAAGTAGACAAGTATATGATCAAGGGATAAGGACTCTAGGGAAACGGGGAGCATGAGAGCTGAGAGATGCCTGCTTAAAACATTTTATCCATTAGGGGAATGATTCAGGGTCCAGAAATTATGTTTGATTGTATAATTACCGACCTGAGTCATCCAGAAGAGGCTATAGACTTGCGTATTTGCTTGAGTTGGAAAGAAATGAAGAAGTAGCACCCTAAATACTTTTATTATGAAATAATAATTTTCATTCCACCCTAAAGCCAAAGTGATGTATCCAAATGTAAATCTGTTCCTACTTAAAAACCTTCAGTGGCTCCTGGCTTCTCAGGGTAAATTCCTTCAAAAGTGGGCCCACAGAGCTTTTGTCATCTGGTGCCTGCCCAACCCCCCTCCAGACTCAGATCCATACAGCCCACACCTGGAGTGCCCCTTCCACTTTCCTTCATGGGGCCGGCTCCATGAAGTCCTTCAGGCTCAAACCGGCTTCCATCTTCTCTGTGCTGAGCTGGTTTCCTCTCTCTGTGTGTTCTGCCACCTGTTCATTTCTCTTTTCTGTCAAGTCTCTTTTAATAATTATATTAAAATTGTTGCCAGGATCAGTGGCTCACATCTGTAATCCCAGCATTTTGGGAGGCCAAGGCAAGAAGATAATTTGAGGCCAGAAGTTCAAGACGAGCCTGTGCAACATAGTGAGATCCCACCTCTACAAAAAATAAAATATAAAAATTAGCCAGGCATGGTAGCACATGCCTGCAGTCCCACCTACTTGGGAGGCTGAGACAGGAGGATCACTTGAGTCCGTAAAGTCAAAGTTGCAGTGAGCCATGATAGCATCAGTGCATTCCAGCCTGAGAGACAGAACAAGACCTTTTGGAAAGAAGGGTCCTTGTCTTACTTATTTTTGGGTCCCAGTCCTTAACACAGCAGGTGGCACATGACAGGTGCTTGGCAAGCATTCTTTTAACCAAACTGTGGGAAACCTAAATTGCTGTAGCTTTTATTTGTGTGGCAAATAAACTATTTTCACTGCATTTGGTCTTGCTTACCTCCTTATAAGCAGTAGAAAAGCAGTTGTAATAAGCTACCATTTATTGAACACCAGCCAAGAGTCAGTTCACGTGTTGGGTATGTTACATGCATTAATGCTCACTGAATTGCCGAAACAGTCATACCACTCTTGGGTAAGATTATTATCATCATCATCCTTTCCAAACAGGAAGCCAGAGGCTCAGAGAGGTTGAGAAACATACCGGAAGATCCCCAACCAGCATCTGAACCAACTGCATTATTTCTGTCCTATAAACTGGGAAGCTGTCCCTCGGTGGGTTCCTGTTTATCAAATAGCACATTTCCCTGTCTGTGCCCTGGAGCTATTTCCATTTCCTTCTTCATGTTTGCTTACTAGACCCTGAGCAGGTCATGGAGCAAAAGCACTTTGGATGTCAGAGACAAGGGTGTGATTCCAGAGTTGAAGGCCGATGTTTTAAGTGTGCGTTCAGTTCAGGTTGTTATTGATTTCTCTCCTCTCCACTTTGTTATGGCCAAGTGCTCCAGGCAGAAATCTAGCAAAACAGGCTCACAGAGCTGCTCTTGGAGCCAGGCGGGTCACAGGTCACTCCACTGATGTGCGGGGCACATTAGCCAAATGACAGAGGCTCAACTAGAAAACTCTAAGTGACTGTCGTCAGATGTTGGTGATATTCCACACATGTTCGTTATTACCTACTAGCCTGAAGCAGGGCAGACCTGGACTTGGTCTGGTTTGCTTCCAGGACAATGATGCTAGTCACCCAGGCCCTCTGTGAATCCACAGTCTCTTGACCACAACAATTACACTGCATTATAATTACTTGTCTGGGTGCCTCTCTTCACTCCTATGAGTTTCTTAAACATGATGGTTGGGTGCTGTGCATCCATATTTATTTATTCAAGTCACAACTATTAAGCACATGCTGTGCTTCAAGTTCTGTGCCTGACTCTGGATATATGGAGGTGAATAGAATGGATTAGACCAGAATTCTGTTCCCAAAGAGTACATAGATATGTAAGAAACAACTACTAAAAACTGTTGTGAGAATGCTTAGATTTTTTTCACTTCTGTTACCCAAAATCTTAGCACAGCACCTTGAATAGTAAGAGTAGCAGACAGAACTGAGTGCTGACTGTATGCCTGGCACTGTGTTATGTGCTTTATATTCACTATCTCTTTTAATCCTCATAACTGCCTCTGTGCAGCTTTCGGTACTATTTTCATCCCCATTGAATAGATGGGGAAACTGATGCCTTCAGAGAATGTTGAAGTGAGTGAATTCAAGCATACTCTTCCCATTGAGCCCATGTTGTTCATAACTGCTTATTGTCGCTTCCGAAAATCTATGAAAGATTATTCTATATTCTGCAGTAAACTGTTCTTCTGTTTTAGCCAATATCAGTAACTTTTTTCTTTAACGTTTTGTTCATTAAAGGAATTCTACCAGTCCCAAGAGCATGTTGTATGAAATCATATCATTCCATTATGTTTGGGTGGCCATTTGGAGTCAGAACTGTTTAAGAAATACTGTCAGGCTAAGATGCTAAGATGTCTTCAGGCTGGAAGGTTTAGGTCCCGAGACAGATTGGAAATGTAGTGCTTGTCAGCTCCTCCTCCAGCCCTTCTCTGCCATCATTCCTGCATACACTCTGCAGAGAGCTCAGTGCAGTTTGCTATCTGACAAACATCCTAGATTAGCGAGTCCCATCTTTTTTTATCCCTCGTCAAGCCAGGAAAACACTACTAAATTAACTGTCACACATTAAACATGTTACACACCAGGCACCATGCTAGGTGTTTTACAAACATCTTCTCATACTGTAATTTTTATTTTCCATCTTATTGATGAGAAAACTGAGGTTAAAAAAGAAATGAGACACGGCCAAAATTTGAGCGCAGGCAATCTGACTACAAAATTCAGACAGTTACAACCCTCAAATATTTTCTTCATACCCCTGGTAAACTTCAACAGCAATTTTTCAACTATGTGAGTCAAGGGTGGGTGAGAGTGAAGTTTGAGAAAGCACCCTGCCCCTCAGCCAGGTACTTCCAATGCATCCCTCACCCACAAAATCACAGCAGAGTATGCAGACTGTACTAATAATTCCAGGTGCACCTTAACTTCTGAGGTCTCTTCTGACTTGCAGCTCCTCAGTCTCTTCCTCCTTTAAATCTAGAACATATTTGCTTTAAATTGTTTATTTTGATAAATTCATCACATACTGTCTTATCACCTCACATCTTCCACTTGGGTATCTTGCCTGTCTTTTCCAGCAAGGCTATGAGTTGCCGGAGAGCAGAGAGTTCATTTCATCCCATAATAGCACATGGTGGCCACAAAGACGCTTAATAAATGCTACTCGTTTGCTTAAATAGAGGTGGTATAGTTTGCTGAACTCTGGAGGCAGACAAGCTTAATTTTCGACTTACTAGCTATGCAGTGAAAATGATAAAAATTCCATATACTTCAGTTCCTTCATCTGCAAAATAGAGATTAAAACAATACCTTATAGGGTTGCCGGGAGTATTAAGAGGGTGCATATAAAGCACTTGTCATAGTTCCTAACACATAATATGCACTTAATAAATAGTAATTATTGATGTGATTACACAGCTGAATTTATTCAGTGTTTACTATGTGTTACATGCTGTACTAAATGCTTTGTATGCAAGTATCATTTAATTTTTACATAATATAAAAAGCAGATTTAGCTTCAAACACACCTTTCTTGTTACCCAAAAAGTTATTTAAGATTGTCAGATGCTCTCACTGTCTTCGGAGTTGTGTCATAGGATGGGAAGGCACAAATATGATATTGTATTACACTATTGGCACATCATGTGACTGTAAGACTTACCATAATAACTACTAACAACAACCAAAGCACTGGAGTTGACAAATGTTTTGCTCTTTCGTATACATTAATGTAGACTCAAAATAATTATGATGCCATCACTTCCTGTCCTTATACCCTTCATCACAAAAAAAAAAAAAAAAAAAAAAAAAAAGAAGGGAAGAAGTGGATTTGCCAATCAGAGCCACCCATATGGACACTTCATTAATATATGTTACTATAAAAAATAGGGTATGTGAGTCACTGTCCCAGGCACTATGTGTAGCATTAAATCTTGTAGGTCCTGAAAACACCTGTAAGGCAAACACAACAGAAGCTGTTTTATTCAATGTGATCTGCACCAGTGTTAACCATGAGTTACTCCGTGTACCAGTTTGTATGCTTTACAAAGAAATTAGAGCAGCTTGGGGTGAGAAAACCTCACCCTACAATATTTCATTAAAAAAAAAAATTGGTACTAAATTATAAGCTAAGGGATTTCTGGCCATATTCTAGAAAGTATGCTTTATGCCTAAAAAAGGAATCCTGGCCAGCTAAACAAACATATATTAAACATTGTCTACATACCAGACTATGGGATGATTTGGGAAAAACCAAAATAATCCATTTGTGCATGTCCCCAGTGAGTAGGTCCTCGGTAAGAAAAATAAATGTATATCCTTAGTAAACTGAAGTCTAGGGAGGAAGATAAGCAAGAATACAAACTGTAAAAATTGTAATGAGTTAGATTAAGATATCTGCAGAAGATGTTGAGAGCACAACAGGAAGGGATGCACCTAATTCAACTTGGAAGGTGGAGGCAAAGAGAGCTTTCTAGAGGTGATGCCTGAGCAGAGCCTTGGAGGATAAGTAAGAGTTTCTTAAGCCCACAGGGGAGGTGGGGGTGAAGGTGGGGGACAGAACAATCAGAATTCTGTTGCTGATTGGCTGACTCTAAATATGTCAGTAATGTGCCTTTAAACTCAGTTTTAGTTTTCTGTGATGGATAATTCCTTTTTCCCTGAGTGTTATGAGGTTGGCTTAATTAATGTTTGTAAAGCTTTCAGTAATCTTCAGATAAAAGGTGAGGTAGAGGGGAAGTATATTACTTATTATCATAGCTTTACCAGCATCTGATCACATAAGGAAAATTCCCTGAAAGGTCATTTCTAAGAAGCAATATTATTAGTCTGGTGGTTCTTAAGCCTTATGTAACTTCCTGGAACAATGCAATAGCAAGGGAAAAGAAAATGACATCAACATGGAGATAATAATGAATTTAAATCATAAGCCTTATTTCCTTACTGCAGCTGCTGAGTATGAGACAAGCTTGAAGCTTCTAAACTTAACTCAGCCACTGCCTGGAAGCATCTAATTAAAAGTTTTCAAATAAAATAAATAAGTTTTTGTAGATAAAAGAGCAGATGGCTTAAGAAGAGAACTGAAAGACTGCATTAGGAAAGCATTAGGTTTTAATTCCATTTGGAAAAGAAAATTCCATGTAAGAGAGGGCAGGGATAGGAAGTAGAAAAACCTAGGGGTCTGTAGAGACAGGATTAAGGCCTGTGCTATCATAAATGTAGCTGTGAAATTTTAGTTTGTGGGATAACTAAATTCTTCTGTGGCTCAGGATTATTCCTATGACTTACAGAAGATATTCTCTGTCTTCTGCAAACCAGTGTCCCTCCATTCTCCCAGAGAGGTTTCTGTTCATTCTTCCTTTCTTTCGTTTGACACATAGGTATTAAGCTCCTACTAGGTACTGGTACTTCTTTAGATGCTAAGGATTCAGGATAAGGAAAATTCAGACAAAGTTTGCGGCCCCTCATGGAGCCAACTTAATGGGGAATTCATTCACTAGTGAACTGGCTATATTTCATATTTCATATATTAGTGAATTGCTATATTTCTTAGCAATTCACTAATATAGCAAGTGAAAATATTTAAATATTTTTAAATGTCATGTAAACATTTGCTGTTATTTCATCATGATAGTGCCATATTTGTATTTTATTAATTTGATAAAATACTTGGACAGATGTCATAATTAATCCTCAGAACAAGCCTTTGAGGTAAATGTTGGTAACTTTTAGCCAAGAGGAAATTGAAATTCAAAGAATGAGGGTTCTTGCCCCAAATCGCAAAGCTGTTTCATGGTAGAGCCGAAACTGAAACCTAGCTCCTCTGGTGCTAGTTCACCTGTTACTTTTGCTGCTACAGATTGAGCCTTTGGGCAGTCATTGAAATTTTGGTTATCTATCATTTGTAAATCTCTAAGCCAAGGAGAATGCTTGTATGAGTAACTCCAGAGAAAGCAGACATCACTGATGTTAATGTTGAGAGGAAAGGGTGGCCTGTCAGGAAGAATATTACATAAACAGAACCATGATGTGAGCAAAATCAGCTGAGGAATAGCATCTCAATGCCAAGCTCCATATCTGGACAGGTCTGAGTAGCTGAGAGGTTTTGTGTCCTTTCTCGGTTGTTTTCCTTTGTACATCTCCTTATGTCTACTCAGCTTCATTTCAGGTGACCAAGCCATCAAAGGGCATGGAAGAGTTCCGCTTGGCCTCAAAGCTTTGTGGAAAATGTAAGTTTAAACCCTGTAGGTTTTCTTGGCCTTCAAAAGCCAAGGTGATGTCAGGGCAAAGGGTTCCACTTGGGTGCAGATCAAGTCACTGGTTATTTCTGGAACTTTCTTGCAGTTGGGTTCCACAGGATAGTCTAAGTACCAGTGTGATTTGCAAAACAAGCCATATTCTTGTATTCCTTCCTTCCTCCATATCACACATATGTACAGATTTCAGAGATCCATACATAAAATTTGGGACACTCCAGTGAAGACCCCTATGTCCTCTGTGCAAGATACATAGCAATTAGTGAGGCCATCTATGTTTTCCAGACACCTCTGCATGTCCAAAACAATGTCCTCTTCAAAGTCACCTCAAATGGGGCTTCCATTTCTCGCCTTCCACTCATTTTCCTTTAAACTCCAAAGCAGTTGTAGTTCTCTGCTGGTATGTGTCTTTCTTCTATTTTTGTGTTCCTACTCTGGTCCCTCCATTCCACAATCCTCAACCTACACGGCAGCCGGTACTATCTTTAAATATGTGTATGCGATAGATATTTATATGTGATACAATTATATATATTAAGTTTGTACTAAATGTCATCAATTTATATAAAACCATGTTCCTCCTCTGCTTCTAAACCTTCTGTGGCTTCCCTTTGTACATGGCACAAAACTGTCATGCTCCACCATGGCCTGGGCAACCTGCCTACCTCCCTCCCTCTCCACTCAGCCTCCAATCCTCCAATTCCATTGCCTGTCAGTTCCTCACACTTGCCATGCTCTCTCCTCCTTCAGGCCCTCACTCCTGATCTTCCCCTGACTAGGACTGTTCTTCCCCACGTGTTTTGAAAGGCTGGCCTTTCACATCCTAAAAGAAAAGAAAACCCCATCTCACTCAGAGCTTCATTGTCTAGCTCCACTCTCTATTGTCTACCCTCCTTAATCTTGATTTTGTCTGCCTCCTCCACCAGCATGTAAGTATTGCAAGGAGAGGAACCACATTTGACATATCCTTGGAGCTTGAGCCTGCCTGGCAGAGAGCTGTGCAGTAATTGAATAAATGGTGGATGTGTCTTGTTACCCATCCAGCCTAAAATGCAGCTCACTGCACATACTAACAACAGTCACTGAACGTTGACTATGCATCAGGCATTCTTTTAAGTACACAACATGAATTCACTCACTTAATTCTCATGGAAACCATGTGATGCTGGTACTATTATTATCAACCCCATTTTTCAGATGAGAAAACTGACAAGTTAAATGCTTTTAAATATCTAACAGACAAATAATTTGCTCAAGACTTTGCAGCTAGAAAATGACAGAGCTAGGATTCAAATCCAGGCATCCCAGAGGCTACCTTTTAACTTTCCTGTCTTCCTGCAGAGAAGATTCACATATACTTTTCAGTTAATTGAAAGAAAATTGGAATACACACTGCAGCATGGGGAAGATGATAAACCTCACATATGCTGTAGTGTATTCTTTCCCCGGCTGGTGAAGCTAGCATGTAGTATCATTATTTCTTTAGTATGTCCATATGAAAGGAAACCAGAGTAATCTCTGCAGATGCTGGGATTGAAAGAATCATTGTCCCCTCATCAGAAAGGATAATTAAGAGCCCCTCTGCCCATTAAATGAGGCAATGAATGGTAACCCACTTTGTAGGGTATAAAATGCCCTATAAATGTTAGTTATTCTCATTCCCGAGCTCTATGGAACAGCAGCTTATGTTACGAAACGACTGGTTCAGAATCTTTCACAAGTACTAAATCTACTCAGTAGTCAAGAGAAGGAAATGCCTCTGGTTTGTTCCTTCCTATCACCCTGAAAAATAAAAAGCAATCCATTCTTCTCCTGCGTTTCCAAAATCTAGGGTCAGATATGCAAATATAAGTATGCAGTCTGCTTTTAAATGATACATGAAAGGGATTTTTGAAATGAATGTGCTGTGACTGAATTTCTGGTCAGTCACCCAGAAGGCATTTTGCAGCTAAGCTCTGGACCCAATTCCACTGAAAATGCATAAGCTTTGGTGCCTGCAGCCAGTCTAGCCACAGACGAGGATCAGGGTCCTTGCCTCCGAACTGCTGTTAAATGATGCAGACCCCCAGGCTCGAAGTTGAAAAACAAATTAGCACAAGCCTAAAAGAAATCCAGTACAAAGTTACTTTTAAAATACCTTTTCCATAACCTTACCTGACAACAAAACCTCTTTGATTTTTAAACCATTTGATAAAACCACAGTGCATTAATATATAACTTGGCTTTTTCAGTAGAGCTTATCTTTGTCATTTTCAAAAGAATTTTGATGCTCTTTGGGAATACAAATATTGCCAATTGGTGTTGTCCAAAGAAAGGTCTCTTTGACCTGCTTTAATAATAGATAAGAAACATGAGTAAAAATGATCATTTATTATATATGACTTATGCTAAGGTGATTTTTAAGAGTTACTGACAGTTGGCTTTCTTAAGTAGGTTGGAGAGCTCCACCGATAACCTTGTTTATTATTAAATGAGTTTGCTAAGCAACCCTTTTACTTGGAGATGATCAAAGGTAAGCCTCAGCTTTATCTTACTTGCCATGAAATTCCAAAGTAGTGGAATTTTACATTTTATTTCTTCCTTTTTAGTACTTTTTAAAATTATGTCAGTCAGTTATGCATGTATGAATGCTTGTATAACAAAACTAGAGACAGAACAGGTGAAGCTAATCTTATCCCCACCCTCCATTGCTCTCCTCTCCACTTCTCAGAGGTAACCCCTTCATCACTAATGGCACATCTCCTGCTAGACCTTTCTCTAAACATTTGTCTCTGTGTGTGTATTGTTAACTTATTTAAAAATTTATGTTTATATAAACGATATGTTAGTTATCAATTGCTGCCACGAACAGTGTCTTGAAATAACAAATATTTACTATCTCTCACACTTTCTGAGAGTGAGCAATCCAAGGGCACTAAGCTCTGGGAGGTTCTAGTTCATGGTCTCTCATGAAGTTGTAGTCAGGGTCTAAGCCAGGACTACAGTCATTTGGAAGTTTGACTGGGACTGGAGGATGTGCTTCCATCATGGCTCACCAACACAGCTGTTGCTGGAGTCTTCTGTCCATCACTGGCTATCGACAGGAGGCTGCAACATGGGCTTCTCCACAGGGTTCCTGGAGTGTTCTTAAAACACAGTAGCTGGCATCCTCTAGAGTGAGTGATGGGAGAGTAAAAGAATGAAAGAGATCAAGAAGGAAGCCACAATATCTTTTTATTGCCTAGTCTTGGAAGTGGCACCTTGTCATTTATGCCATATTCTATCCACTAGAAATGAGTTACTAAGTCTGGCCCAGACTCAAGTGGAGGCGAATTAAGCTGCATCTCATAAGGGAAAGAGTATCAAAGAACTTCTGTATGTATTTTAAAACCACTACATATGGCATAGTGCACATATGCTTCTGCAAATTTGCTTTTTTCACTTAACAACCTTAGTTTTCCACGACAATACATGGGGGTCAACTTCATTCTCTTTAGTTGCTGCATACTATTCCACTACCTATTTAATCATTCTCTTCCCGATACGTACACCTTGAGATCACTCTCAGACTTTCACTTCTGCAGATGACACAACAGTGGGGGTACTTGCCTACTCCTCAGCACATGTGCCAGGATTTCTCTAGTAAAAATGCATTGATGCGGAATTGCTGAGTTGAAGGGTCTGCTTGTCATAACAATTATGGCTAAATTGCCCTCCAGAATGGCTGTTCTAATTTCCAATCATCCTTCACCTGACACCTGGGGGGTTGTGGCAGAACTTTGGTGGGCAAAATATCTTGGGGACTTTCAGATTATTTTTGGCCCTTTTCAAGCCTAGGTTTCTGATGAGAAATTATCCTGTCTGACACCCACTTTGCTCATAATTGCAACCTCTTTCATACAATTCTGCTTGATTTAAGCAAAAATCCAGAAGCTCATCCCTCGGGAGACAGGGAAGCTTAACTGCTGTTTACCAAGGACTTGGAGGTTTTCAGGTACAAGGTGCCCCTGGAGATTCAGGTTGATTAGTGTTAATTCAAAACCACTTCCTCTATTATGGTAGCAGCTGAGAAGTCACATGCACAAATCAAGTATGTGGATTTCTATGCAAAGGAAAATGCCATTTCAGTAGCAGCTATTCCCAGACTCTGACTGAGCCTTCCTATGGCAAGTACTATTGATGCAGAAAATCATTGAATCCTCTGGGTCCTCCCACTTCTCACTTATTTTTAGTTTAAAACCGAGCATCAGACCGACTTCCTTACATTCAAGCTGCCAAGTGTCCTTGGCTGGCAAGAATCTCCCTCCCTGTAATATCAATAATTAATGTCAGCTACCAATGCTGAGACAACTGAACCACACAAAAGGAACTGGCCTGGTTCATTTCTACTTATTTACTGTGTCCATCTTTGGTGAAAAGGTTTGGTCAGATTCAAAATGGTGTGTCATCAAGGCAACCAGCACTTATTTATTCAATACACACTTATTGAGGTCTTACTCTGTGTAAGGTTCTATGCTGTCTATTCTCTGTGTGGCAGAGTAGTCACATGATTATACACTCAAAAATTGGAAGTCTGATGGTAATTATTACCAGGTATTTTGCACTTCTTTTATACCAGACACCATGCTAAGCATTCATGAACAATAACTTTTCCTTCTCATAGCAGCCCTGTTAAGTAGGTAGCATTCTCTTTTTACCCACATGTGTTGTGATAAATGCAAAACCCTAGTTCTGTCATGGAGCAGCTGCTCGTCTTATCCAGGTTCTGAACCCAGCTGAGCACCAGTGCATGAGAAGACTGTGCTAGTTCTGCTTTTGCCAAAATGTGTTTCTTCCCACAAGAAACTCCATGAAAAATTTGAATTCATAGCCACAGCATCTACGATTCTCAGAGATCCCTGAGGCCCACAGTGGCTTCTCCTGTGGATCTCAGCTCAGAAAAGCTCCACCTGTGCTCCCCGAAGTGATTGGATCCCCAGATTACATACTTTCATACCTCCACGTATCTTTCCTTCAGAGTTATTAGCACAGTGAAAGTCTGTTTGTGAGATTATTTACTATGGCTCTGCCAGGCTGCTGGAAGCTCCATGAGGCTGCAGACGATGCTTTTCTCTGCTCACTTTTGTTTTCCCAGAGTCTGGCACAGTGCCTGCCACAGATAATCAATACTATTTAATCCATTAACTAATTGCTCTGAAAAGAACTACACACACACACACCCAAAAAAAACCTGGAGACTTATCTCACACATTGCAAACCTCATTCAATAAACTTTTATTGATCTTATTTCAAGATCCAGGCACTGAATTAGGTTCTAAAGATATTGCAATAAACTAAGCAGACATGGCCCTTGTTCTCTTAGGGTGTGCATTTCAGTAGGGAATCCAGATGATAAATGAGTCAAATAAAATGAATAAGATAATTTCAGATATGTGTTAAGTCCTGAGAAATAAAATTAAAATGAGCAGTGCTGATAGGATGAGGGGTGGTCAGGGAAGATGTCTCCAAAGAGAAGACATTGGATTGAGACCTGAATCATGATCAGGAGCCAACATTGTGATGTTACAGGCACTGATTTTTTTCATCTCAATAAATGTATCACTCACTCAGAGCAAAACTCCCAGAGTCATCCTTGACTCCTTCCTCTCATACTCCAAGGCAAGTACAAGGCAACCCTGCATCTCTACCTCGACAGTGTCTCAAGCTGATCAGCCGTTCCCCACCCTCACTGCTACCACACTAGTCCAAGTTGCTGCCATCTCTCACTTGGACTTTTCTAATAAACTTGTAACAGGTTTCTATCCACTGTCTTTTCTCTGTAAGTCAACTCGTGTCTCCATGGCTCCTCCCTACACTGAGGGTAAAAGCCACAGTGCTAACCAAGGCCTGCAGTTTCACATGATCTGGCCTCCTCTCTACCCCCATTTCCTGCCGCTCCTCTGCCCTACCACACTCCCCTTCTTGCTACCCACAAATAGGCCAAATGTGCTCCTGCATCAGGCTCTTTGCACTTGTCGTTTCCTCTTTCTGGAAAAGCCCATGTGCTTTTGTGTTGTGCTCCATACTTCATTCAAATTCTGCTTATATGTTCACCAGAAGACCTGCCCCCACCCTCTAGGGGCAATCACCATTATTCCCTATGACTTAACACTGTTTAATATTTCTTCATAGAACTCATCACACAAGGCAGGATATTATCTATGTGTGTCTTTCTCTCCTATTAGAATGTAAACCCCATGAGGGTAAGAACTGAGTCGACTTTGTTCACTGTTGTATTCCCAATACCTAGAATAGTTCTTGAATAAACAGAAGAATAAATGAAAGAATGACAAAACGCAAAGCCCTTGAGTCATGGTATGCTGGAAAGACAGAAAGAAGACAGGAATAGGGAGAGAAGAGGAGGCTAAAGATGCAGGCAGGGGCCAGACCACACAGGGCCTTGTGAGTGATTAGAAGGAGTTCTGATTTTCTTCCAAGAGCATCAGAAAACTGTTCACCTCTGGAAAGCTTTTGCTTTGTGATTCCCGACAGGTGACATAACACTTGGAGAAACACTGAACTTTATGACCTCTTCCCCACTATGTTCTGTGATGCCCGGAAGTAAAGCTCTGCACTGTTCTTTAATCCTATCAATGTTTGCTCTGGAGGCAATGGATTAAATAGCACATGTTGAATAATCAACTGAATTAACCTTCCCAAGACTACTTCATGCCACGATTTGGATTCTCTGCAAAGTGTCTCTTACTCTTTCCTAACGTGCTTACACCTTGGTTCCAAATGTCTCTCCTTGGAGTTACCGTGTAAATCCACTTCCTTGGGGAGCCATCCCTGACCTCCCAGGCAGAGTTCAGGATCCCCCTGCATGCTCTGCAGCTCCCACTGTTGAGAGCAGGCAGTGCTGCTTTGTGGTGTCTCTCTGCTGCTCCAGCTGGAGTGCATGTTCCCTGAGGGTGGGCCCCTTCTTTGTTGTCTCTAATTCTGAGACCACAGAGAGGCTGCTGGATCCAGCGTACCAACGTGTGTTTTTGAACTGTTTTATTTTATGTTAATTCAAACTAGGTGCCAACATTTTAGATTTTTTAAAAAATAGATTTTTGGCTTATGTTGAAAATATATAAGCCATAGCAATGCTGTGCCCATGTTCTTAACAATGAGAAGACTCGAGTAGCAACTGCTCCATTCATAGGGGACCTAGCTTTCCTCCAGCAAGCCACAATCCCCACCACTCCTTATTATGTTTCTGATGCTGAGGTCAAGGGTTCTTTGTCATTTAACATCTGACTGAGTTAATGTTTTCTTACAGTAGAAATATTCTGTATCCAATCTACTATCACAAGAAGGCTGCATGTTCTTAAACTTGGTACATGGGGCCTCTTTTGAGCAACTGAATTTGTGACCCTCGTTTCTCCTAAAATAAACAAGTGTTTATAAAGGCATAGGACTTGACTACCCAACGAGGCAAAGATGTTAATTCTTCCCGAATTGATATATAGGTTTAATGTGATCGCTATTAAAATCCCACCAAGATTTTTATAAATACAGATCTGATAACTCTAAAATGTGTATGGAAAGCCAAAGGAACCAAAATAGCTAAAAATCGTTTTTGAAAGAATAATAAAGTGGGAAGAATCAGTCTCTTTGATTTTAAGATTTATTATATGGCTATAGTATGAAAGACTGTAATACTAACAGAGAGATAGAGGCATAGATCAATGAACGGCATAAAGAATCCCAAAACAAACCAACACAAATATATTCAACTCAGTTTTTTGTTGTTGTTTGTTGTTTTTTTTTTGTTTTGTTTTGTTTTGTTTTTTTACAAACTTGCAAAAGCAATTCAATGGAGGAAAGATAGCCTTTCAGTAAATGGCACTGGTGTAATTTAACTCCCATAGGCACAAAATTAATCTCAACCTAATCTCAATGAACTCAAAATGGATCACAGACTTAGATGTAAAATGTGAAGCTTTGTTCTTAGGAAAAAAAAGGAAATTGGCCAGGTGCAGTGGCTCATGCCTGTAATCCCAGCACTTTGGGAGGCCGAGGTGGGCAGATTACGAGGTCAGGAGATGGAGACCATCCTGGCTAACACAGTGAAATCCCATCCCTACTAAAAATACAAAAAGTTAGCTGGGCTTGGTGGCAGGCTCCTGTAGTCCCAGCTACTCGGGAGGTTGAGGCAGGAGAATGGCGTGAACCCAGGAGGCAGAGCTTGCAGTGAACCAAGATTGTGCCACTGCACTCCACCTGGGTGACAGAGCAAGACTCCATCTCAAAAAAAAAAAAAAAAAGAAAAAAGAAATCTTCAGGATCTAGGCTGGCAAAGAGTTCTTACGCTAAATGCACTGTCCATAAATTGAATCTCATCACAGTTAAACCATTTGCTCAGCAAAAGGTTCTGTTTAGAGAATTAAATGACAAGCTACAGGCTGGGAGAAAATACTTGAAAACCACATGTCAGACAAAGACTAGTTCCCAAAATATATAAAGAACTCTCAAAACAGCATTAAAAGAAATAATGCAATTAGAAAATGGGCAAAAGAAATGAGACATTTCATCAAAGATGATAGATGACCAATAAGCACAGCAAATGATGTTTAACACTATCAGTCATTAAGGAAATGCAAATTAAAGCACAATGAGATATCACTATATATCTATCACAGTGGCTAAAAATGAAATGGTAACAGTACAAGTGCTGGAATGCAGAGAAAGTCCATCATTCGTATATTTTTGGTAGGAATGTAAAAGGTACCTTCTGAATATTCTGGGGAAAAATTTCTGGAAAACAACTTGGCAATTTCTTAAAAACCTAAACATGAAACTATAATACCATATGACCCAAGAATTGCACCTCTGGGTATTTGTCTTGAAAAAATAAAAAAATGTATGTGTACACAAAAACCTGTATACAAACCTGTACACAATGTTTATAGCAGCATTATTCATAATTACCAAAAAAAACTGGAAACAACCCAGATGTCCTTAGATGTGTGAATAGCACATGAAACTGTGGCATGTCCATACCATGGAATACTATTCAGCAATTGGAATGAACTATTGATACAATCCACAATCTGAATGAATCTCTAGAAAATACTGAGTGGAAAAAAAGCCAATTCCAAAAGCTTATGTACTATTGGGTGTACCTCTTCTTAACCCCAGGTAACCACTAATCTGTTCTCCGTTTTTATGATTTCATCATTTCAAGAATGTTGTAGAAATGGAGAACAGATTAACGGTTGCCAGGGTTGAGGGAAAGGGTGGGGACTAGAGGGAAATTGGTGTGGCTATGAAAGGGCAACAGGAGAGATTTTTATAGTGATGGAAATTGTCTGTATCTCTGCTGTATCGATGTCAGATCCTGGCTGTGATATAGTCCTATAGTTTTGCAAAATGTTACCATTGTGGTGGGGGGGGGGGCAACTGGGTGAATGTTACATAGTAACTCTCTATTATTTCTTACAATTGCATGTGCATCTCAAAATTAAAAGCTTAATTTTTCTTTAAAAAAAAATGTACAAGCCTTGGAAATCAACCAGCCTTGGTTTTAAATTCCTGCTGTGCCACTTACTAGCTAAATGACCCTGGGCAGCCTCTCGGGGCCTCAGTTTCCTCATCTGTTAAATGGGGATCATAAAAGACCCATGCTCACAGTGCTCTGGAGATTAAGTGAGGTCGTGCAGTTATAATGCTTAAGAGCTCACCTGTGTTTGGCGGAAGCTCAGTAGATGGGAGCTGCTTTTGTTGCTGTCACTGTATCACGCAGAGAATCCAGAGGCAGGTTCAGCCCTGGAACATCTCAGGTTAAACCATGCTTTGTGTAGGGCAGAGATTCCCCAAGTACCTCAGTTCATATCACTCTTAGTATCATCCTAATTTTTTTCATGTTGTTCTTGGGCCAAAAAAAAATTCACAACAGTTCACAACAGTTCTGTTGTAGTTAGGTTCAAAGTAGTTAGGTTCAAAATACTTAATAAGTATGTTTGCACTAACAATTTAGTAACTGTTTGAAAACATAGTAACATAAATTGAAGAAATAATTTTATTTCATTCTTAACTACAATTGCTTACAATGAATTATGTGTCCCTGTCTGTACCGCTTCCCAAACCTTGGAATCAGATTGAATACTGTCACCTTCATTATCTCCTCCACATTGATTTTGATGCAGTGCTTGTTTTTAATTGTATTAACTACCAAAAATCCAGTTTTGCAAAAATACTTTGTAATTAAGGGGAATATACATGCACTAATGTTGAAGTGGTAAGTTCCCTCGTGTTACCCATTCTCACACTATCTGACAGATGTTTAATATCACTATTGTTCACTCAAAATTTAAAATATCCTGCAGCATCCCTGTGAGTCTGTCATGATACCCTGGAGTGCTTTGGTGCATAAATTGGGAATTACAGGTTGAACAGTTCATTTTGGCCTCTTCCAGAGGACAGCAAAGTAGACTCAGGCCCAAAGCTGGTCTACTGGGACCTTTCCAGTTGGAATGATCCATCTGCTGCTATCTACACTTATGTGTCTAGGATGGTCTCACAGCTAAACTGTCTACCATTGGGAGACACGAGCCATTTCTTCTGACTCAGTGATGGCAGAGGAGATGGTTAGGAATGGGACACCTTTTTTTTTTCCCTGGTATTCTAAAGATATTAAGCAATTTGGGAAGCTCCTCTTAAAATTGAATTCCACATTAAGCACCTAGAAGGTGACAAGCACTGTTGTAGGTACTGGAGGCACAGAAATAAATTGAGCCTAGTCCCTAGCCCTTGAATAATTCTTCCTCCACAGATGATATGCAGCATGATGTTATAGAAAAGCCTTGGAGCCAAGAGACCCGAATAAAAATTTGGACTCGCCATATGAACTTGTTAGGTTGGCCTTCCTGAGCCTCAGTTTGGGTATCTGCACAATGGGAGTTTAAGTATCTCTACAGCACCTTTATCTCACAGCATTTAATGAGATAAATGCATGTAAACTCAGAATGTTATGATTAGCAAATAGCTACCATTTAGATGTGCTGCTTTTTAAAATCACTGATTATCAGTTCAAGCTGCTTTGCCCAAGAGTGAAAAAAATCCAAACAACAAAATATATTTCTCATGCTTCTTAGAAGAATTTCAGATAGCAGGGGTAGGGCAAGGAAGAAAATTCCAAAAGATTTTATAATTTGCAGTGAGAAATGGAGGAGCAGAGTTGTCCTAGAAGCCCTGTTCTCCTTTTGCAGGCTAGAGAATAAATACTTTGAGAGCTAAATTGATCTGCTCATCCTCCTGTTCCTTTCTCCTCTGGAATATGTCAGTTGAAAGAGAACAACTTTCTGGCCTCTGATTCTGGCTGTCACCCAGTGGCTGCTTTGTCTAATGATTGCTACATATGACTTTTTTTTTTTAAACTCCCAGTCCAAAAGCTGTTTCAAAGTCAAAGTTAATACAGATGTTGTGTCATCCCAGGCATCAGTGATAGGTGTTGTTTAGTCAAGGTGGATCTGACTGGGATCTCTCTCCAAGAAAGTGAGATAATATGAGAGACTGTAGAGCAGCTGTTAATTTCCCTCTCAAAGTGAGGGGGATTATGCACAGTGGTGGAAAACCGTTCTCTGCATCCCCAACCTAATTGTCTTGATTAACACGCTGCATGGCCATCACAGGTGTAGCACATAATAGCGCTATAAGGTTTCATAGCCAGGCCAATTAAAATCTGTCATTGAGCCAAGAACTAACAGTGTGTGCATCATAATGCCAAAAGTCAAAATGAGTTCTCTAAATAATAATTGCTTGCATTTCTAGGACAATTTATCTTTTTTTTTTTTTCTTTGAGATGAAGTCTCGCTCTGTCGCCCAGGCTGGAGTGCAGTGGCAGAATCTCAGCTCACTGCAGCCTCCACCTCCCGGGTTCAAGTAATTCTCCTGCCTCAGCCTCCCAAGTAGCTGGGACTATAGGCATGCACCGCCATGCCTGGCTAATTTTTGTCTTTTTAGTAGAGACGGAATATCACCATATTGGCCAGGTTGCTCTTGATCTCCTGACCTCGTGATCCACCCACCTCGGCCTCCCAAAGTGCTGAGATTACAGGCGTGAGCCACCACACCTGACCGACAATTTATCGTTTTAAAGCATACTTTCTTTACCTCATTTTCTCCTCATGCCAGAAGGCAAGCATTTTAGGTGGGGAAACTGAAGTTCAAAGAGATTCAGTGACTTACCAATCTAGAGGACCCTAATAATTGTGCTAGGCTGCTCATAGTAAGTTCTTAAAGAATTTTCTCTTATCCCTATGACAATAACTAGCATTGATCTTTCACTTAACAGCTGACAAAATGCTGTTATATTTATTTTCTTTTTAGATCTCCCATAACAACCCTGCAAATCAGATCTTTTTTAGATCCCATTTTTATGGACAAAAAAGCTCAAAATCTTGGAATATTGATTGAAATCCTGTGTCATTTTAGAGTGAGACCTTGTTCAAGGGCACAGGGTTACCAAGTGGTAGAACTAGGATAAGAACTCAGGCCTGCTGGCTGACCCAGTGTTCTTCACATCATTCCATGCTTACAGTCTCTCTCTCTGCACATTTTAGAGTTGGGGGAAAACGAGTCAGGACGATTGACACCGAGCTGCAAAGACACAGGATTCTTCTATTGCCACAGTGTCCAGCTTTGAGCAACTCAAGGGTTTTGGTCAATTGTGTGTTTTCCCATTGAACTGGGAATGGACAATTTATGCTCTAAACTGAATATAAATTTGACACTTGGTCTCTTAACTGTCTGATCTCCATGGTGTGTTTGATAAAGGTATTTTTGTTGTTTTACAGGCCACCCCCAGAGACCCTGAGCGATGCATTTAAAAGTTCTGGGTGGCTGTGAATGACCATGAAAGTAGGAGATAAATATCTTAGCTGGCTAGGCAGACTAAGAAGTAGATAGCCTGCTTAAAGGTAAAGCAAGCTCTAAGCTATTCTCAATCAGATCCACAAACAATTTCTTGCAGTAAAATGTGTTGTTCTTTGTTTCTCAGATGAGGAATGAGGAGGAACCCCTCTTAGGCTCTTCTGATGATTTTTTAGGTTAAGGCTGAACCCCTGAGTATAAATGATTGCCTGGCTTATATCCCAGTGCTGATGGAGCACACAGGATGGTTCCCTGGTGACACATGTGAGGGTAGGAGTGGAATTTCACATTTCTCACTGCTGGAAGGGCAGTGTTTTCCACCCATTGTTCATTCTGAAAGCTCTCTTCAGTCCCAGGCTGTGTGTTGTCACTGGAGGAGGAAAGAGAATGAATTCTATGTTCCCCACGGTGCACTGAAGCCTAACCAAGTTCCTTTCATCTAAAAAGCCAAAAATGATGATTTCCTCAAGAGCAAATGGCTCTCATTGCTTCTTTGACTGCAGAGACATATCTGTATCTGCTGTATCACTCCATCCTGAAATCTGGGGTGTGGCTGAAGTAGCCATGTTAAGAGCATTCACAAATAACCTCTTTTATTTAAAAGGTGGGGGTGGGGGGTGGTGTGGGAGGAAAATGTAGGAACAGCCTTATGTTCTATATTTTATTTCAGATTTTTAAATATTATGAAAAGGAAGAAGGAGAAAGCATCTATGGATGTAAATATATAGTTGTAAGTTAGTATGTATACTAGATATAGTTAAATAATTTTTTGCCACTTTATAATTTCCAGGCATGGTATGAATAAATCTACACTTGGCTTAACTTAATGCAGTTGAATTGATTTCTGCCTGCTAACCTGTGATTCTCTCTCAGTGGGAAATAATCAATAAGGTCAGTTGGGCCCACTTTTGCACGTCATTGGTCCTAGTTTTAATCTTGGTAATCCTGGCTGTAAACCACTCACTATGGAGGCGGATTGATTGGCAGCAAAATTTGCTCAATGATTCTGTGGCCATATTTGAGGCACATTTTAGCTTATGACTTGGTGTAACTGTTTCTCCATTAGCGTTTAGTGCCTGTTTTCTTTCTTATACTACAAAGGGCCTATTGAAAGGAAGCTTGGGGAAAATCAACTTAACAGGAAGGGAAATGAAATAAGTTTTAAAAGGATATAATAATAATAAAATTAAAGCACTATAGAGTCTTAGTGCTTGAGGAATCTGAATTGGATTAGACATGGGGATGGAGAAGGTCATAACATTTAGTCCAGAAGCAAAAATTGCCATCAGTCATTAAGCTACATTTAATCCCAATTCCTTCTCATTAGGTGAGTAGGAGCTACCTCACCTTTTCCTTCTTTTGTAAAGAATATCTTTTATGTATCACAAGTGAGGGGAGTGCTGAACATGATACCTTCCTTTAGCCTCATATGATAGTTTCGTAAATTTCTGGTGAAGTCACACATGAAGGAAATGTATAAATCCAGCATCACTGCCCAAGTCCTTTCAGTCAGCATATGTTGAAAAACCCTATTTGAATGGTGAAAAGAGAAGGAAAAGAATTCTTCCTCCACCCACCCAGCCATTCCATCCATCAATAATTCATGACAATCTTCAGACCAAAAGACTGTCGTTAAAGAGAGTAAAATGATATAAGCAAAGTGCTTAGCATAGGACCTGGTTTGTGTATTACTATATTAGTTTGCTAGGGCTGCCATAGCAAAGTACCACAAAGTGGGTGGCTTAAGTAACAGAACTGTATTGTCTCACGGTTCTGGAGGCTAAAAGTTCAAGATCAAGGTGTTGGCAGGGTTGCTCCCTTCTAAGACTATCACAGAAAAACTGTTCCAGGCCCCTCTCCTAGCCTCCTTTGGTCTTCAGACTAATTTTTGGCAGTCCTTGGCTCACAGATGCATCATCCCACCTCTGCCTTCATCTTCATCGCCTTCATGTGCCATTCTCCCTCTGTGCATACCCATCTCTGTGTTTCAGTTTCCCCTTCTTTTAAGGACACTAGTCATATTGAATTAGGACCTACCCTAATGATCTCATTGCAACTACTTCTGCAATGACTCTTATTTCCAAATAAGTTCACATTCTGAGATATTGGGGGTTAAAACTTCAACATATAAATTTCAGGAGGACACAATGCAACCCATAATAATTATTACCATTTATTATTATATCTTCATTATTTGTTAGCTTTTCATAATTTCCTTTTTACTATAAATCTATTCTCTACCCTGCAGAGAATTAAAAATTTGCAAAAATAGGAAAAAGTAGGGAAGTGAAGAAATCGGAATATCAATGCATAGTGTGAATATCTTCAAGTAATGGTGAACTGTTGGGCGTAGCCACCATGTTCAGGCATTAATGTTTCAGGTAAGAGGATCCAGAATAACTGGCCAGCCCAATCCAGTGAAGCAGCAGAGCTAGTCATTAGTTACATCCCAGCCATCCAGAGTGTTTGGCAGTCTCTCCAATGGTAAGATTTTGGTATCTTTTCATACAGTGAGCAGGCAGGCAGCGGCCTGCCCAACCTCACCAGATGGTGTGGAGTCCCCCGCATCACTGGCGTCATATGCATTTTAGATTTATTAAAAAGCCCACAAAAAAAAGAAATACCCTTTGGAGCAATATAGTCTCAAATCCAACAATTTCCTGCAGTATCACAGCAAAGTTCCCCCCCGGGCAGCTGTTGAGATGGTTAGCCAGTAATTCTTCAAAACATTTTTTTTCTGACACATAGACAACATTTTCCTTTGTAAGAACGTGAAGGTTTGATTCCTCCAGAGCCCATTACATAGACAGATTGGCCCCTGAGATAATTACAAGAAGATAGTCTAATGGGCTCGATTAAGGCAATCCCATTACCTCCATGAAGAATCACCAGTGAGGTGCAGACCCAGACGAGTCTTCCCACACACACACAAATATAATTTCTTACCTAAAAGCATAGAAACACCATTCAGTTCACCTGTTTATATTTGGAAACTAGGCTAATATTGATCTGTTGGAACCAAAAATATTCTGTTGAACCAGAATATTTTTGTTCTACTCTGCTTCAAAAATAATTTAGGATGACATTCAAGGAGCTATCAAATATGACATGATAGACGATGTTAAAAGTTAGGTGGCCTGAAATTGTGTACTCTCAGTATCAGAATCCGGCCTCCCAGTACAGGCAGGAGTGACAGCTCTCACAAACCTAACAGGCGGTGAGCCAGTCCTTCTTGAGATGGCATGATTCTCAGAGCTCTGAGTTCTGTCCCCACCTCCTGAGAGGCCGTCGCCCCTCGCATTATACCCCTAGCTATTGATTCCCATTTGCCCTGTAGAGGGGTGAGAGAGTGGAGAAATCCTTGGGTGTCCAAGAAGTATGACACCTACAAGGACACCATGAGTGTTTCACCCTCCATTCCTAGAAAGGCAGGATTTGTAAGAATATGCAGCACTGTCAGCTCATAATTTATACCTTCCCCTGACACCAACATGTCCAACTTCAAATTACAAGTACATTTTATAATGTATAAGAAAATGTTTTAGAGGGTGAAAAAAATCATTTTCATTAGGTTAAGACGCTGTATTAAGCTCATCTCTGTCCTGTACTCTCTTAGTGTACAAGGCACATATGTACATGGAGAAAGGAGGGTTGCCTGCTAGATGAGAACCTTCCTTACTGCATGTGCTCTGTCCTTATCAACTAGGTTTTTTCAAAATCTCTCTGATAAGCATAGGAATTACCTGGGGAATTTTTCAAATTGCAGATGCCTAGATCCCCATTCCTAAAGAATCTGATTCAGTAGAACTGGGGTGGGACCCAGGAATCTGCTTTTTTTTTTGAGATGGAGTCTTGCTCTGTCGCTTGGCTGGAGTGCAGTGGCGCGATCTCAGCTCACTGCCACCTCCGCCTCCTGGGTTCAAGCGATTCTCCCGCCACAGCCTCCTGAGTGGCTGGGATGGAATCTGCATTTTTAATGTGTTCCTTTGGTGACTGTGAGCTTCGTGGCCTATGAGACATAATTTGAGCAGCACTCTGCCCTCCTATGATCTTCTTTCTTTTAGAACACTAATTTTTGCATTACTATCCTACCATCATTTTTTCAAAGTGGAATTTTTTCATGTTCATCTGTGAAAAAAAAATGCTCATTGTGAAAAAATAATCAGACAGTGTGAGTAAAAATCATCAGTTTTCAGCATTGAGATGGAATTGCCCTACATGTTTTAGTGGCATCTGTCAAGAACTTTGTGTGTGTGTGTGTGTGTGTGTGTGTGTGTGTGTGTGTGTGTGTGTGTGTGTGTATCTCATTTAAAAATATTAATTTGTCAAGCCTGTAATCCCAGCACTTTGGGAGGCCGAGACGGGCGGATCACGAGGTGAGGAGATCGAGACCATCCTGGCAAACACGGTGAAACCCCGTCTCTACTAAAAAAATACAAAAAAAAACTAGCCGGGCGAGGTGGCGGGCGCCTGTAGTCCCAGCTACTCAGGAGGCTGAGGCAGGAGAATGGCGTAAACCCGGGAGGCAGAGTTTGCAGTGAGCTGAGATCCGGCCACTGCACTCCAGCTTGGGCAACAGAGCGAGACCCTGTCTCAAAAAAAAAAAAAGTATATATATATATTAATTTGGCAGACCCAAATTTATGGAAAAGAAAAAGGGAGGTAGCTTCCACAAGACCTTTTTCTTCCAGAGATAACAACTTTTTCTTTGAGTTCTGTGACTCCAAGAGCTCTTCATTTACAATAGCCTCTTCCCATGGTGGTTTCAAAGCTCCTTATTTACACCTCTACCTGGAGCACTCTTCTTTAAAGTCTGGGTAGCTATCAGGTGCTCTTAATAACTTAGGAGACATAAGGGAAATTGCCATCTCCAAGATTCTTTTTTCTTGCAAACATTATCTTGTCACCACAGAGCTGTTCTCTTTTATCACTTGTACACCTCCTTCACTTGGAAAAAGTTAGGTCACATCAACATTTCACGTATTCATTTTTCTGCCTTTGGTGAGAACCATCATTTAGCATTTCACCTCTGAGAAGTCTTTTCTATCTAGAGAGGGCTCCTAACATTTCCCAAGGATCCCCATTTATTCAGTGCTTTGTAATCATTGTGAGGTCTTAGGTTCCTTTGAGAATCTGATGAAAATGATAATCTCTCATTCCTAAAATCAATGCATGTATTTGCACCCACATTTTTCCAAGTATTTTTAAGAGGTCTAAGGAATCTAGGTTAAGGATGCTCCCTGATAATATGTCCTCAGCAGACTGAGTTCCCTCAGGTCTACAAAGGATTCCCACAGACATTATTCATTAAAATAAGTATTGAGCATCAATTATGTAGCAGACACTGCATTGGGGTAGGGGGATACAAAGAGAAACATAGGAGCCCTTGTTTTAAGGACTTCAGGATAGAAATGGAAGTAGATGGATAAATAGTGATCATGGAATGTGAGAAGTACCTGAAACACAGCAGGGCTACAGTAAAATGTTCTTAAATTATAATTGTGACTTCTTTCCTTAAAATCTTTGATGCATCCTCTTCCTATCATGCACAAAGACCTTCCTCATGAACCTCAAGCTTACTTCTCTAGTATATTCTGAACATGTGTCCTTCCTTTGCCAGTCCTGGCACTCCATGCTTCCATCTCATTGAAATCTCTGTTGGTCCCCAAATGTACCATGCTCTATGAGTCTTCATATAAGTTGTCCCCCATCCCTGGCATTCTTTCCTCCCCGTCCTTTTCCCTTTTGCCAGGCTGACTCTCATTTGTCCTTTAACACTAGGTTTGGAATGCTTTCTCCAGGGTGCTTCCCCTGATTTCTCTAAATTCTATTTAGATGCACTTTTGCCAAGTATGGTGGCTCACACTTGTAATCCCAGCACTTTGGGAGGCCAAGGCAAGAGGATTGTTTGAACCCAGGTGTTCAAGACCAGCTTAGGCAACATAGTTGAGACCCTGTCTTTACATAAATAAAAACTATTTGGGTGCAATGGTGCCTGGGCTCAAGTGATCCTCCCACCTCAGCATCCCAAGTAGCTGGGACTACAGGTATGAGCCACCACACCTGGCCTCCAACAACTATTTGTTAAACCAAATACACTGAAAGAAGATGGTGACACCCATAAATATAACACCTGACTGAAGAGTTTCCCATTTATAAATTTTTCACTGGGATAAAAGGCTTATATACTAAATAAGCATTGTGTAATCACTGTGTATTACTTAGGGATTATGACACACTGACAAAAAATAATGTGGCAAAAAATAGTGGAATGGATCAAAAAGTACAAGCTTTAAAATCAGGCATACCTGATTCAAATTCCACCTCTTTTGCAGGCTTGACAAGTAACCTTCCGTTGATTCCATAGATATTTGTTGAATCATACTCTGTGCAAGGCAATGTGCTAAGTGTTAAAGAGGTAAAAGTAAATATTCTCTACAATCTTGGAACTTCCAATCGCTTTCTTCAGGCTCTTTATCTGTAATTTGGGGCCAACAATGTTTTCTTGGAAAGATACTGGCAAGATGAAGCATAATATGTATCAAAATGCCCACTCTAGGTCTTTGCATGAAGTAGACACTCAATAAATGCTACTGGAAGGCATAGCTCCTGTAATTTAATCAGGTCAAGTCAATGAACATTCACAGTGCAGCCAAAGCTCTCTGCCAATATGAAGTCCCCAGTAGCTATTGAGCCCTTGAAATGTGGCTAGTCCAAATTGAGATATGATGTAAGTATAAAATACACACCAGGATTTGAAGACTTACCATGAAAAAAAGTAAAATAACTCAGTAATATTTTATATTTATTACATGTTAAAAGGATAATATTTCAATAAATTGAGTTAAATAAAATGCTGTATATGATTAATTTTACCTGTTTTTATGTTTTAAATGTTATCATTGGAAAATTAAAAACTATATATAGCTCACATTATTTCTATTGAACAGTCCTGGGTTAGAGAGTAAATGTACGTTATAGGTTCTAAAAAGAACAAACTGGAGATGCCAAAGGTGATCCAGAAATGTATACCACTAGGTAATGACTGAGCAGGGATGAAAACACAAAGCTGCATGAAAGCAAAGCTGCTTTCATGCCCTCATGGTAGTATTAACAGTAATTACCAGATTACACCAGAGTCAGAACATTCTCATTCGCTTTAGTTCAAATACCAATTGTGGAACGTACCCATGTACACACCTAGGAAAGGGGGTGGTGCTGGGGGCTGGGAGGAAGCTGGCAGAGATGTCCTCAAGACTTACAATGGCTGCTATGATTCACTTCCTCATTTGGAAGCATGTTAAAGCAGATGGGCTTTAGACACATGAGGTTTGGATGTCAGCATCATTCCTTCCTACGTGATCTTGGGCAAGTTAATTATCTCTCCGGGCCTCAGTTTACTCATAATAATAACTAGATCAGAAGATTTCTGTGATGACTAAAGGAGCAAATGCATGTAAAACATGTGGCAGGGCATAACACCTAGTTGTTAGTTATTGTCACTGTATTAGTCTGTTCCCACGCTGCTAATAAAGACATACCCAAGACTGGGTAACTTATAAGGAAAGAGGTTTAATTGACTCACAGTTCAGCATGGCTGGGGAGGCCTCAGGAAACTTAAAATCATGCCAAAAGGGGAAGCAAACGCATCCTTCTTCACATGGAGGCAGGAAGGAGAATAATGAGTGCCCAGTGAAGGGAAAAGCTGCTTATGAAACCATCAGATCTCATGAGAACTAACTCACTATCACAAGAACAGGATGGGGGAAACTGCCCCCATGATTCAATTATCTCCACCTGATCCCTCCCATAACATGTAGGGATTATGGGAACTACAATTCAAGATAAGATTTGGGTGGGGGCACAGCCAAAGTAAATCAGTCACCATCATAGCCTGTTTTATGTAATCATAAATAATAATGCCCACCACATATTTGGTATTCAATAAATGCTTGTTGAATGAATGAAATAGGTCATCATCATCAAATCAAGCAATGGATGACTCTTTATTCCTGAAATTTCAGTGCCATCAGGTAGGATCCTGCTGCTATACCTCTAAATGTGGGTGTGTGTCTTGTAAGAACAGTCACAGCTACTGAGAACTGCTGACTAAGTTGTTTCTTGTTTTGACAAGTGTCCCTCAGCGTTGACTCTACCCTCAGGCCACTCCATAGCCATTCCAGCAATGTCCATGGTTTTATATTTCCCTTATGCTTTCCACTTTCCATTATACCCGAGTGTGAGACTCTTTTTTCCCCCATCCAATTTAATCATATAAAACCTGCTCTGATTTAGAATCTCCTTTGCAGCTAATCGAACCTTGCAGCATTCTATTAGCTCTTCCTGTTTGCTCTCAGTCCAAGCTGAGGCATCTGGGATTATTATGTAATAACTTGGGCTCATATCTGGTCAGTATATACCATCCCTTTTCATTCTGCAAATCCCCTCAGGGTTCTCTGTCTGTTTGCAAGGGGTGGGAGAAGAGAGTGGAAGGATTGTAGTGGGGGGTTTTGGTGGGAGGGGACTGTTTGCTAAGAGTTATTATCCCACACTTATCAGTATTAAACTGGATTTGACAACTCATAGCCTGGGATTTAAATGATCTAAATCCTTCTTCATTTGGCAGCCTGGTTTTACCCGTTATTTATTGTGCTACCCAATTTATTATCATCGGCACACTCGGAGGGTTGGCCTGTGGTGTCTTCACAGCCAAGTGATTTATACAAATAATAAAAAAGATCGGGGTTCCTAGCAATGAAATTCAAAGCAATTCCACCTCTCCTTTTCCTCTCATCTAGCTCAGTTCATCTCTTATACATTAACCCTTGGCCTTCTTACTTCTCCTAGAGAAATTCATCCTCAGCTTCCTTCTGATCCCTGGAAGGAATGCTATTGGCAGGGAGAGGGGAAGGTAATGAAAGTGGCGATTTAGGTTGGTGCAAAAGTAATTGTAGCTTTCGCCATTAAAAGTAATTGCAAAACCTGCAATTACTTTTGCACCAGTCTAATAGAATTCCAAAACATAAGTATCATCAGGTCTTTATATGGAAAGTACCATGCAAATCCTCTCTATACATTATAGGATTTGGTTGTCACACCAGCACTTTGAGGTAGACATTGATTTTATCCCATTTGACAGCAGAGGGTCTCAGTTTGAAATATGCTGCCTCTTAGTCTCACGAGGACAGGCAGAGTGGGAAAGAGAAGCATGGCCAGAGGGTGGGGTGTCTGGAACATGGCCAGGATGAGGGGTAATACTGGTACCAAAACTGTAATGTAACATGAGCTTTGAAATCAAGCAGACCTGGAAGTGAATTCCAGTTCTTTAACCTATTGAGTTGTAGGACCATAAGTAACCAGTCTGTGCCTCAGTTTCCTCACCAGCAAAGTGGGAATAATAAAGTAGATAGGTAATTGTGAGAACTGAATGAGATCTTGTATATAGGGCATTTAACACAGTTTCTCCATCTGTTAAAAATGGCTAATGGCCAGGCTCATACCTGTAATCCCAGCACATTGGGAGGCCAAGGCAGGAGGAATTCTTGAGCCTGGGAGTTCAAGACCAGCCTAGGCAACGTAAGGAGGCCCCATCTCTCCAGGAAAATAAAAACATTAGCCAGGTATGGTGACATGCATCTGTAGTCCCAGCTATTTGGGAGGCTAAGGTGGGAGGATCTGCTTGAGCCAGGGAGGTTAAGGCTGCAGTGAGCTGTGATCATGCCACTGTGCTCTGGCCTGAGCAACAGAGTGAGACCTTGTCTTAAAAAAAAAAAAAAAAAAAAAAAAACCTAACTCATTTTATCTTCACAACAACCCTAGGAGGTAATATATGTTAATCACTTAAAACAATTCCTGGAAATGCTCAATAAATGTTAGCTGTTATTACTACCACTACTATTACTACCACCACTGCTACTCCTACTGCTGTTATTATTGTCTACTATTACTACCACCACCACTACTACTACTGCTGCTATTACTGTCATGAATCAAATTCAGTAAAAATCAGTACTTTCCAGCTTGTATATAAGACCTTGAGTAGGGTCATGGTAAGCTGAATTCACCCACGATAGTAATTACAGCCTATGCTAACATATAAATGATGAGTGTGTGTGTGTGTGTGTGTGTCTGTGTGGTTTTGTTTTCCTTGCCCCAGATCTACTTATGGCCTTCTCAAACTGGTTGCTAATTCTAGACTTTGAGGGAAGTTTGGTATAAAACTCTGGCCCAAGCTTAGAACAACTTTAACATGGAAATTCAGTGTCCTGTCATCTTATCTCTCTGGTCTCAAGCTTTAGCAAATCTACTTGTATTAGTTCACATGCTTCTTATTGAAAGCCAGATGTTTATGGGTAGCCTTCTACTCACTTACTTAGAATATATACAATTAGAAAGTTTATTCATTTATTTAAAATATGGGCCAAGGGTAGCTCTGTTGGAGTATCTGCTATGTTGAAACTGGAAGAAGCCCCTCACCCCCAATTAATTTTATATCTTGCAAAACTATTTATGTTGGCATTGCCCCAACTAACATTTAGCAATCCCATACTGCCATTGTTTTTTGACCACCCAGCCCTGTACTTTGGAAATGCTGGAAGTTTTATCCCATGTTCCCACATAACTTGCACTGAGTGGGTTACTGCATATTTAGGGTAGAATATGAGTAACCAGATTGCGGGAACAGCACCTCCCCCTGATTTACATTTGTAAAGGAAGTGATGCTGAGAGTTCATCATGGTAACCTAGAAGTCCAAATTTGGCCCGTATTCTCTCTTATATCCTGTAGCTAGAGCCAAGAGTAATGTTGAGTGTGTAAAAATAATTTTCACAGTGAGTGTGTATCAGTAATTTATAGCATATAGATAGCACTGTTTCCAACACAACTTTGCTGAAACAGCAATAGCAGAAGATGGGCTTTAGAACTGGTCTCCTTCACTAACTGTGTGGCCTTGAACAAGTTGTATAACATCTGTAAACCTGGAGTGCCCCAGCTACAGAGTCTATATGGAAGTAGAATCAATCTCATAGTGCTGTTTGAGGAGTAAATGAAAGAATGCTTTTAGAGTTTGTAACTGAGCCCCTGACAAAGTACTCAAATATTTGTTCCTTATTAGTGTTTCCTCTTCCACTGATTTGCATATTCCTAGGCTTTTTACATACAGTAAATTTTATTGATGTTGTATTTGTTGCCTAATATAGTCCGATGGCCACAGTGCTATTAATGCTGTTATTGTTTGTGGTAAAAATATGTTTTACCATGAGCATGGTTTCAACGGGAATTCACTTCCAGGTTTGTTTTACAAAACCTTTTATATTTCCTCTTATACCTCTGCAAGATTGCCCTTTGTTCCTGATTTCAAGGCCATAGTCACTGTGGAAATTCCAAATCATGCCTCCTTTCTATTTTTGTCCATCCTCCCTTTCCATCAGCTGTCCCTTGGTTTTCACTTGCTCTGTGGAAAAACCATAGTTTCTGTGTATTAGCAGCTGGAAGCCTGAGGCTTCAGACTAAATATTATCATTTTTCAGTGCTGTAGCACTTGTATGAAAGAGGTCCTTGCAAACATTTTTTATGAATGTATGTGCATTACAAATGCTGTTTTCTCTTGTGGTCAAAAGAAGTTATTGAAATTCTGATTCTCATACTCAGCCCTATGCGGAGTGACTTACCTTTGACCTTTCGCCATAAGTGAGAAGCAGAATAAATGAGTGATGATTTCAACTGCCTCCTCCTTTCTTGGGGTAATGAATGAGTCAGCATCAAGGACTCTGCCAGGAGGCCTGAGCCATAAATATCCCTGCAATCCATCAAAAATCTCTTCAGAAGGTTGTTTTTAAACCGTAAACGGAGAAGGAGTTCCTGGACCTTGTCTTAATCATCAAGTTAGGCCGGGCGCGGTGGCTCAAGCCTGTAATCCCAGCACTTTGGGAGGCCGAGATGGGTGGATCGCGAGGTCAGGAGATCGAGACCATCCTGGCTAACACGGCGAAACCCCGTCTCTACTAAAAAATACAAAAAACTAGCCGGGCGAGTTGGCGGGCGCCTGTAGTCCCAGCTACTTGGGAGGCTGAGGCAGGAGAATGGCGTAAACCCGGGAGGCGGAGCTTGCAGTGAGCCGAGATCCGGCCACTGCACTCCAGCCTGGGCGGAAGAGCGAGACTCCGTCTCAAAAAAAAAAAAAAAAAAAAAAAAAAAAAAATCATCAAGTCAGTGGGAGATATTTATGCTGCTAACTTTGGGGTCAAAAAGAAAGGCTGTAGCCAACAATATAGAGAAATTGATATGACCCCATGATGAGATGGCAAACTTCTCATAGAGGAAAGACCAAAAAAACTTCAATGAACATACCCATTCTGTCCAAATTCTTGTCAGTTGTGTCACGTTGTTTTCCTAAAACTTGAGGATTTATCAGATGCCAGGCAGTGTGCTAACTCCTTTATTTGCATTATCTCATTTCATCTGCACACCTCCTTCATGAAAAGCAGAAAGATTTTCTTCACTGTTGTACAGAGGAGGAAATTGAGAATGAGGGTGACTGACTCTCCCAAAGTTTTGCAGCTAATAGATGGCAGAAATGTGCTTTGACTCTCAGATCCGTCTGACTTCAAAGCCCAAGCTCTTAATTACTCAGTTAAACTCTACAGGAAGCCATGGAAAATGAAGAGGGAGAGGAGAAGCATATACAGAAATGCAAGCTTGGCCTTCTCTCTGCCATATAAAGTACTCATAGTACAGTATAGTTAAGGTTTCCTGAAAAATAATTTTAATTATTCATTAGCACTATAAGCAGAAAGCCAATGGATACTATAAGACCCTGAAAAAGTCCAGGCATCAGAGTCCTGAGGCTGCAGCAAGCATCAGGTACCCAGCAGTACCACAGATTTTGCAGCCATTTTAAGTGCCTAACTGGCAGTAATTGTATATACCTGAAAACGTCCCATTTTTGTCTCCATTCATTGTAACTTACTTGGAGTACAGTCTCCTGTCAGGCATGTCTTTGTGACACATGCAATATTTTATTTATGAGAAGAATATCAAAATATGATTGTTGGATTAGCTGATAGAGCATAGATTGGAAAAGGAGTCAGCTGGTGTGTTGTATGTAGCTTCAGCAGGAAGATACATCTAATCTGTGCTTTTCTTTCCAAACTCACACCTCATACATGGCTGAATCTTCCTCTCTAACCCTTTGCACTGTGAGCCTCAAAGGCCTCATCAGTTTCTTCTTGGAATGCAGAGAATATCTTTTGGCTACATTTCCTGGTCAGACTCCTCATGCCCATTTAGGCTTCCCTGACCACCTGTCTTTTTAACGATATAAGTATAATCTCCCTGTATTAGTCCATTTTTATACTGATGATAAAGACATACTCAAGACTGGGAAGAAAAAGGTTTAATTGGACTTATAGTTCCACATGTCCAGGGAGGCCTCAGAATCATGTTGGGAGGTGAAAGGCACTTCTTACATGGTGGCGGCAAGAGAAAATGAGGAAGAAGCAAAAGTGAAAACCTCTGATAAACCCCTCAGCTCTCATGAGACTTATTCACTATCATGAGAATAGCACGGGAAAGACTAGCCCTCATGATTCAATTACCTCCCCCTGGGTCCCTCCCACAACATGTGGGAATTCTGGGAGATACAATTCAAGTTGAGATTTGGTGGGGACACAGCCAAACCATATCATTCTGCCCCTGAACCCTCCAAATTTCATGTCTTCACATTTCAAAACCAATCATGCCTCCCCAATAGTCCCCCAAAGTCTTAACTCATTTCAGCATTAACCCAAAAGTTCACAGTCCAAAGTCTCATCTGAGACAATGTAAATCCCTTCTGCCTATGAGCCTTTAAAATCAACAGCAAGCTAGTTATTTCCTAGATACAATGGGGGTACAGGTATTGGGTAAATACAGCCATTCAAAATGTAAGAAACTGGCCAAAACAAAGGAGTAACAGGGCCTATACAAGTCTGAAATCCAGAGGGTCAGTCAAATTTTAAGGCTCCAAAATGATCTTCTTTGACTCCAGGTCTCACATCCAGGTCACACTGATGTAAGAGTCTTAGGCAGCTCCGCCCCTGTGGCTTTGCAGGGTATAGCCTCCCTCCTGGCTGCTTTCAAGGGCTGGCATTGAGTGTCTGCAGCTTTTCCAGGCACACAGTGCAAGCTGTCAGTGGATATACCATTCTAGGGTCTAGAGGACAGTGGCCCTCTTCTCACACCTTCACTAGGCAGTACCCCAGTAGGGACTCTGTGTGGGGGCTCCAACCCCACATTTCCCTTCCACACTGCCCTAGCAGAGGTTTTCCATGAGGGCCCTGCCCCTGCAGCAAACCCCTGCAAAACTTCAGATTTGCATACATCTTCTGAAATCTAGGTAGAGATTCCCAAAGCTCAGATCTTCACTTATGTGTACCCACAGGCTCAATACCACATGGAAGCTGCCAAGGTTTGAGGCTGTCACCCTCTGAAACCACAGCCCGAGCTGTATGTTGGCCCCTTTCAGCCACAGCTGGAGCAGCTGGGATACAGGGCACCAAGTCCCTAAACTGCACATAGCATGAGGACCTGGGCCCGGTCCTTGAAACCACTTTTTCTTCCTGGGCCTTTGGGCCTGTGATGGGAGGGGCTGCCACGAAGGTCTCTAACATGGCCTAGAGACATTTTCCCCATGGTCTTGGGGATTAACATTAGGCTCCTGCTACTTATACAAATTTCTGCAGCCAGCTTGAATTTTTCCCCCAGAAAATGGGTTTTTGCATAGTCAGGCTGCAGATTTTCTGAACTTTTATATTCTGTTTCCCTCTTAAAACTAAATGCCTTTAACAGTACTGACATGACCTCTTGAATGCTTTGCTGCTTAGAAATTTCTTTTGCCAGATACCCTAAATTATCTCTCTCAAGTTCAAAGTTTCACAAATCTCTAGGTCAGAGGCAAAATGCCGCCAGTCTTTTTGCTAAAACATAACAAGAGTTACCTTTGCTCCAGTTCCCAACAGGTTCCTCATTTCCATCTGAGACCACCTCAACCTGGATTTTATTGTCCATATCGCTATCAGCATTTTGGGCACAGCCATTCAACAAGTCTCTAGGAAGTTCTAAACTTTCCCACATTTTCCTGTTTTCTTCTGAGCCCTTCAAACTGTTCCAATCTCTGCCTGTTACCCAGTTCCAAAATTGCTTCCACATTTTTGGGTATCTCTTCAGCAACACCCCACTCCTGGTACCAGTTTACTGTATTAGTCTGTTTTCATGCTGCTGATAAGGACACACCCGAGACTGGAAAGAAAAAGAGGTTTAATTGGACTTATATAGTTCCACATGGCTGGGGAGGCCTCAGAATCATGGTAGTAGGCAAAGGCACTTCTTACATGGTAGTGGCAAAAGAAAATGAGGAAGAAGCAAAGGTGGAAACCCCTGATAAAAGCATCAGATCTCATGAGACTTATTCAATATCACAAGAATAGCATGGGAAAGACTAGTCCCCATGATTCAATTAACCCCCCGCCCCAGGTCCCTCACACAACATGTGGGAATTCTAGGACATACAATTCAAGTTGAGATTTCAGTGGGGACACAGCCAAACCATATCACTTCCCAACTGTTGGAGTATTACTTTGCTCCACATGAAGACAGGAGAGCAAAGTATTAACCTACAGGATGTGGAGTACAGCAGACCCATGGAGATCTGTTAACTCTGTGACTCTGAGCATGTAAAGAACATAATCTCTGAGCCCATTCTCTCTTCTGGGAGAAAAAATAAACACACCTATTCAATGTTTTTGCTGCTTAATAAACGATAATCCCTCTTATTACTAAACATGGGGAAAAGGTCTTATTTTAAAATATTCTGTTTATAGGAGTCACACAGTGGAATGGATAATACTGAGAAGAAAACATTTTCCCCCTTCGTGATTCTGAGCTCTCATAGGTAACATTTGCTACATTGGTATCTTTCCATTCCCTGTCCTTGTTTTCCTTTGGTTGGGGAATCATTGCATCTAAAAAAAAAAAAAAAAAAAAAAAAAAAAGTAAGTGTTTCCCTAGCAATCATATTCAGAGAAAATAAAACAGTTTTTTTTTAAAGTGAGTGAGTTACTTTGTGGTATTTAAAATTATACATGCTTATTACAGAAAACTGAGAAATAGAATTATCTCAAAAGAGCAAAAGTAAAATTTTAAACTCCATCCAAGCACACAAATACTGCATGATCTCACTTATATGTGAATCTAAAAAAAGTCAGACTCATAGAAGTATAAAGTAAAATGGTGGTTACCAGGGGCTGGTTGTCAGAGTTGGGGGTTGAGATAGGTGAATGGGGAGCAACTGGGTATGGGAAGATGTTATTCAAAGCATATAACATTTCAATTAGACAAGAAGAATAAGTTTTAGAGATCTGCACAACTTGGTGACTATAGTTAATAATAATGTATTATATATTTCAAAATTGCTAAAAGAGTAGATTTTGGGTATTTTGTTTATTTTTTATAATTTTTAAAAATTTTTTATTTTTGGACTTAGGGGTACAAGTGCAGTTGTGTTCCATGGATATATTGCCTAGTGGTGAAGTCCGGGCTGTTAGTGCACTCATCTAAATAGAGTACATTGTACCTGATAGGTAATAGTCCATCCCTCACCCCATTTTACCTTCCTACCTTCTAGAGTCTCCAATGTTTATTATTTCACTTAAAAGAGTAGATTTTAAAATATTCTCACCACAAAAAGTGATAAATATGAGGTAATAGTTATGCCAATTAGTTTTATTTAATCTATCTGCAATGTAAATATATATTGAAATATCACATTGTACCCCATAAATATGTACAATTATTATTCATCAATTAAAAATAAAATTTTTAAATAAAAAAAAACTCTCATAATCCTACCCTTTAAGACTTCATCCACATCCTTCCTGTCCTTTTTTTTTTTTTTAATAAATGTTTAACATAGCTGTAGGAATCCACACTCTGGAATGAAGGGAAATATCTATGAGCTAATACAATGAGACCTTGTTCTTGTCACTGTTTTCTGTGGAATCAAATTCAGCATACCACTGAGCAATTTTGAATTTCCTGAAGGGTAGTTTAGAAAATGAAGTTCCAAAAGAACCCCTTTGTAGAGGGCGTCAAAACACTAGAGTGTGTCTGTTCTACAGGATGAAACCTAGCATTCAGTAATCCTTCAGTTGTCCCTTCTTATGGGAACGCCTCCTTGAACCAGGAGAAATCTCATCATGGTGTGCATCCTAGTTACAGAGCCATTCAAATCTAACATTTACATAGCCACAGAACTGGGTTTCCTCTTGAAATCTAGAACTGTATATGGCCCTCTATGCAACCTGATGATTCCCCAGAAGCATTTATAAACATAAGCAACTTTAGATAATTTATACAGCAAAAGAGACTATAGGAAATCCTTTGTAAAGTAGATTTCTCAGATCAGATCCCATGAGCCTGAGATTCAGAATGGTTTTGTTGTTAAGATGTTGACTCAAGGACTAGACTGTGTGGGTTTGAATCTTAGCTCCACTACTAATTGGTTTTAAGGTGTTAGGCAAGTTACCTAGCCTTTCAAAGTCTCAATTTCATTATATGTCAAATGAAAATAATAGGAATAAACAGATTTGCTATGAGGATCAAGTGAGTTCGTGCATATATGGTGCTTAGAAAAGTGCCTAATGGGTTGTTCAATAAATATTAATTATCACTATTGTTAATAATCAGGGTATGTGTGCATGTTTATACTTGGCCATACTCCCCTTCTGCACTATCCCAAAAGAGACTATAACCTCACTAGGGCCAAAAAGTCCTGTGTTCCACTCTTCATCCTCAGCAGCACCTAGGACAGTCATATCTAGTTTGTCATAGATGCTGAATACTCCCTAGTTGGCTTAAATTGGCCAAAATCCTGGTTTTCTTCCTGCTTATTTGGCACCTAGTAAGGGCTTGGCTCCAGGCTCTGGGGGTGGGAATGCAGTGGTGGAAAAGGAGGCTTCACAGGATGGTGCCTGCTTTTTGTTCCTCCTCCTCTGGCATGATGGATTCTTCCCTTTAACCCTTTAATGCCTTGAAGACAAGTAATGATCAAGGCTCCAGGTAGGACTATCAAAACCAATAGCTGCTGCTAAGATTTCAGTATTTATAATGTACATGAGATTCCATCTCTACCCAACACACCAGCCCACTGATGCTTTGCAAGAAAGTCCTCAGTGCCTTAGAGTTAGCTTTCATAGTTTTCTTATAATTTTCAGCTTCCCATGTGCCATGCTAGGCACAAGGGTACAACAGTGAACAGGACAGACATGGGCCCTGCCCTTTTAGAGTCTAGTGAGGAAGATGGACATAGTGGATAGTAAGTACATGTGATAAGTTCTGTCAGGAAATGCAGGTTGCTATGGGAATCTTAGGAAGGTCATGCAACTATTTTAACAAGTCAAAGAAGGCCAGTTATTTAGCTTTAGTAGGAAACAAAGCTCTCCTTAATAAAATATAAAGTAAGTGCCATATTGTGGGTTTGAAGATTTCTTTGTTCTATATGATCTATATTTTCTGTGCTGAGAAGAGGATAGTACACTAAAAATCAGCATGTCTTGTAACTCAGTGTTTTATGGTCAACTTATAACACCTTCAACATATAGAAGAATTAAGATCATTATCTCCTAAGGCAGGCTTTCCAACATTTAGATGCATGCATGCATATCCTAGCTTCCAGATACCTGCATCCATTTCCCTATGGCTGGTTATTTTTTTCTGAAATGGGTTTTTTTCCCACCTTCTGATAGCGTAGTGGCAGAAATACATAGTTTCTTCATGCTGTGTTTTTACTTTCCATTTTCGCAATAAAACTATATCACTGCAGAGGAAATCAAATCTAATCTGCAATATATTTAGCATGAAAGCAATAAGAAGCATTAATTCACTCCAGAAAGAGCAAAAAATACAGTCGGGTACTCAAAGGAAGAATCACCATGGAAACTGTTTTCTTGAAATTCTGTGCTCTCCAGGCTCCAGGCATGACTAAGTGAAGAAAGGAAGGCAAAGGGAAGAGAAGAAATATTTTACCCTTTCTGTTGTCACTAAAAATGTTGCTGAGGGATTTCTATGAATTATTGATTGCATGAATAGAAGTATATATGAATTAGAATTATTAAACGGTTGTCTTTTAAATGAGTGTGTAAAAGCACACTGAGAACTTGTTCCTCAATGTTCTCCCTTCCTGACTGTCAGACCCCTATTGAGCAGTGTTCTCCCTTTCCTAACTGTCAATAATCCTATTAAGGTCAAAAGTTTGAAGAGAAGCACTAGGAATTGTGATGATTAAAGAATTATGTGAGCTAGAACTAAGGTACAATGCGTTTGCATGTAACTCCCAGATAGACTTGCTTTTGTATACCATTTTGAGATGATTATGGTTTCAGAATTTTTTCAAAGATATTAAATATGTCAAGATCAGCCCAGCTCCTGCCTTTGGGACTGTGTTAATGGGATGTGATGGAATTTCCCTAAGGAACTTCTTATAGATTAGATTCACTCTGTGTTTGTGTGCACATGTATATATCTAACAATGAGCCCACTCTTCTTGCTTTCTACATTTTTACCTCCTAAATTATAGATTTTTCTCACTGCAACTATACATTGTATTATAATAGCTCTGACAAGAATAGCTACCATGTGTTCAGTATTCCCTGTGAGTCGATCACTATGCTGAATTCTTTGCATTATAACATCAAGAGCATAAGCTTTTATTTGGATGCTATTTTGTATTATTTAGCAAAACATCAATAAAAGCTCACTAATAAAATAAATGTTTATATTCTCATGTAACCCTCAAAAAAACCCTATGAGAGTCCCCATTTTACAGATGAGGAAATTGAGTTTTGGGGATGGCCATCGAATACACTGGATCACAGAGCCAGTGAGTTGCAAAACCTGGAATTGAAATCATGTGGGAATCCTAAGTCCATGGGCTTAACACTACCACTATGTTTTCATTATCAAGGACATAGACAACCTGCCTTTTTAATCTCTGTACAGGCTTATAACTGCCCGGGATCTGGACATGTAAGTAGGACCTTGGTATCTTCACAACAGATATATATTGAGAATCTACCATTGTACCAGGCACTGTCCTAAATATAAAAATTGAAAATAAGATAACATCCCTGCTTTCAAGGAACTTACAGTCCTCAGGAAATGTTGGCACAAATGAATGAAACAGACAAAATAGTCAAAGGTTCAGAGAAAAAAGGGATTAATGAGATTTGTGGATCTGTTGAGTTTGTGTGGATGAATTTGTCCTGGCCCTCCAAGACGGGGAGGAGCTTCTGGAAGGTGGGAGGAAGAGAAATGAACATTTAGGGAAAGAAAATATGATTTTAAACACAGAGATGGGAATGAGTGAAAGGGGTTTCAGGACCTGTTAGAAGATCAGGGCATGTGTTTTAGAAAAGTGAGTTTGAACAAGTACATTGACCATTGGGCCAATCAGCAAAGAACCATGAAAACTGGGGCAAGGAGGTTGGATTTTATCCTATCAACATAAGTGACCTTTCAAAGGATTCGTGTGTTTATTCTGAGATGTTAACTACTTACAGTAAGGAGCATTATTCTTTTGTATTCAGCTTTTATACATGTATACAACCATGTTGCCCTTACCCACATAAAGGTATAGGATACTTTTAGGACTCCGTAAGATTTTCTTTTGCCCACTCTTACTTAATTCTCCCTCGCCCAGAGATTATCAGTATTCCAACTTTTATGTGAGTGTTCAAAGGGAAGTGATTCTTTTAAAATGACACTTTGAAAGTTTAAAGGAAAGCTGAATGACTGATAGGATGTAGCACAAAGTGTGGAGGTGAGAGGTTTCAAACAGGGAGACCAACAAGAGGATGTTATGAGATTCACTCCCATTCATCCAGTCAATTAAATATTTACTGAACACTTATTATGTACCATGCTCATACACTGGGAATACAGTGGTAACCAACATATGCTCTCTCAATGAGGAGACCAAGAAATAAAGTTATCTTATGGTGTAATAAATGCTATAGTAGGAGGAAATATACATTGTTCTTAAAATGGGCATCTAACCCAGAACAGGAAAGTCGGGGAAGAGATGACCAACCTGAGGATCGAGGATGAATAGAGATTAGCCAGACCAAAGGGGAGACTGAGATGAGGATGGTCCCAGGCAGAGAAGCACGAACAAGGACCCGTTTATGTTTAGGTAGTGGCAACAGACAAGAAAGAAGTCAAAGAAAATATGATTTTTAATCAAAAGGAATGGCCAGACTTAGTAATTCTATTCTATCACAAGAACCATGTCAAACTGGGTTTCTTCAACACTGGTACTGTATATAATTGTGTTTTATACTATTTATCAGGCACTAACCTGATTGTGCAACATTGCAAAAAATTTCAGATGTTCAGCGTTGCGGGCTTTTTTATTATTGCTTATACTGTGGGCAACCCACCTGCTTGTCAGTCATTTCTCTTTGAACTTGAGCTAGAAAAACCAGTCAGGCAGTAAGATTTCTAACATCTTTCACCTACTTCTGTTAGATGAAGCTGTTTTCTCATTCTTTGTAGCATATTTTTTAGCTTCCCCTTTTCTGGACTGGGCTGAGCTGTGCTGTGCAAAGCAGCCAGGCTACCCCCTCTTCTGACTTTTAGTTTTTTTCCTGGGGCAGCTTTGAGAAGCTATTGAGTTCTCAACACTCATTTTTTCTCTCATTCATCAGCAGATAACTCAGTAAGCAGAAAGTGGCCTTTGTAGCCCCATAGACCTGAGTTAAGCCCTAGCCTAAGTCTTATTCTCTTTGTGACTTCAACAAGTTACTTAATGTTTCTGGGCTTTGGTTTTCTGGTCTGGGAATAATAGCACCCACTGCATATGGTGTAAATGTCATTAAAATCTAATGTTGTAAAAGCCCTAAGATAGTACCTAACATACAGCAGGTCTTCAGTAAATAGTATCTGGAGGTAGTAAAGTCGAGTGGTTTATAGCAAAAAGCTCTCAAGTTAGACTGCCCATGTTAGAAGGCCGGTTCTGCCAAAGGCTAACTGGGTTAACATAAGCTTCCAGTGGCTCAATTTCCTCATCTGTAAAATGGGGGTAGTAATAATGACATCTACCTTATGGTTTTATTGTGAGGGTTAAATGAGTTAATGCATGTAAAGTTCTTCACACAGAGCCTGCTGTGTGAGTATGCATATCTCTACATCCTATATTAGTAGTGTTCCTGTTAACCTTAATAATTATTGTTACTTGGCCCCATCTATGAGAATGGGAGAGCAGTACATACCTATCCTGCAAGGTTGTTGCAAGAGCTACTAAACAGGTATGCATGGCTCAGTGCCAGGCACACAGTGGGCTCCCGATAAATGTTTGTTGAGTGAACGAGAGCAAAGTGCTTCTCTCTAAATGATTTCTGTAAATGTTTCGCCTTAATGATCACTGGGAGCTTCCGCACAGGAGGAAGTGCCAAAGAAGTTCACAGGGCGGCAGCCAGGCTTGGGCCTGGTGGAATCCGACGATGTTGAACAAAATAGATTCAGATCAGTCTATTTGGTGCCATTGAAACTGTGCCAACGAGCAGCAAAATGTGATTTCATGTTGGGAGAGTGCCAGCATCCTGGTTTGCAAATCAAAGAGAATCCTACCTATTTCTAGCACCTTCTCTGTTTCTCCCCTCAAGATTCTTCTGTGTGGGTTTTCTTACCTTTGAAAGAGCCTCTGGATGTTTCACAAAATCAGGCTCCAGATGTTTGAAAGACTTTTGCAGACAAGGTAATCAGTCCATTTGGTGGCCAGATGCTGTCTGAAAATTTTCCTGCTACAGCACTGTAAGTTTCTAAATTCATTAGAAACATAAATTAATTAAATCTAATCAACAGTGGGTGATGCAGAAGATTAAATAGTGAAAAACAAATACATTTCCAACTGGGTCATATTAGAGGCAGAGAAAAACAGCTCCAGTTTGGAGGAAAATGTCAAGTTAACCCTTCATGTGATATTCTCAGAAAACTTTGTCAGGCCTGAGTCCCCAGGTGAGGCTGTGGTTCTTTCCAAATTAAGACTGCCCTGGAGGGTTGACTTTTCAAGAAATAATAAATAAATTATCTGTTTCTAAAACATTTTGGAGTGGTCTTATTCTCTTATGTATTCACCGTAGTGAAAATCTCTATCATTTCTTTATCATGAAAGCTCTCTAGAAATAAGATTTGCAAGGGGCTATGCACTATGTATAAAGCAGTATTTTTCAGTAGCATTCTATAGTCAGATAAATTTGGAAAGAGAGTGAAGTCTTCTTTACTCCACACTAAAATAAGTTACCTGAGTTCAGGATTGTCTGAACTGAATCTGTCAATATTCAGATTTAATATTGACTATCAATACTGAATCTCCAGCACCAAAAAGAACAGTGCCTAGCAAGTCCTTAATAACATCTTAATGAATATCTGTAAGTCCTTAGTAAATATCTGTTAATGTATGAATTGTGGGTGAACTTCTTTCTGACAGGGCGACTCAATATTTACCCAGATAAATCCCCAAGATGAGGGACAGTGTATGAGCTATTTCCCAACAGTGTTCGACATTTTCCCCCCAATAAACAGCATCTTAAGGAACTAATGGTCTATAAGATATGTTTTAGATAACTAAGCTTTAAAGTATTGTTGTATAGCACCCCTATCCTTTGTCTCATATCCTCTACCCTCAGTCTAAATGAAATCGGAGAAGATTCAGGGTGAGTGAATAGTGAATTCATGCAGTCAACTTCTGGGTAAGAGGCTGTCCTCCAAGAATGTGCTCAGCTTACTGGTTAGGCCAGCCCTTAGCTGTGATTTGACTGTTTTTTCATTCCACACTTGCACTTGCAGTGCTGACAAATGACCTAAGGCTGTGGGGTTTAAGGTGTTGCTGCCTTGCATGCAGCCCTATGGAGAAGTACCAGTTTGCTGAGGATACTACTCAACAGTAAAGACCAGCAGCTGCTAACTCAGATGCCTACAGAAGCAAAGTAGCATAAAAGATGAAAGCAGAGAGGTAGAGGGAAACCTCAGGAGGGTAAATGGGAGATGGCATTTGACACTAAGGCTGGGGGTACATTAGGAAATGTTAGGAGGTGCAGTAACTTCAAGACCTATGCCCTTCTAAAGGGAGCAGCTGCTTCCCCACTCAAGCCAGTAATGGCCATATGGGAATGCCAGCTCCATGTTGCCAATCTTTATTTTCCTAAAGAAACGGAAAAATCTCAATTGTTTAAAATGAAACTTTATACTTTTTAGATGGTAGAAACTCATTCAAAATATTGGAAACCTTTGTGTGGGCTAATATTGCAATGTTAATAAACTAGTCCAAATAAAATAAATCTGCTTGTCAGATATGACTTATCTACTGCAACTGGTATCCTCTGGGCTATTTGGTCCTATGACGTGGAGCTGTGGAGACTTGCTCTGCCTTATCTGGGATCCAGATGAGTGATCCACTGGGAACAATAACAACAAATTATATATATTGAATAGCTACAATGTGCCAGGCATCATGCTAAGCTCCTCCCCATCCTTATCTCATTTAATCCTCATAATTTCCCTCCAAAATGGCACCAATATTATTCTTATTTTACAGATAAAGAAACTGAGATTCAGAGAACTCAAGTAACTTGCCCAAAGGCACATCACTTGTAAATGACAGAGATGAATGGCATCTTTCTGACACCTGAAGTCATTCTGTTAACCATTCATTATGTTACTTCTAGGTAAAATGCTATCCTAACATTTAGTGCTTCTGCGTGTCAGGTACCATTCTAAGTGCTTTGCATAAATTTGTGCACATAATCCTCAACATAATATCGTCTCCATTTTGCAGATTAAATAAGTAGGGGGCAGAGAGAGAGGTTAAATAATAAACCCAAGATTTGCCAGCTGGTAAATGTGGAAGCTATAATTTAACCCGGGATTACAAGACTGCTATTGATCAACTCTTAGAATTATTTCCCAAGACAAAGTCCTGGGTCAGGCACATAGAAGGTGCTCAGTAAATAGTTTTCAACAGACAGCAAATCTCATTTTCGTCTTGGGATTCTGTGCTGCAGGTGTGGTTGTTGCCTCTGAGTAGCTGCTGTTTCAGCCATTATTTTAAGTGACTCACTGGCAGCTGTCACTCAAGCAGCCTTCACTGCGTCACTTTGCTAATTCCAGGCATGCAGAGCAAAGACCGACAAGCCCTGGAAGCTGGCTCAGCCTCTAATGAACTGTCTAATCCAGAAATCCCTTCTCAGGGATCGGGCAATCCAATTCAAACTGCGTATGTGACTGAAATAGTTCACTGGGTCAGACTTCTTGGCATATCAAGATCTTCCCACCCAGTCTCTGGTGTTCAGTTGCCTTTCTTCCTGCAAATTGAAAGGGTGGAGACTGGTTTAGACAAGGGCTAGAATTTAAGTAGCAGAAGGGTGTGTGTGCATTTTATAATGCTTGTGTTATTGTGTATATGATTAGCTCAGCATAGACTTTATTAACTAGAATGAAGCAAATGTGGATTTTATTGGTTTTCAAATTTTCATGATCCCATAGTTCTGCTACACTCAATTCAACTGAAAACCAAATGTATGTGTGTGCGTAAGAACAACATTAGAGGATATAATCCAAATGATCAGGCTACAAATATTAATTAATAAATAATCTAGAAAACCATACTTTTTTTTTTTTTTTTAGACGGGGTCTCACTCTGTCACCCAGGCTGGAGTGCAGTGGTGTGATTACAGCTCACTACAGCCTCAACCTGCTGGGCTCAATCTATCTTCCTACCTCAGCCTCCTGAGTAGCTGAGACTACAGGCGTGTGCCACCATGCCAGGGTAATCTTTGTGTTTTTTGTAGAGATAGGATCAGAGAACCATACTTTCACTGAACATTGCTTGCATGTCTACTATGTGTCAAACATTGGGCTAGGGGCCAAGAATACCATTGGTTAAAAAAAAAAGAAAATCAGCTGTGATTCCTGTGAATTATGAATTCTTGTGAATTATGTAGTCTTACAAGGGAGACAGACATTAACAATAAACACTCAAACCCATACATAATATACATAATGATGAATTCTGGTAGATGCATTAAAGGAAAAGGATAGAGTACTATAAAGAACAATGTGAAGACTTTAAAATAGGCTGTCAGAAAAGTCCACTCTCAGGAAGTGCTGCTGTTCAAGCTGAAATTGTTTAAAATGAAGAGATGTTGGCTAAGGAAAAGGGAGAACGGAGAGTAGTTTAGGCACAGCATGTTTCCCCAAAGTATGGGGGAAAGCAGGAAATTTATGAGATCCTGAAAGCAAAAGTGGGGCTAGAAAATGGTAAGGAAGGAGATCGGGGCATAGTTTGAGAGGGAGGAAAGGACCTGTTTGCAAAGTTTTCTTAGTGATAACTTACCAAAGGTTGTATTACCCCAAACCTTCCCAAAATGGTATCTAGTACATTTTACTGTTGATTCAAGTTCAATTGAAGAAGCAGGAGGTATATCTGAGGTTGTGGCCAGTGTTGAGTCTATATCTTCAGTGCTTAATGGTTTGATTCCTTCTGTTACCTGATAAAATATTGACATATCATTTTTTTATTCCCCAAGAACTTTGCAGAAAACAATGCATCATAATCAGTGCTAGAAACCTGCTACGGTGTGTGTTGGAGAGAAAGGAATTTTGCCAATGCATTTAACGGACTTTTTCAAGCTTGAAGCTTTTTCATATTCTCCAAAGGCAATAACTTAGGTTGTTGGACTCAGTACTTGAAATGTTACCCCAAAATAGAGTCCTTGGAGGTATGGAAATGTGATCTAATTTTTACTCCTCTCCTATCTGCTATTCCTGGAGAAAGCATTTCTGAAAATGGCCTTGGTACTAGATTTCTCAAATACTGGTTTTGTTTCAGAGGTGTACCAGGCTATAAGCCTATAGCAATGAACCATTAAAAATAATAATAAGTTGTAGGCAAAAATGGAACATGTGTGACTTTAAGCTAAGCAGAGAGCTGTCATGTGCATTACACAAACCCACAGTCAGTTGTCCCCATGAGAATCCTAAATCTTCAGTTGTGAACCATTTATGTCATGTTTGCTATGCACAGAATAAGATCCTAGGTACTGAAAAAGATGCTATCTACTAAAGAAATAAATATTATTCTGTTTTCTGGGAACTTATAATCTAGTTAAACAGATAACACATGCACAAAGTATATTCGAGCCATCTATCAACATTTATAGCATAATCCAATAGAAATGAGTCATGCCTAATAAGAAGATGCCAGCTAAGTTAGTGAAGTTTTAAATGTAAACTATCCTTACTTGGTTTCTAGAAAAGACTAATTTTCAACTGGGTGTTAGAAGGGAAGGGAAACAGGATAAGTTCTAAGAGGATAAATTCCAGATTGAAGAATTGTTTAAGCAAAGGTCTGAATGCAGGGTAGTATTGAGTGATGGTCTCAGATCCCACTAGGGATCCAGAGGTCCAGAAGTACCAAGAAAATAAGATGCAGAATTTCACAAATATAAGTGCATGCATGTTTATGGGGAAAGGATTTATAGCTTTTATTAGATCCTCAAAGAGGTCCAAGATCTCCTAAAAAAGGTTAAGAGCTAAATTGCATTATTAGAGAAAGGTTCAGATTTTATATTCTTTTATTCATCAAACATCAATTGTGCTTAGTAGAGTCAAAATTGAGTAAAATAGGAATTCTGTCCTTAATGAAATACATTTCAGTTAGGAAAACAGAACAAGTACATATGTAAATGACAATGTCATGGATCACACGTAAAAGTACAAAGAGTTACAGTTGTTGTGAGGAAGAAGGAATTTTTTCCAATCAATGAAGCTTAGAAAAGCTTCATGGAATAGTTGACATTTGAGCTGGCCTTGAAGGATTTGTGTATTTACTTTTTTATTCAGTCAGTAAACAAGTGTGTTTTGTAAACCTACTAGATGCCAATCCCTATGCTAGATCCTCCCACTATAATAATGCAGAAGATCTTGCCCACGAGGGACACACTGTCTCAAAGAATGAGATGTCAGCAGGCACAATTAATGACAAGAATATATTAGATAAATGAAATGGCATGAACAGTTGGTCAGCAAAGATTGTATTTGCTTTGAGAGTCTGAGGAGTTAAACTTTGATGAAGTGCATGACAAGGATGGAAAAGTAAGGTTGAGCCCAGAAGATACACTGGCGTTTTAAGAAGTAAAACCTGTAACTGTGAGTGAAAGATGAAAAAAGAATTTATATAGAAAAAAGAAGAGATAGTAGATGAAGAGAATAGGAATAAGAAATAATAGAAGGTGGAGGGAAAAGAAGCAGCACACAAAACGCAGGTTCTGAATGCAAAGCAAGTTTGGAACTACAGTTGGGTTTAAATCCCAGCTCCATGACTGGTCTTCCAAACATGGGCAAGTTATTTATCCTGTCTGAGTCACTATTTTCCCATCTGAAAAATGGGGAAGATACTAAACTCATGGAGTCTGAGTGACAATTAAATGATATAATGTAAAACACAAAGCACAGATCATGACCAAAGTCGGTATCCAATATATAATGATGGATCTATAGATTTAGGAAGAGAGTATATGTGTATAGAGGCTCGAATGCTATGCCTGGCTTGCAGTAGACCAACTCAATAAATGGTAGTTTCAAAGAAAAACTATGCTTTTCTAAACCGTGCAGTGCTGGTGTTTCTCTTACACTGAAATGTCTTGAGGCCAAGTCAATAGCTAGCTAATTTCAGTAAGTCTTCTTTATGACAGTTGCAATTCTCTTCCTGTAGTCATACTGCAGTAAAGGAATGTGCAGCTAAAAGAGTTTTCCATTAAAGACTGACGTCCTGGAAGGGAGATCTACAAATCACTTGGAAAGTTCCTGGCACCATCACCTGGGTCTGACCATTTACAATGTGTCTGTAAATCTTGCACAGGGAAAGGATGAGAGTGTAGTGGTTTTTTTCCCCACTCTGACAGACTTGTTTCTATAAGATGTTAAGGATACTGGTGAAAGTTAAGGAAGGCCAAAAGGAGGTCAGCCTACCCATGTGGAAGTGATCTTGTAGTAGATTTCTCATCATTTTAAAGTGTATATGAGTTAGCAGCCTTCTGCCTGGTAGGCAGATAGTAGGTAGCTAAAAGAACAGAATCCTTTCTGCTCTCAGCTTCAAAAGGAGAAGGTAAGAGGGAGAGATGAGTGGAAAGCAGAAAAGAGAAGAGGTGTGAGGTCAGGGGAGAGAGAAGGTGAGGAAGAAACAAAAAAAAAATCAGGTAGTCTTTTATTCATAGCAATCACATGGATCTCTGAAGTGCTGATATATGAGATAAATTCTTGCAATACTAAATGTTTTAAGAATCCTGTTAAACCTTATATGAGAGAAGATTTCGATAGCATTTTTCTTACTATCCAGATTTTGGCTGTGGATAGGGTTTGAACCTGTACAGATTTTACTTCAAATGTTAGTGGTGACCAGTCCTCATTCCTGGCCTGTTCATCCATACATTTATTTTTTTTATTTATTCAGCAATTCCACCTTCTTTCTTCTTCATCGTTATTTTTTTCCTGGTTGTTGGAACTTTCCCATCAGCATATAAACATGCTGTTATTTCTATGATACTGTAAAAGTACTCTCTTGATCCCACTTTCCTTACCATCTTTCACCTCATTTCTTTGCAACTCTTTGCAGCAAAACTCCTTAAAGGAGTTGTACATAGTCACCATCCCCAGTTCCTCTCCTCTCATTCTCTCTCAAACCTACTCCAATTAAGTTTTATGGCCACCATCCCATAGAACCTATACTTTACTCAAAGTTAAAAGTGAGCTCCACGGTACTAAGCTCAAAGTTTTACTCTAAACTTTTAGCTTGCCTATGAGCAGTATTTGACATGGTTGGTCACTTGTCTGAACTTAACTTGGTTTCCAGGACATTACATTTCTTTGATTTTCCTATTATCTCACTGGTCATTCCCTTTGTTTTTTTTTCCCTGGATTTTCTTCTTCTCCCCCCAGCTTTTTGAATGCTGGGGTGCCCTACCGTTCAGCTCTTGGTCCTTCATTTATTTTAATGTACTCACTCCCCGAGACCTCATCTGGTCTCGTTGCTTTAAACACTATCTGAATGCTAATAACTCCCAAATTTATATCACCAGCTCAGTCCCCTCTCCTGAACTCCAAATTCTTATTTCCAGTTATCTCCTCAACATCTGTACTTACAAACCTCTTGCATTTCACATGCATAAAACTGAACATCTGGTCCCCAAAAAGCCTGCTTTACTCACAAAATTCTCAGTGATGGCAACTCTAACATGCCAGTTGCTGAGGGCAAAAACGTTGGGATCATCCTTGATTCTATTTTTTCAAACCCTATAATCAATCCATCAGCAAATCCTCACAGGTCAACTTGCAATATCATCCAGAAAATGACCAGTTCACTTCAACTCCACAGCCTACACCATGATTTATCTCTCCTTGATTATCTCAATACACTCCCTGATTCTACCTCAGCCTCTATGGTCTATTCTCAACACTGTAGCCAAATTGAGTCTTGTAAAAGCACATCACTTATCTATTTAGTATCCTTCCAACAGTTATCCCTTTCACTCTTTCATTGTGGTAAAATGTACATAACATAAACTTTACCATTTTAACTGTTTTTCAGTATACAGTTTGGTGGCATCAAGTATATTCACATTGTTGTGCTCATTTCACTTTTAGTAACAGAGTCCTTGCTGTGTTGTACAAGACTCTATATCATCTGAACCTCTCATGTCTCCTACCTATTTACCCCTTGTTTGTTCTGCTCTAGCCACACTGATCCCTTAACACATGTTCATTACCCTCTTAAGGTCTTTCCACTGTCAGTTTCATCTCTTTGGAACACTCTTCCTACGGATACCTGCATCGTGAACTCTTCCACTCCTTCAAGTCTCCCGCATGATGTCTGTCACAACCACCCTATTGAAATTGCAGCCTCCCTGCAAATGCCAGTCCTGTTCATCTTACTCAGCTCTATTTGTTTTCCATAGTACATAACATAAAACGTAAGTTAGTATGTTCATTGATGATTGTATTTTCTCCACAACTAGAATGTGAGATCCATGAGGACAGATCTCTTATCATCTTTTAATTGATATTTCTTTAATATCTGGAACAGTACTTGACACATAATTGGTATGTTCAATGTACATTTGTTGAGTGAATAAATGGGTCAATGAATGAATTGATAAGCCCTAAATCTTGAGACCTTGTTTGGAGATTCTAGCAGGGGAACGCAGCTACTCGTATACCCTTGACCGAAGACCAGTCCTCCTCTACTGGGGATGGTTGTGCTGTTCAACCCATTGTGCAGCTCTGGGAGGGAAGCACACAGAGTGGTGAGGGAGGAAGGAGACACCTGCCTAGCCATCCAGATCAGCCAAATCAACCCTGGCGATCAATGGGGTGATAGATGTTGCAACCAGATCGCCCTCATGTCCTATTAACATTAAATATTTCCTGACTTTTCTAGTTTTAATATTATTCATTGTTATCTAAACTGCTACATGACCATGAAGTCAAATATAATAGATTTTCTAAATATCCAATTTTCAGTGGATAGATAAAAGCAGTAAGTATTTACTATACTGCCTTTATCCTGAAGAATATTTATTAAAGATTGGGTCCTGCTGCTGATGAAAATCAATGCTAGTTTATTCATTCTGCATTTTACTCTTTGCCTACTGTGTGTACAGTATTGCATTCAGTGCTTTAAAATATGCATATTATCCAAAAGAGAGTATACTTTATAATATTCTTCAAAATACCACAACTCCTAGCCAGAAACTAGAAGGAGGGAGGGAGAGAGAAAAAAATACTAAGTGATTCATGGTATTATAATTGGCACACTTGTTCTAATACTTTCCATTTTATTTGCTAAGACCATTGAAAAACCATCATAACATCATAATACCTTGTGAACTATTAGCAACATATTTATTTTGTTTCACATCGGGACCTCATGTTTTAGAAGGAAGAAAATCAAATCCTTGCCTATCATATTCTTCATTCATTTCTATAGGCCCATCTACAGTTTAACAAAAAAAAAAATGCATTGTACTTACTGTTCAATTTGTCCTTTAGAGAAATAAAAGAGATTTATTGCAGTGCAAGGATATGGCTGAGATGTGTTTCCTTGAGTTCTGGTAAGGACTTCCTGCTTCCCTCTAGGAAAAAAAAAAAAAAAATCTTTCACTTAAAAATCTCTATGATCAGAATCTTTGAACAACCTTCCTCCAACATTGTAATTGTATCCCAATATTCCATTACCTCCCAGTCTTCTAAACTGAGAGTTTCACAAAGGCAAGTATAAGTTGTATTTATTTATTACAATATCCCTGGTACCCAGCCCAGTGACATGCACATAATAGGTGTTCATTAAGTTGAATCCTCTCATCTCAGATGTATTTGCTCATCAACTCTGGCTTTCTTATTACCACCTCCATGCCCTCTCCCAAGTAGCACCCTGTCTGGACATCCTCTTTCCCCCAACCCATATGCTTTCTCTTCCTGTTATTCATAGGACCCTGAATCCCTGCCAATGCTGCAGAGGATTTTTAGGACAAGATTTATTCTTTATTGAGCAATGTATCTCATTCTAAAATCATCAAACACTCACTATTCCAAATGAGAACTTTTTCTTCCTTCACATCTTAAGTAAATGTTTACATCTACCCAGCATACATATTTTGATTATTGATACTCTGTTTAGGGTTATCCATTCTCTATATGTTGGTCTACTTTGGTACTGGCTCTCTTCAGCTCTCATTCAGTGATCCACTAAAGAGAAAAGATTGATAGCTTGATGACTTGTGAACATAGAAAAAAAAAAAAAAAGATTGAGAAGCATCTGTTATATACTAAGAGACTCAGCTAGGTACTGAGGGTTTAGTGGTGAACAAGTTCCTTGTAAAGTTTACAATGAAGAGACTGAAACAGGCATTTAAATGATTCTAATATCATTGTGATAAATGCTAACGATTAGTGGTGATAACTTACAAAGGCAAAGTTTGGGGAGCAATGAGGCTGCATAATAAAGGGAGCTGTCTTGGGCTTAAAAGAAGTCACACAGGGCTTCTTAAGGAAGTGATACCTGAGCCAGTCCCCAAATATGGGGAATTTTAACTTCCACAAAGTCAATACCATGTCTTACTGACTTCAAAGCATCTGGCAAGCAAAATTTCTGACCAAACATGTGCCAGATGCCATAATATATATGTTTAGGTAGCGGGTAACACAGGGCCTGCCCAAGAACTCCCATTTCCCCACAGATGTGAGAGCTTTCTCATTGTGGACCTGGAGTCCTGCCGACTTTGGGGTCAGCCATAGATGTCCCATGTTGTGCGGATAATAGAACGGAATGATTGACAGAGTTTGTATTGCCTGAGCAGTTAATTACTTCTCTGTTTTTTGAAAGATTGGGTGACAGATGGTAAACACCTTGACAGCAGATTCCACTGTAAACCACACAGGCGTGTAGGCAAGTCTGGACTGCTATCAATTTCCCACTGGATTTTTCTGTACTCAGAGACTTATAATTTTTAAGACTCCTTTGCCCTTTAGGCAAGTTTTGTTCCAACTATGGGAAAATTTTATCTTCTAGGCTTCTTTGTTGCAGGAACTTGTTTTGAATAAAAGGCAATCTTTATCAACCCACATGTCCTTGGGTTGATTCAAACCTGTTTAGTGTTGGAGATTTGGTCAGCCTGGGGAAGCTGTGTGCATTTTAATGGGAACAGCATGGCATTCATTACTCACCTGCTTCCCACCATCTGGATTTTCACAGCTCAGCAAGCATGGTGGACTTCCTGCATATTAGCAGGGAAAGCTTGGCTCCTAAAAAGGGTGTGGCTAGGTCCCTCTGAAGTCATAATTTTATAATGAACACCATGAATAAATTGGGGTTGGCATTCTATCCCAGTAAGCTGCTTTCATATTTGAATGGTTGAAAAATAATACACCAGCAGGGGAAGGAGGAAAAACCCAAATCGTCTTAATACTGGGAATCAAGTAAGTGGGAAGGAAAATTGGTTGTGTGGTAGAGTGAAATGGAAATGTGCATGTGAGAGTTTGTGCAAAGATATTGGAAGGCAAGGGAGTTTCCAACTCAACATGCATTAATAACCTGGCCCTGTGCAAAGTGCTATAAGGAAAACAAAGATGGAAAGACATGTATAGTAGCATGCATTTAGTTGAATATAACAGAAAACTTACTAACAGTAGCTTAAACCAACAATTTCATACATAGGCTGTCTTAAGGTAGGTTTTAGTTGTTCAACAGTGTCATCAAAGATATTGTCACATTCTCCCATCTGTCATACTCAGCTTCTTAGCCTTTTAAAGTCTATAGGCTTATTACCTCATGGTCACATGATGGCTGCCACAGCCCCACATATTATGAACACATTTAATTACAAACAAAGGGAGGAAGCAAGGAAGAGTATGGTCAGAAGGCCTCCCCTCACTTACTTCCTTTTATTCAGGGAAGAAAACTCTTTCCCAGAATCTCTGTCCCCCTCCTGTTTCCCCAGTAGCCTTTCCTATATGCCTCAATGGCCAGATCTGGGTCACACAATTACCCCTAGCCACAAGGGAGGCTAAAAAGCAAGTATGTGGGTTTTCCAGCCTCTACAGTGGAACAGTAGGAGGCAGGCAAGGAAGAAAGGCACTGAGCAGGAGTAGCCAAGCAAGAGTATCTGCCATGACACATCACCTGCCATTAATGGGCTTGATCTACAGGGTCAGACTGACATTTAAGCAGTGCCCATTTTTTAATACTGCACTTATGGTTAAGTAGGAAATAGCCATTGTGATAAGAGCTTGGGACTTGGAGCTATTGGAGCCTTCTATCTGTATTATTTCATATAAGAGGTATACCAGCACCAGGTTGAAGATAAAACCGGTATGCACAGAATTAGTTAAGTGAAAGGAAAAGGATTCAGTATCCAAATACCAGACACTGGTTGGATGACAGAGGAAACAATTCTGGATCAAACAGAAAGTATGTATTACGCACAGTAGGTCAAGGATAGCAAGCATATGGTAGTGTAATCAGAACTGTGTATTCACTACTACTGTCTTTAGGACCAAGCTAAATGAGTGTGAGAAGCAGTGGCAAGTTAAGAAGGTAATGCTACTGAATCAGGAACTCAAACATAGTTGCATTTAAAGACAAGGGCATAGGTGAAAAGGTAGAATACTTAATAGATAACCTAGTTTGGGTGCAGGTTGGCAAAAGTGTATTGATGAATTTTTTTAACTCCATACCACTCAAACAGAATCCCAAATAGTAATAACATCTAGACAGAGAGATTTAAACAAATCTTTGCCTCTGTATACTAAGAAAATAATTATTGGTGCCAAATCAAGTTGAGTCATATCAATAGAGATCACTAGTGTTAAACCTGTGTATCTACACAGCATTTTTAACTCTTACAAGCTCTTATATCTATCAGTTCATTTTATTCCCATAATTTTACTTCTTTTGGAAGAATTGTCCACTAAAAAGAACAGTATGAAGGAACTTTCTGGAGTAAATGGAATTGTTCTATATCATGATAGTGGTTATGTATATATATCTCTATGCATTTGTCAAAACCTGTAGAACCGGATGCCACAAAAAGTGAATTTTACACACACACATACATAGATACACACACACACACATACATACATACATAGATATACAGATATATAGGGTTTTTTTTTTTTTTTTTTTTTTTTTTGAGACCAAGTCTGGCTCTGTCGCCCTAGGTGTGAGTGCAGTGGCATGATCTCAGCTCACTGCAACCTCTGCCTCTCAGGCTCAAGCGATCCTCCCACCTCAGCCTCCTGAGTAGCTGGGACCACAGACACACACCACCATGCCAAGCTATTTTTTTGTTTATTTTTGGTAGAAATGGGGTTTCACCATGCTACCCAGCCTGGTCTCAAACTCCTAAGCTCAAGCAATCCACCTGCCTCAGCCTCCCAAAGTGCTGAGATTACAGGCATGAGCCACTGTGCCCGGCCTATATATAAATTTTAAATTTTTAAAAAGTTTTAAAGCTGCTAAGTGCTAAAATCTTTCATTAAGTTTGAAAATGAATTAAAATTGTTTACAAGTTTAAAATTGTTCAAGTATTTATGGTTATGGCAAAAAATAGAAAATACTGAAGATTTAGAAAAAGACCATAAGTAAATAAATTATGTACATCCTACACCAAAACAGTACTATTTTGGATTCTCCTTGATAAACTTTTGTCTATAGAGAGAGAGTGTGTGTGTCTGTATAGTCATTAACAATTACTTGTAGGAGAGTCCGATTGTAAAGGAAACTTAGTTTTATATGTTAAGTGCCACCCTTGTCATTACAGAAGTTTCTGTAAGTGTACATATTGCTTTACCTGTTAGAAAAGATACAGTCTACCAAGAAGCATCTTCTCTGCTTCTTCTGGAATCTCTGCCTGGTTCAGCCCACCTGCCTCCACTCCTGCCTCCACCATGTCCATCAGGGTGCAGAAGTCCTACAAGGTGTCTTCCTCTGGCACCCGGTCCTTCTGCAGCTGCTCCTAAACAAGTGGGCCTGGTGTCCGCATCATCTCCTTGAGCTTCTCCCGCGCGGGCAGCAGCAGCTTCCGGGGTGGCCTATGGTGGGGCCAGTGGCATGGGAGGCATCAGTGCCGTCCCGGTCAACCAGAGCTTATTGAGCCCCCTTAACCTGGAGGTGAACCCCAACATCCAGGCTGTGCGCACCCAGGAGAAGGAGCAGATCAAGACTCTCAACAATAAGTTTGCCTCCTTTGTCGACAAGGTGCGGTTCCTGGAGCAGCAGAATAAGATGCTGAAGACCAAGTGGAGCCTCCTGCAGCAGCAGAAGAAGGCTGGGAGCAACATGGACGACATGTCGGAGAGCTATACCAACAGCCTTAGGCAGCAGCTGGAGACTGAGCCAGGAGAAGCTGAAGCTGGAGGCGGAGCTTGGCAACATGCAGGGGCTGGTGGAGGACTTCAAGAACAAGTATGAGGATGAGATCAATGAGCGTACAGAGATGGAGAATGAATTTGTCCTTATCAAGAAGGATGTAGATGAAGCTTATGTTAACGAGGTAGAGCTGGAGTCTTGCCTGGAAGGGCTGACGAGATCAACTTCCTCAGGCAGCTGTATGAAGAGGAGATCCAGGAGCTGCAGTCCCAGATCTCGGACACGTCTGTGGTACTGTCCATTGACGACAGCTGTTCACGGGACACGGACAGCATCATCACTGAGGTCAAGGTACAGTACCAGGAGATGGCCAACAACAGCCGCGCTGAAGCCGAGAGCATATATCAGATCAAGTATGAGGAGCTGCAGACGCTGGCTGGGATGGACCTGCGTCTTACAAAGACTGAGATCTCTGAGATGAACTGGAACATCAGCCAGCTCCAGGCTGAGATTGAGGGCCTCAAAGGCCAGAGGACTTCCCTGGAGGTCGCCATCGCAGATGCCGAGCAGCACAGGGAGCTGGCCGTTAAGGATGCCAAAGCCAAGCTGTCCGAGCTGGAGGCCATCCTTCAGCGGGCCAAGTAGGACATGGCGCGGTAGCTGCGCGTGTACTAGGAGCTGATGAACCTCAAGCTGGCGGTGGACATCGAGATCGCCACCTACAGGAAGCTGCTGGAAGATGCACAACATGAGTATCCGCACGAAGACCACCAGCAGCTATGCAGGTGGTGTGAGCTTGGCCTACGGGGGCCTCACAAGCTCTGGCCTCAGCTACGGCCTGGGCTCCAGCTCTGACTCTGGAGCAGGCTCCAGCTCCTTCAGCCGCACTAGCTCCACCAGGTCTGTGGTTGTGAAGAAGATTGAGACCCGCGATGGGAAGCTGGCGTCCTCTGACTTCCTGCCCAAGTGAACAGCTGCGGCAGCCCCTCCCAGCCTGCCGCTCCTGCCGCTGCCCCAGAGCCCAGGAGGGAGGCCGCTGTGCAAGGAAGCACAGGGAACAGGAGACTCACCTGAGGCTCAGCCCTAGCCCTCAGCCTACCCGCGGGGGAGTTCACTGCCTGGAGACCCCCACCCCTTGTCCATGCCTCCAGCTACAAAACAATTCAATTGTTTTTTGTTTTGTTTTTTTCTGTCCAAAATAAAAACCTTAGCTAGCTCTGCCAAAAAAACAAAAAAAAAAGAAAGAAAAGAAAAGATATATTCTGAAATGAAAACACTTTGACAAAATTGTAATCATTTGACATAAACTGTTTTATTGACTGATTATTTTATAAAATTTATGACATATTAACATCTTTCAACAAGGTCATCTTGGCATAATCCCAGTAGGAGTATTTGGGTTTGGCCATAACCAGACTTCTTTCCTGTCCCCTCCCCAACCCCCTATTTGTGGAAAATATACTCAAATGCACTATTTCAGTTACCAAAACTTACCAAAATAAACCTTATCAGAGAAAATGGATGCTGACTTTGGACGGTGAACCAGGACCCAAGAAGGAGACTACAGTTTTATATGGGGGGGAGGAACAACTGTAATTCCCATCAGGAAGCCTAAGAATCCCGTTTGTTTAATGATCCACAAAGTAGTCATTGCCGGTCTAGCTAGAAACCTCTGTGCTGGTATGACAAATGATACACATCCTACCTCCCCCACCACCCACCCAGATTCATTATGACCCATTAATCTTGGCACCCCAGCCTAGAAGTGACCCCGCAAAACCTTCTCAACACAAACCCGGTAACTATGATCATTTCACCATCGTCATTCACTATGAATTATATTTTCCGTTCTTGTCTTAGTTGAAGGAGAAAACTACCAAAACCCAATCCAATCATCAGAAATAAAGCCAAGTATTGAGTGGGCAGAACTAGTCAGCTGATGCAAGTAGGGTAAATGACTTTATGATTTTATCTACCAAATGTTTCTTAGATGAAAGATAAAACATTTAATGGGCTCCGAAAGCTAAATTGCATTACCCTTTCATTTCCATCTCTATGATTGATGTTGAGAGGTCAATGCTAGTGACCTGGTCAGTAAGATATTCCATCTGTAGACTTTGAGTTTAGATCCTAAGTCTAAACTGAGTCTCCATTTTATCAAAACAGTCTGTGAGCTGTATATCACCTAATAATATCACCCTGCTATGTGAGCTGTATATTACCTAATAATCCAGGTGCCTGCCTCAACTCAATTCTCTGGCATTGCATAGACTCCAGCCTAGTGTGATACTGCAAGAGACTAGGGATGAACTAGGAGATTCCTGTGTTTCTGTAAGCCTCACAATCATTAGCCTCACATGAGTATCACTGTTAAGTCAATATCTATTATTCAGGTAAATAATACTTTATGTATGAAATTACCAGTCTAGAACTTTTGTAGGATGCTGAGATTGATTTAAAAAAAAAAAAAAAAAAGCTCAGCCTTAATAGTGCCTATTGAACTATAAATGGGGTTACCAGGCCACCATCTTGTGGAAATTAAATCAGCACAAATAGATGTGGCAAATTTCACACTACCCAGGGTTTCCTTTAAAAATCATTTTAACTACATTTGACCTTTCTAGCTGTTTCTGGCTTTTGTTTTTAGTCAATGTGTACTTTATCCACATCTATATAGAACAGAGGAAAAAATGCTCAAGTTTATAGTTTCTTGATCAACAGCATGATTAGGCTGAGCATTTAATGAAATGTGGAATTGTCATATAAACTTGTAATTTAAAGGTGAAAGCCGTGTTGAACTCAATGAATTGATTTCTGTTGATCGTGATTTCAAATGACGTTATTATCTCTAAACTTGCTACCTTACTATTACTACATACTCTTTCCATATCTCAAAATTATTTTGTCTTGAGCAGTATATTTTCCAGTTTAAACTGCCTTACCAAAGAGCATGCTGCAAACACAAGAGTATTTGTATCAGAAGTTTCAGTATCTTGAAATTGGAATGTAGAGTGATTCATGAGTTTTGCATCAATTATTAAACAGTCATAGATGAAGATATGCAGAGATGGATGGGGCAGTAAAGTATTCCAGTTATACCTACTGGCTTAGCAATGATAAATGAGTCAGGAAACATGAAAGTTCAAAACAAGTATTAACTTGAGCTGCCATGGCATATTCTCTGAAGGGAAGTAGACAATAGCATGATATAAACAGGTTCATGCACAGAGCAGCTGGCTAGTAGAATTAAAATAAAGGTAAGGTCTCTGAAAGAGGACTAAGGAATTTCAGAATCCTGCCATGCAAATCACCCTTTCTCTTACAAGGTTCTTGAGGGAGACATAACATTGAAGAATAATAACACTTGGAAAACAAAGGAAATATTTTTATTACCTGGGACAATGCCTAATATTCCATAATGCAGAATTCTAATAATAGTGGCTTAAATCATGTGACTTTGACTTGCACTTGAATCCCACCTTGTTTTGACTTGCATGGACCTTAAAGTGAGAGTAGAGACATTTTCAGAGTCTAGTAAGAAGGAAAATGTATGTGTCATCCCCTGGGAAACCAAGTGTTGTTCTCCTTGGAGTGGCATCTTCTTGGCAACTGAGTCAAGAGCTCACGTTGGGAAAAGCTACGTAATTTTTTTTTTTTTTATACTGTAAGTTCTAGGATACATGTGCATAACGTGCAGGTTTGTTACATATGTATACTTGTGCCATGTTGGTGTGCTGCACCCATCAACTCGTCAGCACCCATCAACTCGTCATTTACATCAGGTATAACTCCCAATGCAATCCCTCCCCCCTCCCCCCTTCCCATGATAGGCGTGTGATGTTCCCCTTCCCGAGTCCAAGTGATCTCATTGTTCAGTTCCCACCTATGAGTGAGAACATGCGGTGTTTGGTTTTCTGTTCTTGCGATAGTTTGCTGAGAATGATGGTTTCCAGCTGCATCCATGTCCCTACAAAGGACGCAAACTCATCCATTTTTATGGCTGCATAGTATTCCATGGTGTATATGTGCCACATTTTCTTAATCCAGTCTGTCACTGATGGACATTTGGGTTGATTCCAAGTCTTTGCTATTGTGAATAGTGCCACAATAAACATACGTGTGCATGTGTCTTTATAGCAGCGTGATTTATAATCCTTTGGGTATATACCCAGTAATGGGATGGCTGGGTCATATGGTACTTCTAATTCTAGATCCTTGAGGAATCGCCATACTGTTTTCCATAATGGTTGAACTAGTTTACAGTCCCACCAACAGCGTAAAAGTGTTCCTATTTCTCCACATCCTCTCCAGCACCTGTTGTTTCCTGACTTTTTAATGATTGCCATTCTAACTGGTGTGAGATGGTATCTCATTGTGGTTTTGATTTGCATTTCTCTGATGACCAGTGATGATGAACATTTTTTCATGTGTCTGTTGGCTGTATGAATGTCTTCTTTTGAGAAATGTCTGTTCATATCCTTTGCCCACTTTTTGATGGGGTTGTTTGTTTTTTTCTTGTAAATTTGTTTGAGTTCTTTGTAGGTTCTGGATATTAGCCCTTTGTCAGATGAGTAGATTGCAAAAATTTTCTCCCATTCTGTAGGTTGCCTGTTCACTCTGATGGTAGTTTCTTTTGCTGTGCAGAAGCTCTTTAGTTTAATTAGATCCCATTTGTCAATTTTGGCTTTTTTTTTTTTTTTTTTTTTTTTTTTTTTTTTTATTATACTTTAAGTTCTAGGGTACATGTGCATAACGTGCAGGTTTGTTACATATGTATACTTATGCCATGTTGGTGTGCTGCACCCATCAACTCGTCAGCACCCATCAATTCATCATTTATATCATGTATAACTCCCCAATGCAATCCCTCCCTCCTCCCCCCTCCCCCCTCCCCATGATAGACCCCAGTGTGTGATGTTCCCCTTCCCGAGTCCAAGTGATCTCATTGTTCAGTTCCCACCTATGAGTGAGAACATGCGGTGTTTGGTTTTCTCTTCTTGTGATAGTTTGCTAAGAATGATGGTTTCCAGCTGCATCCATGTCCCTACAAAGGACGCAAACTCATCCTTTTTTATGGCTGCATAGTATTCCATGGTGTATATGTGCCACATTTTCTTAATCCAGTCTGTCACAGATGGACATTTGGGTTGATTCCAAGTCTTTGCTATTGTGAATAGTGCCGCAATAAACATACGCGTACATGTGTCTTTGTAGTAGACTAATTTATAATCCTTTGGGTATATACCCAGTAGTGGGATGGCTGGGTCATATGGTACATCTAGTTCTAGATCCTTGAGGAATTGCCATACTCTTTTCCATAATGGTTGAACTAGTTTACAATCCCACCAACAGTGTAAAAGTGTTCCTATTTCTCCACATCCTCTCCAACACCTGTTGTTTCCTGACTTCTTAATGATTGCCATTCTAACTGGTGTGAGATGGTATCTCATTGTGGTTTTGATTTGCATTTCTCTGATGGCGAGTGATGATGAGCATTTTTTCATGTGTCTGTTGGCTGTATGAATATCTTCTTTTGAGAAATGTCTGTTCATATCCTTTCCCCACTTTTTGATGGGGTTGTTTGTTTTTTTCTCGTATATTTGTTTGAGTTCTTTGTAGATTCTGGATATTAGCCCTTTGTCAGATGAGTAGGTTGCAAAAATTTTCTCCCATTCTGTAGGTTGCCTGTTCACTCTGATGGTAGTTTCTTTTGCTGTGCAAAAGCTCTTTAGTTTAATTAGATCCCATTTGTCAATTATGGCTTTTGCTGCCGTTGCTTTTGGTGTTTTAGACATGAAGTCCTTGCCCATGCCTATGTCCTGAATGGTACTACCTAGATTTTCTTCTAGGGTTTTTATGGTATTAGGTCTAACATTTAAGTCTCTAATCCATCTTGAATTAATCTTCGTATAAGGGGTAAGGAAAGGATCCAGTTTCAGCTTTCTACTTATGGCTAGCCAATTTTCCCAGCACCATTTATTAAATAGGGAATCCTTTCCCCATTTCTTGTTTCTCTCAGGTTTGTCAAAGATCAGATGGCTGTAGATGTGCGGTATTATTTCTGAGGACTCTGTTCTGTTCCATTGGTCTATATCTCTGTTTTGGTACCAGTACCATGCTGTTTTGGTGACTGTAGCCTTGTAGTATAGTTTGAAGTCAGGTAGCGTGACGCCTCCAGCTTTGTCCTTTTGACTTAGGATTGTCTTGGCAATGCGGGCTCTTTTTTGGTTCCATATGAACTTTAAAGCAGTTTTTTCCAATTCTGTGAAGAAAGTCATTGGTAGCTTGATGGGGATGGCATTGAATCTATAAATAACCTTGGGGAGTATGGCCATTTTCACGATATTGATTCTTCCTATCCATGAGCATGGTATGTTCTTCCATTTGTTTGTGTCCTCTTTGATTTCACTGAGCAGTGGTTTGTAGTTCTCCTTGAAGAGGTCCTTTACATCCCTTGTAAGCTGGATTCCTAGGTATTTTATTCTCTTTGAAGCAATTGTGAATGGAAGTTCATTCCTGATTTGGCTCTCTGCTTGTCTGTTGCTGGTGTATAAGAATGCTTGTGATTTTTGCACATTAATTTTGTATCCTGAGACTTTGCTGAAGTTGCTTATCAGCTTAAGGAGATTTTGGGCTGAGACGATGGGGTTTTCTAAATATACAATCATGTCATCTGCAAACAGGGACAATTTGACTTCTTCTTTTCCTAACTGGATACCCTTGATTTCTTTCTCTTGCCTGATTGCCCTAGCCAGAACTTCCAACACTATGTTGAATAGGAGTGGTGAGAGAGGGCATCCCTGTCTTGTGCCAGTTTTCAAAGGGAATTTTTCCAGTTTTTGCCCATTCAGTATGATATTGGCTGTGGGTTTGTCATAAATAGCTCTTATTATTTTGAGGTACGTTCCATCAATACCGAATTTATTGAGCGTTTTTAGCATGAAGGGCTGTTGAATTTTGTCAAAAGCCTTTTCTGCATCTATTGAGACAATCATGTGGTTCTTGTCTTTGGTTCTGTTTATATGCTGGATTACGTTTATTGATTTGCGAATGTTGAACCAGCCTTGCATCCCAGGGATGAAGCCCACTTGATCATGGTGGATAAGCTTTTTGATGTGCTGCTGAATCCGGTTTGCCAGTATTTTATTGAGGATTTTTGCATCAATGTTCATCAGGGATATTGGTCTAAAATTCTCTTTTTTTGTTGTGTCTCTGCCAGGCTTTGGTATCAGGATGATGTTGGCCTCATAAAATGAGTTAGGGAGGATTCCCTCTTTTTCTATTGATTGGAATAGTTTCAGAAGGAATGGTACCAGCTCCTCCTTGTACCTCTGGTAGAATTCAGCTGTGAATCCATCTGGTCCTGGACTTTTTTTGGTGGGTAGGCTATTAATTGTTGCCTCAATTTCAGAGCCTACTATTGGTCTATTCAGGGATTCAACTTCTTCCTGGTTTAGCCTTGGGAGAGTGTAAGTGTCCAGGAAATTATCCATTTCTTCTAGATTTTCTAGTTGATTTGCGTAGAGGCGTTTATAGTATTCTCTGATGGTAGTTTGTATTTCTGTGGGGTCAGTGGTGATATCCCCTTTATCATTTTTTATTGCATCTATTTGATTCCTCTCTCTTTTTTTCTTTATTAGCCTTGCTAGTGGTCTGTCAATTTTGTTGATCTTTTCAAAAAACCAACTCCTGGATTCATTGATTTTTTGGAGGGTTTTTTGTGTCTCTATCTCCTTCAGTTCTGCTCTGATCTTAGTTATTTCTTGCCTTCTGCTAGCTTTTGAATGTGATTGCTCTTGCCTCTCTAGTTCTTTTAATTGTGATGTTAGAGTGTCAATTTTAGATCTTTCCTGCTTTCTCTTGTGGGCATTTAGTGCTATAAATTTCCCTCTACACACTGCTTTAAATGTGTCCCAGAGATTCTGGTATGTTGTATCTTTGTTCTCATTGGTTTCAAAGAACATCTTTATTTCCGCTTTCATTTCGTTATGTACCCAGTAGTCATTCAGGAGCAGGTTGTTCAGTTTCCATGTAGTTGAGCGGTTTTGATTGAGTTTCTTAGTCCTGAGTTCTAGTTTGATTGCACTGTGGTCTGAGAGACAGTTTGTTATAATTTCTGTTCTTTTACATTTGCTGAGGAGTACTTTACTTCCAATTATGTGGTCAATTTTGGAATAAGTGCGATGTGGTGCTGAGAAGAATGTATATTCTGTTGATTTGGGGTGGAGAGTTCTATAGATGTCTATTAGGTCCGCTTGGTGCAGAGAGGAGTTCAATTCCTGGATATCCTTGTTAACTTTCTGTCTCGTTGATCTGTCTAATGTTGACAGCGGAGTGTTGAAGTCCCCCATTATTATTGTATGGGAGTCTAAGTCTCTTTGTAAGTCTCTAAGGACTTGCTTTATGAATCTGGGTGCTCCTGTATTGGGTGCATATATATTTAGGAGAGTTAGCTCTTCCTGTTGAATTGATCCCTTTACCATTATGTAATGGCCTTCTTTGTCTCTTTTGATCTTTGATGGTTTAAAGTCTGTTTTATCAGAGACTAGGATTGCAACCCCTGCTTTTTTTTGTTCTCCATTTGCTTGGTAGATCTTCCTCCATCCCTTTATTTTGAGCCTATGTATGTCTCTGCATGTGAGATGGGTCTCCTGAATACAGCAGACTGATGGGTCTTGACTCTTTATCCAGTTTGCCAGTCTGTGTCTTTTAATTGGAGCATTTAGTCCATTAACATTTAAGGTTAATATTGTTATGTGTGAACTTGATCCTGCCATTATGATATTAACTGGTTATTTTGCTCGTTAGTCGATGCAGTTTCTTCCTAGCCTCGATGGTCTTTACATTTTGCCAAGTTTTTGCGATGGCTGGTACCGGTTGTTCCTTTCCATGTTTAGGGCTTCCTTCAGGGTCTCTTGTAAGGCAGGCCTGGTGGTGACAAAATCTCTAAGCATTTGCTTATCTGTAAAGGATTTTATTTCTCCTTCACTTATGAAACTTAGTTTGGCTGGATATGAAATTCTGGGTTTAAAATTCTTTTCTTTAAGAACGTTGAATATTGGCCCCCACTCTCTTCTGGCTTGTAGAGTTTCTGCCGAGAGATCTGCTGTTAGTCTGATGGGCTTCCCTTTGTGGGTGACCCGACCTTTCTCTCTGGCTGCCCTTAAGATTTTTTCCTTCATTTCAACTTTGGTGAATCTGGCAATTATGTGTCTTGGAGTTGCTCTTCTGGAGGAGTATCTTTGTGGCGTTCTCTGTATTTCCTGAATTTGAATGTTGGCCTGCCCTACTAGGTTGGGGAAGTTCTCCTGGATGATATCCTGAAGAGTGTTTTCCAACTTGGTTCCATTTTCCCCCTCACTTTCAGGCACCCCAATCAGACGTAGATTTGGTCTTTTTACGTAATCCCATACTTCTTGCAGGCTTTGCTCATTTCTTTTTCTTCTTTTTTCTTTTGGTTTCTCTTCTCGCTTCATTTCATTCATTTGATCTTCAATCGCTGATACTCTTTCTTCCAGTTGATCGAGTCGGTTACTGAAGCTTGTGCATTTGTCACGTATTTCTCGTGTCATGGTTTTCATCTCTGTCATTTCGTTTATGATCTTCTCTGCATTAATGAGTCTAGCTGTCAATTCTTCCACTCTTTTTTCAAGATTTTTAGTTTCTTTGCGCTGGGTACGTAATTCCTCCTTTAGCTCTGATAAGTTTGATGGACTGAAGCCTTCTTCTCTCCTCTCGTCCAAGTCATTCTCTGACCAGCTTTGATCCGTTGCTGGTGATGGGCTGCGCTCCTTTGCAGGGGGAGATGCGCTCTTATTTTTTGAATTTCCAGCTTTTCTGCCCTGCTTCTTCCCCATCTTTGTGGTTTTATCTGTCTCTGGTCTTTGATGGTGGTGACGAACTGATGGGGTTTTGGTATAGGTGTCCTTCCTGTTTGATAGTTTTCCTTCTGACAGTCAGAAGGACTCTCTGTTGGTCTGTTGGAGATTGCTTGAGGTCCACTCCAGACCCTGTTTGCCTGGGTATCAGCAGCAGAGGTTGCCGAAGATAGAATATTGCTGAACAGCGAGTGTACCTGTCTGATTCTTCCTTTGGAAGTGTCCTCTCAGGGGTGTACTCCACCCTGTGAGGTGTGGGGTGTCAGACTGCCCCTAGTGGGGGATTTCTCCCAGCTAGGCTACTCAGGGGTCAGGGACACACCTGAGCAGGCAGTCTGTCCGTTCTCAGATCTCAAACTCCGCGTTGGGAGATCCGCGGCTCTCCCCAAAGCTGTCAGACAGAGTCGTTCGCGTCTGCACCGGCTCCCGCTACTTCCCCTGTTGGTCTTCAGCTGTGCGCTGTCCCCAGAGGTGGAGACTACAGAGACAAGCAGGCTTCCTTGAGCTGCTGTGAGCTCCACCCAGTTCGAGCTTCCCAGCGGCTTTGTTTACCTACTTAAGCCTCAGCAATGGCGGGCGCCCCTCCCCCAGCCTCGCTGCTGCCTTGCGGATAGATCGCGGCAGACTGCTGTGTTAGCAGTGAGGGAGGCTTCGTGGGCGTGGGACCCTCCCGGCCAGGTGTGGGATATATTCTCCTGGAATGCCTGTATGCTTACAGCGCAGTATTGGGGTGGGAGTTACCCGATTTTCCAGGTGTTGTGTGTCTCAGTTCCCCTGGCTAGGAAAACGGATCCCCTTCCCCCTTGCGCTTCCAGGTGAGGCGATGCCTCGCCCTGCTTCAGCTCTCGCTGGTCAGGCTGCAGCAGCTGACCAGCACCGATTGTCCGGCACTCCCTAGTGAGATGACCCCAGTACCTCAGTTGAAAATGCAGAAATCACCGGTCTTCTGTGTCGCTCGCGCTGGGAGTTGGAGACTGGAGTTGTTCCTATTCGGCCATCTTGCTCCGCCCCCCCTCTCAACCCAATTTTGGCTTTTGCTGCTGTTGCTTTTGGTGTTTTAGACTTGAAGTCCTTGCCCATGCCTATGTCCTGAATGGTATTGTCTAGGTTTTCTTCTAGGGTTTTTATGGTTTTAGGTCTAACATTTAAGTCTCTGATCCATCTTGAATTAATTTTCATATAAAGAGTAAGGAAAGGATCCAGTTTCAGCTTTCTACTTATGGCTAGCCAATTTTCCCAGCACCATTTATTAAATAGGGAATCCTTTCCCCATTTCTTGTTTTTGTCAGGTTTGTCAAAGATCAGATGGCTGCAGATGTGTGGTATTATTTCTGAGGACTCTGTTCTGTTCCATTGGTCTGTATCTCTGTTTTGGTACCAGTACCGTGCTGTTTTGATACTGTAGCCTTGTAGTATAGTTTGAAGTCAGGTAGCATGATGCCTCCAGCTTTGTTCTTTTGACTTAGGATTGTCTTGGCAATGTGGGCTCTTTTTTGGTTCCATATGAACTTTAAAGCAGTTTTTTCCAATTCTGTGAAGAAACTCATTGGTAGCTCGATGGGGATGGCATTGAATCTATAAATTACTTTGGGCAGTATGGCCATTTTCACAATATTGATTCTTCCTATCCATGAGCATGGTATGTTCTTCCATTTGTTTGTGTCCTCTTCTATTTCACTGAGCAGTGGTTTGTAGTTCTCCTTGAAGAGTTCCTTTACATCCCTTGTAAGTTGGATTCCTAGGCATTTCATTCTCTTTGAAGCAGTTGTGAATGGAAGTTCATTCATGATTTGGCTCTCTGTTTGTCTGTTACTGGTGTATAAGAATGCTTGTGATTTTTGCACATTAATTTTGTATCCTGAGACTTTGCTGAAGTTTCTTATCAGCCTAAGGAGATTTTGGGCTGAGACAATGGGGTTTTCTAAATATACAATCATGTCATCTGCAAACAGGGACAATTTGACTTCTTCTTTTCCTAACTGAATACCCTTTACTTCTTTCTCTTGCCCGATTGCCCTAGCCAGAACTTCCAACACTACGTTGAATAGGAGTGGTGAGAGAGGGCATCCCTGTCTTGTGCCAGTTTTCAAAGGGAATACTTCCAGTTTTTGCCCATTCCGTATGATATTGGCTGTGGGTTTGTCATAAATAGCTCTTATTATTTTGAGATACGTTCCATCAATACCAAATTTATTGAGCGTTTTTAGCATGAAGGGCTGTTGAATTTTGTCAAAGGCCTTTTCTGCATCTATTGAGATTATCATGTGGTTTTTGTCTTTGGTTCTGTTTATATGCTGGATTATGTTTATTGATTTGTGTATGTTGAACCAGCCTTGCATCCCAAAGATGAAGCCCACTTGATCATGGTGGATAAGCTTCTTGATGTGCTGCTGGATCTGGTTTGCCAGTATTTTACTGAGGATTTTTGCATCAATATTCATCAGGGATATTGGTCTACAATTCTCTTTTTTTGTTGTATCTCTGCCAGGCTTTGGTATCAGGATGATGTTGGCCTCATAAAATGAGTTAGGGAGGATTCCCTCTTTTTCTGTTGATTGGAATAGTTTCAGAAGGAATGGTACCAGCTCCTCCTTGTACCTCTGGTAGAATTCAGCTGTGAATCCATCTGGTCCTGGACTTTTTTTGGTTGGTAGGCTATTAATTGTTGCCTCAATTTCAGAGCCTGCTATTGGTCTATTCAGGGATTCAACTTCTTCCTAGTTTAGTCTTGGGACAGTGTAAGTGTCCAGGAAATTATCCATTTCTTCTAGATTTTCTAGTTGATTTGCATAGAGGTGTTTATAGTATTCTCTGATGGTAGTTTGTATTTCTGTGGGGTCAGTGGTGATATGCCCTTTATCATTTTTTATTGCATCTTTTTGATTCTTCTCTCTTTTCTTCTTTATTAGTCTTGCTAGTGGTCTATCAATTTTGTTGATCTTTTAGAAAACCAACTCCTGGATTCATTGATTTTTTGGAGGGTTTTTTTGTGTTTCTATCTCCTTCAGTTCTGCTCTGATCTTAGTTATTTCTTGCCTTCTGCTAGCTTTTTAATGTGCTTGCTCTTGCTTCTCTAGTTCTTTTAATTGTGATGTTAGGGTGTCAATTTTAGATCTTTCCAGCTTTCTCTTGTGGGCATTTAGTGCTATAAATTTCCCTCTACACACTGCTTTAAATGTGTCCCAGAGATTCTGGTATGTTGTATCTTTGTTCTCATTGGTTTCAAAGAACGTCTTTATTTCTGCCTTCTTTTCGTTATGTACCCAGTAGTCATTCAGGAGCAGGTTATTCAGTTTCCATGTAGTTGAGCAGTTTTGATTGAGTTTCTTAGTCCTGAGTTCTATTGATTGCACTGTGGTCTGAGAGACAGTTTGTTATAATTTCTGTTCTTGTACGTTTGCTGAGGAGTGCTTTACTTCCAATTGTGTGGTCAATTTTGGAATAAGTGTGATGTGGTGCTGAGAAGAATGTATATTCTGTTGATTTGGGGTGGAGAGTTCTGTAGATGTCTATTAGGTCTGCTTGCTGCAGAGATGAGTTCAATTCCTGGATATCCATGTTAACTTTCTGTCCCGTTGATCTGTCTAATGTTGACAGTGGGGTGTTAAAGTCTCCCATTATTATTGTGTGGGAGTCTAAGTCTCTTTGTAAGTCTCTAAGGACTTGCTTTATGAATTTCTGTGCTCCTGTATTGGGTGCATCTATGTTTAGGATAGTTAGCTCTTCTTGTTGAATTGATCCCTTTACCATTATGTAATGGCCTTCTTTGTCTCTTTTGATCTTTGATGGTTTAAAGTCTATTTTATCAGAGACTAGGATTGCAACCCTTGCTTTTTTTTATTCTCCATTTGCTTGGTAGATCTTCCTCCATCCCTTTATTTTGAGCCTATGTATGTGTCTGCATGTGAGATGGGTCTCCTGAATATAGCAAACTGATGGGTCTTGACTCTTTATCCAGTTTGCCAGTCTGTGTCTTTTAATTGGAGCATTTAGTCCATTTACATTTAAGGTTAATATTGTTATGTGTGAACTTGATCCTGCCATTATGATATTAACTGGTTATTTTGCTCATTAGTTGATGCAGTTTCTTCCTAGCCTCGATGGTCTTTACATTTTGGCATGTTTTTGCAATGGCCGGTACCGGTTGTTCCTTTCCATGTTTAGTGCTTCCTTCGGGTCTCTTGTAAGGCAGGCCTGGTGGTGACAAAATCTCTAAGCATTTGCTTATCTGTAAAGGATTTTATTTCTCCTTCACTTATGAAACTTAGTTTGGCTGGATATGAAATTCTGGGTTGAAAATTCTTTTCTTTAAGAATGTTGAATATTGGCCCCCACTCTCTTCTGGCTTGTAGAGTTTCTGCCAAGAGGTCTGCTGTTAGTCTGATGGGCTTCCCTTTGTGGGTAACCTGACCTTTCTCTCTGGCCGCCCTTAAGATTTTTTCCTTCATTTCAACTTTGGTGAATCTGGCAATTATGTGTCTTGGATTTGCTCTTTTCGAGGAGTATCTTTGTGGCGTTTTCTGTATTTCCTGAATTTGAATGTTGGCCTGCCCTACTAGGTTGGGGAGGTTCTCCTGGATGATATCCTGAAGAGTGTTTTCCAACTTGGTTCCATTTTCCCCCTCACTTTCAGGCACCCCAATCAGATGTAGATTTGGTCTTTTTACATAATTCCATACTTCTTGCAGACTTTGTTCATTTCTTTTTCTTCTTTTTTCTTTAGATTTCTCTTCTCGCTTCATTTCATTCATTTGATCCTCAGTCGCTGATACTCTTTCTTCCAGTTGATCGAGTCGGTTACTGAAGCTTGTGCATTTGTCACGTATTTCTTGTGTCATGGTTTTCATCTCTGTCAGTTCGTTTATGGCCTTCTCTGCATTAATCTAGTTATCAATTCTTCCACTCTTTTTTCAAGATTTTTAGTTTCTTTGCGCTGGGTACATAATTCCTCCTTTAGCTCTGAGAAGTTTGATGGACTGAAGCCTTCTTCTTTCATCTCGTCAAAGTCATTCTCCGTGCAGTTTTGATCCATTGCTGGCAATGAGCTGCGTTACTTTGCAGTGGGAGATGTGCTCTTATTTTTTGAATTTCCAACTTTTCTGCCCTGCTTTTTCCCCATCTTTGTAGTTTTATCAGCCTCTGTTCTTTGATGATGGTAACGTACGAATGGGGTTTTGGTGTGGGTGTCCTTCCTGTTTGTTAGTTTTCCTTCTAACAGTCAGGACCCTCAGCTGTAGGTCTGCTGGAGATTGCTTGAGGTCCACTCCAGACCCTGTTTGCCTGGATATCGGCTGCAGAAGATAGAATATTGCTGAACAGCAAGTGTACCTGTCTGTTCTTGCTTTGGAAGCTTCCTGTCAGGGGTGTACTCCACCGTGTGAGATGTGGAGTGTTGGTCTGCCCCTAGTGAGGGATGTCTCCCAGTTAGGTTACTCAGGGTTCAGGGACCCACTTGAGCAGTCAGTCTGTCCGTTCTCAGATCTCAACCTCCGTGTTGGGAGATCCATTGCTCTCTTCAAAGTTGTCAGACAGAGTCGTTTGCGTCTGCAGAGGTTTCTGCTTCTTTTTTGTTGTTGTTGTTGTTGTTGTTGTTGTTGTTGTTGTTGTTGTTGTTTAGCTGTGCCCTGTCCCCAGAGGTGGAGTCTACAGAGACAGGCAGGCCTCCTTGAGCTGCTGTGAGTTCCACCCAGTTCGAGCTTCTCAGCGGCTTTGTTTACCTACTTAAGCCTCAGCAATAGCAGGCGTCCCTCCCCCAGCCTCGCTGCTGCCTTGCCATTAGATCGCAGACTGCTGTGCTAGCAATGAGCGAGGCTCCGTGGGCGTGGGACCCTCCCAGCCAGGTGTGGGATATAATCTCCTGGTGTGCCCATTTGCTAAGACCCTTGGTAAAGCACAGTATTATGGTGGGAGTTACCCGATTTTCCAGGTGTTGTGTGTCTCAGTTCCCCTGGCTAGGAAAAGGGATTCCCTTCCCCCTTGCGCTTCCCAGGTGAGGCGATGCCTCGCCCTGCTTCAGCTCTCGCTGGTCGGGCTGCAGCAGCTGACCAGCACTGATTGTCCAGCACTCCCTAGTGAGATGAACCCAGTACCTCAGTTGAAAGTGCAGAAATCACCTGTCTTCTGTGTCGCTCGTGCTGGGAGCTGGAGACTGGAGCTGTTCCTATTCGGCCATCTTGCTCCTTAATTCTTTTCTGATACCCAACTTGACCAAAAGGAAAGGCCCATCTTTAGTTCTCATTGTAAGACCCTTGCACCCCACCCAGAACTCTAGTGTTCTGCATTAGTCACTGTCCAGTGAAAGGGCATAGACTGCATGTAAGCAGAATCTTAGAACATAGCTCTAAGACCAAGAGCTGGGCATTGTAAACCTCAGGACTGGTTCCCACCACCCTCTCATTATTTCCTGCTACTCTTTCTTTCTGAGAAATGTTAGTATTTAAGCAGTTTAAGAGCCTTGAACTGGACCAGCCTTTGTACCTGACCAAAGACCAAGGTGAAAAGCAATAGCCATGCCTGCTTTAGGCTCTACCCAAATTGGGAAGCCCCATGAATAACCCTTTGCTAACCACTCATTGAAAAGTCAGAAGCAGTGGTTAATGTTAGAAGTGTAACTTAGCACTGGTGCTTTCAAGCAGGGCAATCTGAGGCAACTGCAAATGTTAAGTAGATGCCTTCTCTCCTCTAAACATGGGAGTGGTTTGCTAAGATGGGCAAACTATAACAAAGGAAAGTGGTCAAATAACTCACTTGAGGTGTCTGACTTTCTCACTGCCTGGACTTTGTTCTCAATTCATGGGCATTGGTTACATAAATGGACCTTCTAAACTTACATCTGGAACTTAGTAACCATATTGCTTATTTTGTGTTTCCTTAAGGGTAGCATTCACTGGAGGAGTCTTCTTGAGAAAATGAACTAGATTTCTAGTTAAGAGCATCAGTATTGGAATAAGATAGCCTACTCCAAATGAAGACTCTGTACACTAGAAGTCATAAACTGATAACCCACAAATCATATTCAGCCCACAGATATGATTATTTTTTCATTCTCATGGCATTGAAAAAAATACTTGCCGGCCGGGTGCGGTGGCTCAAGCCTGTAATCCCAGCACTTTGGGAGGCCGAGATGGGCGGATCACGAGGTCAGGAGATCGAGACCATCCTGGCTAACACGGTGAAACCCCGTCTCTACTAAAAAAATTCAAAAAACTAGCCGGGTGAGGTGGCGGGCACCTGTAGTCCCAGCTACTTGGGAGGCTGAGGCAGGAGAATGGCCTAAACCCGGGAGGCGGAGCTTGCAGTGAGCTGAGATCCAGCCACTGCACTCCAGCCTGGACTACAGAGCGAGACTCCGTCTCAAAAACAAAAAACAAAAAAAAAAAAAAGAAAAAGAAAAAAATACTTGCCAATATATAAACTTTAAGAGATTTTTGCGTAAACGTCTTGATTTCCAGCTTCCTATATATACTTAAAAAATCAAAACATCAGGCAATACATGGCAATACAGGCAATCATGGCCCCAATCAGCTTAAGCTAAATAGCCACTTGCCCCTTTAAAGGAGACATACGTAGTCTTTCTAGTTCACCTATGTTACTTTGTGGCCCTGTAGGGCTTTGAATTTGCTATCTATGAGGTCAATCATCTAAGAAGTCAAAACAAGAAATCAAGAATTGTTCTTTTAAATGTGTCTAGCTTGAAAGTGACCAAGGTTTATACCTTATTTTTGTTAACTTCTGCACAATGAATGACCATAAGGAGCCTTTTCATACATGGAAAGAACAGTTATATGTGAAGTGGAGAATTTTACACTACTTACCTGAACAAATCAGGCATACAAAGAAAATCCTGAAATGATGATATAAGAGTAAGATTTGAGATCAGAATTACTCAGGGGTAATTGCCTTAGTTTTCCACCTCACTGTTTCCCCTTCGCTATCCTTACATAGACATTACCTTCAGAATGTTCCTGTCAAAGGCCATAGTCATAATTCCCCTGCCTCTTTTTTTTTTTTTTTTTTTTTTTTTTTTTTAACTCATTTGCACTCTTGGTAGCAATTGTTGGAGCCCTGCAGGGGAATAATTGTGGGGGAATTAACCTCTGACATTTTTCTAAAAATAGCCCTAATAAATCCAATCATAGGTAATTTACCTGTCCATGTTCCTCCAGGGGTAACCAGCATGGAAGAAAGACTTGGCAGGCTGGCATTCCGTCAGCAATTATCTGTGATCTGAGTTCCTGGTCCCTGTGCATTTTCTCTGATTAGAAATACAGAGTACAAATTGCCCTCACTTCTCTGCCCTTGTGACCTTGTTTTCTCAGCACCCTTCTCCTGGGGTTGAAATAAGGCATGCTCTTCCAAAGGATGCACTGGGCTCACAAAAAAAGAAGGGGCACGGGCCAAGCTGGAGCATTCATCAGTTCCTTCCTTGAATTATTGACTGGCAGAGTTTTCCCAATGATTTCTTTGTGCTCTGTTCCTCCATTTTCCATGACTGAGCTTCAAGCATCCTAACCCTGCTTCATCAGCGCCCCCAGGACTGATTTGAATAGCCACAACTGAAGCCTGTGTGGGGAAGATTCTTGGTGTAAAGGCCATGGGTACATGAAGGGTGTGTGGTTGGTAGAAATCATCAAAGAAAATCACCATTTCCTTCAGCCATCATGAAGTTAATTTTCTCTTACTTAAAAAAGGGTCTAAATGTGCTTTTCCCTTTTATTCTCTCCAGATGTTCCAGGAGACCACAGTGCAGTGTGGGCATCTAGGAAATTTACTTCCCAAGTGCCACTTCTGGTGGCATTTAAAACCCAGAACATAATATCCTTGTAAATTCCACTGCAGAGACAAAGCCCTAAGCCCTTAAATGCACAGAAAAGTATATCTATTATCTATCCTTTCAAAGTAAGTGTGCAGTTACTTAAATTGCCTTTGTCTTCTTCTTTGCAGCTGACATTATCTCTACGGTAGAATTCAACCACACGGGAGAATTACTAGCGACAGGGGACAAGGGGGGTCGGGTTGTAATATTTCAACGAGAGCAGGAGGTAAGTGGTGGTGAATGCAAAGTGCCCATTTTCTTCTCTTTTTAAAGGAGGCCTCCTACTGTTCTTTAATCCTTATGTGTCGCACTTAACCTTGCTGCTTTGCTCGAAAACTAAAAACTGCCAAAAAGTCATTAACATCAGCAGTTCTACATTCAGACTCATAAAAGCCCTGTAAAAGAGAGCCTTTTCTGGGCATGGCCTTATCTTTCTAAGCCTGGATGTTACACCTTCAAAACAACTTCACTGATAGCCTGACCTGCAAAATTCCATGGGTGCTTGTTGAGCATAACTCCTCCTTTTTCAGTGGGATCTGTCATAGAGCCATTGAAATTCAGTCTCCCTTGATTTCAGGTGCTGCCAGAATATGTAGGAGAAAAAAAAAAAATAGTTTATTTGCCAACAGATGTGAAGAGGACAACTTGGGACAGGAGAGAAGAAAATGATAGCTCGCCTCACCAAAGGGATTAAAGGCCACAAACTGGCATCTGAGTAAAGCATATGACACACATCACAGTATCACTGTAGGTGACACAGAGGCCCCTGAAGCTGAGTGCTACATATAGGACCATTTCTGAGCAGGAGTTCTAACTTCCAGTGACTTTCATAAACCCATTTCTTCCTGGGACATGGGTTCCACTAGGAATTGTTTCTCTTTTTCATATAAATTGAGTTTTTTGGTGTCTGCTTCTGTTTGTTAGAATGGAATTATGGCCCAATTTGACTTCCTTGGCCTCCCCTGGCATGGTCTTGGAGCTTCCAGCAGGCCAGTCTGTGTTCTAGTAACTCTCCCATCTGCCACTGCCTGCCTCTGAGATTCACTGGGCACTCAGGAAGCGTGAGGGAGGCCCAATGTGAGAGGAAGGTTTCACAAGAGACTTCCCTAGCAATTTAAAGCCTGCTTTGTGCCTCAAAGCCATTTGCGTTACACCTCCCCTCAAAAAAGGAAAGCCTCATTTAGAGGTGATATATTTGGTAATTGCACATTATTTGCAATTAATTTCTATAAGGGCATCGTAATCCCTCGGGGTTCCGTATAAATTCAAGTGTTCAGCATTAAATCAGGCATCCAGCCTATTCCATTGGCCCTGGAAACACGAAAATGTGGTTGGCAAGTAGAAACTAATAGCTCTTCGTGACCTGGAATTGTTCCTGCTTTTCCAGAGCTGCCTAGTGCTAATTGGTCTGGCACATACTACACACACTTGACAGTCTGATTTGGATGGTAGCAAATCAACACTCTTATAAATGTATTGTTAAGGTGGACTGGCTCTCTCTGCAAATGAGCAGGATAGTACCAAGTATGTCAGCATTTAAAGTCTTTTGAACACTGATTTTCAAACCTCCTTTTCCAGCTTTTTCTTTAAAAAAAAAAAAAAAAAAAAAAAAAACCCAATTAGGTTCGCAGTGATGATAAAGAGGAACCGGAGGAGCTATTTAGCATAAATTACCCAAGGCAGCATGTTGCCAGTAATATTCTGCTCTACATTTTCTGTTAGCTATTTATAGGTTTCACCTATTTTAATTTAGTGAAATATTTGGGAAGCCTGATTCATTAGTGGAATGATGGGGGACACATTTTCTAAAGCAGGGTAGTTTTGTTCAATAAAAAAATAAATGTCAATGAGGATAAAGAACCTGCAATTAAGCATTAAGCTTTGTGGCCAGTCTTGGGATTAAAATGAGCACTAAATCTGAGAAACAAACCCATGTGACGTCATCTAGGGCAGACCTGCTTTTGACTTCAGTGGGTGAACTCCAGGAGTGAATTCTTAGGAGGCACACTCCCAGAGAGTCCGCACAAATACATTTCACACCCAGGGTTCAGCACTCTCGCTGGTTAGTAAGTTGAGATTTGGGTTTGGATATTTTATATCCACCTAGAAATACACAGTTGGAAATTAACCCTTTTATTAAGAGTCAAGCTTTTATAACAAACGTTTAATAAGACTCATATTTGAATTTTTGAGTTTTTCAAAGCCTGCATCTTGAAGCTCTTGGTAATAAGGACCTAAAATACCTGAAATAAAACTTCCCTTTCCACTTTCCTCTTCTTCTCCTTCTTTCTTTCACATCCTGTTTTTTCTCTTCTCTTCCTTTTTTTCTTTTTCTTCCCATTTCTGCAGACCCTTGCCCTTGTGTTTAATTCTCTCATGTATGTAGTCCCTGTTGTTTGCTCATTGCATAATCAGTGCTAGAGGAAAGCCAAGAGGTAAAGTCTCATCATTCCTTAATGATGCAGGTAGCATCCCTGAGCTCCTGTCTGCTTTGTCACTCATGTTGGAAAGAAAAACAGAAAAAAGTAGCAGGGGCATATCTGAGGCCCAAATCTGCTCCTTATGAGCTGTGAGACCTAGGGGAAGTCATTTAATATCTGAGCCTCTTTTGTCCATTTCTTTGCCCCGCCTACCTCAGAGGTTTCATGAGAGTCAGATGAGATCTTACAAGGCCAATGAAAGTCACAGATGCTACAACTTTGTAGTCTCTTTAAGGGCTCGATGTAAGTATTTACGAATGCCACTGTGGGATGGCTCACTCCAATGGGTGACTGCAGCATCTGTTAGGATGCACAAAGAAAATATTAGAACTTCTATTTATATTGATTTTCAAATTTTGTTCTATTTTAATATATTTCTATGTATTATATATACTAGATGATAGTACAGAAGTTCATGTGTATAATTATATAATTTTTTTTTCAGAGGTGCTAGTGGCCCTGCCCTCATCCCACCCCCAATGACTGCTAGAAAAAGAAGGGAGTTGGCGAGTTTTACAGTTGGCTACTGTGATTTAATCGTTTGTGTATTTTTTTCCTTTCTTACAGAGTAAAAATCAGGTTCATCGTAGGGGTGAATACAATGTTTACAGCACATTCCAGAGCCATGAACCCGAGTTCGATTACCTGAAGAGCTTAGAAATAGAAGAAAAAATCAATAAAATAAGATGGCTCCCCCAGCAGAATGCAGCTTACTTTCTTCTGTCTACTAATGGTAGGTGGAAGTGATTTTTCCTGTTTGGTATTTTCAGTGATACAGTCGGCCAAACTATATATTTCAATCTCTCTTAACCTCAATTTTCCTTTGAACCATGTGGGCTGTTGAAAAACTTAGAAATAACATTTGCAAGATGCTTAGCAGAGTGCCTGGCACACACAGATTAGGCCCTCACTAAATAGTAACTACTGTTTTTTAAAATATTAAATGTATGACCCAATTATGTGAGACCCATTATCTGCAGTTTGCAACTATTGCAGATTATTTGCAGGTGTTTTTGGAATGTGACTTCCTGTCTTAAGATTCACTGAGTGTTATTCTGGGAATACATTTCAGGAAACTCGACATGCTGTCTCTGTGAGGTTGGCATATTGAATAGAAGTTATTAATCCCTAAATATATTTTAGGGTCTGCAAAGCAGATGGCTGTGTGTCTCTCTGACAAAAATTAAGTTCTAAGATAGGAGCACAAGGCAAGAAGAGATAGGGACTTTATAACAAAAAAAATCAAGAAAGGGTTTCTTTCCCTATCTCCCTCCATACTTAACACCATTTGTTGGATGAAGAGGAGTTGACATAAATAGGTCAGAGAGAGAGGATGTTGGGTATTGAATAGAGAGACAAATTACTTAATCACTGGGTAAGTCTTTATACAGTGGAATTACCTAACCTCCAGGTTCTTAAATCCTTGCTAAAAGAAACCATCTAAGCTCAAAACAACTTGGCATAAAGTCAGATGTTAAAGGGTGCTAATTGAATAGCATAACAATTAAAAGGATTCATATTTAAAAATTAAACACCCTCTCCCAAGAAAATGAGTTGGAGAATGATTCATTTTATCTCACATGTGAATCTATGAGGAATATACATTTTAATTTAAATCGAGAAGCAAGAAGCAAGGGATTTAAAAAGAAAGGGAAATGTTCATATTTCAAGTGAAAAAATAAAATGTCAATAATGTGATCAAACATACATGAATGTTTTTAAAGACTGGAAGGAAATACAACATAAGGTTCATCATGATTAATTTTTGTGCAGTATGGGTAACTTGCCAATTTGTTCCTTTTGTCATTTTAATTTGTAAAGTTTTTACAATAAGTCTCATATTAATCCCATGGAAAAAAGGGGCAAGTTATTTAATGCATTTGAACACCAAATCTCTCAAATATAAAGCCAGCATAGAAGTCTAAAAAATGACAATTCGGATGCAACTGCTTTAGGGTTATCCAAGCATATCTCATCTCCTCATGACCAGATCTCTACTCATCTGTTTTTCCAGACTCCAGGTAGTTTGATTCTTTCTCATAACTGTTATTTATTGTTCTGTTTACGTTTTGCAATCCTGATTTCTTGGAAGCCAAACCACATAAATTTGTTTCAATTTCTTTCCTTTTACTTTTGCTATTTAAGTTTCACTAACAGGCTTTGCAGATTCAACACTACTCGGAATAAAAGAGACTTATGATGATTTTGACTTACTTCAGGCAGAGGAAAATGTCTGATTGTCTTCTATAGCTAACTTACTTTATATGATCAAATTTAGCCTATTGATTATTGCATTTAAAGCTCAAGGACTTGGCCAGGCGCAGTGGCTCACACCTGTAATCCCAGCACTTTGGGAGGCCGAGGGTGGGCGGATCACGAGATCAGGAGATCGAGACCATCCTGGCTAACACGGTGAAACCCTGTCCCTACTAAAAATACAAAAAAAAAAAATTAGCCAGGTGTGGTGGTGGGTGCCTGTAGTACCAGCTACTCGGGAAGCTGAGGCAGGAGAATGGTGTGAATCCAGGAGGCGGGGCTTGAAGTCAGCCAAGATCACTCCACTGCCCTCCAGCCTGGGCAACAGAGCAAGACTCCATCTCAAAAAAGAAAAAAAAAACAAAAAAAAACCTCAAGGACTTATTAACTACTTTGTTGGGGGGGATGGGGAAAAAATCAGTGAAATGCAATGAAGATTCATTATATAGCATAATATTCTGTTAATTGAGTTTTTAAATAGTTTTTTGATTAACAAGGATATTATCTTCCCATTTGGGATACTGTTTCATATGCCAACAGCATCTCAAAATGATTCTTCTAAGAAAAATTCCCATGTTCTTATGTAATTTTCTTTTTTATACTAATATTGAGGTTGAGAATCCCCCTTAGGCCAAATAGGTTAACATGCAAAAATTAATGGAAGACAATTGGAATTACTGTACAAAAGAGAAAATGAAGATAGATGACAAGATTGTGTTTAAAAGCTGCCACAAGTGATGATAAACTACTCAGAGAACCAGCAAGAAGAAAGAAAAAGTCATTACTCATATTAACAGTCACATGTTCCTTAGACTTTTTTATTCACAAAGCTTCAAGACAGAGTCAAGAAAAATAGTGTGATAATAAAGTCAAGAATGACTCCAGGCAACCCAACCATGGGGAATTGCATTGAATTCACCTTCAATTATCTCTAAGAAAATATACTGCTTATCTTATTATAGTTAGGAACAATTTTACTTTCTGCTAGAAAATATTTTCAACCTTACAATTTCGATAAAAAATGAAACCAACATTCAATTGTGAATCTAGACCCTCAAATTATTTACCACATAAAAACACATTGTTTTATCTCATTTTCTACTTCCACTTTAATACCTATAATGAGAAGGGGGGATATACTGAATTTGTTTTTCTCACTATGAAACTAGTACAAGTTCATTGTAAAAAAAAAAAAAAAAAAAAAAAAAATACAGCAAAACAAAAATAATAAAAGTGTTCCCATCCAGAGAGAACACTGTTAAGTCTTTTAAAGAAAAAAGCAAAAAGACATGAATAAATCTGTTTCTTAACAGAAATATGATATATTCTGCAAACTCTTTTGTAACCAGGTTTTTATTAATATAACACTTAATAACAGGAATATCTTCCCAATTGTTAGTCTAAAATACCATCATGGCCACATAGTATTTCCTTGCGTGATTCTTCTGTAGTTTACTAGTAAGCCTCCTACTATTAGTCCTTTAGCTGTTAACAAATTCTCACTATTATAAATCATATATACTATGTTATAGTATACATAATACATTCTATCCCTATAAGTATATTTGCAGGGATAGATGTTGGTATAGATAAATATGATTAGGCAAATGCATACTATAAACTAAGTATGTCATATTATGTTTACTAACAGCAGTTACATAATTGTATACATAAATATAAAAAACCACAAAATTTGTATAATAGATATCTCTAGTGGAATTAAGGGAGTTTTTTTTACCTTTGTGATTATTCTATTTTATTTTCCCCCCACCCCTTCCCCGATATGATTATTTGAATAACCATTCCATGTACCACTTGTATAACAAAAAGAGGGAAATAAAATGAGAAAATACAAAATCTGTATGTGCAATATTATAGATTTGGATTCTACCCCCAAAGTACATAGAAAAAGTACTATAAGGATTTATGAAAAATGTTGATGATGATCATCCCTGACTGGAGAAGTTGTTGGTTATTTTTATTCTTTACGTTATACCCATGATTTCTCTGTTTCTCTGTATAGCAATTTGTCATTCATGATAAGAAAAATATACAATGTTAACTTTGCAAAGGGGATGGGATACATTCCAAATCCACGCAACAAAAAAAATTTGGTATTAAAATTGTGGGGATGTTCTAAGCCATAACTGATCAAGAGCTAGTCACGTGACTGTGTAAATATGGCCCATGTTCATTTTCTCACCCTAAAAAGCAGTTCAGTATGCAGCAGGATCTCCTTTTGCTCCAGCACAAGCCAGGGTGACTGCACAATTCAGAGCGCACAAATCATACACTTAGCAGCCTTGCCAGTGTGTCAGACATGAGCAGCCCAAGTGATGCCCATATCAAGAAAATGGGGCACTTATTTGCTGCCGAAAGCCCACTTCACAATGTGGTACATTAAGACCTCTAAGAACAAGGCATTTGTTTCTGGCAGCTTCAAGGCGAATGGTACTGTGATCCACATCTCCTACTTAGAAGATCTGTCCTCCCAAAGGCATGAGAATTGGGAGGTGGTGGTGAAAAGTCAGGTGAGGAGAAGTGGAGGAATGAAGCAAGGGGCAAAAGAGGAAGGAATTCCCAGAGGGACGGCTTTTCTTCCCCGACAGTGTTACAGAGAAGAAATAGGATGTGCTGATGTTATCGAGGGATGAAGCTAAAGCTGTCAGAGCAACATGTTATTATGGCAAGATAGTTGCCCAATTTGCTAATTCTAATAAAAGCTATCATTTGTGGACCATTATTAGAAGCCTAATACTGTGTTAAACACTCTCCATGCTGTGATTTATTTAATCCTCATCAGAGCCCCATCAGGAAGATACTGTTTCCCCAGTTTACAAATAAAGAAACTGAGGCACCATCTTTCTTTGTTTCTTTGTAAGATTGAACTATAAGGGATATACTCATACTAATTTTTTTTTTTCTTATCTGAAATTCAAACTTAACTGGGCGTTCTGTACTTTTTTACTTGCTAAATCTGGCAATCTTACCTGTTGCTTAAGAAATACTAGTTATGGTTGGGTGTGATGGCTCATGCCTGTAATCCCAGCACTTTGGGAGGCAAAGGTGGGCAGATTGCTTGAGCCTGGGAGTTTGAGATCAGCCTAGGCAACACGACAAAACGACGTCTCTATAAAAACTACAAAAATTCTCTGAGCATGTTGACATGCGACTGTGATCCTAACTACTCTGGAGGCTGAGATGAGAGAATCACCTGAGCCCAGGAAGTCGAGGCTGCAGTGAGCCATGATCACACCACTGCACTCCAGCCTAGGCGACAGAGTGAGACCCTATCTCAATTAAAAATAAAAGAAGAAGAGAGGAAGGGAAGAAAAGGGAGAGGAAGGGTGGAGGAAGGGAAGGAAGAAGGGAAGGAAGGAATGAAAGAAGGAAGGAAGGAAAGAAAGAAGGAAGGAAAAAAGGGAAGAAGGGAAGGAAGGAAGGAGGGAGGGAAGGGAGGAAGGGAGGAAGGGTTATGTACCCACTGCCTGGGAATCCCCGTCCTTGGCCATGTGACTGGCGTCAGAGTGGGCACTGGGCCCAAGGTTGTCTAATTCCAAACCCTACCTTGTGCAGGACAGAGGAAGATACAAAGAAGGCAACTAAGTTTCTGCCTTCAAAAAGATATGTTAAAACAAGTATAAAAAATGTACACTGGATCTGATAAGGAAAGCCCACTAAGGCATGTGGCCAGCAGACATGATTTGTTTGCCTGATCTTGTCTCCTTAAATAATTGAATTAGGCCAGGTGCAGTGGCTCACGCCTGTAATCCCAGCACTTTGGGATGCCAAGGCGGGTGGATCACGATGTCAGGAGATCAAGACCATCCTGGCTAACACGGTGAAGCCCCGCCTCTAATGAAAATACAAAAAAATTAGCCAGGCATGGTGGCGGGCGACTGTAGTCCCAGCTACTCGGGAGGCTGAGGCAGGAGAATGTCATGAACCCGGGAGGCGGAGCTTGCAGTGAGCCGAGATCGTGCCACTGCACTCCAGCCTAGGTGAAAATGAGAGACTCCGTCTAAAAAAAATACATAAATAAATAAAAAAAATTAAAAGCCTGCATGTAGGGCATGTCATTCCAGTTCCACAGATCCTTTAGCCCTTTTTACTCATTTCGTTGGCCTGCATGACATGCGTAGGGATGGGAGTTCTCATGGAAGTTCTGTAGGGATAGGAGTTCTCTGTTTCAATGCTATGGAGAATGACAGGTGTCATCAAGTTGTGTAAAGTGCTGGGGCAGTACAAATCTGAGAAAGGTGGTTTCCAGCTGGAGACTCCATAGAAGCAGCAAAAGGAAAGGAGCATTTCAAGGTATCTCCTTACCATTTTATTTTCCTGAATATTGATAGAAATATGCACTATGTAGGTAGATAAGATTTGTTCATTTGCCCTACTAATGTTTGTTGAGCAGCTACTATGTGCCAGGCACTGTTCTGGGTGCTGGTGGTACAGTGATGAACAAGGGAGATAGAATCCCTACCTTCAACAATTTTACACTCTAGTGAGACAAGACAGATAGTTATTTGATAAATAATCAACCAATTGTCAGGTAGTAAAAAGTATTATGAAGAAAAATAAAGCAGCAGAGAGGAGATAGAGAATGGTTCTGAGGACAGCATTTTTAGGTAGGTTTTACATAAGCCTCTCTAAGGTTGGGATGCAAATGCAAGAGAAAAGTAAAGAAGCGAATTACATGAAAAAGAGGGTAAAGGGGTTTCCTGGCAGAAGACACAGCAAGTGCAAAGGCCCTAAGGCTTAGTGAGCTTAACGTGTACCTGGAGCAGTAGGGAAGCCATGTGGCAGGAGCACAGTGAGTGAGCAGGGAGAGGGTGGACAGGGAGGCCAGAAAGGTGGAGAAAGTGGAGAGGGCAGGTCATGAAGGGCCTTTTAGGACATGGTAAGGATGATGTGTCAGTGAGGTGAGATGCTAAAATAGAGATAATAGCACCTACTTCCAGAGTTATGATTGTTAAACAAATTTTTCATGTAAAATTCTTAGTTACATTGTAAGCTCTATGTATGTCGCTACTCTTGTTATTCAATGTTCAATAAATGCTTTTATGGAATGAGCTAAATTAAGGTATACGCTATAGATTTAAGAGCCCATTGTCAGGGAAATCCATTTGTCCCAGCATAATGTATGTTTTTGTTTTGAAATATGAGCTCTGCCTTCAAATGACAAGGGATTTATGCACGGCAACCCTTGATGTGAGCCAGCTTCTGTAGCAATTCTCTCCAGCCTTACCTCTTCCTTTCCCCACTGCCCCCAGGAAAACTCCCTTATGAGCTTTCTTTTCACTATAATTCTGACTTAATCTGGTTGCCCACTGCAGATAAAACTGTGAAGCTGTGGAAAGTCAGCGAGCGTGATAAGAGGCCAGAAGGCTACAATCTGAAAGATGAGGAGGGTCGGCTTCGGGATCCTGCCACCATCACAACCCTGAGGGTGAGTGCACATGGTTGCCCTGGCCACCACGGTCAGGGGCAGGTCTCCTAAGGTTGGCCACGTGCTGGTTGTTACCGTAGGTTGCAACTATAATGGGCCAGTGAGGGAACGTAGGCAGAGACTCAGCCTACCCCAGTCTCTCTCTGGTGGCAGATGGAGAAGCAGGAAAGGTGCCAAGCCTTCTAATGACTACAAATCCATGCTTTTCCTTTTGTCCCAGAAGACTTGCCCACATGGCCACTGCCAGACGTTACTATAATCTTAGCCTCTGTTGTTCACATTATCTAAAATGTCTTGAGCACCTTCTGTACTCAAGGTACAGGGATGAGAACCCAGATGGCGAGTTGCAGTCTTGCGATTCAGAACACAAACTTAATAATCTAACAGACCTGGCTTCAAATTCTGCCACTTACCCAAATTTCTCAATAGTCACTTAACCTTTTTGAGCTTTCACCATGCAAGTTAATTTTAGCTTCTCCATCTGCAAAACGGTGAACACAGTACCTCCTGCTCGTGGACTTATGAGAAAGAAATGCAAGAAGGATGGAAAACCCTTCCTCTGTGGCTGGTCCTCAATATATGATTCTCTACTCTCAGTCTGAGTGGCTTCCTTCCTGTTCTTCAGAAATACATAGTCTGATAAAGAGGAGTTGTAAGACTAATATACAAATGATTATGGCACTAAATATAGTAAGATAAATGCATTGAGAGAGTGTTGGAGAGTTGTAGTTTGATCAAAGGAGGAAGAAATTATCTGTGGTTGTTGGAGACCAGAAAAGTTCAAATAGGAAAGTGGCATTAAAAACGGATTTCTCAAAGGGAACTTTTAAGGGAAGGGTCTCTAGATGTAAGGTAAAGTGGGTTAGGACTGGATGATGAGCTCAGTTATGAACACATTCAATGTAAGCCGTAAAGCAGGCACATGTTGGGATAGCCCTAGCCCCAACGGGCTTGTAAAACTGTGTAAAATATGTGATTTCAGATACCAGCAACTCTGCTAAAGACTAAAAGCAAGAAGGGAGACAGTGAAGCAGATGTGAGGAAAAGAGGTTCTTGCCCTGTGTTTGAAAGTCAAAATGAGATGGTCATTGTATGCTTGATTAGCTCACTTGTTTATTTGTTTAATAATTCATTTATTCATACATCTGCTTATTCAGCAGTTACTTTTTGAATATAGACTGTCTGCTGACCACCGTGCTAGACTATTAGGTGTTTACCCTGTACTAATGGGTACATGGTCTTCAGTTGAGCTGCTTCTGAGCTCACAAGCATTGGCGACTCTCTTTCCTCTCATCAGCCTATGCCTTCAACTCTGAAGAACCTCCATGCAAGTCCACCTTATCAGACTGGGTGGACTTGGCATAAACCCAACCTTGATGCTCTGAATGTGCAGGGGTTTTGGAGGCTGGAAAGTAGAGTAGTGAAGAGTATTATTGTTGAGTCAGTCTAGTCTGGGTTAGAATTATGGCTCCATTACTTTCCAATAGTGACCTTGGGCATATTACAGTCATGTATCATTTAATGATGGGAATATATTCTGAGAAATGCATTGTTGGGTGACTTCATTTTTGTGAAAACATCACAGAGTATGCTTATGCAAACCTAGATGGTATAACTTACTACAGACCTAGACTACATTGCATAGCCTGTTGCTCCTCAGCTACAAACCTGTACATATGTTCCTGTGTTGAATACTGCAAGTAGTTATAACACAATGGTATTTGTGTATATAAACATATCTAAACATGGAAAAGGCACAGTACAAATATGGTATTATAATCTTATGGAACCAATGTTATTGACCAAAACATCATGTGGCATGTGGCTATATTTGAACACCTTGTGCCTCCAAAGTCTCATCTGTATAACAGGGATGATGATAGTCACTGCTTCCTGGAATTGTTGTGAGGATTCAATAAGTTATTTTGTGTAAAAAAGAGCTTAACCTGTGTAGTGCTGGCTCACAAAAAGCACTCAATAATGTTAGTTTCCTGCTGTTGTTTTAGTATTAATAACATCATCATCACCATGGCTATTATTACCCCCTGCTGATAGTGGGCCTATTAATATGAGACAATTCAGTTGTTTTTCTTTTTATACTTTTTATACTGTTGTATTTATTCTACAAACTACTCACCAATATTTACTAAGTGGCAAACACCGTATTGGCAATATAGCAGGAATAAAACTGTCTTTTGCCCCTTGAGACATGGTAATCTTATGGGGGAAAACAACTGGATTAAATGCCACTTAGAGTTTATACCATGAACTTAATGATCAGACTTTACCTTGCCCTTATTTGCTATGTGGATGGAATTTCTCAGATGCCATCTGTAGACCCCACTGTGGAATCCTACTGTCCATGGCATCCTATGGGATTTCATATATCTGTGCTTAACCCTGGGAGAATTCCATCCCTATGATAAAAAGCAGAGAAGGCCTATTCAGTTTCCACGAGAGCAGAGATCCTCCCCATGCCAAGCCAGTGGTGCCAATGAAGTGGACTTCAGATGAAACAGAGAAGGAGGCCCTGAGGTGTGGCTGGGAGTTGGAAAATTCCAGCTCTGGTTCTCGCTTTCTTACTAACCAGCTGTGTAAACTAACTGATGAATCATCCTTTTTCCCTCTAAGCTTAGTTTCTAAGCTGCCAAGCAGAGGACTGGGAAATGCAGATTCCCGAGACCCATTCCAGAGAGGAGGTCCAAAGGAATCTGCATTTTCAACACTTGCCCCTGGTGGCTGAGACAAAGGGGTCTGCTGTCACTGGACTCTATCATCCCCAAGACACATTCAAGCTATCATTTTTATGAACCTTTGTTATTTTTCAATTATTTGAGAATTGAAAATTCTCAAATAATCTGGAGAGACATATTATATTTGCTATATGATTATAAATATCAGTATCTGTATTTACCTCCTCTCCTTTCCTAGGCTCTCAAATATCCTGCATTTCAGTGTAAACATCCACACCACAGCACTCTTTAAACACTGAAAAGTCCAGCTTCCTTTTATTTTTGATCCCAGTGGTAGAAGGAAAAAAAAAAAGCAGGCAACCCTGAAGACTAGATTCAGAACAATGACTCCAAACAGAGAATGAGCTGACGTGATATTAATCAGACTATAATTTACTCTTGAAATATGCATTGCCAGCAATTGTATCTTTTTTTCCCTTCACTGTACTATGATTACTTCTTGCTCACTTTCATAGTTTCCAGTTCTATGTGGGTATTGAGAGTGAGAACATTTAATAATGCGCGACAGCTAATTAATCCTCACTGTGTAATGTACCTGTTCTGTTTCAGTGCTGAGAGACTCAGCTTTTCAAAGCAAGAATGTGACTGTATCTTTCATGTAAGATAGCCTTTCAAAATCAATCTCGTTACCAAAAGAGCCTATGAGAAGCATGTCTATGAAAACTATATCCCCTGCTCAATATCATAACATAAAGCAATAATCATGGTGATAATTTAATAATAACACCTTACAGTTGTAAAGTACCGTTTATATTGCAAAGCATTTTGTTACCTAGTCCCTTGATTCATCTTCAGAATAGCCAATGAGGAGGGCAGGATAGGTATTTAGCAGGTGAAAATGCTGGTCTGTAGCATTTATTGATCATTTGTCCTATCCCATGCACCATGCTGCACTCTCTATCTGCATTAGCTATCTCAAAGGGTGTTAAAAAGCTCATTTAACAGATGAGGCTCCAAGTAGTTAAGTAGCATACCCAAGATCATGCAGGGCTGAGAACCAAGTCTTAATCTACTTTGCTCTGGGATCTGAGCCCTTCAGTCCGATGCAGCCTCAGAGAGGGAAAATGACTTACCCAGTATCCCTCAACTGGTTATTCCAGGACTGGGACTAAAAATCAAGAGTTAGGGCTCTTATACATATAAAATTGGGCATTTGAAATGTTTGTCTTAATAATTAGTGCCATTATTATTCCAGGTCAGGGGATCAATCGATTGATATCTTTTTTTTTTTTTTTTTTTTTTTTTGAGACGGAGTCTCGCTGTGTCGCCCAGGCTGGAGTGCAGTGGCCGGATCTCAGCTCACTGCAAGCTCCGCCTCCCGGGTTTACGCCATTCTCCTGCCTCAGCCTCCCGAGTAGCTGGGACTACAGGCGCCCGCCACCTCGCCCGGCTAGTTTTTTTTATTTTTTAGTAGAGACGGGGTTTCACCGTGTTAGCCAGGATGGTCTCGATCTCCTGACCTCGTGATCCGCCCGTCTCGGCCTCCCAAAGTGCTGGGATTACAGGCTTGAGCCACCGCGCCCTGGCCTCAATCGATTGATATCTATCTCTGTCTCTCTCTCTCTCTCTCCCTCTACTTCCCTCCCTCCCTTTCTCTCCTTCTCTTCCTCTCCCTCCCTCCCACCATGACTCTCCCCTACCACTGTCCCCTCCCCCCCCACACACAGATACACACACTTACACATTGGCTTTCCAGATCTCTGACCTCAGCAGTGGAGAAACAAAGGCCTTGAGGTCTCTATGCAGTTTTACTTCACAAGACCCTCCATGCCATTCTTCCCCAATCTCCCACTGCCCAGGAGTAACAGACCCTCAGAGCTCTTTCTAGGTAATGGGAACTCACCGTTAAAGTGACTTAATCAGCCTGAAATGGAAGTTGGGTGGTGAGAAATCACACTTAGCATACTTCTTCCTGTAGGATGAGACTGGAGGTATTATTTTTCTCATTATTATCAGCTGCCAGTGCCCTGGGAACCTAGGCCAGGTTGAAATAGGCATTTTTACCTATTTAAATATAGAGTCTAGAAGTATGAGCTGCCAAGCTTGTGACTTGTCATAACCTTCCCAAAATGAAGGTGATGTGATGAATTCAATTTTTCTAATGAATTTTATTCAAACATGCCTTACATCAAATAAAAATAATTATAGTCACCATCTGTTGAGTGCTTCCTATGTGCCAGGTGCTAGATTTTATATCCTTAATATTACATAGTCCTCATTATACCTCTCTTGGGTAGGTTCTATTATTCTCTCCAGATCATCGAAGCCCTAGCCTACTCTGAGTTTCAGTATCTGCTCAAGCACTACCTAACAGGCCCTCCTAGGGTATCCCTATGGAAAAGAGCATGTACACATTTTCCCATTCATTCTCTCTGCCCTTTTTTGCTTAGCTCTTGTCACTGTCTAGCATTTTCTTCGCTGTCTGCCTCCTCTCCACCCCCAGTAAAATGTAAGCTCCATGAAAGCAGGGACTCTGTTTTGTTCTCTCCTGCAGCTCCGGCACCTGGAACAATCCATGGCACATGGTAGACATTCAGTAAATATCTGTCAAGTGAACAGATTACACAGAAATGGAAACCAAGTTTTAGAGTAGCCAAGAAGTTTGCCCAAAATCTCATGGCTAGAAAATGGAAGAGCTGGAATTCAAACCTAGTCCACATGACTCCATATCTGATGTTTTTCATTCTTATTCTCTACAGTTCTGCTTTTTAAGAAAATATTAATTGCTGAACATAGGGCAGGAATGTTTTATTATTGATTGATGTCTCTCAGAGCTTTTTATCAAAGCTTTCTTAACATATGAGCTTGATTTTGGTGGAATGGAAGGCAGGGGGTGAGGGCTGCAGAGGCTCTTCTGCCACAGGGTGGGTACACAAGGGAAGCACTGATTTTTAGAGGAAAAGTCAAATGACATCATGTTTTACACAATAACTGCTTCTGTCTTCCTCTCGGCACAGGACGCACACAGTCTCATGACTCTCCAGAACTAAACTTTTTCCACTTAAAATGACCTTGATGTTAGCAAATCCCATTGGTGGTGATTTGGACACAACCATAGGCACCGTCTAAGACACTTGGCCAACTGGCATTCAGTTTTACCAGCTCTGACTCCTCAATGAGGACTTCTTGAGGACCATTGCTAAAAGGTCATGCGATTAGGCAGGTTGACTGAAAAGACTAGCTGGTTTTCCCAAAGAGAGATCCTCTGAGTGAAACAGTTTAATTAACTACTTGATTTGTTTCCTAGAGAACTGATTAAATAGACTATTGGTTTAGGTTTACTAATAATAGCAACTATGCATGTTCAACCCTTCTTAGTGACAGGCTTGGGGCGTAGCTGTTTGATGTACATTCTTTATCATCATTCTGTGACTTAGGCATCCTGCCCATTTTAGAGATGTATAAACAGAGGCTCAGAGAGGTAAGTACTGGCTTAAGGCCTTGCAGATAGTAAACAGCAAAGCCAAAAATGGAGTCCAGGTCTGTCTGACCCCAGAGCTCCTGTTCCTCACTATTATTAGGACTATTTAATGGCATGGCCCTTGATTTAAACAACGATGAGGATGACAACATCTGGTGTGCAGGACTTTTCCATGTATTTTGTATCTCAGTTAGTGCCTACGAGGCTACACACTGTACTAGGCATTGCACTACAAAGTGTGGTTCTTACAAAGATGAATGAAACACACTCTCTGTCCTTCAGCGGCATGGAGGAGACAAGTTACAAGTGGCTGAAACATAAATGAATTCAATCAGTGGTTCTTAAATGATCGTGTGCCTCATGGTCACCGGGGACTCTTACTAGAATATAATTTCTGACCTCGTCACTAGGGATGCTGGTTTAGAAAGTTTGAGTTGGACTCAAAAAAATGACATCTTCGACAGGGCCCCTCCCAGAAAATGCCCAGGTGATTCTGGTGCAGGTGGTCCCTGGACCACACTTTGAGCAATCATGGAGAAGGATAACTGTCCTGAGAAAAGCACAGAAGATAACCATGGCAGTTCAGAAGAAGCACAAAGCCAGGAGACAGAGGATTAGCAAGGAGTTTCCATGATGCATCTGGAAGGTAGATGGGCTTTCATGCTGGACATCTCATTTGAGGCTCCCAAGGATGCTTTGAGGCATGCAGGATGTGCATTGCCATTTCTTTCTTTCTAGTGGTGTGGATGTGATTATCCCATTTATAAAAGAGGGTAACTGGCTCTGAGGGGCCAGGTATCTCACCAGGGTCACACAACTAGAAAGAGGCAGAACTAGGAATGAAGCACGTTCTGTCTGTCCACAGTCTTTAGGCTTTTCTTGCTCCTTCAGAGGTACCTATGTCATGATACTCATTCTGTGAGGAGGGGAACCCCAGGCCAGATTTAGTGCAAATTATTGGTTGAGTCAGGATCAGCCCTTACTGCCCCAGGTTTTAATTTTCGGTATATGCTTTGATAACTGAGGCCTCTTAGGACATAGATACAGCCTTCCTCTACCATTTTTAATTTTTTAGACTTCATTTTGTGATTTATTGCTGCTCTGGGAGCTTCATATCCAATCCTTTTATGGTTTCATCTTTTATTTCCTTACATTTGTTGCAAATAACAATGGCGTGTTTAGCTACTGCAGTGAAAAATCAATCAAGCCTATTCCATATCCACAGGCTTGCAATGGCACCAACAGCTCCTGGATTAGATTAACTTTGTGAATGTGTCATTCTGGTGTGGGTAATTTCTCAACCTTCGCTCCATCCTCCCCCTCCTGCCTCGGCAGGTGGATATTAAGATCTCTCATTGATTGACTGCCCCGAAAGTGAATACTGGCATGTGATGTGTGTAACTCAGTGGGACGCACATACTCTGTGTTTATGAAAATAAATAATAATTTCTGTTATCATTATTGATTGCCATCATTATCTGATTGTATCTGTCTGTGTCATGGGGTTTCAGTTATGGGATCAGAAAGCCCTCCACGAGAATTCAGCCACTACCCTCACTGACAAGCCTTTGTGTTTTGACATGTTTTGCCTTTGGGGGATGAGGGTTGGGGATGTTTCTCTTCTGCTCATTGGCTAATATTTTTGGCTAATGTTCAGAGACATGATGATAATTGAGTTCCATGTTAGCCAAAGGAACTGCTTCAGGTGGAATTAGAAGAGCAGCTAACATTTATGCTAATGTTCCAAGAACACTTTGCATGCATTGGCTAATTTAATCTTCAAGATTAACCTGTAACATAGACACTGATATTATCCTTATTGTAGAGATGTGTTAACTGAAGCCAGAGAAGTTAAGGAACTTGCCTTAAGTTAGACGGCTAGTAAGTGGTAATGCTTCGACTTGAGTGCATGTCTTTATGACTCTAAATGCTGCTGTCGTGCCTCTTGTATTAAAATAGAATGCTTAGTATATGCATCTGAATATTCAGTGTAAGCCAAAACACATATGAGTAAGCAGGGGCTGGAAAACAACTTTGCAAGGAGATTGTAAAAGTAACTGGTGCCTTGGGCATAGGTGGGCTTTCTGTTTTATTTTGGGAGAAGGCGGGGTAGGAAGGGTACATGAAACTAGGTCATGACTTACCAAAGCTGGATGATCATCAGACTCTGAGAACATCTAAGTCATCCCCAACCAACTGACTCAGAATCTCCAGGAGTAAGGCCAAGACACCCACCCGTATTTCTCAGCCATATTCCTGACCATCCTGAAGATCAGCTGGGTTTGAGACCCTTTGGCATAATGATGTCTCTACTCAAAAGTAGAGATTCTCAGATTTGATTTTTAAAATTCCTTCCTTTTTCCTCTTGTCTCCTCCTACCTCAAGGTTCTATATAGATTAGAATGAGGACAACATTATTATCAAAACGTGACTGCCTTTACACTACGTGAGTGATTTGATTTAGCATGAGCATCCATGATGACTCTGTGATTGATTGTGAGCTGTTAGTGCCTTTTATAACTCAACTTCTTTCCCCTTCTTACTCCTGGTCAAGTCATGGGGACAGCCCACTTAGTTGCCAGTGTGCTATAAGAGTAACACTATTGCAAACATTTATTAAATATGTATTTTGTGCCAGGCCTTCTGCTAGGCAGGTACCATCTCACTATGCCCAGACGGCCACCTGTGGAGTGGGTACTATTGTTATCCCCATTTTGCAGATGAGGACATTTGATCTAGAGAGCTATAGCAATATGCTTATGTCTATAGCTACTAAGTGGCACAGCCATATTTTTAAACCAGGTGCAAGCTGACTCCAAAGTAATAACTATACTTTCTTACAGAGGTTAGACTGATAAAGTCACTTGTTGAAGTATCTAGCATAATATCTTGTACCTATGCTTAGTTTATGTTAATCCCTTTCTCCTCTTTTTTCCCATCGTGTCTTTTACCTAGAGACTAGGAGTTTCAGGAAAGCATGATGAATATATTGAAAAGTTCAAAGTAGTATTACATCTAGAGACAAGCAATTCATTATGCTTTGAATCTGCCTTTGTACTGACTCTCCTAAGCTGCCTTGCATTCCGATTGTATTCACTGATAATAAAATATTTTCTTTCATCCCAAAGGTACCTTTGTTATGCTGCACTTACTGTGTAGTAATTAGATCCAACATAGATGTAAATATAAGCAGAACCCTATACCTGGCTTAGGATCAAGTTCTCTTTGTCTTTTGCCCCCAAACCCTTGGAAGGTGTCCATGGCTTCTTGAATGTGATAGGAACCAATAAAGGACACCTCCCATATGTACACTCAATGGCAGTGGCAAGCTGAGAAATCCACTAGTGTCAGAAAAAGAAAAGAAGCACATTACAGAAGCAAATCTGGATGTTTCCATGGCCTCTGGTGCCATTTACCTTGAGATTCCCTGGCCATAAAGCCTGGTAGTGTTCCAGGCTCTGACACATTGTCTTCCCCTAAACTTGGTTGTTAAATGGTCTGAATTTCAGAGATGTGGGAAGGTTGACAGGGCAGAGTTCTGGCCTTTTTAGGGCTTTGCAAGTAAGGATCTTGTCACTATTCCAAACCTGATTCACACTGACCCAGATAGGATTTTCTCAAACGAGAAGTTATTAGAGTGATTCTCCCACCTTTTCATTTAAAGGGCTCTCTGTATACCTTTCAAAGGAAGTGAAAAATCAAGGTAATTGGATGATTGAAGGAGAGAATACTTTTATTTTCTGAAATTTTCAGATGAAATTATCTGAATTATGAGCGTAATGGGAAAGACATTCGCCCCACACCAGGTCCCATTTCTGAAGTGTGAGCTCACTGTTGCTGGAGCAATGGGTGTGTCTCTGGTACCCGAAACTACACGTGCATGTGTGGGCGTGTGCAGGCATGTACATGGCACACAGTACCCAAGCAGGGCATTGCTCAAGAAGCCTAAAAATGTTAACAAAGTAAAGAGCTGACTTTTATTTATTTTTCAACTAGACTTTACTAATAGGATACCAAAAATACATGCCTAGATCCCTTTTTGCTACTAGGTTATGCAAAAAACTAATTTGAAATCAGTAGAGGACTTCTAGGGCCTCTCCTCATTATGCATTAGGATTTTTGTAGAAAATAATTAGTGCAAATGGATTTGGAATCCAACTCAACAGAGGACATGATCACTTTGATCCTAGTATGTTGCAAGCCGGGCTTCGACTGATGCATTGATGTAAGCATATTAAATACCAGTCCTTACCAGAGAAAAATATTTTAAATATTTCCCTAGGGGTAGTGTGCATAGCAAGATACTATCTTGTCTTTGATGCATAAAAACAAGATCTTGGTTGCAGAAAACTACTTACAAGGGTGGTTTCATGTTAGAGGAGATGGTTTTCAACAGAAAAATATATTTTATTCTCTGGTTTCCTTAGAATGGTTTAGCAACGAGGAAATGAATTTTCTACCTGAAAGGTGTTAGGTTTGTGTTTGTTTGGATGGAGAAAGGTGGGTCGCGCTCTTGTAGTTTGTTGCTGTGATCAGATGAGTTTATTTTCTTTACTAGAAAACTGTTAAAAGCAGTGGTACACACATGCATACGCATACTCTCTCTCACAAATGTCTCTGGCTCAAGTAATATGGGAAACTCTAGCTAAACACATTTAAGCAAATTTGTTTACTTCAGGGTTTCTGGGAACTTTTAATATGATAATATGCAGTATCAACTCCAAGAAAGATATGTGGCACAAAGAGTTTTCCCCCAAACTTATTTGACCATGAAGAACTCTTTTCTCAATTCAGAGGATTACTGTTCTCTAGAACATTCTACTCCAAATGCAGTCCTTGGCCCATGCCAGTACACAATGAGCTAAGGAGCTTGCACCAGAATATGAGTCATGTGTGCCACCAAGCCACTACATAGTTCAGCTGACACTTTACTTTTCCATAGTAAGACTTTCTCAATGGATGAAGCAATGCACTGATTTTGGCTTGAGCTCCTATACCTTGTCATGGACCAGTAATAAACAGTTCATCAGTCTGTTATTTTGAGTAGCACAGCAGTAGACCTCACTTTGGGAAATGCTGGCTGAAGGAATTGGATCAGTGAACAGGAGTTACCCTCTGGCAAGATTTTCATTCTGCCCTTACTGCCTTCCAGCCACAGAATCACCTGATGGTATAAGATTCTTACTAGCACTTACCTCTTGACATTCAAGTTCATTAATATCAACTGAAAACATACTAGTATCCGATATTGTATCAGGAACTTTGCTCATTTACTAGTGTAATTGCTAACCCCATAAGCTATGATCACCGTTTCACAATGAGGAAACTCCAGCATGTGGAGGAGGCAGTCTGTCCTCTAGCAAGTGGCAGAAGCACAGTTCACTGCTGCCTCTCTAACTGCAGATGCCTCACTCTTAACCACCATGTTACCTGGCCTCCCAACAGCAATGGCTTTTAACCATCTGAGCCATGGAGGCTTTATCTTACTTTAGAGAGTTCTTAAAGCAGAAAAGAACCATCAGCCAATCTAAAACCAATCACTGTTCACAAATGTTTCCTTCTGTCTAACCTAACATTAATCTTACCTGCTACTTATTTAAAAAGGATTCCATATATATAGTTGTGATGGACATGTGTGGTCTCTGCCCTCAAGGGATTTGTAATCCAGTGGCTAGGAATCTTTGCTTTGAAAATAGTCATAACGGGCCAGGAACGGTGGTGCACGCCTGTAATCCCAGCCCTTTGGGAGGCTTGGGTGGGTGGATCGCTTGAGCTCAGGAGTTCAAGACTAGCCTGGGCAATATGGTGAAACCCTATCTCTACAAAAAATACAATAATTAGCCAGGTATGGTGGTGCACGCCTGTAGTCGCCACTACTTGGGAGGCTACTGTGGTTAGAATTGCTTGAGCCTGGTGTAGTGAGCCGAGATCAGGACATTGAACTCCAGCCTAAGTGACAGAGTGAGACCCTGTCTCAGAAAGAGGAAGGAAGGGAGGGAGAGAGACAGGAAATTTTTTTTTAAAGTATAAGATTACAGCGTGATACCATTAATGTAAAAAATAAAGCAATCCTGTACCGCAAAAAAAAAAAAAAAAAAAAAAAAAAAAATAGTGACGACATCAACATCATTTGCCCCTGCCTAATATTACAGTCAATCCCATTGTGTATTTAGAAACTGCCTGAGTTCTTTCTCAACATTTTCTTCTCTACTCTGTGATCTCACGTCGTCTCATTATTTTCAGGGAGTGAGAGTTCTGCAACATTCAATTAAATAAGGACACTGACTATTTAATGCGAGAACATCCAGACACAAGGTGAAAACTCTGTCCAATTATCTTGCCAGTTCAATATCAAATATACAGATGTTTAGAAACTTCTGAAAGCTTGAATTTTTAAATCATAGGCTCTCCAGATTCAAAGAGCATCTAAGAAAAGCATCCTGTGAGGGAAACATAAGATTGTCAAAGCAGACAACAGGGCAGGAGTTCAGGAGTTAGAAGGTTAGGGATTAAGATAGAAGTGACAAAACAAAGCCACACTTGGTTGTCATTATTCCTTCCCATAGTAAAATCCTTTGTGCAGATGGACTCAGAGGTGACCGCCACACCAGTCCCAACTAGATATGCCCTTGCACTACTTGGCGGTCAAACCAATTAAGAACATATGCATCACGTCGGTTTCTTGCTATGCATTTTAAAAAATTAATTCCACAAACACTTACTAAGTCCCTACTGTAAGCCAGGTACTATGATTAGCCCTGGAGTTATAGAAGTGAACATGAAAGATATGGTTCCTGCCTTCATGGAGCTAGCCGTCTCTTTGGGTTGGAAAAAGCATGCATAAAATGCTCCTAATGTAAAGCTGACAGTGTAATGGGGCCTCTAGAGGAAAGGTGCATGGTGTACAGGAGAGCAGATTATGAGGAGAATTTGATCTTTTCAGGGAGAGCAGAGAATAATGTCCTGAGCAATTAATATTTAAACCGCAGCAGGAGGAAGGTAAGAAGAGGAGCAGGAAGAATGTTCCAGGCAGAGGAGATGGCATGCACAAAGGCCATCAGGTAGGAAGTAACACAGGAAAACACAGTGTGGAAGGAGTTGCCCAGGTGGCTGAATGCTGAGTGCAGGGGATGTGTGGTACCAGTAAGATGCAGGTGGTGAGGCAGCTTATGGCCAGATCATGCTGGGCACCATAGGTCTTGTTAAGGAACTCGCTTTTTTCTCCATGAGCAATGCAAGCCCTCACTTCTCAGTACAGGTCATTTTTTGGAACAGCCCTACTTTGCCCAGATAGCTACATGTTCTGTACCGGAGACAGGATGTTCACCAAGGTGGAATAGCCACCTAGATAGTTCCTGGAAGAAGAGTTTAAATTTAGGAAGCAAATGACATTTTGTAAGTTTGGCCATGTTGCCCTCTAGCCCCTGGCTGCCATTGTTTCGATACATGTCAGGGCAAATGGCCTCCACCGAATTTCTCCAATATCAAGGCGTCCTCCCTCCAAGGTGAATCTGCCCATGAGTGATTGAATTGTTTGGAGGGTCATAGAACCTGACAGCTCCCTATTACACAAAGGAAAAGATAAGCTTCCGATTAGTCCTGGGGCAGGAGGAAGCCAAGATAGAGTGCACCTGTCAGAACTGCTTACGCCATATAAATCATTACCTCAATTTTCCGTGCAAGCAGTGGGCCAGAGAGAGAAAGAGAGAAGTGACTGAGGTTGGTTAACAGTGCAGAACCATAAAAAAGAGCTCCTGCTTTCCTCCGAAGCAGGATTTCCTCTGCTGTCCGTGCAAAGAAAACTGAGCCCCATGCCCAGAGGAACGACAAAGACAAATGCCCACTGGCTCCAGCAAGGGGCAATTTGTTTCTATGGCATTTGCTAACAGCGTTTACTGCTAATCTAACAATAACAGCCACCAAGGCTTTCCCAGACTTTAACAGGGAGCATGCTTAGTATTGCACTTGCTATATGTTTGATCCTAGATTTCTCTACTTTGTAATTGCCATAACAATCATGGTTGTTATTGTTGCCATTTTCCTTTCATTCACTGGGCAAAAATCTCTGAGACAGACCAATTGCAACTAACCTGCTATTCCACAGTCCAGGATACCAGGGTATTTATAGTGAAGTGGCAGGAACATAAAAACAAAATAAGATTGAATGAAAGACTAGCAAGTCAGAAGATGCTCAATAAAGATTCAAAAGCTTAAGTTGATTGGGCAGTACCCAGATTTTCATCACAATTTATGTTGTGTAAAATACCAAGTATCAGCCGGGCGCAGTGGCTCACACCTGTAATCACAGCACTTTGGGAGGCTGAGGTGGGTGGATCACAAGGTCAGGAGATTGAGACCATCCTGGCCAACATAGTGAAATCCTGTCTCTACTAAAAATACAAAAATTAGCTGGGTGTGATGGCGTATGCCTGTAATCCCAGCTACTTGGAGACTGAGGCGCAAGAATCACTTGAACCCGGGAGGCAGAGGTTGCAGTGAGCTGAGAGCACGCTGCTGCACTCCAGCCTGGCAACAGAGCAAGACTCTGTCTCTAATAATAATAATAATAATAATAATAATAATACCAATTATCCAGCAGAATGTGAGAACCTGAAATATCCTAGTTGGAGAAGCGCCAACACTGAGTAACTACTAACTTGTACAGCAAAACTCAAGACATACTAAGTCTTGTGCTTCTTCTGGGCTACACTAGACAGAGTAGATAACACTTTGGGGGAGACTGGTTTATTCTTCAGAATAGATGTAAGCTCAGTTCCCAGAACTTTTGAGAGAGAGTTTGGTGAGTGGCACCTACATTGAAAGGGAGCCACGTGTTTGTCCAGCCCAGATATTCCTGCTGCCAATGATAGAAGAGACCTTTTATTCCACGTTGGTGTATTTTAAAGGGAAGCGTATTCTCAAAATTACAACACAACCCAAGATGTATGAGCTGTCAATTACATTCCTTAGGATCAGAAGGGAAACATACAAACAGACCCTAAAAGTGCCTCAAGACAGTACACAAAGGGATGTAGAAGCTGAGGGAATGAGTCACATGGATACCTTAAAATAAAACAAAGTAATTGTTTGTTTGTTCAAAATTGTGAGCAAAACGTTCTTACTGCCAGGAGAAATGTTGGGCAGACTTATTTCTACTTACCGTCTAATAGGGGCAGAAATCCCATAGTTGGAATCATTGTGGGAGAGAGTCTAGGGCTTTAGAGTGACAACTCCGGGTTCAAATCCTAGCTCTGTCTTTGTATGACTCTGAACCTTTTACTTAAGCTCTCAACATATCAGTTTTATCATCAAAAAGGAGGGATAATATTATTTAAAGTATCTCATAGGATTTGTTATCAGAAAAAAATATTAGCACAGTATCTGCCTTTTAGCACTAACCATTCAATAATAGGTAGCTAGCTCCAAGATGGAAATCAGGAATGCTCAGAACAGAGAGATAACTGGGAGACTCCAGTTTCTACTTCTGGATGGAAGAATACATTTACAAAAGAACAGATAAGAGGGAAGAGACTTCTAACTTGGTTGTATGGTCAGAGTTTATTTGCCTAAGACATACTGACCTCAACATGTAAGACTTCTTAGTGATTATTTCCATCCCTTGCTGGAAGGAAATTCCCCAGAGAATGGGAAATTCTGCAAGTGCAGATCAGATGGTGATGAAAAATAAATCGTCATTTGAGATTCTGGGATAAAAAGAGGTAAGTGAGTTCACCCTCTAATGCCTGTTTTTGAAAAATCAGTAAACTTTCAAGTTCTCACTGAGCTAAGAAAGGTTGTATGCTCAAGAGTCATTCCTTTCTAGGGAAGAAGCTGCAGTTAAGTCTCATGTGAGTGGCCTCTGGGCTGATGGCGGTTACGGTTGTCTGGAAAGCTGTTAAAGTCAAGAGTCTAGTTTCGAATCTTCCTTTAGATTCTCTGCTTCAATCATTAGTCACCAAAAATGCAGAATTCTCAGCCTAGGCCGTGGACTTCCCCTCAGGTTAAGGGATCCACTATCAAATATTAGATTTTCTGTCTTTATTTTCTAGTAGCAATAAAAAAAATCTTCTAAATAGGTTACTTTTCCTTAAATAAAAACAACCCCCCAAAAAGTTCTGTTGATATTTTCTCCTCTGTCTTGACCACTAAGGGAAAAAAATATCTTTTCTTCCAGCACAAGTTCATTATTAACCCATTTAACATTTGCAAATTAAGATACAACATAGACATTAGTTATGACTTTCCAGAAATCTCCCTCTTAATTGGACTGCTTTCCTATAAAAATCATCCTGCCAGCATCTGTGGTAAGATAGATTCTGGAAAAACAATGTGCCATGCCAAACTATCAGGTAGAATTAGATTGCTCTATATTTCTGTTTGATAACAACACTGTGCCTTTGCATAATTCTTGCTGATTATCAGAAGGAAAAAACCATAACTCAGACAGATGAGCTTTATTGGCATTGGTCCCTTCTAGGAAAGAAAGAAAAATGTATGAACAGAAGCATTTGCAAATGCCATATATGTTGAGAGAATGAAATTCCAAACAGTCTGTAAACTTAGCTTCCCTGCAACCTTAAAAAATAAAAATGCCTCCCTATATTTGGTGTCATAACTCAAGATCTGGGTTTATCCCATTTTCTATATTTCAAGACAAAAAAATTTACATGCCTATAAATATATCTAGAATAGAATGTCATTTTAAACTAGAGAGTTCTCGTGAAGGAAAAAATAAATCGTTGGAGAGAGTTGTGAGTCAGAGTCTTTATAGAACTTGGAAATTAACAAGAAAGTGTTAAATGAATACTCAAATAGAACAGCTGCATATACTACTTATAGAGGGAGGGAGGTTGGTCTGCCATCTTTATTTGTTTGCATGCTGAACCAAACTATGGTGTCCGTTTTCCCTAGCTGTCTTTATCCATCTCAGTTTCTGCAAGCAGTTTTCTCTGTTGGGATAGATAATGTAACTTTAACCTGGAACATGTGAACAAAGTCTGCTTACCCTTTCTGTGTCTTTCAAGCATTCCCCCCACCCCCGTGTCTCCAGCAGTATCCTTGAGAGCTATTTTTTTTTGCCTCTAATTCCAGATTCTACCCCTTTCTCTAGGAGAATCCACAAAAACCTTTTGAGCCCCTTCCTTGAGCAAATTCAGGACTTCTCTGGCTCTACTCAAGACTCAGGAATATTTAGTCTCTGTTTCCTGTACCCCAAACAGCTTCAGATGCCCGTCAGTACCCAGGGGCAATTGTGTGGTTTGATCCTTGTTCAACATCAAAAACCAATGCTTTGCCTTTTGAGGACTGTGTGAAAACAAGAATGTTGCTTCATAATCTTCTTCCCTTGGGAAATTTACATCTCCTCTTGCCTCCTTGGATGTCTCCCATTGTGAATGCGGCAGCAAATAATTTTGCTTCCCTACGTCTTTCTTTTTGGCACATTCTTACTTGTCGATCAATAAATTACCCCCTGCCAAGCTCCAGCAGCCTGGCTTCCGTCTTCACCACTTACATTCTCCTTTTGTGTTTAAAAAAGAGCTCATTATTTTTCTCTTAACCTCTAGTGAATATTCCCTTTATTCTCTCCCTTTGTTTTGCTTATCGTTTAACTTAATTCTTAGTCCAACAGTCCCCATCTGTACCTGCCTCCAAGTCCTCTGCATTTTCCTCTTTAATAACCAGAAGTTAATGAGACCACCCTTGGAGTCACATGCTCCTTTTCTGATCACACCAGGATAAGGAAATGGGATTTAAATAGCAGTAGCAGGTAATACAATAGAAGAAAAGCCATAGGCAGGGATTCAGCCAGTCAGGTAAAACAGAGGATGTAGTTTCGTGCTCTCTGGGATGGATAATATCTTCTTTTATAGCAATGCCTCAGTTTTCTCATCTGAGAAGTGAAGTCAGCCGTCACTTATAGTATCTGCTTCATGCAGTCCTTGTGAGGATTAGATGAGATAAATTACATAATGTGTTTGATGAAGTGGCACACAGGAAGCCCACAGTAAGTATTAGACACTACTGTGTCATGATTATAGGAAGCAAACATAAAAGACAATCCTACCCTTTACTAGGTTTGAAAGCTGCAGTTATACATGGGTGAGAGACAGAGGCATTCAATGTCCAGCCAGGAATCCCAGCTCTATTTGTTTATACAAATAACTCATCAAACCCACCATTTAGCAGTTCTTAACTGGGAGAAGGTATGTGAAATAACATTGAACAACCTGAGGAAAGAGACATGTTTTTCTATTCTCAAGACCCAATATTTTGCCTGACACAGTACATTTTCTATAAATATTTAAAATCAACATACATGAATCACCTAACATACCACCTTTGTGTACGTCATTGTGATTCCCAAAGTCTGGGATATGTGTTTCTGTTGATATAAGACACAACTCTAAGTAATATTGAATCACATAATTGAGGAAGTTATTCCTTTCTGTCCTGCTTTATAAATTATTATGATTACATCAAGCCCAAAGTCTCACTTTGATGTTAATATTTTTTAATCTCTCATAACACTTACAAATCTTGATTTTTTTTAAACTGAGAACTGATCTTACACTCTGTCTTTTCAGGTGACTATATCTGGCTAGAATTTAAAAACAATTTTTATTGTATTTATTTTTATAATTTTCTTCTTTTATGACAATTCATGGAAAACTGGTTTTCCATGTATTAGTCATGTAAAGTTCCCTATGAAAGTAAAGTTAGTTAACTAAAAGCAAATCAGTTTAAAGAAAATAGTAAGTGGGCCCCGGGCGCAGTGGCTTATGCCTATAATCCCAGTACTTTAGGAGACTGAGGCAGGCGGATCACTTGAAGTCAGGAGTTCGAGACCAGCCTGGCTGACATGATGAAACCCCGTCTCTACTAAAAATATAAAAGTTGGCTAGGCCTGGTGGCACATGCATATAGTGCCAGCTACTCAGAAGGCTAAAACAAGAGAATTGTTTGAACCCAGGAGGCCGAGGTTGCAGTGAGCTGACATTGCACCACTGCACTGCAACCTGGGTCACAGAGCAAGATTCTGTCTTAAGTAAGTAAGTAAGTAAGTAAGTAAATAAATAAATAAATAATAGTACAGGTAAAACAGATAACACAAGAAAATCTGAAGGGTTTTTAGGACTGAGTTTTAGAAAGCACTATTCTAATTTTCCCTCAATTATTTGGAGAGCTTTTAAAAAAAATCAGTATACCTAAACCTCACCTCAGACCAACTGAGTTCTTCTCAAAGTCTGTATTTTCTACTTCTCTTTAAGAACTCTCAGGTGATTCCTATTTTTTAAAAAAAAACTGGTTTAGGAATCTCTGAATAAGAAAAATCATATTTTGTTTTTCAATTCTTTTAAATTCACTCAACAAACATTTGTTGAGTATCTATTCTGCATACGGTCCTGTGTCCTGGATGCCAAGGATATGATGGAAAATAATACAGATACTGTGTTTATAGATACTGTGTTCACTGAGTTTTTGCCTGCTTATGAGCTTTGCTTCTATGCTAAATTACAACCTGAAAGATATAAAAGTGTCATAATTTTGTGAACATTTTTTGGTTATGATTCTGACATTGAGTTTACTGCAGAGAGAAGCCTGAAGCCAGCCTTATTTTCCCTCTAATACAAGAGGAATTCATTTTTAAAGATCTAGATAATCCATAAATCTTCTTTATACTCGAAATATAATAACATCACCAGAAAAAAATGCCATGGTATTGACCATTCTCTGTAAGGTTCAGATGGTATTTGAATCCTAGTTCTGCTGATCCTGAGGACCTCATGACTTACTATGTCATTTAACCTCACTGAGCCTCAGCTCTTTAAAGTCTGTAAAATATTTATAGTATCAATCATGCAGGACTTTGTGACGCTTAAAGGAGGTAACGTATGTAAAGCATACAGGGGGACAATAAGCGCTTTTTAAAAGGTCAGTAAAGTGGCAGTTTGACAGAGGTTAGGTTCCAAAGTCATCCCATAAAGCAAGTACCAGTTTTGGTAAAAATACTCTTGAAAAATCCCATAAATCACCCATAAGATTTGTTTGTACTTATAAACTCTATATAGAATAATATATACATATAAATATATAGGATATAAAGAATAATGTAGAATATAAACTATGCAAACAATATGAAGGGCCATTTGTGAAAAATACACTTCCTTAGACCTTTGTAACTAATTCAACATCCCACGATGCTCAGAGATGAGATCCACCCATCACCGTCAGTCTGAAGAAAAAGCAGATTAACTCCCCTCCCCCATCTCATACTCACTGGGACCTCTGACCCATTATTTAAATTTGTTTCCTTCCTTTTTTCATTTTATTCTAAGCATATATAGTTGAATTCACATATTAAATGCATATGTGATGCAATTCAGTACATAATTATATTCCTAGATTAGAGGCAAAATAAATACTCAATAGAATATAAAATAGGAAGTCAGGTACCATAATTTGATGTTCAACTACAGTGATTTTAAATAAACTGCACATTTGTTCTCTTTCCCCTCTCTATGATTAGTTTTCCCTTCTTTTTAGGTTTTCCTTTCCTTTCTGTTAGCCTCAGAGCTTGATGGTTTTTAAAGGAGGTCCTCTGCTTTGGCTATTGGAGAAAATAATTTATATTCCTTCCTTCAGGAAGAAAATGAATTAATGGAGTCTACAGTCCTCAAAGGCAATAACCTCCATCCATTCCACCCATGCCCTGCTTCCTTCCATTCTATGGCAATGCAGTTCACAACATTTGGGGGCAAAGAGGTCAGAAAGCAGTACAGAAATGGATGGCAACCTTGAAAACTTGAAGGGAATAGATAGGATTCAGAGTGCTAAAAGGATAGAGCATAGTGCTGGGACATGTGGAGAGAAAACTCAACCATTCATTTGTAGAAAGTGGAAACACAGCCAAAGTAAAGTTGCAGAAAAAGATCTCAGGGTTTTAGTGAATAACATGAAAGTGCTACTTAAAAGTAGACCAGGCGTAAGTCACCCCAAATAGTGTGTTGTTCCAGAGGAAGTAATTACCTAATTTTCTTCAGTTCAGGATAGATTCTTACTCTAATATGGTTTGAGGATCTAGTTTTTAAAAAGAATGTGATTGCCATGAAAAGGCCTCATAGCACTTCTAAGATTGGTAGGAAAGTTGGGGGAAATTATAAGGGAGCATTACGTAAATGGGTTCATTGCCTAAAGAAGATTGAAAGGTAATTATAACATTCTAAACAAAATAAAATTTCTAGCTAGGGAATAGTGACCACTTGTGCTTTGCCTTCCTTGTACAAGACACTGTTAGAAATCTAGATTAAAACACTAGGAGCTCAAATTACAAAATGATTCCAGGAAGGTTGTCAAAATAGTGACAACTAAGGTTGAAGAAGGAAGCTAGAGAATTCATCATTTTCTTTAGGACTCTTAAAAGTATCCAATTATTCTTCATCACAGTGGGTACATACAAAAAAGGAGGAATGAAAAGAGCTCTGTTAACTGCAGCAGTCGGGTTCTGGGATTATTTAGGGATATGGATGGGTGGATAGAAGTGAAGTGAACAAAGGAATATCCTAGGAAAAGGTGTGGATGTGATTATGAATATGGGATGTCCAAGGGACAATGATGAGACCCAGTTAGAGGGCTCTGACGCTTCCTTCTTCCCACTTTGTTTCTCTGCCTGCTTGTTTCCTTCTCTCCTTTCTGATAGCACTGAGCAATTGGGCTGAAAGTGTTATAAAAGCTGGGCTGGAGTGACTCATTGGAGGCCATATTCAGACTGGTAAACAGATGAAGTCACTGGTAAAAAGAGGAGAAAGGGCCAGACATGCAGAGAGAAGGCGTTTAAGAGACCAGGTGGCCCCTAAGCGAGACAGACAAAGAGAGAAACAGAAAAACAAAGCATATTTTTCGAGGTTCCTAACAGCTTGCCAAGTCCCTGTTCTGTTTCGTATGCTCCATTTCTATCTCAATGATCTGTAATATTTTTCTATCCTTCAATAATCCTTTTGGGTTTTTTAAAGTAAGTTTAGGAAGGTTTCTGTTCTTAAAATCTAAAGAGCCCAGACTAGACTACTACTTCACCTCTCCGCTTTCTTCTCTTTCTCCATTTTTATTTCTGAAAGCTTGGCATCTTTTTACTCTATAGAGTCTTATTTCTGCTTCTTTTCTCAGATACTCTCTTCTCTTGCTCATGCCATCCTGTTTCCTGTTTATCTCCTGTGTGTGTGTGTGTGTGTGTGTGTGTGTGTGTGTGTGTGTGTGTGCGCGCGCGCGCCTATTCCGGCTCTCTCTCCTTGGAACCAGCAAACCTTCCTCTCTGGAGTTATTTCTTCTTCATCCACTTCATATAACAATTTATTTTCTAGAATCACTACATTCAAATTCAGCTCAGCCATTGGGGAAGAGAAGATTTAAGGTCTCTCCCACCCTCAAGCCTGAATTCAGAACATTGCCATTGTCTTCTCCACCTCCCTAACTCATTTGTTCATCTTCTGATCAACAGCCTTTATTAGACAGAAAAATCCAATTATCCAGAATCTACTGTTCAATAGATTCCTACCACCATCTCCCACATTCACACACATACCATTTCCTTCCTCTATATTTTAAGAGAAAGTGACAGATCTAGGAGGAGAGGTTAGGAAATCACACGCAAGTTCAAAACAGTCAATAGTATAGAATAGATTCAACTTGGTATATTACTTCATTTGAAAAAAGACCTGGGAATTTTACTTGATGATATGATATGGATGATTACAAAGGGAAGTCTGTTTTAACATACAGAAACAGAAAGCACATGTCTTCTTTGGAATAATAAATGCCTGTGTTCTGAACTGGTAGATTGTGTTCAGTGGAGCAAAGCTTCTGTGGAGGCCAAGTGACCCTAACCATTATTGAAGTGTGAAGATTGGAGGCTGAGTCTTGGTATAATCTATCAAACTGGAGAGATGGGTTGAGAGCTGTCCTCAAGTATCTGAAGTGCCATTGTGCAGAGAAAGGGAGTGGGCTGACTCCCTGTCCACTCTGGGAACAGGTGGACAGTTCAGGAAAGCAGATGTAAGCTCACAGGAATGAGGAAGTTGTGCTCATTAGAGATTCTTACGTTTTCCCAAGAAGAGTCCAGTGCAGACTGAAGAATCTTAAGAATCCTGCCCTGACAAAACATTAAACATGATGTCTTCCCTTCCTTTTCTTACAAAAGCAATACATGTTTATAGAATCCAGTCAAATAATACTATACTTACAGTTCCATATCTCAGGGTAACTAAGGTTGCTAGTTTGGTGTGTGTCTTTCCATACCTTTCTCTGTATCTATGAATACGTATTTTAACATTAATGAATGAATAGATATGACTTTGTTTTGTTTACAAAACTGAGATCACACTAGACACATTACTCAGTAATATAAACATCCCTCCAGGCCAATTTACCTTCCTTGAAAGAGCTGCAGATATTCTAAAGCATAGGTAAGCTATGACATTAAATCATTCCTCCATTAATAGATATTCACATTGTTTCTAGATTTTGCTATAACTAACAGTGCTACAATACATGTTCTCAGACATACAGCCATACCTTGTTTTATTGCATTTCGCTTTATTGTGCTTCACAGACAGTATGTTTTTTTTTTTTTCTTTTACAAGTTAAAGGTTTGTAGCAACCCTGCAACAAGCAAATCTATTAGCACCATTTTTCTAGCAGCATGTGCTCATTTCATGTCTCTGTGCCACATTTTGGTAATTCTGGTAATATTTCAAATGTTTTCATTATTATTATCCTTGTTGTAGAGATCTGTGATCATTAATCTCTGATGTTAATGTTGGAAGTCTTATGGGGTGTTTTGGGTCTCTCATTTTAAATCAAAAACTAGAAATGATTAAGCTTAGTGAGGAACACATGTCAAAAGTCAACATAGGCCCACCACTAGGCCTCTTGTGCCAAAGAGTTAGCCAAGTTGTGAATGCAAAGGCAAAGTTCTTGGAGGAAATTAAAAATGCTACTCCAGTGAGCACACAAATGATAAGAATGCAAAATAACCTTCTTGCTGACATGGAGAAGGTTTGAGTGGGGTGGATAGAAGATCAGACCAGCCACAACATTTCCTTAAGCCAAAGTGTAACCTAGAGTAAGTCTCTCTCTTTTGCTCTATGAAGGCTGAGAGAGGGGAGGAAGCTGCAGAGTAAAAAATTTGGAAGCTAGCAGAGGTTGGTTCATGAGGTATAAGAAGCCATCTCCATAAAATAAAAGTACAAGGTGAAGCAGCAGGTGCTGATGTAGAAGCTGCAGAAAGCTATCCAGAAGATCTAGTTAAGATCATGGGTGGTGGTGGCTACCCTAAACAACAGAGCTTCAGTGGAGACAAGAGAGCCTTATGTTGAAAGAAGATCCCATCTAGGACTTTCATAGCTAGAGAGAAGTCAATGGCTGGCTCCAAAGCTTCAAAGGACAAGCTGACCCTTTCAGTAGGGGCTAATGCAGCTGGTGACTTTAAGTTGAAGCTAATGTTCATTTACCATTCTGAAAGTCCTAGGGCCCTTAGGAATTACAGTAAATCTATTCTGCTTGTGCTCGAAATGGAACAGCAAAGCCTGAATGAAAGCACATCTGTTTACAGCATGGTTTACTTAATATTTTAAGCCCACTGTTGAGACCTACTGCCTAGAAAACCAGATTTATTCAAAATATTACTGCTCATCGACAATGCACCTAGTCACCCAAGAGCTCTGATGGAAAAGTGCAAGGAGATTAATGTTTTCAGGCCTGCTAATGACATCCATCCTCCAGCCCATAGATTGAGGAGTCATTTTTGACTTTCAAGTCTTATTATTTAAGAAATACATTTTGAAAGACTATCGCTACCAAAAATAGTTCCTCTGATGGATCTGAACAAAGTGAATTGAACATCTTCTGGGATGCACCCACCATTCTAGGTGCCATTAAGAACATTCATGATTTAAGGAAGGAGGTCAAAATATCAACATTAAGAGGAGTTTGGAAACATTTGATTCCAACTCTCGTAGATGACTTTGAGGGGCTCAAGACTTCAGTGGAGGAAGTCACTGCAGTTGTGGTGGAAATAGAAAAAAAAAAAAAAAAAAAAAAAAACTAGAATTAAAAATGGAGCCTGAAGATGGGTCTTAATTGCTGTAGCCTCCTGGTAAAACTTTAACAGATGAGGAGTTGCTTCTTATGGATAAGCAAAGAAAGTGGTTTACTGAGGTGGAATCTACTGTGGTGAAGATGCTGTGAACCTTGTTGAAATAACAAAGGATTTAGAATATCACGTCAATATTAATAAAGCAGTGTTAATAAAGTTAATAAAGCAGTGACAGTGCTTGAACGGATTGTCTCTAATTTTGAAAGAAGTTCTGTGGATAAAGTGCTGTGAAACACCATCATATGCTACAGAGAAATCTTTCATGAAAGGAAGAGTCAATTGATATAGCAAACTTAACTGTTGTTTTTTCAAAATTGCAACAGCCAGCTGGACACAGTGGCTCACGCCTGTAATCCCAGCACTTTGGGAGGCCAAGGCGGGTGGATCACAAGTTCAGGAGTTCAAGACCAGCCTGGACAAAATGGTGAAACCCCGTCTCTCTACTAAAAATACAAAAATTAGCCAGGCATAGTGGCACGTGCCTGTAATCCCAGCTACTTGGGAGGCTGAGGCAGAAAATTGCTTAAACCCAGGGGGCAGAGGTCGCAGTGAGTCAAGATCGTGCCACTGCACTCCAGCCTAGACAACAGAGCAAGATTCTATCTCAAAAAAACAAAATAAAATTAAAAATAAAAGTCAAATAAATTGCAACAGCCACCTCAACCTTCAGCAACTACCACCCTGATCAATCAGCATCCATCAACATTGAGTCGAGACCATCTACCTGCAAAAAGATTATGACTCACAGAAGTCTCAGATGATCATTAATATTATTTAGCAAAAAGTAATTTTTACTTTAGGTATGTACCTTGTTTTTTTAGACATAATGCTGTTGTACACTTAACAGACTACAGTATAGTGTAAGCATAACTTTATATACACTGGGAAAACAAAAAATTTTGTCTAACTTTATTGCAATATTCACTTTATTGTGTTGTTCTGGAACTGAACTTGCAGTATTTCTGGGACATGCCTGTATATTGTTATATACAGATGTTTTTATAGGATAGTTTTCATTAAAGTAGGGTTTACTAAGTCAAAAGATGTGTACATTATTTTAACAGCTACTTCCAGATTCCCTTCTGAAAATCTTGTTGCAGTTTATGCTTCCATGAGTAAATGTTCATTGTTTATTCCATCTCCAGGATAGGATGTTATATTTTTCTTTTTATACATCCAACTGAGAGGCAGCATAGTATAGTGGTTTAGAGTTAGGACTCCCTTGGCTGGAAATACTGAGTACCTGTCTCAGCTCCAGCAAGTACTAGCTGTGTGCTTTTAGGTAGGACACATTACTGCTTTGTGGCTCAGATACGCTGATCTGTAAAAAGAGGATGATATGAATACCTACCTCATAAAATTGTTGTGAGTGTAAATGAATTAATAGTTTTAAGACTTATAACAATGACTGGCATATAGTAAATTCTTTATGAGCAAAGTTTAAAAATTAAAAGATTCATCAGATTAATCTTTTATAAGATTAAAGATTTTAAAAATTTTAATTTGTATCTCTTTACTAATGAGTTGGGCATATTTCTATTTATGTCTTGGTCATTTTCTTTTCCCTTTTTATGAATTTTTCATTCATATTTTTGCCCATATTTTTATTGAGTTGTTTGTCTTTTTACTAATTTTCATGAACTTTTTGTATATTATAAATAGTAACCCTTTTCCTGTCATTTTTATCTTCTACAAGTGATTTCCTTTTAATGATTATAAACATAATCAGAATATTTTAAATTAACATTAAAAAACCTTCAATCAGTATAGAACTATAAAAATCATTTTAAACCCATGCTCTTAGTCTATTTTGTGTTTGTATAACAGAATACCACAGACTGGGTAATTTATAAAGAAAAGAAATTTATTTCTCACAGTATTAGAGGCTGGAAAGTTCAATATCAAGGCGCCAACATCTTGTGAGAGTCTTCATGCTGCATAACCCCATGGCAGAAGCAGAAGGGCAAAGGAGCACCCCGGTGGGGGGCAGACATCAGTTTTTAACAAGAGGTCTTGTTTGATTCTGATGTTCAGCCAAGGTTGGGAATCAGACAATGCAACCCTGAAATGTCAATCTTAAGTCAGTTTGTTTCTAAATCAAAGTGTTGTTAGTAATTACTACTGCCATCTGTTGGTGGGAGGCAGAACTGACATGCTATGGATATCTACGAAAGGCCATGTTTCTAAAATTCTTAGAAATGCATCTTTGTGTTTATCCAGACCTTTTAATGTAAATGACTTCTCAGGTAACTCCCAGCTGTAAGATTCTTGAAGTTAATATCAAATTTGTATTTATCTTCTTAGTTCTATATATTCCACAGTAATAAATGACAGAATGCAGTGTGATACTTCTGAGGCTTGGTCAATCCTCAGTGATCAAAGATTCAGTGATAAGTATCCTAATAATAGGAAAAAGTAATACCAGTTAAAAAACAGCAAAAACAATTTTTGTGATTAATTCTAACCAAACTAACCAAAAATTAAACCACTGCCTCTCCCAATCCCACTCTCCCCAGCTATAAATGTTAAATGAAATTTTCCTCTACTGGGGTATTTTAAGATGTCTCTTTTTTTTTCTTGTGGCATTACACAATGTAAAACATCAAAGGAAATAACAGGAAAGGCAGTGAACAGGGAAACACACTTTGAGAAATAGTGATATTGGCATAAAAAGTAAGTGTCTGGGGGAAAAAATAAGATAAAACTGGCAGAATTACAGGTTTCTGCATGAGTTGGTAATTAGATAGTGAGTTTATCTTCTGAGAAAAAGGTATCTTTCCTCTCCTTTTCATAGTCAGGCCAAAAGAAGTCAAAGACACAAAGAGCATGAACTTTTTTTTGCCATGCAAACCATTTTTGATGCATTGAATTTAAAATATATACATTAATTCCCCAGGCAGCTTTTATGCATTATATATTATTCTTATAGCTGACCATAGGGGATAAGTCTTTCAAATATATATTTTATATGTCTTTGAAATATAGATATTAAACACAGATATTTGTATATGTTTATGTATATATGTATATAATATATCTATGTATATGAAGTACTTTTTAATCCAAAACACCTTCACAAACTGAAATTTATTGCTGGCCTATTGTGGAAGTTAGTACTTGGTTTCTTTTATCCACCCTAGATGCGACTGTGTTCCAGGAGAGTGTCCTTAAGTCTTGGGTTTTTCAACCTTGGAACTGTTGACATTTTATGCTAGATGATTTTTTGTTTCAGGGAGAGCTGCCCTGTTCATCAAAATGAGTTTAGCAACATCCCTACCTCCTGCACACAGATGCCAGTAACATCCGCTCTATTGTGGCAACCAAAAATATCTCCAGACACTGCCCAATAACAAAATAGCTCCTAACTGAGAAACACTGATTTAGAGGATTGAATGCTTATGGCCCTGCTTTTGTGGGGTGAATTGTCATTTCTTTACAAACAACTTATCTGATTCCTCAATCTAAATTAGAGCACCTATTTCTTTCTCTCATGAAACAATATACATCTCTTTGTAGCATCAGTGACAGTTTATAACAATGCATTTACTTAGAGACATGAGTGTCTTTCTTCCGTGTTAGACTTGAAATTCTACCCCTTAATCTGTTTTGTTCACTCTGTACACATACTACCTAGTACAGTGATTGGCACTTAATAAATGTTTGTCAAGTGAAAGAATATAATTCTAAGATCTTTAATGACTTGAAACACAAAGCCTGACTTGGTTCAAAGAGGTTTTTCTTCTCAGGCTTATTTCAATCTATATGACAAAGCCAGTAAAAGAAGAAATTAGGGACATATTGAGGCTGTTGAAGGGTGTGAGCAGGGAAATCTCAAAATTATATTATTTGGATAGGATTCCCAGGGGGTTTTGGCGGGGTGCTGGTGAATGGCAGTTTCATTCTGGAAACAACAGCTCTGATATGTCACTGTAAGCCAGAGCCAGCCTATCACTCCTGCTTTCTGAACTCCATCCACCATTGATCCATGGAAGAAACAGGTTTTTTGACCAAAGCGAGGTTTAACGCTCCACTAATTCTTTGAGGGAAAATGCCCCGGAACCAGGAGAAAGATCTCTATAGAAAATAAACATCAGTATAGATAGCACAAGAGGCCTTTAAATGCTTCTCTTCACATTTTTATAAAATGGAATTAAGATACATATTTTTTAAAATGAAAAATGACTGGCATTCTTCCTACTGAAAATGAAAAGTAATTTAATTTGTTAGTGGTTTATTTTATTTGACAGTCGTCGTACATACTCGATTTGGTTTGTTACACCGCATTACCCTTCAATAATGGGTACACACAATGCCAGACTCTGCCCCCCAGGTTGCTTTGATAATTGGATGAGCGTCCATATTGTTCAAGATTTTCATGACAATGAGGACGGAGCTATTTGCAAAACTCCTAACCAGGAGAGCTTTCAGCTTTTTAAGTTATCAATAAAGTAATTGCTATCCAATGACCAATCATTCCCCTAGCTAGTTTTCCTCAGCAACCTTACGTTGTATAATCATGACTGAACTCCCTCGGTGGATGGAAGAGATGCTAAAACCTCATAGTCAATATAGAAAAGTCAGAAAATCTTCCCCAGACTATCTTTCAGAATGAACCATTTTTTTCTACAATTGGAAGTTAATGGTAAGAATGCAATAATAGCTACCATAGGGGCTGGAGCCAGACAGCCAACATCCAGGGACAGTTCTACCCCTTGGCAGCCATATGACTGTGGGCAGACTTCATGACCTGTGTTGCTTCAGGAGTTACATCCATAAAATGACAATGATCTTAGTACCTACTTCATAAGGCCATTGCGAAGATTCAATAACATGATGTACATAAGTGCTTAGCACAATCCTGGCACAAATCATGCCTCCATGAATGTTTCTTTGTTAGACGGTATGTGTCAATCCTTGTGCAAAGTTCTCTTAACAGTGCTACTGAAGGTGTTACATATCCCCAACATTAAGGAAGGGAATACTGATATCAAGAAAGACTAAGCAACAAGCCCAAGGCCACATGGTTGGTAATTAGCACAGCCAGGATCCAAGCCCAAGTCCACATAACTCCAAAAATCCTCTTATACCATTCAAATTGTATGCTTGTGTACCTCTAGAATTTTGAATAACTATGTACTTTCCTGAGCGTTTTAAAGTAGGCAACTAAGCTTTTCCATTGTAATGTTAAATAATTGCAGAAAATGTGATTTCAGAGTATTTTAAACGTTAGCAGTTTAAAACTTTTATATCACCTTTTTATTGCAGCCAGTGGGATTTAAATACCTCATTACCGAATATTCACCAAAACCCACTAAAAGAATATGTGAACAAATGTTTTTAAGTCAGAAGCTTTGTATTATTATTTTTTCTTCTTCAAACATCTATTTTTACTGCATTTCCCCTAAATCATGTTAAAAGCTTTTTTGATCATTTCTATAACAAATACAGATGTAAATAGATTTTTTCTTTTATGAATATATGACTGTAAGACTTTAAAATTATCTTCTGGGTTTAGTTGCTGCTTTGACTATTAATAGAACATAATACATCAAAACAACATAAACATATAATTCTGACAAATGATGACTAAATATAAAAAGTAAAATTTTATTAGAAATGCATATCGTAATGAGCTGGGGATGAGGGCGTCTATGGGGCCTTGATTAAAAGTATCATGCAGATGACCCTCTCAGAAATGTTTATGAATTGCATAGTACACCTTGGTAAGATTCAGGATAATTTAAGGTACATCTTCTATACCTTTCTTTTGCAAAAGGAAGGAGGAGAACCTAGGCTGTGGGTACTCCTGAGAAGATCTGATTTTAGGAAGGAGAACGTGGAAGTTAGGAATGAAGAAATGAATTTCCTTAAAATTTTTTCACATAGTTCTTAGGAAGTCATCCACCACTACTGTTCCTAGGGGAACAGTATTCTCACTGAGGACAGCTGCTCTGTACCACCAAGCTGTATTCTTTGGAATTAGGATATTTACAGGAGGACCCAATGATCTCCCATTTTTATGACAACTCACTCCCTCTTCCTTGAAAATAGCCCCTTAGCTATTGGCTTTATCCCAAACTTATGGCAGTTGTTACTAAAAAGTCACGAAGGCTGTTTCTTGAAGGAAGCCCAGGGAAAAGGCAAGGTGATAAATTTGAAGTGAGGCTGGAATCTGGAATTTCCAAGCCCCTCTGAGAGATTTACTATCTAGTGCCTCAAGATGGGATAACATATTCGCCCTCAGGTTCTCCACTGGACCTCAAACTTGTGGTCCCAGAGCACCAGGGTCAGGGTTTCCTTTTAACTAGGATGAAGTGGACACCCAGGACTTCTGTTGTCATCTTTGTCTTTTCTAGATCAAACAGCCTTCCCAAAAGGGATGGTTTGAGTAACAAGAGGGAGGGGGTTACATATTGCCTACCTCCCCTAAGCTTCTCAAGGATACTCTGTGTGGCAACTTCTCAGCATGTAGTAGATGCTCAATAAATGTTTGTCAATGGCTTTATCTGGGGCCAGTGTGTGGTTATAACCTTCCTATGTGCAGTTCCTAATTGATGATACAGAATCCACCAAACCCCATGACCTTGATATATACAGTCAGTCTAAATGTAGAGTAATCTCAATTATTTGGGGAGGGGAATGGGGAGTATCTGTTGAACACTAACAAGAGAGATGGAGCAAGTGTGGATTTATATTGATAGCAATTTTTTCAAAAGACCCTATAATGTTGATTATGTTGTACATATCACAATGAGCTGAGGACAGGGACATCTACGGGGCCTTGATTAAAAGTGTCATGCAACTGTCCCTCTCAGAAGTGTTTATGAATTGCATAGTACACCTTAGTAAGATTCAGGACAAGTTAAAGAACATTTTCTACATCTTTCTTTTGCAAAAGGAAGGAGAACCTACTCTGTGGGTACTCCTGAGAAGATCTGACTTTAGGAAGGAGAACGTGGATGCTCCTTCCATAACATAATTGATTATGCTTATACGTAACAAGCAATGATATTCAAAGGTTTGTCTGTTCACCTCAATGAGATTTGACCTGGAGTTACTGAACAGCTACAATCCATCCACATCTTACAGACAGACATCTCTCTTTTCTTCCTTCTCCATGACGTCATCTTTCCTGTTCTTTATCTCCTAAATGGCCATCTCTTCTCTCTTCTCCGAGTCTTGCCTTGAATCTGTCAATTGACTGGGCTGCTGGAGGTTGCCATGGTAAACACAGCTGTTGTTTTTTCTCTGTGAAAAACTCCTCTCGTGAAGGTGCAGTGAGGGGAGTCCTCCCGATGGCCTCCCTTTGCTGTGCCTTTTCACAGATGTTTTTTAAAGTAGAGGCTTCGCCGGGCACGGTGGCTCATGCCTGTAATCCCAGCACTTTGGGAGGCCGAGATGGGCGGATCACGAGGTCAGGAGATCGAGACCATCCTGGCTAACACGGTGAAACCCCCTCTCTACTAAAAATAAAAAAAAAAAAAAATTAGCCAGGCGTGGTGGCAGGCGCCTGTAGTCCCAGCTACTTGGGAGGCTGAGGCAGGAGAATGGCGTGAACCTGGGAGGCGGAGCTTGCAGTGAGCCGAGATCCGGCCACTGCACTCCAGCCTGGGTGACAGAGCCAGACTCCGTCTCAAAAAATAAAATAAAATAAAATAAAAAATAAATAAATAAAAAATAAAATAAAGTGGAGGCTTCAGGGGCTTCCTGTTTTCTAGGGCTCTACTGTGCTTTAATTGCATGTCTCTGAAGCAAGGCACCATGACCCGCCAGCCTCCACTTAGGTGTCATGGAAGATTGTGAAGAATGACTGGTGTGGTCACCAAATAAGCCAAATGACAGCAACATTCATTTTTTTAGTAAATGGGTTCTGGGAAGTGAAAGATGATCTGGTATTTCCCAAGAGGAGAGGCAGGAAAGATAATAAGAACCTGGGGGAGGAAGACTGAGAGCGGGTGGGCAGAGACAGAAGGAATAGTGAGGGAGGATAGAGCACTGTGTCAGGCAGCTACTCACAGGTACCCACTCACGCCTCCCTGAGCTTTCCTCACCTTCACAGCAAAGATGCTGGTCCGGCCCTGACTACTGATCCAACATCTTCTCCAACTGTCATGCTTCCTTACTCACTCCTCTCCAGCCATAAAAGCTCTTTGCTGACAGGTACAGTGGCACGTGCTTGTAGTCAGCTACTCAGGAGGCTGAGGCAGGAGGATCACTTGAGCCCAGGAGTCCTGGGCTGTAGTGCCCTATGCTGATAGGGTGTTCACACTGAGTTCACATTAATATGGTGACCTCCCAGCAGTGAGGGATCACCAGGCTGCCTAAGGAGGGGTTAACCTGCCCAGGTCAGAAGCAGAACAAGTGAAAACTCCCATATTGATCAGTAGTGGGATCATGCCTGTGCACTCACCACTGCAATCACCACTGCACTCCAGCCTGGGCAACATAGCAAGACCCCATTTCTTTAAAAAAAAAAAGAAAGAAAGAAAGAAAGAAAAAAAGCTCTTTGCTCTTGTTCCTCCTGTACTGTAAGCACACTCCAACCTCAGTGCCTTTGCATTTCCTGTTTCCCCTGACTGGAGTGCTCTTCCCCACAGAGCTGCATGGCTCCCTCTCTCACTTCATTCAGGTCTCTGTTCATACACCACTCCCTCAGAGAGGCCTTCTATGACCACCCCACCTCAAAGAGCACACCCCCTGCTTGCTAGTCCCTTAGCCAACTCAGGTTTTCCTCATGTACACATACACACAAGAACTTATACCCCACAGAGTGTTCACTGTTGTGGCACCGGCCCCTATAACATATCTGCTATTGAGGAGGGATTTAATAAGTATTTGTTGAGTGAATAACTAATCACTGACCTCACCCCAGAAGCACAGTCACCCATCTGTATGTGTATACCTTGCTGTCTCTCTGTCTCTCCTCTGAGTTTGCACAATGCTGGTCCCTCTGACTGAAGCCCAGTTCCCTCCCCTCCCCATCCCCACCTCTCTTTGGGGACCTCCCACTCACCCTTCAAGCCCTGCCTAGCTTCATAGTCTTCTCCTTTCTGAGGTCTGCCTTGGGATCCCCAGGCAGGACCCCTTTGGCTGATACTGCCTGGGCAGTGCCTGATGACCTCCACGGCAGTGCGAGTGCCCTCGCTGTCTCCCTCCCAAGCATCTGAGTGTGCTTTAAGCGACTAAGGGCATAGACTCCTGAGTCAAGGAGTGGCAGGAGTACTAGGCCTGAGTACTCACCCTGCCTCAAACTCACTGCGAGCCTTCAGACAGCTTCACCTTTCTGCCTCAGCTTCCTCATCTGTGCAATAGGGATTGTAACATCTACCAAGTTAATCATAGGATAGTGACAAAAATTCACTGAGGAACTGCTGAAGTGTTTAAAACACTCTAAGCAGTCAGTTGGGAAGGGGATAGACTGGAGGCTGTGCGATTTGAGGTGGGATGGTCATGGAAGGCCTCCCTGAGGGGGTGACATTTGAGCAGGGGCTGATTGAAGTGACGGGGGAAGCCGTGCCACTCTCTGGGGGGAAGAGCTTCCCAGGAATATTACAACTGAAATACATCTCTGTAAGCTTTATTGCAGATTAGATTCCGGCTGCTCTTTTGGGGCTGGTACATTATTCGGTTGATATTCTAATGTAATACTGCGTGTCCAGGCAAGACACAGGACTGGGATGCATGTCCTTTGAAAGCAGCCTAGGAGAATGAGCTGAAACTCAACCAGGGTCAGAGAGAAGGGTGAAGCACCTGAGTCAGGGGACATCACTGAATTCCAGCTGCTCAACACAGAACCACCTGCAGGTAGGCCAAGGACTGGCCGCTCAGAGGGCCAAGGACTGACCACTGTTCACGCGGCATGTCCCTTGTCTCCGCATTGGTCCTAGCCCCATCAATGACTCTGCCGAGGTGGCTCAGACAAAGTTTGAACTGAATTAAGACGTCCTGGCCTGATCTGAATTTTGTCTGGCTCTGCTTCTGTCATTTGACAAAAAGAGGTTCTGGTCCTGTGGAGGATGGTTCAGGCAGATGGTGTGTGGGAGCAGAAGTCTGGGACAGGAAGCAGAGACCTAGGCTGTGCAAGCAACCCTGGAAGGGTGACCATAGTGCTTCACCTCTTGGACCTCAATGTTCTCGTCTGTAGATTTCAAGAACTGCCCTGGCTACTTGCTTTCACATTTTGCTTATCTACAGAAATAGTTCTTTCAGCATATTATTGAGGATGCAGGCATATAATACCAAGAATAATGAAGGAGGAGAGGCCTAGACACTATGGCCTCCCACTATAAGACTCCCGCCACACACACAGATGATGTCCTACGAAGAGGCTCTAAGGGTCCCTCCAAGTCAAAATATTCCCTGATTTGATGTCACATCCATACACCACAGAACCTTTCCAAAGTGTTAGGTTAAACCACATGAGATTGCTGATATTTGACAATTTTTTACTTGCAAAAATGGCAGTTTTGTATTTCAGCCTAATAGTTTCATTCACAGTAGTGGCTAGGTGTGCTCATTCAGGAACCAAATTAACTGGCTTCAGATCCCAACCCCCAGCTTATACTTTGTGTGACATTGGACTGGATACTCTACCTGCCTCCACCTCCCCTGTAAAATGGGGCAAACAGAGGAATCTAGCTTGAAAGGTTAGTTACTGAGGGCGCTGGAGGAGATAACACCTTGGAGTTGGGTGGGGCAGGGAGTCAGGGATTCTAAACGCAGCGACTGGCACAGGAAGCTCTCCATGTATGTTTCCAGGAACAGCCTTAACAATTGCCTGTGGGCCTGACTCAGGGAATAGTGTCCAGATCTTCTTCCTGCCTGGCCTCAAAAGGCCAGAGCAGAATAAAAACACAGTCAACGTGGTTTCCTAATCAGTCCATCCTGTCCTGTTTGAACCACCAAACTTCCCTCTTTGTCCTTGTGAGGGGAGTCACTGGGCAGCAGACAAGCCTTTACGTAGGCCTGGTACTGATGTTGGAATACCACGAGCGGCATTCAGCTCTCCATTCCCCCTGTCTTATCTGGGCAAAGCATTAGAGGCTCCATCCCCAGATACCTACACGGAGCCCTTCCCCATTAAGTGGTACATCATGGAATATGTCAGCCTGAATTAGCAGGCAGGCCCATCACATTAAGCTGAAGCTGTGGGCTGGCAGTTCCCCCTCTGTAATGCCTCTTATTCCTGGCTACATGCTCCCTTCCATGTCGCCACAGCCACAAGAAATCTCTACAGACAATGTACAGTAACCGAGAAGGCCCAGGGAAGAGTTTAGGAGGAGCCACAGGAAGTCCTGCGGATTCTAATTCTTTTGTGACCTTTGGGGTTCTGCTTTGAGCTCTGGTACCTCCTGACAGCAGAGGAACCAGGTAGCAACCAAAAGCTTCAAGTGGGGAGCTCCTTTGTGACAAACTATAAAAGCATGGCACACATTTCTGAAAGAACAGATGCCCTGTTCAAATACCGTGAACACCTACAACACCTAATTGAGGTTTCTTAACCACTGCACTACTATGAGTACCGCTACCATTATAACTACCAGTAACTAGTTATTCCATAAATTCTCCTGGCAATTTATGTCACTTTCAGAGCATTTATCACTTCCTACCCTGTATGATATTTCAATGTGGTATGGTGCAGTGGAAGGAACATGCACTTTCCAGTCCCCGAATTAAACCTGGCCATGCTTCCTATAGCTGGGCAACCCTGGGCCAGTGATGTAGCCTCTCTGTGCCTGAGTTTTCTCTTTGTATGAGTACCTATTTCACAGAGCTCTTGAAAGAATTACCTGAGATTATGTATGAAGAATGCTTGACACAGGGAAAATGCCCAATAAATATTTCGGTGTAGAGTTTCTGAGGACAAAGTCACTTTTTTATCCATCACAATGCCTTAACTCAGGCATGCCCTTCATTGATGTCCAAGAGTATATGATCTTCCCTTTAAAAATTCTACTTCATTCGTCCTTTAACTTGTTTTCCATTGTACATCCAGACTGATCTAATCAAAATCTGGATTTGATTATACCACAATCATTGCAAATCCTTTCATTTTTTACCCTATTCACTTGGAATAATGGCAAAACTTTTTGGGGGGTGTTGCCTCCTACCTACCCTGTCACCTCATCTCTCACAATGGCTCCCATCACTACTTCTGTCTCAACTACAGTGACCTATCAGTTTTTCACTCTTGCCTTGTTCACCTCTACCATGGGACCTTTGCACATCCCTCAGACACATTCTCCCTTCCACTCCCCTCCTGGCCTGGTTAAATCCCTACCCATCTTTCACATTCCAACACACCCACACATTCTCAGGAAAGCCTCTTCAGTTCTCCCTGAGCAGGTTAAATCCCTCTTGACAATATATCCTCTCTTTTGCACACCTAGCCCTTTTAATTATGTCTATCTCCCCTGACAAGAACAGGTATATGATGCCAGGACCTGTGTCTGGTTCTGCTCACCAGTTGAACCCCCCAGGACTTTGTGTGGCACTCAGTAAATATTGTTGAAAGAGTGGATAGGAGGATGCATTGGAGGTCAGATCATCTCAACAAAACCCCAAACCACCCTTTGTGATAGTGAGGGCACAGGGAGCACGGTCACTGTTTCGCAGACAGTGTGATTGAGCTCGAGCTCAGGAGGAACAGGTTCATTGCCCAGACCTCATAGCCTGTTGGTTAGTGGTGAATCTGATCAGAACCCTGGTCTCCCAGTCCCTGCCACACACACTTAAGCTATAGGGCCACTATCCATAATTGGGATGGGGGACCACAAAGACTTTCCCTCCATTTCCTAGTATTCGGAGGACCCCTGACACTTCTACAGCCACACCTCAAGTCACCTCTGGTTTCTGGGTTATCAAGTACCACATCTGTCTAGAATTCTGTGTTTCCTCTGAATCATTGATTTGATTTAAAAACTCCCTCATAGGTGAGTTAAAGTCCCTCAAGTCTGCACTGGGAGAATTCTTTTTTCTAAAACGTTATGTTATGTTGGTGAGGTGACTGAACTTCAGAAAAGTTAACTTTTGCTTTTCTTCTCCTCACCACCTGGATTGAAGCCAATCCAGAAGTCAAAGTCTTAATCTACCACCTGGTATCAAATCAGTCGGGGCTCAGTTGCAAGAAAATGATTTGCTTGAAAAGAAAATAGCTTTGGTTATTTTATTATCTTGTTTCTATTAAGGGACCACACCTGTGTTGTGGGGTTTTCTTTGTCTTTGATGTTTTTTTTAGTCTGTTCCCTCTCGGGCATTTGTGCTCTTATTCTCTTTCTTTGGAGCCAGTTCACCCAGAATGCAAAGGAGGAAGAGTGATAGGTCTTTGTTCATGTTTGCCAGAAAGACAGTCATGTGTGGGGAACTATTTAGCTGCCGATTCTCTGATCCACCAGAAAGAAATCATTTAATCATGTGTTCTCACTCACTCATTCAAGAAATACTTACTGAGAAGTTTTTATTTTTCAGTAGGGTGACCATATCATTAATGTCCAAGCTGGAACAGTTTTGCATGTAAAAGTGGACACTACCTGGTTCGCACTCTAAGGCAAATATAAACCAAGATTTTTCTCAGGTCAATCAGATGTCATTGGGTTCCCTATATATTAGTGGCTGAATCTGGACTATTAGAGTCTTGGGTGATGCTAAAGTTTCTCAAAATCCCCTTAAGGGTTAAGGACAAAGCCAGGAACGGGTGTAGGCTTCCAAAGGCATGAGATGAAAAGACATAAAACATAAATTTAGCTTAAAGTTTAACTAGACATTTCTAAAATTTTCCCACAACTTCCTTTTTAAAATAGATTTCATGTTTTTAAAAAAATGGAAACATGTCTGTGGAAGGTAATGACTCCACAATGGAAGCCAAGTTCCCCTGAGATGAGGTTACCTGGAGGGGCTTAGAAAAATGTTTAGAATTTATAAAGAATGAGATTTCCCATCAGGGCTAAGTGATGCTGATATCTTTTGAAAGAGGAGGAACAGAAGGGAACAGGAACAGTGTGTGATTTGTTATTAGCCTCTTCTTTAACTTGGAGTTTCTTCAATGTGGCTATTATTTTGTGTGTGATAATAAATGACATTAGCATACACACTCTTTTCCTATGGAAGATCATTGGTTCTGAAGTGATTTGTTTCTCTTGCATCCCAGGTGCCTGTCCTGAGACCCATGGACCTGATGGTAGAAGCCACCCCACGAAGAGTATTTGCCAATGCACACACATATCACATCAACTCCATATCCGTCAACAGCGACTATGAAACCTACATGTCCGCTGATGACCTGAGGATTAACCTATGGAACTTTGAAATAACCAATCAAAGTTTTAGTATCCTTTCTTTGTGACCAAGAATCAACTGGCCTGAATCAAGAGTATTCAGGTACGAGTGGGCTTGGGGAAAATATGGAATAGAAATGCAACACCTAGCATTTGTGGAGAACTTGCCCCTTTTAAAATGTACTGGCACCTATGAGACTCTTTAATTATAACAATAAAATTAGGAAAATACTCTTATTACTAGTGGCGAGCCAGGGCTAGCTCTGGATTGGGACTCTGAATCAATTCCTTCGTAGGGAGGCATTTATATGCCATGAATTAAAATTAGAGGTGATTTTATCAACAATAGGATAAGACCCTAGAGTTCAGATTCTTTCTCTGTTCCTTTCTCTGTTAAAGGATTCACAAATCTGTATGGACTGCATGGACCACAGACATACTGGTTTCCATTGTATCATAAGAGTGAAAATAATAGTGGCTGATATTTATCAAGTTCCAAGCACTTGCACTGGGAACTTTAAGCATAGTATCACATTTTTTACCTCATTGAAGTATATTATGCATATAGAAAAGTACACATATTATAATTGTACAGTTTGATGAAATTTCACAGCTTGAACTCATCTATAACCAGCATGGACATCCAGAAACAGAACTTTACTAACAATTCTCAAGCCCCATCATGCCTCTTTATGTTAATAACTTCTACCCCCAAGGACATATTTGATAAAACAACCCTGTAATGTAAGTATCATTATCTCCTGTTTAATTAAAATATAGAAAAGTCGGCTGGGAGCAGTGGCTCACGCCTGTAATCCCAGCACTTTGGGAGGCCTAGGTAGGTGGATTGCTTGAGGTCAGGAGTTTAAGACCAGCCTGACCAACGTGGCAAAACCCCAACTTTACTACAAATACAAAAAAGAAATTAGCCAGGCGTGGTGGCATGCACCTGTAGTCCCAGCTACGTGGGAGGCTGAGGCAGGAGAATCGCTTGAACTCAGGAGGCAGAGGTTGCAGTAAGCCGAGATTGTACCACTGCACTCCAGTCTGGGTGACAGAGCCAGATTCCATCTCAAAAATAAATAAATAAAAATAAAAAATATATAGAAAAGTCAAAAAAAAATGCTGAATAGCTGGGCCAGTATTTTCACCCCCACTATGTTGACCCTCTATTTCATAGTAAAAATTGATCATTTATTGAATACCTATCATATGCTCCATTCCTCACAAACTTGAGGCATGAGATTTATGAGGAATGGCACTGAACAACTCAGGCAACTGAACAATTGACCTAGGTATCAATATGGAGTTTTCTCTTCCACTTACCAGCCTCCCCTACTCTAACTCCATCTATCCATGAGCCCTGCCTCTAAAATACATGTCAAATCAACTCATATATCCCTATCTCCACTCCTACCTACCTACACTAGCATAAGCCACTGTTGTCTCTCACTTCTGTGACTGCAGTAATCTCATCTGGTCTCCATTCGCTCTTGCTCTTTTATACAGTATGGACCCTTCAACATGTAATTCAAATATCATTCCTTTCCTGATAAAAAAAAAAATAAAAAAAAATAAAAAAAAAACATTCCAGTAGCTTCCCACTGAACTCAGAATAAAATCCAAGTTATCTAACTTGGCCTATAAGATTCTGCATGATCTGGAACCTGTCTCCATCTTTGATATCCAGTCATATCACTCTTCCCTAATTCACTTTGTTTCAGCCAACTAATCACTTTTCTGTTCCTGAGTAAACCTTCTTCTTCCATTCTTTGCATTTGCTGTTTCATCTTTCTAGAAAATTTTGCCTCTAGCATTCACATGGCTAGCTACATGTCGCTATTCAGGCCCCAAAGGTACTTTTTCACATTAACTCTTAGTATCTACCGATAACTCTCTATCCCTGTTATCATCATGGTACCTACCATGATTTGAAATTTTTTTATTTATGTATTTTTGGTTTCCTCATATTAGGATGTAAATTCTACAAGAGCAAGGGTTTTGTATGAACTATTGCTGTATTCCAGTATATGGAACACTCTGACACATAGAAAATTATTGGACCTGTCAAGTTTGAAATAATAGTAGGTTATCAAAGTAGAGCTATCCAGTAGACAGTTGATCATAAAATCTAACCTGGAAATTTAATTTTAAGAGTTATAGTAAAGCTCCGAAAGTTTGTATATAGAATAGACCCCATAATGGCTCAAACAAATAAAAGATTATTTTCCTGTAAAGTCTAATATTGATGATCCCCATCAGCAGGCAGCCTCCTCCAATCAGTAATTTAGAAACTCGGGCCTCTTTCATCTGCAGCTCCCCAATGTTACCATGTTTATATCAGGACTGTAAAAGGGAAGGTCATGGAAGATCACAAGTGGGAGATTCCTCTAAGCCAGGCCCTAAAAAAGCATACATTCCATTGGCTAGAATTCAGCCGCGTGGCCACCTCTTACTGCAAGGCAGCCTGGAAAATGTAGTCTGGCTGTGTGCCCAGGAAAAAAAAGACCCGGTTTTGGTACACAGCTAGCTAGTCTCCACCACAGAGAGCACTCAACAGTCTCCAAGGGCTTTCAGGGAAGGCAGCTTTAATCAGGTAGTGGCAATTATGAGATATATTTGGAGGCAATGAGAACTGACCATCAGGATCACGCCTGGCATCTTTTGTTGATCACGGAACAGACTCCACATGCTGTCTGGGCCTGCCTACAGATTTTGCCTGGCAGTGCAGCTGCTAATAGAATGAGTGTGGGTGGTGGTTCCCTTTCGCTCTATCTATTCCAAGAGCCAGAAATCTGCTCAGGCTCAGCTGGCTGTCACTCTGAGCTTCTGCTTCCCCAGTCTAGGTGACATGTTTTCTGAATTTTGCCTCTAGGCCTTCAAGGGGGAGGGGAGCTTCTTTAGGCATTTTGGGAGACAGATGCCTTGGGGAGAATGCAAAGGGAAAATATTAATAGTGCAGTTTAGGTTATATTCTGCAGATGTGTGACAGACTGCCAGATGCTGGCATACAAATGAGACCGTGCCATTCACCCTTAAAGCAGCCATATGTAAAATAATCATTGTCATCATGAGAACGATGATAAGTGATATCTATATAGTTCTTTTTAACCAGACCGCCCTAAACACTGAGCCTCTCATCACTGAAGTATAGCCACCTCTAGGGTAGGAAGTGGCCATCTTTCAAAACGGCTTCAGAAAAATACCAGCCACCAGGCAGGTCTCATTTCCACAATGCCCCTTATTCACAAAGGAGACAGAAGAAACATGGTTCAGGATAGAATAATGTGGGATTCCCAGAGCATAGTGTGGCTACTACTGGGAGTGGTAAGCAACGTGCTTCTAAGCAATACATAGACTTTTTTGTTTTTTATATTGATGTATTTATTTAATGAATGTCAAAAAAAAAACACAACCATCATATCCTACAATTTCACAGATATTCAATATCTATTTAGATTACAAAGTAAGTATATGTAAAGTATTGGGTAAATAGTGAGACAAGTGATCTGGAGATATGGTTAGAAAAAAGTCATGACTTCCTGTGACTGGCATTTGGTGTGACTTTGGCATTATGGTTGAGAACTCAGTCTTTAGAATCCAATAAGTGACAGAGTTCTCACCCAGCCCTACCACTTTCTGGCTGTATAAGCTTTAACATGTTTCTTTTTTTTTTTTTTTTTTTTTTTTGAGACGAAGTCTTGCTCTGCCGCCGGGGGTGGAGTGCAGTGGCAGGATGTCAGCTCACTGCAAGCTCCGCCTCCCGGGTTCCCGCCATTCTCCTGCCTCAGGCTCCGGAGTAGCTGGGACTACAGGCGCCCGCCACCTTGCTGGGCTAGATTTTTGTATTTTTTGGTAGAGACGGGGTTTCACCATGTTAGCCAGGATGGTCTCGATCTCCTGACCTCGTGATCCGCCCGTCTCGGCCTCCCAAAGTGCTGGGATTACAGGCTTGAGCCACTGCGCCCGGCCTAACATGTTTCTTAATTTATCCAAGCCTCCATTCCTCTATTTTGTCATCTGTAGAAAGCAGCTCTATCAAAGAGGATTATGAGAATGAAATGCACACACACACACACACACACACACACACACATACACGCACACATTTAGGGCAGTACCTTGCTAAGCCAATGCTCAGTAAACAGGACTACCACAATCATGATAATTACGGAGAGAAACAAGGAAACAAGAAAAGTTGAACATTAGAATGGTAGCTTTTATTCTGCTAAATTTATTATCTGAATCATCTTTTCAATTCTAGACTCTTCCTTTGGCTCTGCAGTTGGGTGTCCTTTGCAAGATGTCGCCCTCTACTTACTAGATGTTTACAAGAACTCTGAGGTCTAGGGCCTTGTGTTTAGCACCAGATCAGAGCAAGGCATTGCTAAACCTCATGATACCTGGTCATGAATTCTCTCCCTTCCATCCGTAGCCAGTCTGTCCTTGTCTTGTGTAACAGGTTCTCACATAAACAGTCAAACTTTGGTCTTAATAGGCTAACTACATCAGGACCATAGTAAGTCATTAATAGATTAGTAGTTTTCTAGGACAAGAGACAATAGCAATAAATGAAAATTTATATTAAAATATGTTGCTTCTTTATGAAAACTATGGTATACCTAGAATCCTTTGAACTCTTTTCTCAGGACTAAGAATGAATTGACCTGAGTTCTTACCTTGTCCAACATGGGATCTATTAAATAGACCCATAACGAGTAAAAATAAAGACTAGCCCTCAACAACGATAAATTGAGCACCTAGTTTGTGCCAGGCACGAAAATGAGAAAAAACAAATTTGCCACTTTCAGAGTAATGTTCATCAAATATACTGAGTATATAATTACAAACAGATAATTTCTGTGAAGATAGGGAATATGGTTCTATGAATGCATTTTTTTAAATCCTGCTATAGACCAGGGAAGGCTTTGCTGAAGAATTGATTAAGATCTGAAAGAGGAAGAGTATGAGCTAACTTGGCAAAGAGGTGTGGAGAGAGGTGTTCAGTGTGTACAGAGGTCCTGTGGCAGGAGAGAGTAAGACGTGTTGGAGGAACTCTAAGAAGGCCACTATTTTTGAAGCCCAGAGAGTGAAGTGGAGCATGGCGTAAGCAAGGCTGGGGACGGTAGCAGAAGCTTCACCTTTCAGAAGTCCAGTCTCTGAACATGAGACAGAGGAATTATCTGGGAGAAGCCAACTGGACTCTAGGGATATTTCAACTTTGACCTTGGTCCTAACAACCCTGTACAGCAGCTTCATTTTATTTGTCAACCAAGCTGAGGCCCTATTAGAGTCAATTCCCTAATTAAGAGACCACAGGCCTCAACTCTTGGCTTCCGGGTTCTAGCACTCATTACTAACGTTGACAGCAGCTTCCTTTTAATTCAGTGGGATTCTGCCAGGCAGGCTTCCAGGGGAGCTGTGGGGTCTAGTACAAGTTTCTCCCCTCTTGTTTCTTCAGTGGCTTTCACCCTGCCCAATACATATTTAATATGACACCATGTGTCTCTTTGTCAGTCTCCTCATATTGAGCCTAGGAATTGGCAAACACTCCATGAATATTTACACATTGGCTTTTTTTTGAAGCTCTTAAGAGAGGAATATCCCTTGGAGTCCTCTTTGGAGATTTCCAGTGTCTCATCATCAAGCAACATGTCCTTTCAGCTAATAAGATCTTTATGCTTCATAATCATTGCTTAATATCCAAAGATTAAATTTAGACCATGGAAAGAAAAAAAGACCTCAAAGCAACTCATGTCCCTAAAAGGAAATCAAACTCATCAAACAAATATGCTGTGTTCACACAAAGATATTACTATTTTCTACCCTCTGTATCGGCAGACTTTAAGTGGGATATGAAAAGCCTCAGCTGCTTTTGAATGTGGGTACTTTACCCTGGTAAACATAGATTCCACTCTTCAACTTGGCCAATGTTTATAATACTCAGCCCTGCAGAAAAGCGTCCTACTTGGCTCTCCTATCCTCAATTGGCTTAGACAGGAATTGGGGAAATATGCATGTCAGTATTAGCAAAATCAGCAAGAGTGGGACAGAGGCATATGAAAGTCACCTCATAAAGGCAATGCGTATAAACCCTATCCTTGGAGAAATATGTGTTTCCTTCAGAAGGAGGAATATTCACACCAGTGTAAAACCACTTAATAAATTATCTTTTCCATTATCTTGTTTGATAAACAAAATTCTTAGAGGCTGATAGGGTTATACCCATTTATAGGCAAAGAAATAGGAACCCAGAGAGAGAAAATGACTTTCCCAAATTCTCTTAGCAAAATGGGAATAGAATCAAAACTGAATCCCAATCTCTGGGCCCCATTTTGTTACAATCACAATATTTTTCACAATATTATCTCGAACTTTACCCATCGAGATGAGGTTCCTGGTCTCCCAACTCTCTCAAAAATGATTTTAAGCCAGGAAAACTGCTAATTTTTAATGCTTTTTGCTTTCTTTGTTTAATAATATGTATTCATTATAGAGATTTGGGGAAAATGAAATGACCAATAATCTCACTACCAATTTTGCTGTCTATACATTGGATTTGCATCACAGTTTTAACTTAATGCTAGCTAATTCAACAATGTGGGTTCAGGGAAAAATAAAAGAAATTTAAAGAGCCAAAAACAATTTAAAACTCCTGATTTACCCAAGAATCTTTCTTCTTTTTTTTTTCAACTTTCCTAAGGAAAGAAGTTCAGGTTCCTAATCCACTGTTTTTTGCATTAGGACATTCCTTTTATTGATATTATTTTTAATACAAATCATACATTAATACAAGTTTTTTTTGGTAAATTACTTTAGCAATAAACAATTCACCTCCTACTCTGCTAAAAGGTTAAAACAGGGGTTGGCAAACTATGCTCCCAGACCAAATCTATCCCAAAGTGTTTTTGTAAGTAAAGTTTTACTGGAACACAGTCACACTCTTTCAGTTACATATTATCTGTGGCTGCTTTCCTGCTGCAACTGCAAAGTTGAATAGTTGTGACAAAGGCCCAAAATGCTGAAAATATTTGCTATGTTGTCCTTATGGAAGCTCGCCTAGGTTAGGATATGGACTCTCACAGTTTTCTATTCATTTATATATCAGGCATATTCACAGACTATTTTATTTTGTATATAGTTGGGATCATACCATATGCATTTTTCTTTTTAAAACAATCTTATTTCCACAGGCTTTGGGGAACAGCTGATATTTGGTTACATGAGTAAGGTCTTTAATGGTGATTTATGACATTTTGGTGCACCCATCTCCTAAGCGCTATACACTGAACCCAATTTGTCATCTTTTATCCCTCACCTCCTTCCCACCCTTTCCCCCTGAGTCCCCAAAGTCCATTGTGTCATTCTTATGCCTTTGCATCCTCATAGCTTAGCTTCCACTTATAAGTGGGAACATACAACGCCAAGAACCTTCCTTCTATTCAATCTAGGACATATAGAGACATAATTTCCCTCTCCCTTTCCTGTTTTTACTGCTTAGTAGTTATCACTGCCTAATATACTGTGTATTATACTCATTTACCTTGTTTATTGACTGTTCCCTACTAGAATATAGGCTCCATGGATCAGGGGGGTTTGGGGTCTGCTTTGGTCGCTACTGTATCTCCTGCACCCAGAAGAGTACTGTCAGGGTGTAGATTGGAAACACTTGTAGAATAAATGAAGAAATAAATGAGTGAAAATGGACCCTTCTCTCTCTTTCTGTCTCTCTGTCTCTCTCTCTCTGTCTCTCTCTCTCTGTCTCTCTCTCTCTCTCTCTCTCTCTCTCTCTCTCTCTCTTTCTCTCTGTGTGTGTGTGTGTGTGTGTGTGTGTGTGTGTGTGTGTGTGTGTAATTTATGTGGGTCATGGTCAGACTGTATATACTTTGTACCTAAGTTTCCTTACCCAAGATAATACACATGTTAAGTATGGAACGTATCCTAAGTTTTTGTTTTATTTTTCAATATAGGGTGTCGCTCTGTTACCCAGGCTGGAGTGCAGTGGCACGATTACCACTCACTGCAGCTTCAACCTCCCAGGCTCAATCAATCCTCCTGCCTCAGCCTCCCCAGTAGCTGGGACTACAGGTGCATGCCACCACACCTGGCTAATTTTTGGTATGTTTGGTAGAGATAGGGTTTCACCACGTTGCCCAGGCTGGTCTGAAATTCCCGGGCTCAAATGATCCACCCCGCTTGGCCTCCCAACTTGTTAGGATTACAGGAGTGAGCCACCATGCCTGGCCCTAAGATTTTTTCCTGCCTGAAATACAACTTCATTAAAAGAAAATGTGGAAATAGTACTGATCATTGAAATCAAAAGAAAAACCATTTGTAAACCCACCCTGATAGAACTATCACTAATGTTTTGTTGTCTTCCCATTTAGCTCATCATTTTCAGAGTATAAGTTTTAAATGACATCATCATACTATCATTAGTATTTTGTGCACTATGGTTTTTACAGACTTGGAAATTTCACTGCAAAAACAACGTAAGGAGATATATAAAAATTCATCTAATCACTTCCTTATTCTGTATATTTATTTAAGTTGTCAATATTTTTCTAATATCACACTGGACTTTTGTTTTCATAAAAAGCTTTTTCTAAACTTGGGATTAGGAAATGATATTTGAATGGCCCCCATGCTACCTCTTACCATCCTGCCATGACCCTCTCCATTCCCTCATCCTACCGCTGATGAACCATTTATGGCTCTGGCTTCTCATTTGTTTGAAGTGGATCCCTTAAGGAGTGACCTCCTGGTGTCTTCAATTATTATTTTAAATGATGCCTCAGGCCACTGCCTGGCACAGCGGTGCCCTCACCTTCCCCTCTTCTGCCTTCCAAGCATGGAGCTCAGCTGCCAAGCTGGCTATGCCCCCTCCTGTCCTCAGAGCTGCCTCCAGAGTCCCAGCAGAGAGCCAGATTAACCCCTTTTGTTAGCAGATGTAATTTGCCTGGGCTCAGCATTAATAAGAAATGCCGTAAGCGGTCAGGTCAAGAAGAACAGATCTGTCAAGCCCCAGGGTTAATTTAATAGCAATCTGTTGGCTGTCGGGGTTGTATATTAGCCATGAATTCAATGCTCTGTTTTGCTTTTGCCATCTAGTTATTTGGGACAACAGGGACATAATTTGGATAGAGAGCTCTAAAGGATTAAAAAAAAAGAAAATTGACTGTCAAAATGCATCATTCCATTTTCAAGATTATACGTGGAGCCACGCGTTGCTCATCTTCTTTCTCCTTCCCTCCCAACATGAAGGGCAAAATTACATATGCTGAAAACATGGATTGCCCTTTAGAGCCGTGCAGGGGAAAATGCCCGGATTTCTAGAGGATACAGTTGTCGAATATCCTCTCCCATCATCCCCATAAGTCATTTAACTTTTAGCAACTAGACTTCTCTCAAATGTTTCTAGAACTCACCAAATCCTCCAACACGTAAAAATCCAAACAATCCCTTGTCAAGATTTTGTCCCAAATTCTGCTTCAAAAAAACCAAAATCTTAGAGCACGTAAAAATTCTGGTTCTGGAAAATTCAATCACCAAAGTGGTAGGTAAATTAAGAGAGTACAAGCCTAAAACCAGAAGAGATGGGGCTGCCCTCTCAGATTAGCTGGGGGTCTTTTCAAGAGAACCAAAATTGTCACATTTTGGCCAGCTTTGTGAGGCCATTCCTCAAAGGAGGCAGAGGGGCATGGTGAGAAAGAACCCAGGTTCCGGAGTCAGACAAGCTTGGGTTCAAATCCCAGCTCTGCCCACTGTGTCACATAACCTCAAGTAATGTATCTGAGTTCCCTCGGCTGTAAAATGGAGCTGTTAATAGTTCTGCCCTCATAAGGCTGAGACGAGGGGCAAGGGGGACAACACATGGAAAGTGTTAGCACAGGGCAGACCTGGCCCCTGATCCGCATTAGCTACTGGCCATATCTTTCTCTTAAATTCAGAGTGATTAAAAAGAGGGATAATCGTGGTTTCTTCCTGGAACCCCTTTGAGTCAAACTAAACAAGCCCTCTACTCAAAAAGGAAGACTGAGACCTGCCGGGGGTAGGAAGCCAAAGGCTTGGGGATGAGGGCTGGGAGGTGGGTAGGCTTGGAAGGTCCAGTGAGAGAAGGAAAGATCCAGAGATGGCAGCTCTAGGCAGATATCGTGGGCACAGCCCCACTGGTGTCCTTGATGGCGGAGGATGTTCCTGGTTTCATAGACATGTTTAGGCACTTTGTTTTTGCACATTCTGACTTTGGGGCTTTATTTTTAGGTGGGAAAAAATAACTAGCTCTAGCACCTCCCCCTCCCACACAGCGAAGATCCCTTCCAGTTCAGCTTGTTTTTAGAGCTATACTGGTAGAGGCTGAGAAAGCTGACACCAGATTTTCTTTCCCTATTTTGAGAAAAGAGAAACATGTTCACTGGCACCGTGGGGTATCAAGGCTCACTCTGGAGGATGAGGAAATCTAACAGCAGCTGAACACTAACCTCTGTTTACCCAACGCCATGTCATGGCCATAAAGCCCAGGGCATGGGTCAGTGGCTGAGAGAGCACCAGAGCTGCAGCCTAGAGCCTCCTCCTGAGGGGCACAGGCTCTTGCTCCAAAGCATGTGGTGCTAACTGCAATCATATTTATAACTCTGGCAGAAGTTGAGTTGAAAGGTAGTATTTCGTGAAGCCAGGAGACCCACATGCCCCGGAGACCCAAGTAATATTTGCATCTGGGTTTGGTGGGAGAAATTGTAGTAACATGTTAGCTCAGTCTCAAGCCAATTTTAGAAAGAACCCAACAGGGTTTATAAGAGATAATAAACGGGAAAGAGGCACAACCAAATACAAAGCCATTGTTGCAACAAATTGCATGTTGAAATGTTGTAGTAGGAGCATAGGTGATGTTTGATCATAGATGATTACTTTGTTAGTGCTAGCGGTACTAAAAATATCAGTGCATTTTCTTGTACCACATCTAAACTCCAAGGAGAGGACTATGCTACTAGGTTAATGAAAAACATGCAAGACTTTCATCCATCTCAGTCTAATGGGGCAGTTATATCAAGTTATTGCTTGTTGATTCAATACATTGTTGTCCAAAATGTGGTGCATAAACTCCTGGTACACTCATTTGCAACTATTTTGTATATTATATAAAATATATATAATATATATATACACGTAAATGCAATATATAATATGTTAATATATTGATTTTTATGCATATTAAAGTGTAGCTACCTTATTAAACCCATTATTTTATGAATATTGGGTTACTGTTTAGATAAAGCTAAGTAAAGAAAACAGTGAATCAATTTGAAGTTGATCTGAAAGAAAAATGTCAAGTAAAATATACTACCTGATGATGCACAGATAGGGCAAAAATCACAAAGGTGGCTCACAAGTGGGAAAAATCTAGGAAAAGTGGGAGTCCTGTTGGTCAGCTTCCCTGTGTAACAGCATCCACATCACAAGGTTCATTCTTTGCAGGATGTTGCTGGGTCCTCAGACAGTGCCTTGGCCCGTCTGTGTCCTGATCCCCCAAGCTCTGAGTGGAGGTGTGAAGAGATCTGTACAAACCTACTCCTTCACTCATGCCAGACATCCTACAGAAGGGGTTTGTTTTCCCTGAGTCACCTTCATAAATAAAAGAGTAAATGTTTCATTCCAATATACAAGGATATGGTCTTTAAAAAACAGAGGTATAATTCTTGATCAGAAAGGGAAATACTGAGAAGAAAAAACCCAGATGATAAAAGTAAGGATATTTTCCATGGGACCCTAAAAATTTCCGACTAGATGGCTTCTTTCTGATACTTAAAAACTCCCTTACAAACTGAAAAGCAGATCACAACTTACAGAGACTAGAAGTCTTATATATCATACATGAGAGAAATTTTGCATAATTATGAAAGAGCACAGACTTTGCACCTGGGATGAAATCCTAGTGTTGTCATTTAGCCATGTGACTTGAGGCAAGTTACTTTATGCACTTAGAGCATCCGTTTCCACCCCTGAAAAAATGACGATAAGGAAAATGCTGATTATATAGAGTTCTTGTAAGGATTAAATGAGATAAAGTACATGATATGCTTTGCACAGTGAATGGCCTATAGCTAGTGCTAAATTATTGGTGGCAGCTATAATTATTATCATCAACATATTATAAAGAAGGGCTTAGGGATTTCATGAAAGAGAGTGTGCACTCTATTATTATAGATACCACTTACCAGCCCAAGAATCCAGTTAAGGAATCAGACAAAATGAATTATTTGGTTATAATAGGACTAGTACCTTACTCATTATTATAAAATGAGAAGCAAAATCTTTGCAACTTGGTACATTTTAGCTTGATTGCACAAGCAGTTAACTTTAGTCATGAGTGGATGTCTTTTACATGTTTTTGGAGGATAAAACACAAATGAGTCAAGAGACCAAGTTCTAATGCTGCCTCTGACTACTGGGTAACCCTGAGCTGTTAAAGTTCCTGAGGCTCATCTGCCTGGGACAAGTTTATGATGAGGATCCACCATGTGCATAGCAAATCTTGACATATTACACTAATGTAAGATGGTGCCATTGCTAATTCTTCCCTTCCCCAAGTTCCTGCCTCCTTCTCCTGGTTTCTTCCTTGACTCGTCTGTGCCAGATATCGTGGACATTAAGCCAGCCAACATGGAGGAGCTCACGGAGGTGATCACAGCAGCCGAGTTCCACCCCCATCATTGCAACACCTTCGTGTACAGCAGCAGCAAAGGGACAATCCGGCTGTGTGACATGCGGGCATCTGCCCTGTGTGACAGGCACACCAAATGTAAGTAGCAGCTGAAGGGAGGTGGGGGGACATGGCCACTGGCTCCAACATGCAGGGGGAGGGCCTGGAAGCTTATGATCTCCCTTTCTACACCAGACACACTAGGAGTAAAGAAACTACAAGTGGGAGCCAGCTCCGTATTTTATATTTCAGTAAAGATGAACATTCACGTTCGATTCCAAAACATCCAGAGATGAAAATAAATAAGACATGACCTTCATCAGAAAAGGGTTTAAATAACAGTGTGATGTGATCCAAATGATGTGTTAAGGAAATCATGCTTGCTGCCATGGGGAGAATGACTTTGAGGAATAGCAGGGAGAACAGTTAGGAGACCATTGAAGGGTGACCTGGACAAAGAGGTGAGTGGAAATTGAGAGGGTAGATGGGTTCTGGACACATCTTTTTTTTTTTTTTTTTTTTTAATCTATGTAACCTGCACAGTACTGCACAGATCTTGGCAATAAAGTTAACAGGACTTGCTGAACTGCGTGGGAGGCTGAGAACATAAAAGGCATCTAGAACAGCAGCTGGGGGAAGGAACTGGTGGCTTCTTGGAGAGATTGTGACTATAGGATGCCAGAGCCACATCATAACGACCATGGTTTTTTAAACCCGAATTTTTTTCATCAGAGTCAGTGAACGGCCATAATAGCAACCAGAGAAGAAATATGATCAGAATTAGTTGTTAGGGAAATTGTTCAGACAGAAGGCAGAAGGATAAAGGTTAAATTCTGGCTGAGAGAATAAAGGAACAAGGAGACAGTTTAGGAAGCCACTATAATATAGATAAGCACTTCTTAACAGTACACCATTGAATCTTGTGCTACCTAGTTTCTTGTTTGGGGGAAGGGGCTGTCCTGTACATTGTAGGATGTTTAGCAGCATCTGTGGCCTTACCCACTAGATGCCAATAACACAAGCCCAGTTATGATAACCAAAAATGTCTCCAGACATTGTGAAATACCCTCTTGGTGAAAACATTACTCCTGGTTGAGAACCGCTGATCTAAACTACAATTCATTCAGTCACAGATACAGCATGATATTCTTGTATCTACAATGTATTTGTTACAATAAAGAACTCTGAGTGGTACAGTGGAAAGGTAAGACTTATTTCCCATGCTCAAGGAATTTAAAATTTGGCTAATGAGGCAAGATGCACCCAAGAAGCATTTCAGGAACAATGTATAAGGCAGTTCAGTTTTAATACTCAAGTGAATGGTGGAGATAATTATGGGTTAGGCCATTCAGAGGGGGTTTAGACGTTCGAAACAGACCTCACAGGGAAAGCAGAGGCTGAGTAGATAAGTGTTGAAGTACAAGTAGGATTTGATTAGGTGGGAAACAGAAAGAAGAGTATTGTTGGCAGCAAGCACAGAATGGGCAAAATTCTGAAGTTACTAAAGTAATGGAACTTTTGAAGAGTGTTAAATAAAAAGTGTCAGGCTTGGGGGAAAGGGGAATCTGGGGTTAATGAGGTTAAATAGGGATGATGGTTTATATCAGGTTGATCCTTGAAGATCAGATTCCAAAGTTTATGCTGTCATGTATTCATGCATTCAGTGAGTACTTATTTTATACCCAGAGTCTGGTTCCCATAGTATCCAGTCCTTCTTAAGCTGCTCTACCAAACACAGTTGTGGTGGGGCCAAGCCATGAGCCCTGCTGCCATGGAAGGAGGACACAGAGAGGAATCCTGTTCCCCCCGTGTGCTCTGGGCTGGCCCAACCTACCAGCAAAGGTAAAACAGCACATGCCTGGCAGAGACCGGCGACCCTGGGGGAGGTGCTGACAACAACAGATTTTCTTTGAAGCCTTACTTTTCTTTCTAAAATTTCATGTGAGTTTTACATTTCACCCCCATATAATATCTATTTTCACTTTAATTTAATAATTACATTTCTACCCCCCACTCTCAAATTTCAAAGTTGATGTTTCTAAAAGATGTACATTTATCATATGGCTTCCTGTACTTTCTAGTATACCCCATATCCTCCCCTCTTCCTAACCCGCAAGGATATATACGGGTACCTCAGTTGGAGAAGCACAGTTTCTAGTATGTGGGAAGTAATTTGAGATCATTTAGCTAGACAGCAGATTTAATAATAATTGTGTTCTATGGAAGATTAACACAGTGGTCATGTGAAGAAAGGTATGAAAGTTAGAAGGTTTTGCTTTAGTCTCAATGCGAGGATAGTTTGGAACCTAGATAAAGAATGGTGGCTATATAAATCCAAAGAAAGAGAAGGAGGAAAATGAACATTTTCTTTTAAAATAACTATGGGTGTCATAAATGACGTTAGTGACATTAAAGGTTGGCATTCATCATACGTGGATGTGATATGAATTATTCAGTGTCATTCCTCTCTAGATAGTAAACTCCTTGAGGATTAGATCTGAATCTGATTTAGTCACATTGTATGACCCCCTGACACATAAGCAGGGGTCAGGAAATATTTAATAAATGTGTGCCTAAGGGTAGACATAAATAACAAGTGGGAATGGGGATGGATGGAAAGTCTCTAACTCCCTCCCAGAGAGTGAAAGGTTGGGATTCAGTGTGGGACATGCTGTGGGTGAGGTGACATGAGCTGTCTAAGGAGGCAGAGCCTCTCTGGTGAGTGAAGGCAGAACTGGGCTTTCTGGGCCACCAACCCAGGGAGGAGGCCAGGGATGGCACAGGAAGCCCTGGCATCCCCATAGCCCAGTGTGACTGACACTGGCCTCGGCTTTGGAGTCAGACAGATCCATGTGCGTTCTGGATATTGGGGAATCAACTGACTGGGAAGCTTGATGAACCCTGAACACAAGATAGAAAAAGGGCAAGGCCTTAGAAGCTTTCAAAACTAGAATGGTAAATAAGTAAGCGATACTAGGCTTAATACCTGGATGATGAAATAAACTGCACACACAAAAAAACCCATGACACACATTTACCTATGTAATAAACCTGCACATGAACCTCTGAACTTGAAAGAAAAAAAAAAAAACTTGAGTGATTTAGAGCAGATGCTTTGGAATCAGAACTCGGCTCTGACACTCAGTACCTGCATGACCTCAAGCAAGTTATTTAATTCTTTTGAGCCCCAGATTCTCATTTGAAATATTTATACTTTCCTCATTTGAAAGTATAAATATTAAGGACAGCGTCATAGGGCAGGTTGTTCACAAGAACTAAGTTTCGTGTGTGTGAGATCCTAGCCCTCTGCCAGGCACAAAGGAGTCAATAAATGATGGCAGCAGTTATCACAATTATTCACCCTGGATTCTCCCGGTTCCAGGCCTGCAGACGTAAGATGTTCGAAACCCCAACCCTCTTGCCAGATATAGGAGGTCTCATTATTCATTTATTTAATCAATATTTGTTAATCACATACTTTATGTCAGGTACTGCATCAGACTCTGGAGACACAAGGGTGAGCAAAAACAGACCTGGTTTCCTCCCTCTTAGAGCTCACTGTCTGTATTAGGGTTCTCCAGACAAACAGAACCAGTAGGGTGTGTGTGTGTAAGTAAAAAGATTTATCATAAGGAATTAGATCACATGGTTATGAAGGCTGACAAGTCCCAAGCTCTGCAGCCATGAAGCTGAAGACCCACGAGAGCTGATGGTGGTGTTCTAGTCTAAAAGCCATCAGAGACCGGGCGCGGTGGCTTACACCGGTAATCCCAGCACTTTGGGAGGCTGAGGCGGGTGGATCACCTGAGGTCGGGAGTTTGAGAGCAGCCTGGGCAATGTGGTGAAACCCCGTCTCTACTAAAAATACAAATATTAACCAGGTGTGGTGGCACACACCTGTAATCCCAGTTACTCGGGAGGCTGAGGCAGATGCATCACTTGAACCTGGGAGGCATAGGTTGCAGTGAGCTGAGATTGCCCCACTGCACCCCAGCCTCAGCGACAGAGCAAGACTGTATCTCAAAAAAAATAAATAAAGTTCTCAGGCTGAAGACCCAGGAAAAATCAGTGTTTCAGTTCAAGTCCAGAAGCAAGGGGAGAAAAAAACAATGTTCCAGCTTGAAGGCAGTCAGGCAGAGGAGTTCTCTGTCCCTTGCAGGAGGGTCAGCGTTTTTATTCTCTTCAGGCCTTCAGCTGATGAAATGAGGCCCATCGACAGTAGGCAGTACAATCTCCTTTACTCAGTTTATTAATGTAAATGTTAAACTATTCCAAAAACACCTTTACAGAAACACCCAGAATTTCTAGCCAAATATCTGGGCACCTCATGGCCCAGTCAAGCTGATACATAACATTAACCACACTGTCTAAGGAGAGAAGATGTATTAGTTAGAGAATAGAAACAAATACAGTATCACAACTGCAATACATGTATAAGAGAGAGGCGTGTGCTGGTACAAGTAGGGGTGATGAGGACTCTACAAGGCAGTGGCTGCTGAGCTGAGACTTAAGGATGGAGAATTGGATAGGGAGAGCCCAGGAAAGAATCATACAGTCATACAGAAGCACGAAGCCGGTCAAGCCACACACCCAGGGAGCCCCAGAACTGCTTCTCCCTCCAGCCTCAGCCCCACACAGCCCCAGATAAGCAAAGCCCTGGTGACCGTCCTGAAGGAGGTGGAGGAGCCAGCTACTGGCCTTCAGGCCTCTGCCCAGCCCTGTCCTCCCACTCCCTATTCCAACACCAACAGAGTTCTGAATTGCAAGCTGCCAGCCTACTAATCTAATTAAGACGCAAATGAAATTCATTTTCCCGACTCCTCCAAAGTACCAACCTTCTTCAGCGCACATCTCCCTTTGTTCAGCTGCTGTGGCTACGGGCCCCAGCTCCTGCCAGCTGGGAGAACAAGTTCAATCTGACCCCTAGCCTGACATTTCATATTGATTTTTTCCATCCTCCTCAAACGGCAGCCTGCAGTCGACCGCAGTTCAGCTGAGGTGTGCGATCAGAATTGAGACAGTTCATCAGAGTTCAAAATGAAAAGCAACACTGGCTTTCGGAGATGAGCGCTGAGAAGGAGGGTATTTAATAACCATCAGCATTTAATCAAACTGCTGAGGAGAACCGTGTTATCAGAGCTGCATTTATTAATTTCCATATGTCCCTCACTCTGCATACTCAGCAGGGGTTGGAAGGGATGATTCTTTTTCTCCCTCGCCTATTTTTTTCTACCACTTCTGGCGGTAGTGACAAGGGTTGTGTTTGCAGTTTAGATGCCTGAAACAATAGGGTGCTGATGGTGGCAGCACTTAGCTAGAGTGGATTATGCTTTTCCCTTTCCATGCATGAGTATCGGGATCTGGATGAAGAAACTGGCCAGGTGTAATGGACACCAACCTGGGGAATGAAAGGAATTAAGCCTGAACTCCTTTCCAATGTTCCCCATAAATCTGGTCTCTGCGAACCTCTCCAGGCTCAGCTCCCTGTAGCCTGGCCACACTGGCTTGCTTCCTGCACCGCCATACATCCAGTCCTTTCCCACCTCTGGGCCTTTGCATGTGCTCTTCTGCCTGGAATGCTCTCCCACCACACACCCTACCTGTCTGGCCTGTACTGACTTTTTAAGTTTCTCAGAAAATGTCACTACCTAAGAGTTAACTTCTCTGTCCACCCCATCTGCACCTACCATCTCTCGATCTCATCACTCTATTTTATTTCTTTATTCTTTCATAGCCTCCATTATAGTTGTTTGCTTTACTTAGCCTCTGTCTTGCTGACTGGAATACAATCTTTATGAAGACAGGGACTTTATCTCAGTAATTACTGAATTTGTACAATATTTATATAGCACCTGGTGGGACTTCATAGAACATCTGTGGTGGAAAGGCAGGCAGATAGGAAAAGACAAGTGAAAAAAGGCACATTAGTTTACCAGGGCTGCTGCAACAAAGTACCGTGGACTGCACTGCTTAAACAATTCAACTATCTTTTCAAAGTTGTGGAGGCTGGAAGCCCAAGATGAAGTGTTGGCAGGGTTGGTTTCTTCTGAGGGCTGTGAAGGAAGGATAAATTCCACACTGCTCTCCTGGGCTTGAAGATGGCTGTCTTCTCCCTGTGTCTTTACATCACCTTCCATCTGTGTCTGTGTCCAAAATTCCTCTTCTTATGAGGACGCCAGTTCTATTAGATCAAGGCCCACTCTGATGACCTTATTTTAAGTACCTGTTGAAAGACTCTATCTCCAAATACAGTTATATTTTGCAGTACTGGGAGTTAGGACTTCAATATATGAATGGGGTGGCGGCGGGGGGACACAACTCAGCCCGTAATAGAAGGAAAGACATAAAAGTCATCAAGAACACAAGCCCTGGAGCCAGCAGTTCCAGACATTGTTTCTGGGCCTCATTGCCGCCAGATGCCTGGGCAGGTGCTGATGTTGACACCTTCCTCCAGGAGGTAAGAGTGCAAAGAGGTCATGGACACAGGGCTCTTGCACAGTCCCTGACACATTTGAAGCATACAATGGGCATGACTTTTATTAAAGGTAGGAGAGAAACTAGATAAAGGACCAAAGGTCCAGGATGATAGAAACCTGTGCATTGGGTCTCAACAATTTCACCAGGCAGGGTTGTCCATGTGTGTTAGGACAGTGATGCCTGGAGGCTTTCATATGGTGCTAGACACCTTCTTTCTGAACAAAGAGGAGTTTAATTGATTTTAGAGGCATTGAGGTACCTGATTCCTATTGAAAAACCAGTCTTTAAGGGAGAGGTTCCCCAATAAGTAGGGTGCAGTTTAGCAGAATAAAAGCAGGTGAAATCCTCAAGTGGGACTGGGAATAGAAAAAGGGATACCTTGAAAGATCTCAGAGACTTGACTTGCCAAAGACCTGGGGACACAAAGGTGTAGCAAGTGGAGAAATGCTTATGAATGTTAAAGCTGCATGCGAAATGACAATCTCGCCATGAATGCAGCAAGGTCAGGATGAGTATATGTGGGCAAAGACAAGCAGAGGCTGTATGAAAGGGATGAGGTCAGGGGCCATGAAATGTGGGCATTTTTCTTATTTTCTAGATTCCCTCCAAGGTTGTTGTTTTACTTCTGTAACTTGAAGAAAGTTGATGAATGACCGAAGAGCCCCACTGGGCACCTTACCTCCAGGGTGGAGACAGCAGAAAACATCAAAACTCCCTGCACATCCCAGCAGCCCCTGTCATAGGTACTGGGATGAGACAAGGCAGTGAGGAGCCTAGCATGATGTTCCCTGTAAGCACAGCCCAGGATATTTTTGTTTTGTTTCTTCCCTCTGTCAAACCAAGCTGACAGTAGTGAGTTAATTCAGGGACTGGGTCAAAACAGAGGAGGAAAATCAACATAGTTGAGCAGCCACTATCAGCTTGTATCCATGGCCTAACTGACGATCTTGAACAGGTTACCTAACCTCTGTGCTTCCACTTACTCACCTATAAAATATGGGTAGTGGAAGTACTTACCTTATAGGGTGCTTGTGAGGATTAAATAACACCCATGGAGCCTTAGAATGATGCCTGGCGCATAGTATAAGCATCATGTTATGGTTGGAGTGAAGGTATTATCTTGCTTCCCTACCACATGTGTCTTTGAAGAGTGGGAGCAGGAAGAGCAGCAGCAATCACAAAACTAGTAATGTCAACAGCCTGACTCACAGCTAACTTCCATGACATTTTACTGTGTCCAGGAAGTAAGCCAAGTATGCATGCATGAGCTCATTTAATCTTCATAACAACCCTATGAGGTACATACTGCCATTATTCACATCTTATAGATGAGGCAACTAGCTTAAAGGGGGAAAGATACACTTATGGCCACTAAGGAGCAAGTGGTGAAGCTAAGGTTTCAGCCAGAGCACTTGTAGCTCTTCAAGAAAACACCAAAAACCACTTATTCAACTAAGATTGGTTAAACACTTGCTGGTTTCTGCCTTTAGGGAGCATACCTTCTTGTGGGGCAGGATGAGAGAGAACATATAAATGTACAAATAAACAAGGTCATTTCAGACATGATGAAAAAAAAAAAAGCTGTAAGAAAATTAGCAGGGTCAGGAAGTAGTGGTATGTGGCAAAGCCTTTGAATTGAGACCTGTTATCAGAGGGATCCAAAGAGAAAGCCAACATCTAAGTGTGAAGGCCCTAACAGAGGAGCAACCTTGTGTGTTCAAAGAATAGAAAAAAAGATCAGTGGATGAATACAAGTAGGCTAGGGACAGTGCAGAAAGTGAGGCCACGGCCAGGCATGGTGGCTCATGCCTGTGATCCCAGCACTTTGGGAGGCTGAGGCAGGTGGATTGCTTGAGGCCAGGAGTTCCAAGCCAGCCTGGCCAACATAGTGAAACCCCATCTCTACTGAAAATATAAAAATTATCTGGGTGTGGTGGCGCACACCTGTAATCCCAGCTACTCAGGAAGCTGAGGTAGGAGAATCGCTTGAACCTGGGAGGCATAGGTTGCAGTGAGCCAAGATTGTGCCACTGAACTCCAGCCTGGGCGACAGAGAGAGACAGAGAGGAGAGAGAGACAGAGGAGAGAGAGACAGAGGAAAGAGAGAGAAAAGAAAGGAAAGAAAGAAAGGAAGGAAAGGAAAAGAAAAGGGGAGGGAAGGAGGAAGAGAGGGAGGGGAAAAGGGAAGTGAGGCCAGAGAGGTAGGCTGGGGCCAGATCATGGAGAGCTTTATGGGCCAGAGCAGAGCACTTGGATTTCACTGTAAGTGAGATGGGAAGCCATGAGATGGTGCTAAGAAGGAAGTGAATACTGTTTATGACCTTAAAAGAGTTCTCAGACAAGGGGTGCCAGGCCTGGAAAGCAGAGAGACCATATAGAGTTTGTTGCCACAGTCTGGAGGAGACATGATAATGGCTCTGACCAGGGTGGGCACAGTGAAGTGGTGGTAAGAGGGCAGATTCAGGATCCCCTTAGGAGGTGAGGCCAAGAGGACTTGCTGAGAGATTGGCAGTGAAAAGGTGATGGAAAAGGGAAAATCTAAGATAACTCATAGGTTTGGTGCTTGAGCAACTGTATGGTACCATATACTGAAATGAGGAGACTGGGGAAGGAACAGTTTTGGCATGGAAAGACCAAGCATTCTCTTTTGGATGTGTCCAGATTGGAGATGTCTGTGATTCATCCAATTAGAGAAGTCTGGCAGACAATTAGATAACATGAGTCTGGAAGTCTGGGGAGAGGTCTGAGCTGGAGGTATAAATTTAGGAATCATGAGCATGTCATGGCTATTTTAAGCCATGGGATGGAATAATGTCAATTAGGGCAGAAGGTATGGAGAGAGAATAACTGAGGGCCCAGGAATGAGGCAAAGGCCACACCGACATTTACCAATGGGGTAGGGGAAAGAAAGAGGTGGCTTTTTATGGACGATCAAGTGTGAGCTGCCAGGGAAGTGAGCAGAAAACCAACACATGTAAGCTGAGAGAAGGCAGTGATTTAGAAATACATTAGGATCAACTATGTCAAATGCTTCTGAGAGGGCAAGAAAGATGAGAGGGGGGAAGTGATCGTAGGATGTGGGCTTATGGAAGTCTTTGTCCATTAATTAAAGTAAAAGCAGTTAGCACACTGCCTGACACATAGTAGGTTCCCAGTACACATTTGCTGAATGCAATCAATTGTGTGTGTGATGGCACAGGGTAGGTTCTGCAGTAGCATCTTAATTCCATTGTGGTTTGGGCAGACCTTCCTTCTTCCTCACCTGCCCCTCGAGCTTCCATCTTGTTGAGAGGGAATATCTAGTGCTGGGGAATTGCAGAAGCTGAATCTGGCCAGGGAAGGTCTTGAGGGCCGAGCCGAGGAGCCAGGGTTCCCCTCAGCAGTAGCGATGGAGCTGCCCTGCAGCACCAATCCCTTGCACTGGCTCTACCAGCAAGTTCGCTGCCTGTAGACACTCTCTTCTAGCAACAAGGCCCTTCTGCACTGGCAAGTCTGCAGCCCAAGGATTGGCCACAGAAACCCTCTCCTTCAGATGACCCCAAAGCAGCTTTCCTGTCCAGGGGCAGTCTGACTTTTTCATGCTGAGGGGCAAATGGCATAAGCACTTTAGACCTTAAAATCTGATATGTTAGGCTAGGCGCCGTGGCTTATGCCTATAATCCCAGCACTTTAGGAGGCCGAGGGGGGCAGATCATTTTAAGTCAGGAGTTCGAGACCAGCCTGGCCAGTAAGGTATTTTAATACCTTAACCCTGTCTCTACTAAAAATATAAAAATTAGCTGGTCATGGTAGCGCACACCCATCATCCCTGCTACTCAGGAGGCTGAGGCAGGAGAATCACTTGAGCCCAGGAGGTGGAGGTTGCAGTGAGCTGAGATTGTGCCACTGCACTCCAGCCTGGGCAACAGAACGAGACTCCATCTCAAAAAAAAAAAAAAAAAAAAAAAAAAAAAACCAGATATTTCTGTGAACAGTGTAGTCATTGGAGAAAAAGCCCAAGTTCCAATGAGAAGAGGGCAAAGTTTGATGCCCAGTCCAACTATCCAAATCAGAAATTTCATTGTCCTCCAAAGGTGGATGTAGTAGAGGGGGAGGGTGCTATTTTTGAACATTTCTGTATCTCATTTAATTCTCACAACAACCCATGAAGATTGGTATTAGTACCTCTAATTTACAGAGGAGGCACAGAGAGGTGAGGAAACTTGCCCCAGATCACAGTGCAGGACCATGTCGGTCTGCTTCCAGAAGATTTATTCCTTTCCTGGGCATCTGACAGGATAAAGAGCATGATGTTTTTCTAAAATCCAGAAGGATAATTTTCACAAGAGTCCATTTTATACAATCCCCATTTGGCTGGATTCCCCAGCCTGACCATTTTCAACCACAGAATTAATTCTGCCATTATACAGAACATAAAGTCCACTCTCATTCTTCACCCTCATCTACAAACTTCATTGCCAAGCTCTGGTAAGTAAGCTGCTAGAGCTCCCTAATAAACCTGTGGCTCATTCCCCAGGTCTCTGATGGAATGTGTCCAAAGACATCAGCTCAGACAGCAACTGCAATGAATCTTAAAGCCCCTGAGATTTGGCACATCTTCCAAAAGGGGTTCAGTATTGATCTGGGGTATAATTAACAGTATTTATTTCAGAGGAGCTTGGTTAGGTTAAAAAGACAAGGTCCTTTATTAAAATGCTTTTGCCTGATGACAGGATTGCAAACACACACAGACACACACTCCCCACTCTGGAGAAAAGCCAAAAGCCTTGCTGCATGGAGCAGAATCCACTGATACCACCACCACCCCCACCTCACCCCCATGTCTGAAGCTGCTCTATCCCCTTCAAGCTTAGCAGCAATTAACAGAGCAGGCAGTGCCTAAGCCATCAAGTAAAAATAGAATCCCTTCCCCCTTCTTCCATCCTCATTTCCATTTTTGATTAATTTAACCAGTTCTGTCAATTAGTCATCCTGGAGAATACAGTTGAGTGGATTTTGCTAAGAACCAGAAGGCTTATTAATTTTGGAAGTGAGTGTTATTCATTAGTAGTTAACACCTTCCCAAGTCTTGCCCTCTCCCTCACTTAGGGTCTTGAATGAGAAAGCAGTGAAGGCCAAAATTGCCTCACATACATGGCTGCAGCCCCTAAGACATGCAGAATGGGAAAGACTGGGGTTATAGATGGCTCTGGCCTTGGGACATCCTAGGCCAGCTTACCTGTCATCGTGCCCTGTAACAAGCTGTAACTAGCAAAGCAGCCACAGGCACCTGGGGGTATCCTGAATTCTAGGTTCAGGAGAACCCAGTCAAGGAAATGCCCAGAAATATTTTCCCCAGAAAGAGACATTGGCCTGTTAGAGTCTAGGGAGGGTGCTGGCCTCCTCTTCCCTGTATTTTGCCTATAAAAACCAAAAATTATCTTCCACTTTTTCAATTTATAAATATGTTACAACTTTTAAAATCTAAGTCTGTGTTTTATGACCATTTTTCCATTTGTAGTGCCAAGGAATTAATCTTTTAACATTCACACAAGTATCATAACAAGGTGGGAATTTTATTATACAATTGTTATGTATAATAGATCTTCTAACAGCCATTTTTTCCCTCCACAGAGAAATCAAAGTGTACCTCTTTCTCTTTGTATTAGCTTCCTATGGCTGTTGTAACAAATTCTCACAAATGTAGTGGCTTAAAACAACTCTAACTTATCATGCAGTTCTGCAGGTTAGAAGTCTGACATTGGTCTCACTGTCTAAAATCAAGGTTTTGATCAAGTTGTGTTCCCTGCTAGAGGCTCTGGGGGGTAATGTTTCCTCACTTTCTTCAGCTTTCAGAGGTTCCCCATGTTCCATGGCTAATGGCCCCTTCCTCCATTGTCAAAGCCAGCAGCAGGCAGATGAATCCTTCTTATATCACATCTCTCTCTCTCTCTGTCTCTCCTGTCTCTCTCAAGGACCTTTGTGATTACAGTGGGGCCCGCCTGGGTAATCCAAGATACTCTCCCCACCATAAGGTCAGCTGATTAGCACCATAATTCTATCCACAATCTTTATTCCACTTTGCCATGTAAACTAAGATATTCCCAGGTTCCGGGCATTAGGATTTTGCCATCCTTGGGGAGCCATCATTCTTCAAGTTTCAGTTAAGGCATATTCCTCCAGGAAGACTTCCTGGACCCAAATAGGATTAAATGCCCTCTCTCAGAGCACTTAAAACCATACATTTAATTACCTCTTTCTATTTTGGTCTCTCTCACAGATGGGACCATTATCATGGCTAGACTCTTTTCTCAAACCCCCTCACCGTTTAGTACAGTGAAAGTGCTAAAGAAATGCTTTTAGAGGTAAAACAACCATAGTCATTCGATCTGATAAATTTGCATCTGATAATTCTCTTTACACAGATGTAAAAGCTAACACTAAAGAGTAGTTGACTCACTGCTCATTTCTAGCATTAAGAATACATTACACACACACACATACATATGTAATAATACCTACCTTGTTATATTTAACTTACGTTAAAATTTTTTTTATTATACTTTAAGTTCTAGGATACATGTGCACAACGTGCAGGTTTGTTACATATGTATACATGTGCCATATTGGTGTGCTGCATCCATTAACTCGTCATTTACATTAGGTATATCTCCTAATGGTATCCCTCCCCCCTACCCCCTCCCCACAATAGGACCCAGTGTGTGATGCTCCCCTTCCTGTGTCCAAGTGATCTCATTGTTCAATTCCCACCTATGAGTGAGAACATACGGTATTTGGTTTTCTGTTCTTGCGATAGTTTGCTGAGAATGATGGTTTCCAGCTGCATCCATGTCCCTACAAAGGACACGAATTCATCCTTTTTTATGGCTGTGTAGTATTCCATGGTGTATATGTGCCACATTTTCTTAATCCAGTCTGTCACTGATGGACATCTGGGTTGATTCCAAGTCTTTGCTATTGTGAATAGTGCCGCAATAAACATACGTGTGCATGTGTCTTTATAGCAGCATGACTCATAATCCTTTGGGTATATCCCCAGTAATGGGATGGCTGGGTCATATGGTATTTCTAGTTCTAGATCCTTGAGGAATCACCATACTGTTTTCCACAATGGTTGAACTAGTTTACAGTCCCACCAACAGTGTAAAAGTGTTCCTATTTCTCCACATCCTCTCCAGCACCTGTTGTTTCCTGACTTTTTAATGATTGCCATTCTAACTGGTGTGAGATGCTATCTCATTGTGGTTTTGATTTGCATTTCTCTGATGACCAGTGATGATGAACATTTTTTCATGTGTCTGTTGGCTGTATGAATGTCTTCTTTTGAGAAGTGTCTGTTCATATCCTTTGCCCACTTTTTGATGGGGTTGTTTGTTTTCTTCTTGTAAATTTGATTGAGTTCTTTATAGGTTCTGGATATTAGCCCCTTGTCAGATGAGTAGATTGCAAAAATTTTCTCCCATTCTGTAGGTTGCCTGTTCACTCTGATGGTAGTTTCTTTTGCTGTGCAGATGTTCTTTAGTTTAACTAGATCCCATTTGTCAATTTTGGCTTTTGTTGACGTTGCTTTTGGTGTTTTAGACATGAAGTCCTTGCCCATGCCTATGTCCTGAATGGTATTAGCTAGGTTTTCTTCTAGGGTTTTTATGGTTTTAGGTCTAACATTTAAGTCTCTAATCTATCTTGAATTAATTTTCATATAAGGAGTAAGGGAAGGATCCAGTTTCAGCTTTCTACTTATGGCTAGCCAATTTTCCCAGCATCATTTATTAAATAGGGAATCCTTTCCCCATTTCTTGTTTTTGTCAGGTTTGTCAAAGATTAGATGGCTGTAGATGTGTGGTATTATTTCTGAGGGCTCTGTTCTGTTCCATGAATGTTAAAATTAAATCACATTCCTAGGCACCACAAGTGGGAAAATGGCAATTAAACAAACATGGACTAAGATTTTTAAAGTTGCAATATTTTTACAAATTGGAGAACTAGAACATAAGTTTTGGTGTTTGCAGGCAAAGTAAAAGAAAGAGGAGTCCATGAAGTAATGGTAATCAACTGCTACTTACTTATTCAACAAATGTTTATTGTTGCTTCACATGTCCCAGGCACTGTTCCAGGCACTAGGAAAATCGTGACTCCTGCCCTTGCAGCACTTTATTCAAGGAGAAGGAATCTAACAACACACACATAAATAAGACTGAGATTTAGTGAAAATATTTCAGGGGAAGAAGCAACAGCAAATGCAGCAGCTCTGAATCTGAACTATGCTTGGCAGGTCACAGGGCTGAAGGATCACCAGCTGGGCCGTGTTGAGTACCGTAAGAAGGAACAGCATGAGAGGAGGCAGGAAGAGCTACATGCAGGCAGTCCCCTTGCACAACACACAGCCCCCATTCACATTGTATTCCATGCAAAGGACTTGAGGGGGTAGACCTGTAGGCAATGGTAAGGAGTTTGGATATTACTGTATTAAGAGAAAAATCCAAGAGGGCTTGGTTTAAAGAAGATGATTTATTATACTTTTAATATATCACTCTGTGGCTATTTAAGAATGAGGCATCAGGAGGTAGAGTAGATGCTGGGAGAAGAGTCAGAAAGCTATCAAAATGCTCCAGGCAAGAGATGAGCATGGCTTAGACTAAGATGGTGACAGTGGAAATGGTGAGATTGAATTGACTGGGCCATGCTTTGAGTGTAAAGTTAATAGAACTGTTAAAAAAAAAAAAAAAAAAAAAAAAAAGATGTAGAGGGTGAAGTAAAGGACAGCACAAAGGACAGCTCCCAGCTTTTTGGCCTGAGCACACATCTAGTTTAAGGCGCCATAGAGTGAGTTAACAATAACAGTTTGCAGGGGAAATTTACAAATTCTGTGGCCTCTCAGATTCATGTTTTTTTTTTTTTTTTTTTTTTTTTTTTGAGACGGAGTCTCACTCTGTAGCCCGGGCTGGAGTGCAGTGGCCGGATCTCAGCTCACTGCAAGCTCCGCCTCCCGGGTTTACACCATTCTCCTGCCTCAGCCTCCCGAGTAACTGGGACTACAGGCGCCCGCCACCTCGCCCTGGCTAGTTTTTTTTTGTATTTTTTTAGTAGAGACGGGGTTTCACCGTGTTAGCCAGGATGGTCTCGATCTCCTGACCTCGTGATCCACCCGTCTCGGCCTCCCAAAGTGCTGGGATTACAGGCTTGAGCCACCACCGCGCCCGGCCAGATTCATGTTTTTCAAAAGGCATAAAATGGTAAAAATTGATATCTTTTGCTGTTTAGCCCTTTGCTATTTATAGAGCCCCTTCTCATTGATTTATCTTCATTGATCCTCCTGAAAACCCAATAAGTTTGCAGTATCTCTTCCTTTTTGCAGCTGAGGAAATCAGGGTTTAGAAAACATTAAGTCTAAAACACTGACAATGATTGGATTTTTTTCTTATATCAGATAATGCATACAATGACCCTCACGACTTGCATGGCCCTGTAAGATGGAGAAGGGGGGATCTCTTGTGTGTGTAATTGACTCATGTTTAAGTATATCGGTTAATTTGAGCCCCCCATGCAGTTCTCATAATTCTATTTTGACAGCTCAGTAGGTAGCATCAATAACTGAATTGTGAGATCTGCTGTCCACTCAAGCAGCTTCCAGCCCCGTCAGTGCAAGTCTCTTTATCTGCTGAATTACTCAGAGCACCTGCTGGCCTTCCATCGTTATCAAGCACAGACCAGAGACAGCAGAGGGCAGGGGAATGCTAGCCCCATGAAGCTCATAATGATACTTGCCTTTATGTTCTATTTTTAACCTGAACATAAGGATTTAAATAGGATTGATCTCATGTATGGGCATCCTTAAGCCCAGGGTCAAATAGCATATTCTGACATTTTTGTGCCATTTGAAAATGTCTGTAATGCAGTGAAATTGTCATTGAAGAGTTACATATGAGAAAAATAGAATCATCAAGCTTAGGAAAAAGACTGTGAAATCAAACAAAGCAATGAATTGGTCAATAAATGTTAACAAAGTATTGTGCTAAGCACAATGGATAGACAGACTTACGCAATTACTGCCTTTGTACACTTACCGTGGTGGGACAAGAGAATATAAAATTATGAAATGTTTCTAATATAAAGTTCATTTTCAATTGAATGTGAAATTTAGATTCCCATCATCAGAAAGAGAAAATGCTGACTAAAAAGTGTTTATGCTGAATATTGTTTTAGACTGTTGAAATAGTGATTTCAAATGTTCTTATCCTCAGCATATCCTATGTGCCCCCAAAAGTTTTGATGCGTAGCATTTTTCAGTTTCTGTTTATTGAGAATCTTTTGCGTTCGTGTCATTGTGGGGCCACAAAACTACAAATGTGTGTTCATCCAATGTACTGTTGCTTGCCCCTAGGGAGGTTATTAAGTACTGGAAGATTCCAAGGGCCATCCTTGACATTTCATGGATACTAAATTGTAGTTATTGAATGTATGAGTGAATGAGATGAGATCTAACATCAGATAAAAGGTGATATGTATCTCAGAATACACTAAGGCTATGAATTAAAAGCTAAAACTCAGAATTGTCTCAATGTTAAACTTTTCTCCTGGAAGTTTTCCCGAAATTTGTACGAGCTATATAACAGACCCCAGTACAAAATGGTATACTGAGTTATATATAAGCTAGTTTACAGATAATGTCACAATATTTTGTGGTGCTCTGCCCCTTGACTTTTGTGTCTTGATCACGACTTGGGAACCTTGCTCTATAGAAGTTCAGAGGAGAAAGTGATTGTTTCCAACTCAACTTTTCAGAAAGAATATCAAGGGGTGGTGGAAGGGGGAGAGGGAGCAATGGAGCAGAGCCTGGAATATGGGAACAATTTTGCCTTTTATAGAATTTCAAATCCTACTGAACAACTTCCAGCCACTAGGTGGCTTTCAGATGCTCTGTTGAAGTTCATAAATGCCTTTTTAAAAACATGAATCTGAGAGTCCACAGAGTTTATAAATTTCCCCTGCAAACTGTTATAAAGGCCAGTTAGAGGTATTTGTAAGATTCCTGTGACTTGGAAACTAGGCTTTAATGAAGATAGAAAGAGGTCATATATCATAGTGGTCAATAGTGCTGGTTCTGGGGTCAGACAAGCCCAGGTGTGGGTAACTTGGACTTAACTCCTTGGATTTACCCTCTGTACACCTAAGTGTCTACCTCTATAAAATGGGGACAATAATGGAACATGCATTACTGGATTGTTGTGCAGATTCAGTGAAATGTCTGGTCCACAGTAAACACTCAATATTTTTTAGTATTTTATTATCAAAACAATTCAGAAACTTGGGGTTATAGATGAGAAAATTGGGCCCAGAAAAAGCATATTATTTACACAAAGTAAAAAATCTAGGCAAAGGCAGAGGGAGATTGAACCCAGGTCTAAAGTTGAATGTTGTTAATAGATAATACCTATAAACACTTCCCATCTTTGCCTCCGCAGGCCCGTTGGAGAGGTAGCCAGGGAAGCCACATACTAGGCAGAGCACAAAGGAACACAAATATTTTTCTGCTAGAGTCTGGCCAGGCCTTGGGGTCCATGTTTCTACAGAACCTGCTGGGGGAGTGCTAGAGTACACTGGGAGGAAGTACCTGAGCAGCAGTGGATATGGAAAGGCCTCTTACTCTCTAACCAAGTGCAAAATGAGAACTAAGTACAACCTGTATCTCCTTTCCCATAACCAAGTCATTAAGCAAAAGGGCTTGCTAACAGATAAAGCCTTTATTGTCTGCAGTGATTATAAAATGTATCTTCTCTTGAGGACAGTGGCCTCAAGTTCTAGAGTGACTGCTGAAGAGAAGGATAGCCCACGTGTTGATGGTATGTCTGGAGCCAGTGGGAGGGTCTAGCAGGTAGTATGCACTCAACAAATTCACTGACTGTTCTCCACATTGCCCCTGTTACATTGTGTTAAGTCGGTAAAGAGATGGCTCCACTCTGGTTAATTCTCTGTGGTTGGTGAGATCACATAGTTAATGAAGCCCAAACCAGCGGTTTAATCCTTGCCAGTCCAATTTCTATTTGCTGGAACCATGCCCTCAGAGGTGTGGGGCCACCAGTGTCTGTTCTCAGCACCGGGTTGAAGGGGCCACCCTTTCTAGTCAGGGGACTAGAGGAAAAATGATGCTATATGAGATGCCGTAGAGCCAGACTTGGGTTTACATCCTAGCTCTGCCTCTTAGCCTGTGACCAAGGGCAAATGACTCTCTGAGCATCATTTCTTTGTCTCCATAAAGAGTTTAGTGCAGCACCTGGCAGATGGAAGACTATCACTATTCGATGTTTGCAAACTCCAAGAACCTTTAAGAAACAGGTCAATGGACTAGGAGCAGTGTTTTCCTGTAGAAAACCAGTCCTGGGAACACAGAGGCATAGTGCCGGATCCATGAGAAGACAGTGAAGCAGTGACCAGCCCACACCAGGGTCCCTCCAGGCAGTGCTTGGCCCATGCCAAGATGGACTGTCATACTCAGCCATGAACTACTCACCTTGCTCTGCAGGGAGATCACTCAGCAGGAAGCTGCTCCTCTCTCCCTTTCTGTGCCTGTGCCTCTCATTGCAGTGATTATGTAGACAGCCTGGGAAACGGGGACAGCTTGGGAGTTCAGCACTGGCCTCTGCGGTGCCATGGCAACCAGCTTCCCAGCAATCACCCCTAATAATGGCTACTCGAGGTCTCTTCCACCTGGGCAGAGGCTCCCCAGGGAGTTCGGGCTTCTCTTGGAGTAGCTGCACAAAGCTACCTGTTGGGAACAAATTATGAGAGGGAAGGAGGGAGGGGAGCGCATGTTGTCTCTCGGGGAGAGACATGAGAAAGGAGGCAGACAAGAAGTCTCTAGCCTGTGATATGTGGAGTGGGCCCAGGGGCCTGGGGATGCTGCCACTGGGTTCCCAGAGCCCACTGACTGTAGGAATGTATCATTCCACAATGGGAGGTAGAGGCCCATGGATACCTTTGCCACTCACCAACCTTGCAGAGAGTGAAAGACCAAATGTGAGTGCTCATAAAGCCAGCCCTCGCTGTTACCAGATTTCTTCATTAGGCTCCTGTCGAGATGCTCACTGCCAACTCATCATCTTGTCTGGACTGCAGCCGCCTCCCTTTCGGCTGCCTGCTGGAGAGAATGTGCTCAGAGGCCTCCTTCAATCAATATCTTTCCAGAATGACAGTTCTCAAAAAGGCACCAGTCCCGCTTGGCTAATAAATGATTATTCCTCACAAAAGGAGGACAAACAGACCCACAATTAATGAACTTGTCTGTAGATATTAGCCCAAATTCAGTCTTTAGATTGACAGACGAACCCTAAGCCAAACACAGGTTTTTGCTTCCCCCTTCTTTAGATCAGATTCCAGCTGAGGCTCCTTCGTAAGAAAGTTCTAACCCCACAGATAATGAGCCTTCCAATGCTGTGCTCACTCAGGGACCATATGGTCCTTTGGGTCCCCATCTCTCCAAGCTTCTGTTTCCTCAGCCATAAAATAGAGATAATTCTTACCCTAGATGGTGCCTGGCAGGTAACAGGTGCTCTTGTTATCACTGGTGTTGCCTTTCTGTGGGGCCAATTCCCTGAACTAAAGTTTCTTAACTCATTGTGAATCCTGAACAAATAATATTTAAAAAGAGTAGGAAGATTAGAGGGTAGCCAAATTAACCAGTAAAGAGGAAAAGATGCAATGGGCTGAGGTTGTCCAGGAAGGCTTTCTAGAAAAGACAGTGAGCCCTGAGGGTTGAATAGGAGCCAGAGAAACAGGGGAGCAGGGAGAGGGTAGGGAAGGAGCATGGATCCAACCCCAGCACATGCCAGTGCACCACAAACATCACCATCATCATTGCAGGGAGTCAATCAGGTCACAGGCTGCGGCCTGCATAGCTTACAGAGGACGTATGTTTGATCACACACTCAAATTTCTTTAGTTAGTTGCTAACATAAAAAAAAATCAGTTCCTCAAAAAAAAATTTAGACTTTACAAATGAGACAATCTGGCTATGCTGGCACCCCATTTCTGCATGGCTGCATTCAGCCGGAGCAGAGTGGAAACTGCCCCTTTATTGTTTTGTTTGTTTGGGGTTTTTTTTGTTTTTTTTTTTGAATTTGTTTTTGTTTTGTTTTTGAGACAGAGTCTTGCTCTGCTGCCCAGGCTGGAATGCAATGGTGTGATCTCAGCTCACTGCAACCTCCGCCTCCCAGTTTCAAGTGATTCTCCTGCCTCAGCCTCTGGAGTAGCTGGGATTACAGGCTTCTACCACCGCACCCAGCTAATGTTTGTAATTTATTTTTTTAAGTGGAGATGAGGTTTTGCCATGTTGGCCAGGCTGATTTTGAGCTCCTGACCTCAGGTGGAAACTGCCCCTTTTATGGGGTGTGGACACTCTAGTTTGCCACAGTCCCTGCTGTTTCCTATTGCTACCCATGAATGTGTCACCTATTTCACTACCTGCCTGGCCCCTGGAGGTAGAAGTTCTTCAACTCTGGTGCAAATGATGACTAGACGGGTCAGACCTCAGTGGAGCATTTGAGAATGAAGTAGAGAGTAATATTGGAATGTTGACCTAGGACTTGATATGGAGCCCCTGAACCAGGACAAGGGAGTGGAACTGTTGGCTGTCAGTCATACAGAGTTACTGTAGATGTCTGAACGCAAAGTGGCACTGCTTTGGAAAGATCCAAATATTTAGCACATGGTAGGATTGCAGGTTGTTTCATGTTCTGCTGCTAAGCCCTGATGTCTCTGAGGAGTTTGGCTTGCTCTGCCTTTGCAGCTGCTGGGCTCTGGTTTTTCTGAACTTTCAGCTTACGGGTACAGCAGCAGCAGCAGCAGGAATGCTGGGAGGAAAGGGTTGCTGAGCTGGGGTTCACCAGCTCCCTTGGAAATGGTGAAACTCTCATGGCCTGTGCCCAGAAGCAGCCCACTCTGGCCTGCCTTCCCTGTCCAGCTCTATACGGGCAGCTGCTGAAAGGGAGCTGGCCCTGGGGCCAGGGAAATAACAGCGGCTTTGCAGAGTTGAAGGGGGAACTCATGAACTTTGAGCCCTCCCTTTGTTGACAAACAGAGGATAGTTTTCTAATGCTGCTGTAACAAATTATCACATACTTAATGAACTTAGTGACTTAAAATAACACGAATTGATTATCTTCCTTACAGTTCTGGAGGTCAAAAGTCAGAAACGGGTCTCACTGGGCTAAAATCAAGGTGTCAGCAGGGCTATGCTCCTTTTTAGAGGCTCTGGGGAGAATGGCTTCTTGCCTTTTCCAGCTTCAAGAGGCTGCCTGCCTCCCTTGGCTCGTGGCCCGTTTCCATCTTCAAAGCCAGCAGTGACCAGTCTTGTCTTTCTCATATGGGGTTATTCAGCCTTTGACCCTGTTGCCTTCCTATTTTACTTAAAAGGACCCTGGTCATTACACTGAGCCCACCCAGATAATCTAATGTAATATCTCTGTCTTAAGGTTAGCTGATTAGCGACCTTAATTCCCTCTTGTCATGTAACATAACATAGCTACAGGCTCTAGGGATTAGGGTGTAGACTTATTTGGGGATGGGGGTAGTGGCATTATTCTGCCTACTACAGGGGAATTGATTGAGCAACTTTTCTTCCTTCAAGAGATGGCTGGGTATGGTGGTTCACTCCTATAATCCCAGCACTTTGGGAGGCCAAGGCAGGTGGATCACCTGAGGTCGGGAGTTGGAGACAGCCTGGCCAACATGTTGAAACTCCATCGCTACTAAAACTACAAAAATTAGCTGGGTGTGGAGGCTCAGGTCTGTAATCCCAGCTACTCAGGAGGCTGAGGCACAAGAATCGCTTGAACCCAGGAGGCGGAGGTTGCAGTGAGCCGAGATCATACCACTGCACTCCAGCCTGGGCGACAGAGTGAGACTCCACTTCAAAACAAAAAAAAAAAAGAGAGAGAGAAAGAGATGAGAGGAAGCCCCAGCCATGGTAGATAGGAAGGCCCACTCTTTGTTGAGGAAGCACAGGCACAGTATCTCTCTTGCTCACTGTTGTAACCCTAGCACCTATCATAGTGCTTTACACACACTGGGTACTCAATACCTGTTGTTTGAATGGTGTGTGACACTGGAACTTGTTGACATCTTTTTATGGGTACAGAGGTGTATATATTTATGAGGTACATGAGATATTTTGATTCACACATGCAGTGAGTAATAATCGCATTGGGGTAAACGGTATATTCATCACCTCAAGCATGTATTCTTTATGTTACAAACAATCTGGTTACAATCCTTTATTTTTAAATGTGTAATTAAATTAATATTGACTATAATCACCCTGTTATGCTATCACATACTAGTTTTTATTCATCCTTTCTATATTTTTGTACTCATTAACCATTAACCCACTTCCCCCCTGCCCCCCAACCTCTGGTAACCATCCTTCTACTCTCTATCTCCATGAACTCAATCGTTTTGATTTTTAGCTCCCATAAATAAGTGAGAACATGCGAGGTTTGTCTTTCTGTCCCTGGCTCATTTCACTTAACATAAAGACCTGCAGTTCCATCCATGTTGTTGCAAATGACAGGATCTCATTCTTTTTTATGGCTGGATAGTACTTCATTGTATATAAGTACCACATTTTCTTCATCCATTCATCTGTTGATGGACACTTAGGTTGCTTCCAAATCTTGGCTATTGTGAACAGTGCTGCAACAAACATGGGAGGGCAAATACTTCTCCAATATACTGATTTTCTTTGTTTGGGGTATATACCTAAGGAGTGGGATAGCTGGATCATATAGTAGCTCAAGTTTTAGTGTTTTGAGGAATCTCCAAACTGTTATTCATAGTGGTTGTTAGAATTTTCATTCCGACCAACAATGTACAAGTGTTCCCTTTTCTCCACATCCTCGTCAGCATTATTGCCTTTTAGATGAAAGCCATTTTAACTAGGGTCAGATGACATCTAATTGTAGTTTTGATTTGCAGTTCTCTAATGATCAATGATGTTGAGCACCTTTTTGTATGCCTATCTGCCATGTGTATGTCTTCTTTTGATAAATATCTATTCAGATCACTTATTCTTTTTTTTTAATGGATTAGATTTTTTTTCCTGTAGAATTGTTTGAGCTCCTTCTATATTCTGGTGATTAATCCCTTGTCAGATGGGTAGTTTGCAAATATTTTTCCTTATCCTATGGGTTCTCTTTTCATTTTGTTGATTGTTTCCTTTGCTGTGCAGCAATGTTTTAACTTGATCCCCTGTGCTCATTTTTGCTTTGGTTGCTTGTGCTTGTGGGGTATTACTCAAGAAATATTTGCCCAGTGCAATGTCCTGGAGACTTTCCCCAATGTTTTCTTATAGTAGTTTCATGCTTTAAGGTCTTAGATTTAAGTCTTCAATCCATTTTGTTTTGACTTTTGTATATGTTGAGTGATAGGGATCTAGTTTCATTCTTTTGCATATGGATATCTAGTTTTCCTAGCACCAGTTGTTGAAGAGACTGTCTTTTCCCCCAGTGTATGTTCTTAGCACCTTTGTTGAAAATGAGTTCACTGTTGATGTATAGATTTGTTTCTGAGTTCTCAATTGTGTTCCATTGGTGTATGTGTCTATTTTTATGCCAGTACCCTGCTGTTTTGGTTACTATAACTCTGTAGTATAATTTGAAGTCAGTTAATGTGATTCCTCCAGTTTTGTTTTTTGCTTAAGATAGCCTTGGTTATTCTGGGTCTTTTGTGGTTTCATATAAATTTTAAGATTGTTTTTTCTATTTCTGTGAAGAAAGTCATTGGTATTTTGATAGGGATTCCATTAAATCTGTAGACTGCTTTGGGTGGCATGGACATTTTAACAGTATTGATTCTTCCAATTCATGAACATGGAATATCATTCTATTTTTTGTGTCCCCTTCCATTTCTTTCATCAATGTTTTTTAATTTTCATCATAGAGACATTTTACTTCTTTGGGTAATTCCTGGGTTTTTAATTTGTAGCTGTTGTAAATGGGTTTAATTTCTTGAGATTCTTTGCTGTTGGCATATAGAAATTCTACTCATTTTTGTATCTTGATTTTGTATCCTGCAGTTTTACTGAATTTGTTTTCAGTTCTAATGGTTTTTTTGGTGGCATATTTTAAGTTTTTTCAAATACAAGATCATACCATTGGCAAACAAGGATAATTTTACTACTTCTTTTCCAATTTGGATGCCTTTTCTTTCTTTCTTTCTTTTGTCTGATTGCTCTTTCTAGGACTTTCAGTACTATGTTGAGCAACAGCAGTGACAGTGGGCATCCTTGTCGTATTCCAAATCTTAAAGGAAAGGCTTTCAGTTTTTCCCCATTCAGCATGATACTAGCTGTGGCTCTGTCATATATGACTTTTATTATTTTAAGTTACATTTTCTTCTATATCCAGTTTTTTGAGGGTTTTTCTCCTTCATTCCATTGATATGACGTATCACATTGATTGATTTTTATATGGTGAACTGTCTTGCATCCCTGGGATAAATTCCACTTGGTCATGATGAATGATCTTTTTAATGTATTGTTGAATTTGGTTTGCTAGTATTTTGTTGACGGTTTTTGTGTCAATAATCATCAGGGATATTGGCTTATAGCTCTCTTGCTGTGTCTTTGTCCGATTTTGGTATCAGGGTAACACTGGCCTCATAGAAGGAGTTTATTTTTTGTAACAGTTGGAGTAGAATTGACATTAGTTCTTCTTTAAATGTTTGATATGGGCTTGTTGACTTCTGACAGTGTACCAGGCACTGTGCTACATGGCTTGTTTGTTTTCATTTTTGAGATGGAGTCTCACTCTGTGGCCCAGGCTGGAGTGCAGTGGCACGATCTTGGCTCACTGCAACCTCCGCCTCCTGAGTTCAAGCGATTCTTCTTCCAAGTAGCTGGGACTGCAGGCACGTGCCACCACACCCAGCTAATTTTTGTATTTTTAGTAGAGATGGGGTTTCACCATATTGGCCAGGTTGATCTCAAGCTCCTGACTTCGTGATCCACTTGCCTCGGCCTCCCAAAGTCCTGGGATTACAGGTGTGAGCCACCACACCTGGCCTGTGCTACATGTCTTATTTGCTTTTATGTTTTTTAATTTTTATAACCATGCAAATAAGACATTGATGTCTACATTTTACAGATATGCTGCATCTTAACAAGATAAGGAAAATTGACAAAGACAATCCAACCTGGAGATGATGAAGCCCAGGTTCTAGCCCCAATATGTCTGACTCCTAAGTCCATTCTCATGTAGCAGCCTGCGAGACGTAACTTAGGAAAGCAACTTGCAGTTTAAGAAGTAATCTCATCTTCCAGCCCTTCTATGTGATCTCATGGTGCTACCAGTCCTAGGGGCCCATTGTCCCACAAAAATGCATTGATCACCCCAGGCATTTATTCATGCTGATTCTCCTGTCTAGATAGGATGCCCCCTCCTACCCCTCAAACACCATTAACAGGGCTCAGCAAACTATGGCATACAGCCAAGTCTGGCTCAAAACTTTTCTTTTTTACAACTCTAGCAAAGAATAATATTTTTACATTTTCAAATAGTTGAAGAAATCAAAAAGGAATAGTATTTTATGGCACATAAAAATTATACAAAATTGAAATTTCGGTGTCCATATGCAAAGCCTTCATGTGGGATATATGCTCATCTGTTTACATATTGTCTATGCTGCTTTCACACTACAAAGGCAGAGTTAAACAGTTGCAATGGAGACCAAATGGCCCTCAAAGCCTAAAATATGTACTAACCTCTTATCTATCCAGTGCTTATTGATCATTTAAGGCTCAGCTTCTTATTAAGTCTTTTCTTGTCACACCAGCCCATTTGTTCCTCACTTCTCCCCACTGTGAATTTTTGGTCAGTTTTTCTTGTCTGGGAAAAAAAAAGGTTTTGATTTATTATTTCTTAACTTTGAATGATTAGTTTGTTAAAAGACATGTTGTAAAAGAAGTATAGTAGATGCAGAATTATTTTGAAAAGTTATGTAAAACTTAGGGGCCAATATAATTTCTTCTAGATTAACTTCTCATGCTTCATCACACTATGCATTGTATGCCTTGTCTTGTTAAAGTGTCACTGTCAAATAATTGTTTGTTGAATTAATGGAGGGCTATATGAAAAGCAAACTGCAAGGGTTAAGCAACTTGGTTTCATTATTTCCCAATTCAGAATCCTTCATCTGAGTCTTAATACAATCTAAATTTGGCGTCTCCAATCCGTGTCTGGAGACTATGTCATTAGGCCCCTGGTAGCACAGTAGCCACTAATTAAATCTTAAACCTCTTCTCTCACTGTCCTCACCTGGATAAAGGCCAGCATTGTCAGTCCGAGCGAGTTCTTACCCTCTGTGGGAAAATTGTTGGCCGTTTCTCTCATTGGGCAAAATTATTGGATGTGTCTTCTGTATAGTAAAACTTACTGGCTGCATCTCAATCGGCGAGGCTTTTCTCTCCAGGGGCAAAACTGTTGCCTGCATATCTCTGAAGGAAAATTGCCATCTGCCTCACTCTGTAGGAAAATTGCCAGTTGTGTCCCCATTATGGAGAAATTGTCAACCATGTCTCCAAACGGAAAAACGTGCCAGCTGCGCTTCCCTGTAGAAGAAATGTCAGCAGAAGTGAGCAGTTTAAAGCCCCGCGCATGATTCCGAGGCAGTTCCTTTTTCATCATGAGTGGACCCTCACGTCCCCTTGGCTTGTTTCCTGGACTCTCACTCTCATCTGCCCACGTCATCACAGCCAGGGTGGGGGTGACATTGAAATGAGACACTGGGACCAAGGAGGGTGGGTGTCTTTCAAGGGATAGTTCAGAAACAAACTAGTACGTGTCTGTGTCACAGCCCAGACAGAAGACCTAGAAATCAGTATCACAACTGGTTCTTAAGATCTGCCTCAAACAGACAAACACTTTAGGCTTTTGGACTCATTGCACACCAAGTTTGCCCTAAGCAATGCCTACTTCTGCATTATGGCTGCCATCCCTATTGTTTTGGGTACAGACACTTTGCTAAGTACTTCACAAGCAAGATCTCACCCATCCTCACAACCGCCCTAGAATATAGGTACTACTATTATCTCCATTAAATGAAGCTTGGAAGGAGTCCAGCTGCTTGTTCAAAGCTCCATAATTTATAAGCAGCAAAGCTGGGGTTTCAACCCAGGCCACTGAGTTTGGAACTACCTGTACTGTTAGTCACCACACCATCTAAGACAGAGCCAGCATGTCTTAGATGTCCTGGCCTTCAGGATCAGTTGTTAGTGGCCTTGGACCCCTCCTAACCCCTCTACATTGGCATGAGTTCCTGTGCAATTAATGAAGGTCCAGTGTAAGGTTGAGAGAAAGGAGCCATGCCTAGGAACAGCCTGCACCTATGGTTACCTAATCTCTCTCTTCTCCTATCCCCAGAGTCCACAACCACCTCTCTGCATGCCTCCTTTCTGCCCTTGCTCCAGTTGTAATGAATGCTGTTTCACTTTAGCTTTCTCTAAAGTTGGCAGTTTTCTTCTTAACTCCTTCTCTTATTTTTGAATTCATGAATTATTGAATTCAAGATTTTCCCCAGATTCTGGAACCTTATTTATTTATCCAGTCATCCGAGCCCTTTCAGGGGGCTCACACAAGATACTTACAGCTCCATGGAGATGTATTCATATCTGTACATGTTATAACAGAAAACACATCTGCACAAGGCACATAAGATAGCCTATGGAATTTTAAAGGTAGTATTCAGTTGCTTTTGACTATAGCAATATAACCCAAAGTGTATTCTGAGGAAGCCTGTACTAAACACCGAGCTGCAAATGATTTGCCAAATAAAAATAAAATGGAGTGGGGAGAAAGGTATGATCAAATAATACTCTGAAGTAGGATTAAAGCAGTGATTCTCAACCAGGTACCATCATGCCCCCTGGGGGACATTTGGCAATATCTAGAGACATTTTTGTTGCCACATGTGGACAGATGGAGTCAGCAGGGCATATCTAGTGAGTAGAGGCCAGATATGTTGCTGAACATTCTATAATGCCCCAATAACAGGGTAATTGCATTATCAACTCCCAGAGTTGTCAAGGTTTCCCAAGCTTATTTGATCTTGGAATCTGGAATGCCTGATGTATCACAGCTTGAACATTTTGCTGAAGTCACTTTGGAAAGGCAACCTAGAGTAGTGGGGATTCGGAAAGGGAAATTGAAAAGCCAGTGAAATTTCATAGATGTTAGAATCTAAGAGCTGGGAGGGACCTGGTAGGCAACCCTAACTCCTTCCTATTACGGAGAAGGAAACAGGCCCAGAGAGCTGACAGTGCTGAAAGCCACGCAGATGAGAGAGTAGGACAGAGGTTAAGAACATAAGCTGGAAGTATACTGAGTTCAAATTCTGGCTCTGTTCCTACTAGCTGTGAGTTGTGCCTGAGTTGACTGATTAGGCTAATTTGTGGAAAAGAGAAAGTACTAATACCTATGAATAGTGAGTGAGTTAATACATGTAGAGCACACAGCACAAAAGCTCAATAGATAATAGGTATTATCAAAAGCCAGCCTGGACTTGTGCCCAGCCTGGATTCCAGCCTGGATTCCAGCCCAGCATCCCTGAGTCTGATGTTCTTTCCAGTGTACCTGGATGGGCACAGGAAGAGGTGAGGAGCAGCAGAGGCACAAAAGTGGGAATGTACAAGCTATATCTAGAATGTGAGGAATCCTGGTTTGACTTGTTTGAACAGGGAAGCAATATTGACAAAGCAAGGCAAGGCCCAGTTGTGGAGGGGTGTGACAGATGGGCAGAGTCAAGAGCCCATCTCTGCCACTGCCTAGCTGCATGATCCTGGGTGACTTACTGAACCTTTCCTCCTGGTCTGTCTCCTTATCTACAAATGAGAAGAGTATAGTACCTTCCTTAGATGTGTGAGCATTAAATGCAATAATGTATGCAAAGCTTGAGGACCAAGAAGTGGTAGCAAATGTCATTATTGTCGTTACTGTTACTATTGAGGTCTCCAAGACATATGCTTCTGTTGGTGAACCTGACACACCCCCAATGACTAGGACTGGGCTATCAGGATTCTCACCAAGACTGCTTCCTCACAAAGGGAGCAAAGCTCTTCTTGTCTCCCCCTTAGTTCTCTTCCCTCTCCTCTCAATATCTCTATTTTCTGATAGCTAATTGGAAACCTTGCAGGTCAGCAGATTCTCTAGTGCCATGCCAAGCCAAGGGTCTCCAGGAGAAATGCTAGTGTTGATTTGTCTCAAGTTCTATCACTCAGGCACCAGATACTGTTGTACTACATGTTCAACAAATTTTGGATATCTCTGACATTGGAGGGGGCATGAGAAGTAAAGTTTATGGAACGCACACTGGTGTTCCATTTACCTTCCACTAGTCAGTTCCATAGCACCACGATTTCCCTCTGATAACACAGTAAAATCTCACTTATTCACAACTGTAACCACACTTGTGTGATTGCTAAACATGTATCCCCTCCTGTATCCTGTGAGCTCACTAAGAGTAATGCTGGATCTGTCTTGTTCATTATTGTATCTTTAGCATTTGGTACAGGGCCTGGCACATATCCATCCCACACATAAAAAGTATTTTATTTGTGGACTCTAACTAATATACTGTATTGTGCATGTGTGTGTGCCTGTGCATACAAAACACTTAACTTATAAATGAATGCTCAGCAAGGTCTTGTACATGGCATCCTGATTAAGAACAAAGATTTTGAAGTCAGACAGACCTGAGTTCAAAATGCAGCTCTATCTCTGTGTGTCCCTGGACTAGTTATAAAACCTCTCTGTGCCTTAGTTATCCATATATATAAAATGAGGAATCAGAATTCCTACTTTATAGGCTATTTTAACAACTAAATGAAATAAAACATGTAAAGCACAGGGTCTGCAGTGTTATAAGCTTCCCATCAACAGTAATTATTAATACTATTAAATGCTATTACCCACGGAATGAAAATAATTCCTGGAGTTGCTATTAAAACTTGAATATACATAGATGTGTCATGAACTACAAAGTGCTATGCCAGTACATTATCTGTACCTTGCCCTCTGTGTGCTACCTAAAGCCCGCACTCCACAAATAAATAGTGGTAGGTTGATTGAAGAATTGTCATCTTTCATTTCACATCCATCTTGTGAAGGTGTCATTTTGAGCCTTTACAGTGTTGCTACACTGGCCTCCCAACATGCCAAGTATTTGGGAAACAGATTCCTATGTATGACATTAAAAGGCACCATAAATACATACAATTTTGTTGTCGATTTAAACATTTTAAAATAGATTTGAGTTTAAAGAAGAGAAAATGTAAACATTCCTTATGTCTTTTAAATAGTCCACAGGTTCTGTACTCCTCGGTCCCAAATTCTCAAGAGTCTTCATGAATAAGATATGACTGGCCAGCACAGAAGAGTGCATGCTGAAAATGAAAATAGTGATGGCATGTATTGAGGACCTACTATGTACCAAGCTTATATGCCAAGCAATGTGGCTCCTCATTTTGCAGCTGGGAAAACTAAAGCTGGAGTACTAAATAAAATGATCACAGCTAGTAACTGACAGATGCAGGAATTGATGACTCCAGAGCACAATTTGCTAAGCCCATCCACTTTACTGCCTCTGGGTCAGGTGTTTTACTTGGCATTTCCAAGCTCCCAGTACTAATGAGATGGCTATTAGTTGAAACTAATGTGAAAATTTTCTTCCCATCTAGTTCTCAACTATGAAGATACCAATCAGAATCCTGGGGCCTTCACTAATACTCAGCTGAAGCCCAAAAGATGAGGGCACAGACTAAGACACTGGGTCAGAGGCTGTAATGAGCCATGTTTTTCTGTTTCAATGATTTTTTTTTTTTTAATTTGCAATTTCAATTCGATTGATCAGGGTTTTTGTTGCTATTCTCTTCAATCGTTCTGTGAAAATTAACATTTTGGCTTAGTTCACAGTTTAATTCAGCAAGGTTTGAAATGTAATTTATTATATACTTGGGCTCTTTATACAGAATTCATTACTGACTATGTGAGTGCATTGACCAGGCAGGAAAGAAGTAGTCTTGGAAGATGAGTTAACTCAGCAACCTGCAGGCCATTGTTTGTTTCAGCCTGAAATTGTGATATAAACCCTTGTTGGGTTTAACCATACACAATTGCCATCTTTGTAGGTCAAAAATAATTGAATGTCAGCAACTGCATATGTTTCAACTTAATACTATACATGCTAAGCACCCAGAAGGCAAAGAATCTGTTAATTTATCTGGCTTTGGCTCCAGTGAAGCAACAAATATTCACTGAACATTTGTGAGCAAGACTCTGAGTATGAAGATAAGACCAAAATCCTGTTCTTAAGAAGCTTATGTCCTAGTTGAAGAGATAAAACAAACTCATGAATTGTTAAAATAATAATGTGAAAAATGATAGTTTCATTGTAAGAGAGTACCTGAGCAAATACTAAATAAATGGGCAGACCAAGTATGATAGGGCTTCAGAGAAAAGAAAAGATCATTTGGGGTGAAATAATATGTAGTAGATGAGGTATATGAATCAAAGAGTATTTGGATCAATGAAGAAGGAATCAGGCAATGAATAGAAGTGGGAAACATGGAGATATACTCTATACATCCAACTTAAAATCGAGGTAGAAAGAAGAATTAGAGGCAGTTTATGATGGGCTCCGATAACATACAGAGAAGCCATGCCTTCTTCCTGTAAGTGGAAATCAGCTGAAGCTATTAAGAGAGATAATAAGAGGCTGGATATCAGAGCAAATAGACAATTCACACAGAAGACATTGTGGGTTCAATGTACACTATTCGGCTAATGGTTACACTAGAAGCCAAGACTTCACCACTATGCAATATATCCATATAACAAAACCACATTTGTACCCATTAAATTTATACAAATTTGGAAATATTGTTAATTTTAAAAAGACATCATAGCTACAGTTTACATACAAGGAGACCTAAGGCACAGAGAAGTATCTTGGCTAAGGTCACACAACAAGTAAATGACAGGCTGACCTTAGACCCAAGGCAGTCCAGCAAGAAAGCACCACCTTTTTTCTTTCTTTCTTTTGTGAAGACAGGATCTTGATCTGTTACCCAGGCTAGAGTGCAGTGGCCCAATAGTAGCTCACTGCAGCTTCCTTGGTTCAAGCAATCCTTCTTGCCTCATCCACCCAAGTAGCTGGGACCACAGGCATGCCCTACCATGCCTGGCTCATTGTTTATAGCAATGGGGTCTTCCTATATTATCCAGGCTGGTCTTGAAATCTTGGGTTTAAGTGATCTTCCTGCCTAGGCCTCCCAAAGTGCTGAATATAGGCATAAGCTACCACACCTGGCCAAAGTCCCACTGTTAAACACCATGAGCCAACAAGAGAGATCAAAACATAAGGCCAGACAAAAACTTGTATATAAATAATCATAGCACTGTTATTCCTAACAGCTAAAAAGTGGAAACAACTGAAATGCTCATCAACTGATAAATGGATAAACAAAATGTGGCATATTCATACAATGGAATACTATTCGGCCATAGGAAGAACGAAGAACTGATACATGCTACGACACGGATGAACCTTGAAAATTTTATGCCAAGTAAAATGAGCCAGTCAGTCCTAAATGACCATATATTCTATGAATCCATTTGTGTGAAATTTCCAGAATGAGAATCAGAAAGCAGATTGGTGTTTACCTAGGACTATAGGAGCAGGCAATGGAAAGTAACTGCTAATGCATATGGAGTTTTTGGGGGGAAGTAAAGAACATAGTCTAAATTTAGATTATAGCGATGATTTTGTGATTATACTAAAAAACCACTGAACGTTACACTTTACAGTTTGTGGTATGTGGATTTTATCTCACTAAAAGCTGTAAAAAAAATTTTTTTAAGTATCTAAGATGACTCCAGGTTTTATGCAGTGACACCCAGATACCAAGGGAAACAGAAAAAGAGTTAGATACATAGATCTGTCAGTGCCAGATCTATGAACGGGACAGGTCCCATGCCAGTCCTTCCATGAGAATTAAAATCCAGAAACTAATGACAGCTTTTTCCACTACCAGAGAGATGACAGTTCTCTATTAGCAACTTACATTCTGCAGACACCAGCCCTACTTAAGGAAGACTGTCAGTTACACTGTTAGCTTCCTAGCCAGTCCAAACATGTTAGAGTCAGTTGATAAGGATTGCTAAATTTGTCTTGTTTTGCTTTTGTTCTGCAGTTTTTGAAGAGCCGGAAGATCCAAGCAACAGATCATTTTTCTCTGAAATTATCTCTTCAATTTCGGATGTGAAGTTCAGCCACAGTGGGAGGTATATCATGACCAGGGACTATTTGACTGTTAAAGTCTGGGATCTCAACATGGAAAACCGCCCCATCGAGACTTACCAGGTATAGAACCCCGGGTACCCATAGGTATATGGAACATTCCCTTCATGAGCTTTTAAGTCAACCCCTGCTTCCAAAGGTTTACAGTGCAGAAAACTGGAAGGCAGTGCATGGTGATACATTCAGTAAAATGGTACAGGCTATAATTAAGGTAAAGGTCCATGTGGAGAGGCTAGAATTCAATGTAATTGATATGGACTGAGTATTTCATGTGGAATGGATCCTATAGAGGTAAACAAATGGTCCTGCTCTCATGCAGCTTACCATCTGGCAGAAAAGTCAGATGATGAACAGGGAATTGAGTGTGCATCTCTGCAAGAGACCTCAGCTAGGTGTGAAAGGTTTTCCCAAAGAAGTGACCCTTAAACTGAGTCTTAACTGCCATGAACTAGTCAGGAAATGCATGCTCTTAAAATAATGTGTTCACATGGACGCAGGGAGAGGAACATCATATACTGGGGCCTGTCAGGGGGTGGGGAGCTAGGGGAGGGATAGCATTAGGAGAAATACCTAATGTAGATGACGGGTTGATGGGTGCAGCAAACCACCATGGCACACGTATAACAAACCTGCATGTTCTGCACATGTATCTCAGAACTTAAAGTATAATAATTAAAAACATAGTATGTTCAAAGGCCTGGTGTTGAGAGAAATGAGGTGTGTTCAGGGTGCTTATACCTTGAATATGAATCACAAAGGCAGAAAGATGAGCCTGGAGATAGAGGTAAGGGGCCAATCACTAGGCCCTGGTAATGTACAGTAGGCTGTTTTGCCTGTGGACTAGGTACAGTAGAGGACCATTAAAGTTTTACACCAGGAAATGGCATTGTGAGTTTTAGTTTTTACAGTGTGTTTCACTTTGCAGTTTGCCAAACAGACAATTTAGATAAGAGGAGATGATGGCAATTTGGTCTGGTAATGGTAGCGTGCAGATGGAAGGATGGGTAAGATGAAGAGTCAGTGAGGTTTGCCTACTGATCAAATGTGCAAGGAGAGGAATCAAAAAGACTGGAAGTTTTGAACTTAAGTGTTACGTAGATGGTGTAAATGCAAGGAAACAAAGGGAAAGGCATTTTTTTAGGGTGGTGTTGTTGAAAAAGGAAGACCAGACTTTGAAGTAGAGAGGACTTAAAGAAGCAAAATCCAGGCAAGAGTATAATGAAAGCAAAGATTAAGTGGGGTGGGGATAAACTAACCCTATTTTAAGCTATTTGGGGTTAGATAAAAAGAAGTGGGGGGATTCTATACAGAAGGATTTGACTTACATTTTTTCCTTGAGATATAATGTACATATCATAATAATCGGCCTTTCAAAGCACACAATTCAATGATCCTAGTTTACTCACAAACCACCACTATCTAATTCCAGATCATTTTCATCATTGACATTTTTAAATGAATATTCTGGTTGCGCTGGGGAGAAGAAACTGTGGGAGGGACATTGGAAGAGACAGGGGAATAGTTATAACATTCTGGCAAGGGGAAAATAGTAGCTTAGATAAGTGTATTAGCAATGAAGGTAGCCAGATTCTTCATATATTTCCAAGGTAAAAGCAATAGGGTTTGAGGATGAATTTGATGTAACAGGAAAAGAAACAGGGATGTAACAGGAAAAGAAAGAAGCACCAAGGATTACTCCAAAATTTTTGTCCTGAGCATTAGAAAAGTAGAGTTGCCAATTTATTTAGATGAGAAAATCAAGAGTTTGGTTTTGGCTCTGTTAAACCAGTTTAACATCCAAACAGACACAGCAAGTAGACAGCTCAATGTGAGTCTGGATATATTTAGCTTCAAGATATAAACCTGACACTCACAAGTATGTAGAGGGTATTTAAAACCATAGGACTGGATGAGATCTTCTAGGCAATTAATATAATTAAAGAAGAGGTCAGAAAATAAGACCTAGTTGAGAACAGGAAGAGGATTTGGCAAGAGAGATGTGGGGAAACTAGCCAGTGAGATGAGAGGAGTGACTAGGAAGCCAAGTGGAGAAAATGTCTTAAGGAAAAGGAAGTCATCGACTGCCAAATGCTTTGCTGAATCAAGTACAGAAGACTACGAACTTGGATTTAGTAAGTGGAGATTATCAGTAACCTGAATGACAGAGGAACAGTAGTAGAGCAGTGTGAATAAATGTCCAATTGGAGGGAGTTTAAGAAACTGAAGATGGGAACATAATGAGAACAGACAACTGTTTCAATAAGTTTACTCTGAAGGAGAACAGAGAAATGGAAGGGTAGCTGAAAAGGGATTCTGGCTGAAGGAAGTTATTACAGCATGTTTTCTGCTGATAGGAATAAGCCACTAGAGAGAGAGACCATTAGAGAGAGAGACCACTGAAAGAACAAAGCCCTTGAGGCAAGCCAGTGGGGGATGCAGTTCATTGCAGAATTGGCTGTAGATGGTAAGGTGCATAGATAATTCATCTGTCAAAGGAATGAGAGCAGTTTTCATATATAGATGAAGTAGGTTTGTGAATTTTGTGATGAGAACATGTAGGTGTTTTCTTTAGTAAAATAAGTAGTAAGGTCATTAGCTGAATGGGAAGGAAGAAAAGGGGTAAAGTACTCATCTAAGAAAGAGAAATGTTGCAGGGTGGTAGGGTTGCTCAGGGATCCACTTGAAATTTATATAATTGATTTAAAGGGAGATTGACCTGTATGATTATATGTTTCTTCCCAGCCACATTCACCTGCTTGATACAGGTAAAGAAAGGGTAGAAAGTAAGATTTAACCAGTGATGGAGTTGTGCCAAATGAGTACAATGGAAAGAGAGAGCAAGAAAGGCAAGCGTGTTGAATATATATGCTAAAGGATTGATTGTAATGATGTACTGCTGAATTGAAGGTGGGCAAAAGGGGAAATAATGAATTTTAAGAATTGATAGAATCAAGATACTAGAAGGAGTGAACTAAAAAGACTGGCGATAGCAACAGCAACAGGGATAGCAATGACAGGTACAGGGATAGCAATGACAAGGTTCATAATATGACCAAGGAAGCAAAGGACAAAACACATTGAATATGATGAAACTGAGTAAGAGAGAGACTAGAGGACTCGAATAACTAAAAATCGTGACAGGAATAGTAATGGAAGAGAGACAGAGATGCAAACTTGCTTCAAGGAATGAGGATTAGGGACTCAGAACTTTTGATGGCTGAAAGAAGGACAGGTAGCAGGAAGCTTAGTTTGATGGCATGACTTCAAAGGAGTTAAGAACTTTAAATAGGAATAGTTGTCTGGAGCAACAAGGAGCCTACCTACCCAACATTGGCATGTGGAGTGAGAGCAAAACCCTAGCTACCACTTGAGTGTCTTCAGAGGAGATCCAAATTCCAGTTAGAGGAAGAAGAAGGAAAGGTTCAGAGAGGAGGTTGAAGACTTTGATGACTCTGTTCCAGCAGGTGCTAGAGAAAGGTTTGGGAGCCAGAATTCACAGCCATATATGTAGTGGAGATAGCTTTGTTTCCCCTGTGGTCCATCATACTCCCTATTATTTAGTGTTCCTGTCTCCTGAATCCTGCCTTGACTTTAGGACTTGGCTCCACATCACTTACTCCCAAGTTTTCATTTGCAGCCCTTCATCTTTAGCCCAGGACTAGAGTCACCACAGTGTCCTCTTCCAGCTGCATAAGACAAACCTTATAGTATTCGAATCCTTAATGCAAAAGAAAGAGCAGTGGGAACTAGGACCTGAGTGTGGCTGCTGGGGAGCCTTAACGAGGAAGAGTAGATTTAGGACAAAGCTAATTTTGGAGCACAGCCATCTAACTTTTACATGAAGTAATTTAAAGATGGTAAACAAGCTCTGATTCAGTGAGCCTCCAGAACACCATGATAGGTTGTGAGGTCCAGTGGGAAAGAATTTAGTGATCAGTCAATAATGCCTGCCCTGGGCAAGGAGACAGGTAATGCTACTATTATACGTTTTCATACATGCATTCACAGATCTCAATCACGTTTCCATGAATAAAAGGCTGCAGACTTAAGTATGATTAGCTATTTTCAAGTTTTCACATAGAACGAGGGCTGGCAGACTGCAACTTGTGTTCCTAACCAGCCCCCTATTTGTCTTTGTAGGTACATTTTATTAAGACACAGCCATGTACAGTCACTTACATATGTTCTATGGCTGCTTCCATGTGCAATGGCAGAGTTGAGTAGCTGTCACAGAGACCGTAGGGCCCACAGAGCTTAAAATATTGCTATCCAGCCCTTTGGAGAAAAAGTTTGTCAACACTTGAAATATAAGAATGGACCGACAGAGTTGGCTCTTTGTTTGCCTCATAGCAGTCCACTATATGACACTGGACTCCCACAAATAATGAGAAACACTGTATTGGGACACTCAGTCTAGTGTCAAAAATCCCATGCACAAATTAATAGGATCATAGAAAAGTCATACTAGGAACATGAAGAAAGAACATTAAATAGGATGAGTTTTAAGTTCTCTCTTGCTCCATGCTCTAGAGGTTGCTCATGTGTACATCTTACCTTATTCTTTCCTCTGGTAGAAAAAGGTCCCTCTGGTTTGCCTAAGAAGACTTCTTTCTATGCAACAAAACATACATACAGCATACTTCACAGTAGACATTCTTTTTCTTTAAATGTTGTCAATTGGAGGCAGGCAGGAGCTACCCAGACCTTAGGTGTGGTGGAGGAGAAATAATGGTTCAGACTAGATTTTCCCTTGAGTCTATCCCAACTTCTATCTTTCAAGAATTATTTACAGAGTTCTCAACAATGTCATTCCTGCTAATGGGCGTGACTTCCAAAGCACACGTTTTGACACTTACAGAAACACTGCAAGTGAGTAATAAGACAAAATGCCAAAGGTAAATGGTGACAGATGAAGAAAGGTTCATCACAAAGCGGGCATATGGAACTAGACCTTAAAAATCTTGCCACTGCCAGGTTTATAAACCTTTACTGCTGTGCTCCCGAGGGAAGGTGAGTGAGTAGTTTATAGCAGAGATGCCTCTGTTAGGGCAGGACACAGCCTCACCCTTGCAGCCCCCAAATGCACCTAACAATGCCAACAGCACTGCCATAGGGGTATTCCCTTGTCACCAAAGCACTGAAGCTGTTACCCTGACAAGGCCTGGAACTGTTTGGGAGTGAGAGAGTAAAGGTAGGGGAAAATTAATTTGCAGAGTTAGAAATAATTTCCTCTGTCCAAATAACTCAGAGCTTTTCAAATACCCAAAACATCTAATGGAACATAGGATGAGCCTGACCTCGTTCCTTTGCCCAAGACTAAGCACACAACTGAGCCTGAAGCTCAGCGTCCAGCAGAACTGTTGGAGTCAAAGGAAGAGAAAGAGCCACAGTTGCAGGAAAAAAGAGATTGAATCATCACTCTTAATTTAAAGTTAAACACCAATACCCTTGGTAGCCTCCCTCTGCTTTCACCTAGTTCTATCTCCTTCTCTCTCAGCCTCACTTGAGTTCATTATCACAGCTCCTGTGAAGGACTGAGGACCCACCAGAGCAAGCTGGAGGCAGGTTGCTAGTGCAGCTCAGAGTGTGCACTCCAGAGCCTGATACCACTCAATTCCCTCCCCTTCTGTCACTTTCTTTTCTTTGTGATCTTGGACAAATGATGTCATATCTCTGTGCTTCATGCTCCATTAGAGTAAAGAGAATGAAAGTGCCTACATCATAAGATGGCTTTAGAGATGAAATGAGGTTTTGACAGATAAAGCACCTGGCTAATAATGACAAGCCAGCATTTTGGGTATGCCCGTTATTATTGCCACTCTGTGCTAGTGGGTTCAGGAAGGATTACCTTCGAAACACTGAACCCAGGCTACTATTCTCTGAACCTTATTCATCTATTTGGCATCTACATCTGAGTTGCTGAATGTAGATGGGGAAAAATATTCAACTATGCTTAATCAGCCTTATTTGACATACATGTCCAACAACTTCAGGTGTCCCCTGGTGCCTTCCGGAAATCTGACACTGTTTGCCAACCATTTCTGTCTCCTGCTCACTATCAGTTGATTTCCAGTGAAAGCAGTAGCATGGTTAAGAGAAACCAGGAAATAATCTCCACATACTCCAGGATGGCACCTTTTACCTCAGAGTCTACTTGACAGCTCCACATGTAGACATCTCTAAACCATTGTACCCAAAAGTGAACATGGTACCCGCTTCCTTCCACTTGCTCAGGAGAAAGATCAGGGAGTCATCTTTGACTCCTGTTTTTCTCTCCACACCTCACAGTTGACCCAAGTCCTATCTGCTCTTTCTCTAAACAGAAGGAGAATCTGACCAGTCCCTATCACTGCTCATGCCCTGGTCCAAGCCAACATCTATCACTCAGGTTTTAACTGGTCTCCCTGCCTTTGTCTTTGCACCCTTAGGATCCATTGCAACACAGCAGATTCAGCAATCCTTTCTGTGAAGTCTCTTCTTCCTCAGAATAAAGGGCCTATGTAAACTGATCATGCTCTCCCCCAGCTGCTTACTCACCACTCCCCAACCACACTCCCTCCAGGATTCCTGCCTCAAGGCCTTTGTGTTTGCTGTTTCCTATGCTTGGAGAGCCTTCTCCTCACCCCAAACCCAGACATCACTGTGGCTCATTCATCTCCTGCAGGCTTCTGCTCCAATGCTGCCTCCTCCAGTGAAGCCCTGACTACTTGCCCTGTATAAAATAATACACCCCCAACAAGATTTCCCAGCCTCTTTTTCCATACACTTTTGTTCTATGATTTTATCACCATCTAAATGTCTTATTTATTTACTTGGTTATATAGTCTCTCACGTAACACTGGGTGGAAAATATTTGGCTCACTGCTGCATCTCAAATGCATAGCAGGTATTCAGTAAATATTTGTTGAATAAAAGACTGGATGAATGGTGACCTCTAATGCCTGTGAGCAAATCAGCTTAGAAAATGAGAATCTACCACTTCTTTAGTCTTACTGGATGCCACTGTCTATACAAGCAAGCTTAATTAATCCATATCAGCTACATGAGAAACTCATCAACCCATCCTAATGTCCTACAGCTAGAAAGGGCCAAGCCTAGGTTCAGATCCAGGGCCATCTGATTCAAGGAGCATGTACAATGAAAGATTAAACAGCTCACATCAGAAGAGGAGATGTTTGCAGAAATAATTACTGCTTAAAATAATAACTGACCTTCTCGATATGTTTCTTTTCCAGGTTCATGACTACCTCCGCAGCAAGCTGTGTTCCCTCTATGAAAATGACTGCATTTTTGATAAATTTGAGTGTGTGTGGAATGGGTCAGACAGGTAAGAAAGGCTCTGTGGCTGAAGAACCTTCCAAAGGTTGTCTTGAAGAGGCTCGGGCAATTTATTCTAAGTAGAGTACAGCCAAAGGGAGGTCAAAATTGGGCTCCAAAACCTCGCTGAAATGCGTAATGTCAGGCCTGGAAAGAAGAGAAGGATATAGTAAGGCCTTTGAATCCTGTTTCTGAACTAGCACAGATAACACACCTTAATATTAATGAGAAAGTCCTATCTTTTTCACACAAGACACCTCCAGCACTAGGTCAACATGCCTAAATGAAGATCATTTATCCACCAGCAAATTCCAGCCTGAACAGTTCAGATTACTGCCAAGTGGGCTTTCTAGATCAAAAATTATCCCTTGAAGCTGCTAGTGGAGACCTGGCCAATGGCCCTGGTGGTTCATTAACTGAATTCTAGTCGACCTCATTTATCACATTCCCTCAAAGTGATTTATTACTATTTTAAGGCCTTGGATTTGAACAGTACTTCATAATACCTCCCAATAGTTCATTTTTAGTTTGACAGATACAAATGATTCTTTGACTTCCATGAGAACTAAGTGCAAGCTACCAGGGGTTGATTTCGTTCCTTGATGAAGGTGGCACCAATTATAGTGTTTGAAAGCATAGAAATTCTATTATGGCATGACATTCAGACATTCAAGCTTTCAGTGAATACGAACCATCTCTCTCACACTCAACCTGTTTCTTGGCTTCCTTTGCCACTGATCCAAAATGAATCCCCTCCTTAGCAGGCTTGGAAGGAGTCCCCACATGGCAAAGGACCCAATTCACACTGACCAGTTGGTATAGGACAGAGAGCAAAGCAACTGTGACATATGAGCAAAATCCCCCATGGGGAAAAGGAGCCAGCCCTCTCATTTTATTCTTTATTTATAGGTATTGATTTATTCATATATTATTATTTACATATCTGTTATTATTGCTCAAATTTTTCCTCTATCTTAGCCTTGATTCAAAAACCACACTTATTGGGCACCTACTGTATACCAAACACATTCATACACATCATTTTATTTAATTCCAACCAGTCTAACAAGATTGTTTCCAGGCTGGGCGCGGTGGCTCAAGCCTGTAATCCCAGCACTTTGGGAGGCCGAGACGGGCGGATCATGAGGTCAGGAGATCCAGACCATCCTGGCTAACATGGTGAAACCCCGTCTCTACTAAAAAAAAATACAAAAAACTAGCTGGGCGAGGTGGCAGGCGCCTGTAGTCCCAGCTACTTGGGAGGCTGAGACAGGAGAATGGCGTAAACCCGGGAGGCGGAGCTTGCAGTGAGCTGAGATCCGGCCATTGCACTCCAGCCTGGGTGACAAAGCGAGACTCCATCTCAAAAAAAAAAAAAAAAAAAAAAAAAAAAAAAAAAAAAAAAAAAAAAAAAACAAGATTGTTTCCATCATTCTCATTTTACAGTTAAGGAAACAGGCTTAGCAAGATAAAGTAATCTACCCAGCCTCATAAAGTAGTAAGTAGTAGAGACAAAAGTAACAAGTGTAGAGTTTGAATCCTAAGATCAACACTCTTTCTATAACATCACAACTGGGAAATTTAATTTCTCTTTCAAATAAGATTGATGGTCTTTTTTTTTTTTTTTTTTTTTTTTTCTAAATAATCTCTCTCTCTTGTTTAAAAATGAGTCGGGTCATGGCATGGGAGAGAAGCGAACGTCAAAGCACAGGAAGCAGTGAGGCCAACCAGCTGAATACTTATGCCCCAGAGTCAACCATATGAGGGTTTGAGGGTGGACTTTACTACCTACTAGCAATGTGACACTGAGCAAATTACTTACTTCTCTGTAAAACCCTTTTATGGGATAATAGAAGTTGTAACGAGATCATGGAGGCAAAGCCCTCAGCGCCCTGCCTGATGGTAATAACAGTCCACTCAAGGACACAGACACAGTTCACAGCATCAGTTTGATAGGCTAGAGTAACAAAATCTAACCTTTGCTTAATTTACCTGGTATAGCTGACAACATGACCAAAAACACATCCCCCTTGCTGTGGCCCAATCTTGTCAGCTTTTTCCTTCACCTCTCTACACATCCCAAATCATTTGAGAAACAGATGAGAGTTCCTGCTCTCCCATCTTGAGCCAGTCAGAGCTCCACCCAGAAGTGAGTGGGAGCCAGCCCCTCCAGTGGAACTGCTGTGTGATGGCACTTGGGGTACTTGCAGATGCCCTGGCCCAAGGAATCTCTCTCTCCCCACCTCAGCTTGTCACCATGTCTGAAATGTCACCATTAAACATTGAGTACCTTGGCTCTGGAAGACATTGGGTGTTCGCCACTCTCCTGATCGACTGCAGCTATGCCTAAGAGGGGATAACTCTTGTATAAATGTGGAAGCCATCTGTCCATTAAATGTGGAAATAAAAACCATATAAAATCTTTTTATTACTCCATCCCAGATTCTTTTAAAATTTGAATTTTCTTACTTGTTTCCCAGATAAGACCATGATGACATCCATTTTGTAGATAAGTTTTCTAAAAAGGCCGAATTCAGAGCTAGTTCTAGGCAAGGGAAATGATACGCCCCGGGTTCATGCATGATGCCACCAGCATCTCTCCCCCAACCACACTGATGCCATAAAGCCTGAGGTCAGACATCCAGGAGCCCCCTTGACAGTGGCCAAGCCTTAAACACGTACAACTGCTTATTGTTTTCAAAAGTGTGTCTACTTCAACAAACCTCATTCTAGTCTCACATTCCTGACGGGAGGTAGGTAGGATGGGATCATTAAAACCACTGGACACCTTTACTGAGCCAAAGAACCAAAAGGAATCTACCGAGCAAAAGCAAATTACAAGGAGAGTTCTCACCATCCCTCATTTCCAAACCCAGCCAAAAAGCTCACTGCGTTCAGTGATTCAAAAAAAAAAAAAAAAAAAAAAAAAAGCCAACAATCGCACTGCAGAGCCTGTTCTCATTTTTTGGTTTTTGTTTTTAGTAAAACCTATGGTGTCATAAGCTGCTCATAACATGGTATCATTTGCTCTAGAAAGATGACACAATGAAGATATGTCATTGCCTTTCTCCATAACACTCGGTCACTCCCTTTCCTATCTTGCAGTGTCATCATGACGGGCTCCTACAACAACTTCTTTAGGATGTTCGACAGAAACACCAAGCGTGATGTGACCCTTGAGGCTTCGAGGGAAAACAGCAAGCCCCGGGCTATCCTCAAACCCAGAAAAGTGTGTGTGGGGGGCAAGCGGAGAAAAGACGAGATCAGTGTCGACAGTCTGGACTTTAGCAAAAAGATCTTGCATACAGCTTGGCATCCTTCAGAAAATATTATAGCAGTGGCGGCTACAAATAACCTATATATATTCCAGGACAAGGTTAACTAGGTGGACAAGTTATTACTTAATAATCTCACATACTGAATACTAGTCAAACAAGTTTTTAAATGTTTCTTTGGGTCTTCATTTGATGCATTGACTTTAATTTCCCTATGCAGGAAATGATTGGAATAGAATTAAAAGGAGTCCAACATTCCCAGCTCCCCAGTTCTAAGAAACTTTTGTCAAACCCAATAGGTTTGAGACACTTCTGTTTAGAATTGAAAGCTGCCAGCTAACAGTAATTCTTCCATAGTTGACTTGAACTTCTGATGCTTTTATTGCCCAGTTTTCTCTGGTGGGTCCAGTGTTTTGTTCCTAGGTGTCTGCTGCGATAAAATGAGGTTGTCTGTAGTATTTAAGGAGAAAAGAGATAAGTTTTTTTTAATTAAGCAATTCCATTTGATTGAAAAAAACAACAACAAAAAATAAACACCGTTTACTCTTAGACAAATTCTTCTTGTTTTGTGAAAAACCAGAAAAAACTAGTCAGTATCTCCTGCCCCTCCACCATGTTTTTTTCTATTTTCCATTTTCCTTTGAACAATTTCGTTTAAGCCAGAGATTTATTGCATGAAGCTGAGAAGAGGATGCAGAATGACGAGGAAAGGGCACATCAACCCTGCTATGCTCTTTTTTTGTAAGCTCCATAGAAACAGCCTGAGAATTTGGCTAGGAAACTTGAATGCTTCAGGGGACAGAAAGAGAGCACTTTTGACACAGTGCTTCCCAGAGTGAGCTTGGCAGGGCCAGGCGGGGCCAAATTCCATCTGCTGCCTTGTTACTCTTGCTTTTTGTGCTCTTAAATGGCTCCATATAATCCTCTACTTACATGTTCCTTGGCTTTTTTCTCTTCAACCTTTTCCAGCTTATTTATTCCATTGACTTCTAAAGGCCGAGTCCTGGTTGCTTATTATCTGGTGTTCTAAATGAAGCAGTTGGAAGCAGTGCCACCACCCCTGAGTCCCTGAGAAAGGCTGGTCTGTTCTTTTTGGGTGTTTCTCCTAAGCAGCTCCCTCCCCTCCTCCTGGTTTTGGTAACCAAAAGTAACAATCCATCAACCTCCATTGTACCTAGAACAAAAATAGCCAATAAAAATGCTGATTTGTAAAGTCCAGTCAGGCACTTCTAACTCACCCCAAGCTCGCCATCTGGAAAAACAGACCAGAAGGCTGTCTTCTACAGAAATGAACTGTGGAGAAATCAAGCAGCTGTGACATGAAGTGAATGAAGTCCACTTGAAGCTATGGAAGATGGTTCATCTTTTTCCCCAGTTGAGGATCCAGATTTATAACTTCTAGAAAGCCATTTCCAGAAGGTTCTATGTGGCATACCCCTGGGAAAGGCACTAAATACATGCAAAGGATGTATAAACTTAGAGAGGAGAGTAGATGGGTGGAGTCCAGAAAGCCGAGTCTGGGTTAATATCTCTACATCTGCCTTGATGACTCATTTCTCCTAACTTCCATTTAGTGCAGGGTAAATGGTTTGAGATGAGAGGTTTTCATTGAAAGGGAAATTTTCTTTCAGTTTACAGATGTATTAGAAGTCCTGACTTTCAAGTGTAATTTGCTTTGGAGGAGGAAAAAAAAAGTGAAAGAATCATATTGTCTCAATTCTAAGCTACTATCCATTTACTAATAGCTTTTTGGCAAGGAAATAACTGTCACCTTCGGTAAAAACAGTTTTGTAAGATGCAGCCCAATTTCAGGAACATTAAAATGTGAAAAAGTACATCTGAGAATTGAGGGAGCATGGGAAAAAAGACGAGACTTTCTCAGTATTACTCGTTTTTCCTGCAAGGAAAGCCTCTCCTTAGGCATCTCAAGTAAAGTGGCTAAGGTGGAAACTCTCTGGGCAAGATTTCTGGCCTGATTGGGACAGTGTTCTTGGAAGAGAAATGAGAGAGTCAGAAACTTCTGCCAGTCATAGAGAATGATGATATTGCAGAAGGCCGCTGGGTTATTGGCCTTTTACCACCAACTTTCTTTATGGCCTTTTCTCCACTTCTCCGGACTCAGCTCCTCTGTCTGTACCAGATCGGGGGTTGGGACCAATCATTGTTATCTCAAACTTAAGAATCAACCCACATTTGTACTATTATTCATGTAATATTTTTTTAAGTCACCTTTTCTTAAAAGCAAGACTTAGCCTCTTCCAAAGAAATAATATGCATGAAATTTCAACTGTGATATGCTAGGCTTTTTCCCTAACATTAATCACATAATTATCAATATAACAAACATGCACCCACATACCACCTGAAATCATTTTGTGAACCACCAGGAGCATGTGTATCAAACTTTGGGACCCCGAGTAACTGATATGACAGAACATTTACGCCTTCAGGTGCATCAAAGATGATAGAGTCAGCAGGGCTGCCCAGAACACACACAGGAATAATTTTTTGTCATGCTTTAAGGAGTTCATAGGCCCCTTGGCAGTTTATCTGTGAATTCCAAATAAAAGCCCCTACACTAGTCCAACACCCTTAGCACATAGATGTACAAACTGAGACCCAGAGTAGGATGAGTTTCCAGGGAAGAAAGAGCAGAGAGCAGCCATCCTGTCTTCCATCCCCTGCAAAGGATGCATTAGAGCAAACACCCAAGACTCCTGGACAGGAACAGGAAGGGAAAGCCCTAGAGATTAGCCCTCAGGGGGCAATAACCACCACAATGTTTCACAAATTACCTGTTCTTTACCAAGTACTAAACTAGGTATTTTATATGTGTGATCTTTCAGCCCCAGTACTGGCAATACTTCTTAGTTAGTGGCACATAGACGTCAGTCTGTTTTTCAGCTGACACTGAAAACTACTTGAAGCCTGATTTGCTACCTTGCAACAGTTGGTTCAATTCTAAGGGCCCTGTACTACTTTACCCTGCAAGGCCTGCTGCTTGGTAAGAGCCATCAGATTACAACTGGAGGGTGTCCATTGAATTAAGGAAAATGGAAGCCACGCCATCCTTGGCTTTCACCAAAACCATCCTTGTGTGCAACATTCAGTTCGTGACATTAAAAACAAGTAATGCAAAAAGCTAAACTTTGGTAGACATTCATGATCTTCTGTCAGGAGGAGGAAGATTAGTTAGAAAAAACAAAAAAGGAAGACATTAGCCAGCATCAAGTAGTGGGATATACATAGGCAGATGGGCAGTGGGAATCAAGTTGCTTCTTAACTCCTTAAAGTTTGGCTCCTGCCTTTATTCTTCCATTGAAAAAAAAAAACAGCACCTTTAAACTTCTCATTGGTCTTGTAATTAATTCAACCAAATTAACATCTATTAGGCAACCAGCATATATAAGATGGAACAATTGTAAGATGGAACAAAGATGAAGCTAAAATTCTGCTAGCTCGGTGGCCCAATGAAGTAAGTCAGCTATCTCCACTAAGCTTCCTTTGAACATTCTAGGGTCCATTATAATAAAAGGTATACCCTCAAATGCCCAATTTCTAAGGACTTAAAAAGCCATAATTTCCCTTCCTTCAAGTCTACAGAGCAACTGCCTAAATCTTCCCTCCCCCCACCACCCTGGACCTCATTTCTTTTTCAGTCCCTTTGCTAGCTGCCCTGCAGGGCTCAAGAAAGCCCTGGTAGGCCTCATAATGAGGATTTAGGGATGACACTGTAGTCCACAGCCTGAATGGTGGAACCCTTACTAATTTTCCCTCTTTCATGATGAATGTGTGGATGAAGCTGCTGTGTTTTCAATAATGCCACCCCCCTTCCAGAACAAATCCCCTGACAGTCTTTGGACATACCACCCTGAATGCACCCGATCTCGTCTGATCTTGGAAGTGAAACAGAGTCGGGCCTGGTTAGTCTTTGGATGGGGGAAATCTAGACACGCCACTGAGAAACATTCACACTGCAACCTGATCCACTGTGCATCCAGCATGCCTTCATCCACCTCTTCCCCCTGTATTTCTAAGTCCGTTCTCAGGTACTGATTTCCAAGGGAGCAACCAACCTGGTCAGTGGAAAAAAGAAGGGACTGGGAGACAGGAAACGTGGGTCCTGCTCCTGGTAACCAAGGAACTTAAGCTACCCATTCACAGTCCCTATGGCAGCGTCATCACCTATAAAATGGCCAGAAAGACATCTATCCTAGCTCAGAGAATTGTTATTAGGAGAACAAGAAATCCATTTACTTATAACTGTTTTGATAAGTTTAAAGCACCATAAAATAATAATAGCAACAACACTGATGGGTAATATACTATTGCTTTCCATGCCTCATCTCATTATCTCCTCCTCCAGACCCCATGATGGCATTAGTATTTCCATTTTGCAAATAAGAAAATAGACTCAAGTTGTCAACCTAGCCAAGGGCACAAAGCCAGAGAGAGATGGAACCAGGACTCCAACTCAAGGTATCTGACTGTAAAGCCAGAGCTGTTAAAATACAGCTGTAACATACAATAGTTGCTAACATTTATTGAGCACTTATTATAAGCCAGGCTTTGTTCTACAAATTTCACATGTATTGACTTATTTACCCCTAAAACTCCAGATGCAGATACTATTGTCGTTCTCATAAATACAGATACAAAGACGAATGACAACCAAATTTACACAGTTCACAAGTGACAAAGCCAGGCAGTTTTAGTCAAAGTTCTTATCCACTATCCCCATCATACATTGTGTGTGTGTGTGTGTGTGTGTGTGTGTGTGTGTGTGTGTGTATGCATGTAGATGGAAGTTACTGATCAGAAAACAAGTCCCAGTAATGACCCATAAGCTCAATGAATTAAAGACTCATTGATTGCCTGGGATGTGTCAGGCAGCCAGGCTCTAGACAAGGGGCTAGAGTTACTGAGATGTTTAAACCACTGGCCCCTGCCCTCCAAGAGATGACACTCACATAGGAGAAAGTGGATACTTGCATATTGTAAACATATTTACAATGAGGTATCTACGAAGGGCAGAAATCATACAGAGGAAGAAATGGTTAATCAATGTGTGATAAGAAAAGGTTCTCAGAATGTGTCATCTAAGCAGAATTTTTTTTTTTTTTTTTTTTTTTTTTTTTTTTTTTTTTTTTTTTGAGACGGAGTCTTGCTCTGTCGCCCAGGCTGGAGGGCAGTGGCCGGACCTCAGCTCACTGCAAGCTCCGCCTCCCGGGTTTACGCCATTCTCCTGCCTCAGCCTCCTGAGCGGCTGGGACTACAGGCGCCGCCACCTCGCCTGGCTAGTTTTTTGTATTTTTTTAGTAGAGACGGGGTTTCACCGTGTTAGCCAGAATGGTCTGGATCTCCTGACCTCGTGATCCGCCCGTCTCGGCCTCCCAAAGTGCTGGGATTACAGGCTTGAGCCACCGCGCCCGGCCTAAGCAGAATTTTAACTCAATTTGCTCAACAAAGCATGATACAGCATTTCCAATAGGTAGACCAACATATACCAGAATATGAAGCAAAATCCATATGGCATGGGAACAGAAAGCCAATGTTTCTCTCCTTCCATTAGAAACACGTTTTCGACATAGTAGAACTAGCCTACCCCTTTTTCCTTTTGTTCATCCAATAACAAATATTTATTAAACCTTATTTTTAAGCACTGTATTTAAATGTAAATAGTAGATGGAAAGAATAAAAGGAAACCAGTATTTCCTGAGCAGTTATTGTAATGACAGGCACTGAGAGAGGCACTGTTTTAAATCATTGTAATCGCCTGATAGGTAGATGTATTATTCCATTTTTATAGTGAGAAACAGACTCAAAGCGTTAAATGACCTAGCGGGAAGTTTTATCTAGATCTATCCTGTTGCAGATCCTATACTTCTTCCATCACAGTGATTGGTAATGCAGAGATACCTTGGCTTGATTATTTTCCCTAGCGTGGATACTCACAAACACACCATTTCTCTGTGACTAAATATTGCCTGACAGCTGACCAAGAATACAAATTTGGTTTGTCATCAAAGCAGAGAGTAAAGTCAAGTGGCTCACAGGTCTCCAATTCCTGACTTTGACATTATTATGACCGATTAACTGTCCCCCAATTTAGATATTCCATGCCCCATTGGTTAAACTGCCAGTGGCAGAACTTTCGTGATCTGCCATCTCTGCTGATCCCTGCCTCAGCTGCAATCAAAGCAATGATCACTGTCAGGCCAGAAGCAGGGGCTTAGCCACTGCTAAGACAGATCCCAGTCCACTCCCAGCCTTCCCACCCCTGCTGCTCATTCCCCAAAAAGTCAACCTGGGTTTTCCTGGGTGAACAGCTCCCACTGAACAGCTCCTGCTTGCCCATCTCAAGCCCTCTCAGCTGTCACTCCAATCATTTTGGCTGCTGCATTTGGTTTGAGAGAGTGAAGAGGACACTTCTTCAGAACTCACCTTTGACAGAAACCCAGAAATTGTAGGAACAAGCCATGATTGCCGTGATTCTTGCTCTGGTCGGCTAGGGATGCACTCCCTTCCAGCCAGGGTAATACATTTTTGTGGGAGTCATGGAAGACTCAGGAAGCTGGAGTAGAAGGGAGGGGGTGCTGCCTCACTGTTAAAAGGAAAAGCAACATTTTGGAACTCTAAACGGCTGCTCAGTTGGGTGAATTTCATGCATTCATTCATCCATTCATTCATTTACTAAATGGTTAATGATTGTTCATGTACCGCCTGCCAAGCCCATGCCAGGGTGGTCTGTGGAAGCAGCAGTGACAGCTCCATCTTCACACAGCTCACAGACAGCGGGAGGTGCAGACAAACTCACAGGCAATGGTGGCAGTGAACTATCAAGAGCCCCGGACACCAAGCCTGCCAGCCTGCCTGCCTGGGTTAAAATCTGAGCTCCACCACTTAAAAGCTGAGGAACCTAGAAAAATGACAACCTCTCTGTGCCTCGATTTTCTTATTGATGAAATGAGGATAAAAATGACATCTATCTCATAAAATTGCTGTGAAGATTAAATGATTTAATATACACAAAGCTCTTAGAAGGGTACCTGGCCCACAAATATGCATTCAGTGCACATTTCTTGCTACAGTTCCGCTAATCCTATAAAACATATGCACTATGACGGATGTGTCTGGGTGCCAGGAGGACACAAAGGAGCACCACCTCATCCAGACCAGAAGCTTCCCAGAGGAGGTGATTTGCAAGGTGAAATCTGAAAGATAAAGGGAGTGAGTTATCCAGGGGAAGAGAAAGGAAAAGCATATTCCAGACATCAGGATAGGAGGGTGGAGGCAAAACAGCATATGCCATATATATATATGGAATTCACAACACTCTGGTGTGACTGATTAGTAAAAAGCAGGAAGGCAGATCAAGAGAAATAAGGAGACATGGTAAGGTGAGTGGGCAATAATGTATGATCTAAAAAATAAAAATAATGCATGGACTTAGTGAGGTTCACACATCAGGAGCTTCTTTAACAGCCAGGCTATGAGGCACTCAGATGAGGAGCTATGGTTTCCATAACTTAGCAAATACTTATAGTCCAGCCACAGGGGATATAGTGATAAACTCAACTCAAATGTCACCTCCTCAGAGACGCTTTCTCAACCACCCTTAGTTCCATGAGGACTGCATCATTGTTTAGGCCACTCCTGTATCCCCAGAGCACAGAACATTGTCTGGTTCATAGTAGGTGCTCAAAACTTTTGTTGAATGAATGAACAAATAAACGTGTAAGGAAGTCAGGCACAGCACTTGCCCACAGGAAGCTTACAAGATGAGCAGCATGCCCCTGGGTGTTTGAATGATATATGGAGATACAAGCAGCATCACAGGACTGCTCAGAGGAGTCAGGGAATTAAGAAAAAACTGAGAACCAGTGAGCCAAGATGTGTTAAGAGCAAGCGATCCAACTTAGATTGCAGTGTTAGTTAATAGAGCGTATGTGTCCCTGCCTGATGCATTACCCTCCCTGCAGTAGTTAGCCTTCTGGGACCCTGCCAAGCATGCAGAAAGGTTGACAGCTTACAATCAATACCATGTTCACTGATGCAGGGAGCAACATTATCACATCCAAGATATTGCCCCCACACCCAGGCTGCAGCACTAAATATTCCCCATAACAAGGCAAAGGGAAGTGACAAGAGCTATTATTCTCAACCCTCCCACTTGGAAATAAGAGGTGAGAGAAACCTTCCCCTAGATGTTCTTAGGGGAAGGCAAGACAGTTCCCCAAAGAAATATTTCAGAGCTGAGCACATGCCTAATACAGCAAGACAGGGATGGGAGAAGACTGGCATTTTCATTTGCCTGGGTGTCCACAATGTTGCAGGGGAAGCTCTGTGGGCAGCTGGGAAACACAACAATAAATTGGAGGGGGATGAACAAAAGGGTCAGTGGGGCTGTGTGCTGAGTGAATGCTGGATTTTATTCTACATGCCCGATTTACTCCAGTGAGATAAACCTGACTTCCCCCAGTGTGGCCTTCTTATTTCAGCTTCTCTGACTGTGGCATAATTGAAAGTCATATTTCATCTAGACCATTGGTTTTCAACTCCAAATGCAGGTGGCTTATGAAGACTCAGCCTGAATATATAAAGAGAACAGCAAACAATTATAGTTGCATATTAAAGACAATCTATTTCTCAGTAAAGGAAAGTAAAGTCAGTCATATTACATACTAGCCACAATACAGAACTGATCTGAAATATACTGTGGAATGGCCTTTCAGTCTACGCTGGACTCTAACAGGAAAAAGGCAGAAGGTGGTCAATGGTGCATTTATTGAACGGTGGGGTCCATTTATTAAACCCCTCATTTCCTCCCTGACAAGAAGGACAATAGTTCTTATTTTTGAAAAGGCAGAAAGGTTAATTATGTATTGACATGGTTTGCATCTGCGTCCCTGCCATAATTTCATGTCAAATTGTAATCCCCAGTGTTGGAGGTGGAGCCAGGTGGGAGGTGATTTGATCATGGAGGTGGATTTCTCATGCATGGTTTAGCACCATCTTCTTGGCGATATTCTCGTGATAGTGAGCAAGTTCTCACGAGATCTGGTTATTTAAAGGTGTACAGAACCTCCCCTCTGTCTCTCTGGCTCCTGTTCCTGCCATGTAAGACACGCTGGCTTCCCCTTTGCCTTCTGCCATGATTATAAGCATCCTGAGGCCTCCTCAGAAGCTGAGCAGATGCCAGCACCATGCTTCCTGTGCAGCCTGTGGAACTGTGAGCCAATTAAACCTCATTCCTTTATAAATTATCCAGTCTTGGATTTTTCTTTATAGCAATGCAAGAACAGACTAATAGAGCTAATTTGTGATGTTTCTTGATGAAAGAATCAGCTGAAACTTGAGAATTAATATACTCATTGAAGATCAGACAAATATCACAGAAATTGAGAAAGTGTCCATCATGGAACAAGAAAGTTCAGCTCAAAAAGCTGAGTTTTTTCAAAGTACAAAATGAAGTACCATTTCAGGAATGGACCATTCACTCAAAGAAGCTCTTTACTTTGACCAGCACAGGGATGATTCACTAACTCCATTGTTCTCAAATGAATCCCACTGTGTCCCAAGAGAGACTCTGGGGAGGCTTCACCAAGAACAGTAATTATAGCTTTTCCATGTTCTCTAGCATTCAATAAATTCTTCCTAATGTGACCTCTCTCTCTCTCACACACACACATACACACAAACACACACACACACAGCCTCAATGTCCCACTAACAGGCTTCTTTCCTCTCAGGGAACCGTCTCGGAATTCATTATCTTTCTTGTAGAAATGGAGGATGCTTCCCAGCTGCATAAGGACCCAACCTGGAAGCAAAGATTGTAAAATTTTTTTTTGTATTTTACATCAGGGCTGGGGATCTATTTACAAATTAAGGCTCCACTGGCCTGGTTGATAATAAGGTTATATGACTCCACAAAAGATTGTAATGACTTCCTTTTTTACAGGCTCATTATTACATAACTGTCCAGGTGGTGAGCAGTAATTAAACATTATCGCTTTTGGAGACATTTCAACTTACTCAGGCACTTTTGTAACCAGAAGGATGGTGACAACTTCACAAGGTTACATGAAGAATTACTCCAAGGCCAGGATAGAAACCAGGTCTTTTGAACTTCTAAAATAAGTTTTATTTCATTGTTATTTTTGTCTTTATTTTTCCATGTGCCTAAAACCAATGAGTCAACATCCTTGATAAGAAGTTTTAATTCCGACCTAGGAACATTCAGCATTTTTGCCTGGTGTACCATTCAAAGACAGTTCTGCAAGTGGCCCTGGGGGAAATGCCTCACACCAAGCCTCACTGACATCCGTGTTCACACAAATAGGCTCACTGCATTTATCTACCACATTAAATATCATTTACCCACAAGATTAAATGATATTATTTTGCCTTCCTACAGATCACCTGAGCAACCAAGTATTCCACAGCTGCTCATATGTCACAGGTACAAGAGTAAGCTACAAACAAGGTACAATCCCTGTCCTTAAGGAATACCATCTAATAGGAATGCCATCTCAACCGGATGACTTAAATACAACATGGTGCATGCAATAGCAGAAATATACATAGGTTATTATGGGTACACAGAGTTAGAACATCCAATCCCCTGGAGATGAAAGTGAATTCCACCTTCAAAGATGACCAGGGCCAATCAGGGGAGTACAAATATGAGCAATGGTTAAGAAGCACTACCTCTTTCTGAGTAGCACAAGCAGTTTGACTTTGCTGAAAGGAAAGACTCTTGGCTAAGACCCTCTTGAGTGCTGGTGAGGCAGCAGGGCCCAGATTGCAGAGGGCCATTTAGAGAGCTTAGACTTCACTCAAGCTGTGGAGTACTGCTGGAAGATTATAAGAGAATTGTCATCGTTGGGATCACATTTTTGAAGATCACTCTGGCAACTGTTTAAATGATACATTTGTAGTGGACAAGATTGAAGGCAGGGAGCCTACTTACGAAGCTGTTGAAGTGGTCCAGGAGAGAGATTATAAGAGCCGGAACCAAGGATGAGGGAAAAACTGAAGAAGTAAAATCAATAAAACTTAGAGAGTGATTTGATGAGTGCTAAGAAAGAGAAGTTGATGAAGATGCCTAGATTGGTAGCTAAGATAATTTTTAAAATGCATGAACAGAGATGGAGAATAAAGAAACAGTGGTAGGTTCAAGAGGGAGGAAAACACAGACAAAGAGTCTAATTGTGGACAAACTGGATTTGAGAAGCCAGTGGAGCAGACAGGTGAAGAGAGATCCCCCAGTAGGCATCAAGATAAAAAGATCCATCGCTGGGATGTTACTGAATATGATGGAGAGTTAGTCACCAGTGTGTGGTGGCCTTCATGGAGGGGATGACACAGGGAAAATGCAGAATCAGAATATGTTAATGAGGAGAGGACCCCAGGATATAGGGGAAGGAGACCACCCAAAGCAAAAGAGAAGGAGACATCACAGGTACAAGGACCATTAGCAACAAATATCATGGAGATGGGAGATAAGAGAATAGAGCTCCCTCTTTGAAAAATAGTTTCTCCAAATCATATTTTAAAAAAAAAAAAAAAAAAAGGCCTGGTAGAAAAGTGGGTATGGGACTTGAAGGCAATTCACAAAAGACAATATTCAAAAGAATCAATGAACATAAAAAATGAGAAGGATTGACACTAACAAATGTTGGCAAAGACATGTTATATCTGGAACTCTCATACACTGCTGGCAAGATTATAACCCAGCACACTTTGGAAAACTCTTCGGTATTATCTAGTAATATTAGATACTCAGACTCTATAATCCAGTAATATATAAATCAATCAAATCAATCAATAATAATATATGACAATACATATAATACCATATGTGATACCTTATGACCCACTTCTAAGTATATATCCAATAAATGCACATATATGTACACCGAGACAAATTCATAGAAACACTATTTGCAAACTCTAAAATTAGAAAATACAAATGACCATCAGCAGTAGAACAAAACAATATGTTCTTCCCACAAAATGGAATGCTATCAATGAAAAGGAATGAATGATAATTTTGCACAGCAACCTGATGAATCATAAATATGAGGTTGAGAAAAAGAAATCAGACAAAAGAATATATGCTTTCCAACTACAATTATATAAAATTCACAAACATGCAAAACAGAACAATAGTGTTTAGGGTTGTCCTTAGGTGGTAAAACTGTAAAGGAAAGTAAGAAAGTGGTTACTTCAGAATTAATGACAGTGGTTGTCTCTAAGGGAAAGAAGGGACTATGACCAGGTGGAGGGATTCAGAGGGGCTTCAGGGAGGCTGACATGCTACAAATTTACCATTTTAAAGGATTTTCCCCTTATGATAATTCATTAAGTTCTAGAGTTGTTCTTTGTGATTTTCTGTTTGTGTATTATACTTCATAAAAAGATAGTTAAAAGGTTAACACAGGGACCGAACACCCTAACAACATGAGTTAGGGTTTTCGGGAAAAACAGCCCCAAATGCATGTCATGAGCCCTGAAATGCCTCACTGCATCACAACCTGGGACAGTGTATTTATGACGACTGTGAGTCATGAAAAACATACTAAGTTAGTGCCATATTTGCAGCTAGACGAGGCGAGGAAACAAGAAATGCATACGTAACGGAATAAAGGAAAGTTACAAAGGTTGCAGCAGCTTTGACTGAAAGAGAAGCAGTGCTAAAGTTCGCAGTTGGGGAAAGGTTTAACTTCTCTTCTTTCATAATTCTTTCTCACTCTCCCACTTTCAATGATCTTTTTATTGACAATCCTTAGAAAGAATAGTCACTAATTAGCAACCAGCCTCTCGTGAGATGGGGATAGAAATGTTGCCTTCCTGCATAGCCATCCGGGCACATTACTGAAATATTTCCATCCAATTTTTCCATTTACATCAAATATTTACAATCATGTAATTAAATAAACAAATGCACTAAATAGGCCATTATTAATACAATCAATATTTGTTTTTACTACCCAGAATTCTGATGTTTTTCCCACAGTAAACTCTCTAGATGTCATCTTAGGATGGAACACTCTTTCTTGACCTCCAGCCACAAACCATGAATGAAGCTGACTTCATTCCTAGTTTCAGGAATGGAGCAGCAGGGCTGGGCAGTGTAGTGATGACCTAAATCAGGCCAATCAGGGCAAGCAAGACTCAATTCCAGGACTTCATTTGAGGAATCGGGGAACTAGGTATGCTCTTTATGAACGTGAAAAGAAAAGGATTAGGAGTGGGAGCAGCTGCAGCCATCTTGCCACCATGTGGAGCCTAGGAATGGTAGAATCCAATATGGCACAGTGGTTTAGAGCAAAGGTTGGTAAATTCTTCTTATGAAGGGGCAGATAGTAAGTATTTTAAGCTTTGCAGGTGATATGGTTTGCTGTGTGTCCCCACCCAAATCTCATGTCAAATTGTAATTCCCAATGTTGGGGGAGGGACCTGGTGGGAGGTGATTGGATCAGGGAGCTAATTTCCCCCTTGCTCTTCCTGTGATAATGAGTTCTCATGAGATCTGATTATCTGAAAGTTGGTACACCTCCCCCTTCATTCTCTCTTCCTTATTCTCTGGTCATGTAAGACATGCCTGCTTCCCCTTCACCTCCCAGCCATGCTTTCTGTATAGCCTGCAGAACTGTGGGTCAATTAAACCTCTTTTCTTCATAAATTAACCAGTTTCAGGTAGTTCTTTTGTAGCAGTGAGATAACAGACTAATACAGAATATTGGTACCAGAGAAGTGGGGTACTGCTATACAGATACCTGAAAATGTGGAACCAACTTTGGAACTGGGTAATGGGCAGGAGTTAGTAGAGTTTGGGGGCTCAGAAGACAACAGGAAGTTGAGGAAGAGTTTGGAACTTCCTAGAGACTTGTTGAATAGCTGTGACCAAAATGCTGATTGTGACATAGACAGTGAAGCCCAGGCTGAGGTCGTCTCAGATGGAGATGAGGAACTTGTTGGTAACTGAAGGAAGGGTCACTCTTACTACGCTTTAGCAAAAAGACTGGTGGCATTGTGCCCCTGCTGTAGAGATCTGTGGAATTTTGAACTTGAGAGAGATTATTTAGGGTATCTGGCAGAAGAAATGTATAAACAGCAAAGTGTTCAGGATGTGGCCTGGATGCTTCTAAAAGCCCATTCCATTTGCATAAACAAAGAAATGACCTGAAACTAGAACTTATATTTAAAAGGAAAGCAGAGTATAAAAGTTTGGAAATTTTGCAGCCTGACCGTGCAACAGAAAAGAGAACATTTTCTGGGGAGGAATTTAAGGCTGCATAAATTTGTGCAAAGAGCCAAATGTTAATATCCAAGACAATGGGGAAAATGCTTCCAAGGCATTTCAGAGACCTTCACAGCAGCCCCTCCCACCACAGGCCTGGAGGCCTAGAAGGGAAAAATGGTTTTCTGGGCCAGACCCAGGGCCCTGCTGTTCTGTGCAGCCTTGGGATGTGGTACACTGCATCCCATCACTCCAGCTCCAGCCATGGCTAAAAGGAGCCAAAGTACAGCTCTAACCATTGCTTCAGAGGGTGCAAGACCCAAGCCTTGGTGGGTTCTGTGTGTTGGACCTGTGCAGAAGGTGTGCAGAAGGCAAGAGTTGAGGTTTGGGAGCTTCCACCTAGATTTCAGGGGATGTATGGAAATGCCTGGATGTTCAGGCAGAAGTCTGCTGCAGGGGCAAAGCACTCATGGACAAGGGAAATAAGGAAGGAAAATGTGGGGTCAGAGCCCCCACACAGAGTCCCCACTGGGGCCCTGCCTAGTGGAGCTGTGAGAAGAGGGCCATGGTCCTTTAGACCCCAGAATGGTAAATCCACCAACAGCTTGCACTGTGTGCCTGCAAAAGCTGCAGGCACTTAACTCTAGCCCAAGAAAGCAGCAGTGGGGGCTGTCCTCTGTGAAGCAACAGAGGCAGAGCTTCCCAAGGCCTTGGGAGCCCATCCCTTGCATCAGTGTGGCCTGGATGTGAGACATGGAGTCAAAGGAGATTATTTTGAAGCTTTAAGATTTAATGTCTGCCCTGCAGGATTTCAGACTTGCATGGGGCCTTAGCCCCTTCATTTTGGCCAATTTCTCTCTTTTTGAATGGGAGCATTTACCCAATGCCTGTAACCCCATTGTATCTTGGATGTAACTAACTTGTTTTTTATTTTACAGGCTCATAGGCAGAAGGCGCCTGTCTTGTCTCAGATGAGACTTAGGACTTGGACTTTCGAGTTAATGCTGGAATAAGTTAAGACTTTGGGGACTGTTGGAAAGGCATGATTGTATTATGAAACATGAGAAGAACATGAGATTTGGGAAGGGCCAGGGGGTGGTATGATATGGTTTGGCTGTATGTCCCCACCCAAATTCAATGTTGAATCGTAATTCCCAATGTTGGGGGAGGGACTTGGTGGGAGGTGACTGGATCATGGTGGTAGATTTCCCCCTTCCTATTCTCATGATAGTGAGTTCTCACAAGATCTGGCTGTTTGAAAGTGTGTAGCACTTCCCTCTTTGCTTGCTTTCTCTCCTGCTTCACCACAGTAAGTTGTGCTTACTTTCCCTTTACCTGACACCATAATTGTAAGTTACCTGAGGCCTCCAGCCATGCTTCCTGTACAGCCTGCAGAACTATGAGTCAATTAAAGCTTCCTGGACAGCCTGAAGAACTGTGAGTCAATTAAACCTCTTTCTTCATAAATTACCCAGTCTCAGGTAGTTCTTTATTACAGTTTGAGAATGAACTAATATAGCAGGCCATACAGTCTCTGTTATAACAGCTCAACTCTGTCACTGTAGTATGAAATCATCTATTGACAATATATATATGAGTGTGACTGTGTTCCAAACAAATATATTTATTTTGAAGTTACTTAAAATATATTTTTACAAGAATGAGCACAGGTAGGATTTGGCACACAGGACATAGTTTGCCCAAGCCTGGTTTAGAACATGGGCTCTAGAAACAGACTACATGGATTCTTTTTTTTTCTTTTTTCTTCTTTTTTTTTTTTTTTTTTTTTTTTTGAGACATAGTCTTGCTCAGTCGCCCAGTCTGGAGTGCGGTGGCACAATCTCGGCACACTGCAAGCTCCACCTCCCAGGTTCACGCCATTCTCCTGCCTCAGCCTCCCAAGTAGCTGGGACTACAGGCTCCCGCCACTATGTCTGGCTAGTTTTTTTGTATTTTTAGTAGAGACGGGGTTTCACCATGTTAGCCAGGATGGTCTCGATCTCCTGACCTCGTGATCCACCTGTCTCGGCCTCCCAAAGTGCTGGGATTACAGGCGTGAGCCACTGCGCCCGACCTAGAAACAGACTACATGGATTCTAATGCTGAGTCCATCATTTGCACATTCCTGAACAAGTTACTTAATCTCTCTATGCTTCACTTTCCCCATCTGTAAATGGAAGTGATAATACTACCGCCTACCTCATAGACTCATTTTGAGGGTTAAGTGAATTAGTAAATGTAATGTGCTTATAAAAAACATCTGAAACATTGAAATGCTATATGTGTTAGCTGTTATTACCATTATTATCATGACAGTTATCAAAGGTGCCAAGAGACAGAAGCCCAGTCCCATGTTATTTGAGTCCCAGATCAAAATGAGCTAAAAGCCATTAGTCCAGCCTGTTTAGTTACCTGAGATAATAAATTCCCTTTTATGCTTATTTTGAGTTGATCTTCTGTCTTATAACTGAAGTCATCCCATCTGACTAAATGAGGGAAATCAAAGCAGGGATGACAATTCCCCTAACGCTTATAATGTAAATTCTCCCATTTCAGCACCCATCACAGAAATCAATCAATCACAGCATTCTCGCTCACTGGGCCCAGAGAGGGCCTCAGACATGTTTTTCCCCCAAAACAGGACTCTAAGCAATCTTTATTATTCCATCAAAGTCAGCATGCAAAATGAAACTTCTCTATCCCTGCTTTAGGTCAAGAATTCTAAGAGTTGATCCGCAGTAATATTAATGAGCTTTGTAAACATCCTCCTAGTATATTTTTGTAATAGACAAAAATTTTCCAAAAATACTAGACATTCTTAGGTGTGTGGTCTCTTTTTCTAACTCCTCACTTGTGAGTCCCCATACTATTTCAAACCCACATACTTTGCAGAAAAACTTGGGAGCTGTATGAGGTCTTTCTCATACTGCTATGAAGAAATAACAGAGACTGGGTAGCTTAGAAAGTAGAGAGGTTTAATTGACTCATGGTTCTGCATGGCTGGAGAGGTCTCAGGAAACTTATAATCATGGTGGAAGGCGCCTCTCTAGAGGGTGACAGGAGAGAGAATGAGTGCCTAACAAAGGCGGAAGCCCCCTATAAAACCATCAGCTCTCATGTTAACTCACTATCTATCATGAGAACAGCATGCGGGGAAACTGCCCCCATGATTCCATTATCTCCTACCGGGTCCCTCCCAGGACATGTAAGGATTATGGGAATTGCAGTTCAAGATGAGATCTGGGTGAGGACACAGCCAAGCCATATCAGGAGCACTCTACAGCTCTTTTATCTTTACAAACTGACTTTCTTCAAGAAGGTGCTTAATAAATGTTTTCCTGAAAGAGGTCAGCAGAGGCTGCTAAAGAATAAGTTTCTCCTCTGACCCAGGAAGTGATAAAATTAATAGACTTTAAAATGTACAGTGTCACTGATGTATGTAATGTCATTAATCTATGGTGGAAAAACAATGGAATAATTAACTTGATGTGTTTTACATTCATGAAGTAAGGGGCTTTTAAATTCAGAATACAAATGAGCCAAGAACCTTAATACTTTGTTTTTTCTTTTTTCTTGTTGTTGTTGTTTCTTTTTGACCCTCATTCACCTTATTTATTTCAAAATGGTTTAGATTTTTGTAAGCCCTTTCAACTTAAATGACAAGGCCAGCTATTAATAGACTTAAAACCAAGCCATCAGGCAGTACTCCGCAGGTGTTAATGTGAAGGTTTTCTGTTTATTTTATTTTAAGCTCTGGGATACATGCGCAGGATGTGCAGGTTTGTTACATAGGTAAACATGTGCCATGGTGGTTTGCTGCACCTATCAACCCATCATCTAATTATCAAGCCCAGCATGCATTAGCTATTTTTCCTGATGCTCTTCCTCACCCACCCTCAATAGGCCCCAGCGTATGTTGTTCCCATCCCTGTATCCATGTGTTCGTATTGTTCAGCTCCCACTTATGAACAAGAAAAATGGTGTTTGTTTTCTGTTCCTACGTTAGTTTACCAAGAATAATGGCTTCCAGCTTTATCCATGTCCCTGCAAAGGACATGATCTCATTCCGTTTTATAGCTGCATAGTATTTCATGGTGTATATGTACCACATATTCTTTAACTAGTTTATCATTAATGGGCATTTGGGTTGATTCCATGTCCTCACTATTGTGAATAGTGCTGCAATGAACATACACGTGCACACATCTTTATAATAGAATGATTTATATTCCTCTGGGCATATACCCAGTAATGGGATTGCTGGGTCAAATGGTATTTCTGGTGCCAGGTCTTTGAGGAATCACATTGTCTTCTACAGTAGTTGAGCTAATTTACATTCCCAACAATAGTGTGAAAGCATTTCAGAATCTCTGGGACACAGCCAAAGCAGTGTTAAGGGGAAATTTCTAGCACTAAATGCCCACATTAAAAAGCTAGAAAGATCTCAAATCGACATCCTAACATCACAACTCAAAGAACTAGAGAACCAAGAGCAAATACATTTCAAAGCTAGCAGAAGACAAGAAATAACCAAGATCAGAGCAGAACTGAAGGAGATAGAGACATTTAAAAAAACTTCAAAAACTCAACAAATCCAGAAGTTGTTTTTTTTTGAAAACAATAAAATAGATAGACTTCTGGCTAGATTAATAAAGAAGAAAATAGAGAAGAATCAAACAGACTCAATAAAAAATGATAAAGAGGATATCACCACTGAACCCACAGAAATAGAAACAACTCTCAGAGAATACTATAAACACCCCTGTGCAAATAAACTAAAATAATCTATAAGAAATGGATACATTACTGGACACATACACCCTCCCAAGGGTGAACCAGGAAGAAGTCGAATCCCTGAATAGACCAATAACAAGTTCTGAAGTTGAGGCAGTAATTAATAGCCTACCAACCAAAGAAAGTCCAGGACCAAATGGATTTACAGCTGAATTCTACCAAAGGTACAAAGAGGAGCTGGTACCATTTCTTCTGAAACTATTCCGAAAAATTGAAAAGGAGGGACTCCTCCCTAACTCATTTTACGAGGCCTGCATCATCCTAATACCCACACCTGGCAGAGATACAACAACAAAAAAAAGAGAACTTCAGACCAATATCCCTAATGAACATCGATGCAAAAATACTAAATAAAATACTGGCAAACCAAATCCAGCAGCATATAAAAAAGCTTATCCACCATGATCAAGTTGGCTTTATCCTTGGGATGCAAGGCTGATTCAATATATGCAAGTCAATAAACATAATTCATCACATAAACAGAACTAAAGACAAAAACCACATGCTTATCTCAATAAATGCAGAAAAGGCCTTCAATAAAATTCAACATCCCTTCATGTTTAAAACTCTCAATACATTAGGTATTGAAGCAACATACCTCAAAATAATAAGAGCCATATGACAAATCCACAGCCAATATCATAATAAATGGGCAAAAGTTGGAAGCATTTCCCTTTGAAAGTCAGCACAAGACAGGAATACTTTCTTTTTTCTTCAAAAATACAAATTAGTGTATTGCTAGCAATATTCCATAACCCCAATTCTTAATCCACATGGTAAAAATACTTTACAATTTCCCTGAAAAACTACTCTGGTGTGTACCTTCGTCTCAGATAAATATAGATGTCATCACTTTGTTAAGAAAGCCTCCCTAGTAATTGTACAGCTGTCTATGAACTGTCTGGAGCAGTGGTTTTCTAACTTGAGCGTGTGTTGGAATCACCTGGAAGGCTAGATAAAAGGTTGCTTGGTCCCACTTCCAGAGTTTCTGATTCACTCGTTCTGGGGTGGAACCTGATAATTTGGATTTCTAACTAGTTCCCAGGTGATTCTGGTACTGTCGTTTTAGGGACCACACTCTGGCTAATGACTTGCTCTACCTAGAGGTCTTGCTCTAGGCTACTGGTATTCAGTGAAGTAAAAGGAAGCCTATCTTCACTAACCTATACTTTACACCACTCTGATCCATTCTTTACACCATGGGTCCCCAAGCCCCTGGGCCACAGACCAGTACTGGGATCAGTTAGGAATCAGGCCACACAGCAGGAGGTGAGCAGTGGGCAAAGCAAGCATTACTGCCTGTGCTCTACCTCCTGTCAGATCAGCTGAGGCATCAGATTCTCAAAGGAGTGAGAACCCTATTGTGAACTGTGCATGCAAGGGATCTAGGTTGCATGTTCCTTGTGGGAATCTAACGCCTGATGATCTGAGTTGGAACAGTTTCATTCTGAAACCATTCCCCCACCCAATTCGCATGGAAAAATGATCTTCCACGAAACTTAACCCTAGTACCAAAAAGGTTGGGGACCACTCCTTTACACTGCATCTACAGTTACTTTCCTAAAATGTGAGTTGAAAAAGGTTACTTTCTTCCTCAAAAAGCTCCAATGACACTTTATTGCTCATAAATTTCCAAAATCTTAAAATCTTAATCTCACATTCTAGCTCTTTTATAATCTGATTCCAAGCTTCCCAGTGTTTCCCCCCATACACCCTGTTATCTGTCCTGCAAATACTTGCTATACCCAGCCAAGCCATATTTATTTGTGCCTTAGGACTTTGCTCATGCTGTTTCCTAAACCTGTAACATCCTTTCCTCCTTCCCCATTTACTGAAATCAGTGAAATCAGAATTACTATGACTGATCCTGACTGCAAGAAAACCCTGGCTCCACTGGCTTGCACAATACTGAAAATTATTACATCACAGAACAAAAAGTCTGGAGATAAGATGACTCCAGAGATGGTTAATTTGGCAACTCAAAGACACCATCAGAGACAAAGGTTATTTTCAATGTATCAATCTGATGTCCTCAGTACATGCTCTTGTTCTCAGGCTAATTCTCATTAAGGTCACAAAGGCTTTAGCAGTTTGAAATATCACATTCAGTCAAAAACCCATCTAGCAGAAGAAGCAGGAACTTCTTGAAAGCCTCTTTTTGTCAATTAAAAAAACCCCAGCAATGATCCCATCCTATTTCCTTGGCCAAATTGTGTTGCATTCCCACTCCTAAATCAAGCACTGAAAAGAGGTTTGAAATTACCGTGATGACTTAGACCAGGTGTATTAGTCTGTTCTCATGCTGCTATAAAGAACTGCCCAAGACTGAGTAATGTATAAAGAAAAGAAGTTTGACTGACTTACAGTTCTGCATGGCTAGGGAGGCCTCAGGAAACTTACAATCATGGTGAAGGGGAAACAAGCACATCTCACATGACGGCAGGTGAGAGAGAATGTGAGCACACAGGAAACAGCAGGGAAAACTGCCTTATAAAACTATCAGATATCATGAGAACTCACTCACTATCACGAGAACAGCATGAGGGGAACCACCCTCATGATCCAGTCATCTCCCACAAGGTCTCTCCCTCAACACCTGGGGATTACGACTCAAGATGAGATTTGGGTGGGGACACAAAGCCTAACCATATCACCAGAGGTCAACAAACTTTTCCTGTAAAGGCTAGATAGTAAATATTTTAGCTTGTGTGGGCCATATGGGCTTTGCCACAACTGCTCAACTCTCCCCGTGTAGCACAAAAATAGTCATCAATAATACAAAAACCATTGGGTGACTTGTTCCAATAAACTTCATTTACAAAAACACGTGGCAAACTGCTTGGCCCAGTCAGCCACCCCATGGTTTAGGCCAAACAAGATCAATCTGTGAGTCATGCTGGAGAAACATAGATCCCCCTCAAGAAACATCAGAGATCTTCCAGGAAAGAAGGAGGAAATGGCTTTTCCAAAGGCAACCAGCAGCATCAGTGGGGACATCCTTTAAGCCCTAGCTCAAATGCAACAAACAAAGCCTTCTCTAACTCATTTCAGACTGAATTAAACTCTCACAGTAAATTGCTTAGATCTCCATGTGGAGTTATTGTAATGTAGCCAACTGACACAATTGTCTCCTTGAATAAAGAACAAGCATCTTCAGGGCAAGGTCTGTGTTACACATTCTTGCTTTTACCCCCACCCAGCACTATATGGAACACATACAATTATTAAATATTAATGTAATTAAAACCATACAAATATATAATCCATGAAATAGTCTTCAAATGCTTGGTTTCTTTGCCATTGACCTTAATCTACCAACAGTTCATACGTCACAAATTTCACCATCTACCTGCATCCAGAAGTTTCAGTTTGACTCACAGTCCCACATAGTCCAGCAGAGATCTGTTTGTACAATTAAGAAAGGTCATTCTGTCATGGCAATATATACATACCTCTGTATTCATTTTTCTATGCTGTGTAACAAATTACTGCAAATTAAGTGGCTTTAAACAACACAGACTTATTATCTCACAGTTTCCCTGGGTCAGGAGTCTGAGTAAAGGTTAGCTAAGTCCTCTGCTCACAAGGTTGCTAGATCTGGGGTCTTCTTCCAAGCTAACATGGAACTTGATAACCCATTTTCTTGCAGCTATAGAGCTCATGAAGGCTGTGTCTTCCAGGTCAGCAGGAAAGTTTCTCTCTCACACTTTGACTCTCTTTTGACTTCAGGAAGGGCTCAGTCCCTTTTAAGGGCTCACTTGATTAGGTCTGGTTCATCCAGAATAATGCCATTTTTTTGTTAACTCAACTGGTTAGTACGCTAAACACAGGAGTAATATCCCATCATGTTCACAAGTCCCGCCCATGCTCAAGAGGAAGGGAATGCAGATGCAAGGGGGAGGGCATACACCAAGGCATCAGGAAATTTGGGAGCCATCTCAGAATTTTGCCTCCCACAGCCAGGTGCAGAGGCTCACACCTGTAACTCCAGCACTTTGGGAGGCCAAAGCAGGTGGATCACTTGAGGCCAGGAAACCAGCCTGGGCAACTGAGAAAGACCTTTCTCTACCAAAAAGAAAAAGAATAAAAAGACACACACACACACACACACACACACACACACACACACAAGAATTCTACCTCTCATAATTTCTATTATGATGCCTAACCCCACAATATTGACACCTACATATTTAAATATTCGTCCCCCTACTGAAAAGTGGTCATTTTACCTCTATGTCCTCAGTGCCAAACAACCAAAAGATATTCCATAAACACCAAATGGACAAACAAACAAATGGATAAATTTGGCCTTATTATCTCTCAGTAGAGGCTTTTCCTTCACATTCTTGATTTAAAAGCTTCCGGAAAAAGTAAATGGGCCAGGCGCAGTGGCTCACACCTGTAATCCTAGCATTTTGGGAGGCTGAGGCAGGCAGATCCCTTGAGGTCAGGAGTTGGAGACCAGCCTGGGCAACATGATGAAATCCCATCTCTACTAAAAACACAAAAATTAGCTGGACGTGGTGGCTCACACCTGTAATCCCAGCTACTCGGGAGGCTGAGGCAGGAAAATCACTTGAACCCAGGAGGTGGAGGCTGCAGTGAGCTGAGATTGTGCCACTGCACTCCAGCCTGGGCGACAGAGCAAGCCTCTGTCTCAAAAAAGAAAAAGTAAATGATGCATTTGATTACACCTAAGGAATACATAGAAAAACCGAGGAAGGAAACAAATCCATAGGCAAAATTCTATTGACATGTGGACAATGCTGGCTTCAGAGGATTATGAACTCTAAATAGTAAATATTATTCAGATGTTAGTCAAATCAGAATCAGGATTGCTAAAAGATTTGACACATGGGCTTTGACACTTGTGCTTGACCATATCTTACGTTTGATCACAGTACTTTAATTTATTACTGTCATTATTATTATTATTATTATTCAAAGCTTACTCTGCTATAATGTCCTGTGGTCCTATGCGAGGCAAAACTATCTCTCTCATTCCCTACTGCACCCTCAGTGTTAGCCCAGTATCTGGATGCTAGTGAGTGCTCAACAAAATAGTTGCTGAGTGAGTTACCAAAAACTCTACGAAATGATTATGCTCATTTTGAAGCTAAGGGAACTGATGCTCAGAGAAGCCAGTGTCTTGACTAAGGACACACAAATAGAGAGACAAGATTCCAACTTGAAGTCCATACTTTTTTTTTCTTAGATAGAGTCTCATTCTGTGGCCCAGACTGGAGTACATTAGCACAGTCTCAGCTAACTGCAACCTCCAACTGCTAACTGAACTAACCTCCACTCACTAACCTCCACCTGCTAACTGCACTAACTTCCACCTGCTAACCTCCACTCAGCTATCTGCAATCTCCACAAGGGATTCTCCTGCCTCAACCTCCTGAGTAGCTGGGATTACAGGTGTGTGCCACCACGCCCAGCTAATTTTTGTATTTTTAATAGAGACAGGGTTTTGCCTTGTTGGCCAGGCTGGTCCCAAACTCCTGACCAGGTGATCTGCCTGCCTCAGTCTCCCAAAGTGCTGGGATTACAGGTGTGAGCCACCATGCCCAGTTTGAATTTCACACTCTTGATCACTCATCTATAAATGCTTACAGTTCATCCATGCAATTACCATATCACAGTAACTTTCTGCATTTTTAAACTGGGCTTGAATTGGCCTAAGTCTCTTAAACCAAAGCCTTTCCATTAGTGTACGAATTCCAGGTCTTACAGGTATCTGCTTGCTAAACAAGCTTGTTCCAAGAAAGCTGGGAAAGGGGAGTATCGATGATAACCAAGGCCCATATTTATGTCAGCTACCCCTCTGGTAAAGGAAGGAAGAGCATTGACAAATTCACTTAGGACTCACTTGAGGAATCTCCCCTAGATGCCAAATGGTTCTTGAAATTGTCACTACCATTCTGAAAAGATCTAGGCCTTCACTTGACCAAATCTCAAGTGGACATTTCAATTCCTTGGCATAAGATAAAAAATAAATCCATAAAACATCTGCAAGGGAAGCATTAGACAGTTTGTGCCAGAGATCTGGGAAGCTGTGTGCTTGAAAAATATTTGCATACAGAAATAGGAGTAGGCTGGCAGAGAGTGTAAATGTGATGGGAACTCTCTCAAAATACACTAGTGAGAATTGTGAAACTAGTGTATGACTTCTCCCCTCCATATTCATAGCCACACATTCGGTCACCTCCCAGAGTCCCTGCGCCAGGCAGGCATCAGAAGTCTTTTCATGACGTGTTTTCAGAAGAAATAGAATCAGTAGTGCTGGAAACTTCCCTATGTAGACCCATTTTCAGGTGTCCACTCGGCTCAGCCCTTAACAGTGTTTCCCCCGCCCCCACAAGGACACACCCCTAGCTGCCATGTTTTTATTCTTTGCCCCCACCTAGTGGCCATAGCTGCATAGACCAGAGTATTATAAAAGACCATTGAGCAAAGCCTGAATCACACTTGCAGGCTAAAAGATTGCCATTCAGTTTGGTCTGGTTTCTTGTGGAGGGGTGTGGATCTGAGCATGAGGGGTAGCGATCCACACTTGCTACGTAAACTGCAGTCATGCCTGCTTACAAGCCATCTGTTACCAGTCCACGAGGAATTAAGGACAGAAACTGAGAGTAAGGAAGCACTTAAGAACCTTTATAGCACTTCGACAGAATAATTTTATGTCTATGGAATCTAATAATAAAAAATCAGGGCTTGTTTTATTTCATTTTAGTATAACTCATTTTTACTGTGTTTTAGCACAGATAGTTTGCAAAACGCTGGGTTTTAGAGATGCAAAAGTAGATCTGCAGAGAGAAAAGGCAGAAGCAGATGTTTGTGAAAAAAATTCTTATTTCCAGCCCATTCCTGGAGCCTGATGACATCCATTCCCTTCAGTTCCAAAAAACATTCCTGAGTCCTTACAACGAACACCTCTTTTTTTGCTTAAGCTTGCTCAGTGAATTTTATGGGCCTTGAAACTAGAATCCTAATGAATATACTTACACCAATCTCTGGCAGGGGCAGAGGGGAAAGCCCCAGTCGTCTTCTTCCTAGTTTTCCCAAGAAGTTCTTCTAACCTGAGATTCCACCTCAAACCAATCCAAAACAATGATCACCTTTTCATTCTCATCCTTGCCTAGACCCTCAATTCTAAAATAAAATGGTTTTTTAATACAGGAATCATGGAGAAGAAAGAAAAATTACTGAAACAGTTAGGGGAGTTAGTCAGTAATTATGTATGGAGAGCCTACACAGTGCTCTCCCTGAGTGGACAAGTATAAGCAGATGCACAAAGGCTTGCCATGTGATGCTTGCATCATAGTGGGAGGGCAGAAACCACAAACAAATTTTTAAATAAGATAGTTTCAGAGAGTGATACATGCAAGGAAGGAAACCATATATGACAAGGAAACACAGACCAGCCACTCAAAACTACTAGACAAGACAAGAAGAAAGTTGAGGCAGAGAAGACAGCCTCATAATTATAATCAATGCCATTTATTAAGGGGTTAACTCTGTGCCTGGCACTGCTAAGTATTTTAAATACCCTCACAACAAACCTATGAGATAATGTTATCATCCCCATTTTATAGACGGACAAATAAGTTCCAAAAGGTTTCTAACTTGCCCAAGATAAGAGCTGGGAAGACATGAAGGAAGAGCATGAATCCAAATGCATCTTACTACAAAGCTCATCCCCTTAACCACCTATAAAGAATAACAAAACAATAAGGTGAGTCTTTCTTTTGGTCACCCAGAAGTGTCTGGTTCAGACATTGTTGCTTCCTGGCAAAAAGACAATGAAATCCTTTCAAATACATGTGCTCTTCTGAAAATCAAATACAAGGGCCCCCTGCTCAGTGAGGCCGGCCTGTATTTCTTAGTAGAAACTGAGAGTAGCCAACTGCTAAGGGCACATAAAAGCTATTTTTGGAGAAACCATCTCAGAATGGAAAAAGAAAGAAGGTTGAATCTTATGACATTATTTCCCCAAACAGTGGTGGGGAATTGTTGTAAAATGTCTCATAAAATCCCATCATATGTACAAATGGCATGGACTTAAACAAGCTGAACAATGATTGAGTTGAGTCATTGAATGTTTGGACTGGATTTCCAACAGCCAGGAGAGCCCCAGGCACAGTTCTTTGTTTACAGGTGCTAAACAATCCATCACAACAACCCCTCCTTTTAAGCCCTGTCCTTCCTCTCCCTAGGCATGCCTCTCTCGCCCTCCCTCTCATTCCCTTGATAACTTAGTGTATGTGTTTTCTAATATCAGTTTCAGGTGACCAAAGTCATCTATCTTTCTGGACCTTATTTATAGGTAGGCAGATTCTAAATTTAGGCCTCTATTACCAGCTCCAGGCAGACTGCTTGACATCCAAGCAAAGAACAAAGATGAATCCAAGAGCACTGGGTGACTTAAGATGTGCAATAGATTTTTGGAATGGTGGCTCTAGTCCAATTAAAAGAAATAAAACTTCCATTCTAATGCCACTACCCTAGAATTCACACAATCTAAAATAACTGTTATTGACTTTACCTATACTTTGTCTATGAAATAAAAGTATACTAGATCAATCAACATTTTCAAGTACTTTAGTAAAATTAACTCCCTGAAATTATATACATTCATGAAAGAGTCATATTTGGCCAGGTTTCACTAATAATAATATTAAGTACCCAATAAACATCAGCATGTATCAGATCTCATCAGACTAAGTTTTACCACAAGCCTGTGGCATAGATACCATTGTACCCACTTTAAAAAAGAAGAAAAAAAAAAAAAAGGGAAGAAAACTGAGGCTTGGCAATTAAGTTTGCTGTCCAAGGGCACAAAAACCAGGCAGACACATGATTCAAATCTGAATTCAGAACCATCAAGCATACCTCAAATACTGGAGCATCGGGCAAGGAAGCTGCAGAAGAAGTTGCTATGAAGGGGAGAGCATTCAATCAAGAGAACTTCAGAGTTCCCTTACATTAGACAAGGTCTCAATATTGGGTAGAACTCTAGAAATGGTTTGATATTCTCTTAAATTCCCCCATACACAAACACAGTTCATTCAATATCCCCTAATGTCTAAGAACGTGGGCTTTGGAGTTGGATAGTCCCAGCTTCTGCCATTTTACAGGCTGTGTGGCCTTTAGCAAATTATTTAACCCCTCTAAGTCTCATTGCCCTCATCATCTATCAAATGGCAATAACAATTGAACCTGACTCCTAGAATGGTCATGAAGATTAAGTGAAACAGTATACATAAATAACTTAGAGCACGGTAAGAATTCAATAAATTGAATAAAGGCGGAGCAAGATGGCCGAACAGGAACAGCTCCAGTCTCCAACTCCCAGCACGAGCGACACAGAAGACCGGTGATTTCTGCATCTTCAACTGAGGTACTGGGGTCATCTCACTAGGGAGTGCCGAACAATCGGTGCTGGTCAGTTGCTGCAGCCTGACCAGCAAGAGCTGAAGCAGGGCGAGGCATCGCCTCACCTGGGAAGCGCAAGGGGGAAGGGTATCCCTTTTCCTAGCCAGGGGAACTGAGACACACAACACCTGGAAAATCGGGTAACTCCCACCCCAATACCGCGCTCTAAGCAAACGGGCACACCAGAAGAATATATCCCTCACCTGGCCGGGAGGGTCCCATGCCCACGGAGCCTCCCTCATTGTTAACACAGCAGTCTGCAGCGATCTAACTGCGAGGCAGCAGCGAGGCTGGGGGAGGGGCGCCTGCCATTGCTGAGGCTTAAATAGGTAAACAAAGCCTCTGGGAAGCTCGAACTGGGTGGAGCTCACAAGCAGCTCAAGGAAACCTGCCTGTCTCTATAGACTCCACCTCTGGGGGCAGGGCTCAACTAAAAAAACAACAGGGGAAGCAACAGAGGCCTGAGCAGACACGAACGACTCTGTCTGACAGCTTTGAAGAGAGCAGTGGATCTCCCAACACGGAGGTTGAGATCTGAGAACGGACAGACTGCCTGCTCAAGTGGGTCACTGACCCCTGAGTAGCCTAACTGGGAGACATCCCCCACTAGGGGCAGTCTGACACCCCACACCTCACAGGGTGGAGTACACCCCTGAGAGGAAGCTTCCAAAGTAAGAATCAGACAGGTACACTTGCTGTTCAGCAATATTCTATCTTCTGCAACCTCTGCTGCTGATACCCAGGCAAACAGGGTCTGGAGGGGACCTCAAGCAATCTCCAACAGACCTATAGCTGAGGGTCCTGACTGTCAGAAGGAAAACTATCAAACAGGAAGGACACCTATACCAAAACCCCATCAGTACGTCACCATCATCAAAGACCAGAGACAGATAAAACCACAAAGATGGGGAAAAAGCAGGGCAGAAAAGCTGGAAATTCAAAAAATAAGAGCGCATCTCCCCCAGCAAAGGAGCGCAGCCCATCGCCAGCAATGGATCAAAGCTGGTCAGAGAATGACTTTGACGAGATGAGAGAAGAAGGCTTCAGTCCATCAAACTTCTCAGAGCTAAAGGAGGAATTACGTACCCAGCGCAAAGAAACTAAAAATCTTGAAAAAAGAGTGGAAGAATTGACAGCTAGACTAATTAATGAAGAGAAGGTCATAAACGAAATGACAGAGATGAAAACCATGACACGAGAAATACGTGACAAATGCACAAGCTTCAGTAACCAACTCGATCAACTGGAAGAAAGAGTATCAGAGATTGAGGATCAAATGAATGAAATGAAGTGAGAAGAGAAACCAAAAGAAAAAAGAAGAAAAATAAATGAACAAAGCCTACAAGAAGTATGGGATTATGTAAAAAGACCAAATCTACGTCTGATTGGGGTGCCTGAAAGTGAGGGGGAAAATGGAACCAAGTTGGAAAACACTCTTCAGGATATCATCCAGGAGAACTTCCCCAACCTAGTAGGGCAGGCCAACATTCAAATTCAGGAAATACAGACAATGCCACAAAGATACTCCTCGAGAAGAGCAACTCCCAGACACATAATTGCCAGATTCACCAAAGTTGAAATGAAGGAAAAAATCTTAAGGGCAGCCAGAGAGAAAGGTCGGGTTACCCACAAAGGGAAGCCCATCAGACTAACAGCAGATCTCTCGGCAGAAACTCTACAAGCCAGAAGAGAGTGGGGGCCAATATTCAACGTTCTTAAAGAAAAGAATTTTAAACCCAGAATTTCATATCCAGCCAAACTAAGTTTCATAAGTGAAGGAGAAATAAAATCCTTTACAGATAAGCAAATGCTTAGAGATTTTGTCACCACCAGGCCTGCCTTATAAGAGACCCTGAAGGAAGCCCTAAACATGGAAAGGAACAACCAGTACCAGCCATTGCAAAAACATGCCAAAATGTAAAGACCATCGAGGCTAGGAAGAAACTGCATCAACTAACGAGCAAAATAACCAGTTAATATCATAATGGCAGGATCAAGTTCACACATAACAATATTAACCTTAAATATAAATGGACTAAATGCTCCAATTAAAAGACATAGACTGGCAAACTGGATAAAGAGTCAAGACCCATCAGTCTGCTGTATTCAGGAGACCCATCTCACATGCAGAGACATACATAGGCTCAAAATAAAGGGATGGAGGAAGATCTACCAAGCAAATGGAGAACAAAAAAAAGCAAGGGTTGCAATCCTAGTCTCTGATAAAACAGACTTTAAACCATCAAAGATCAAAAGAGACAAAGAAGGCCATTACATAATGGTAAAGGGATCAATTCAACAGGAAGAGCTAACTATCCTAAATATATATGCACCCAATATAGGAGCACCCAGATTCATAAAGCAAGACCTTAGAAACTTACAAAGAGACTTAGACTCCCATACAATAATAATGGGAGACTTCAACACTCCACTGTCAACATTAGACAGATCAACGAGACAGAAAGTTAACAAGGATATCCAGGAATTGAACTCATCTCTGCACCAAGTGGACCTAATAGACATCTATAGAACTCTCCACCCCAAATCAACAGAATATACATTCTTCTCAGCACCACATCGCACTTATTCCAAAATTGACCACATAATTGGAAGTAAAGCACTCCTCAGCAAATGTAAAAGAACAGAAATTATAACAAACTGTCTCTCAGACCACGGTGCAATCAAACTAGAACTCAGGACTAAGAAACTCAATCAAAACCGCTCAACTACATGGAAACTGAACAACCTGCTCCTGAATGACTACTGGGTACATAATGAAATGAAGGCAGAAATAAAGATGTTCTTTGAAACCAATGAGAACAAAGATACAACATAACAGAATCTCTGGGACACATTTAAAGCAGTGTGTAGAGGGAAATTTATAGCACTAAATGCCCACAAGAGAAAGCAGGAAAGATCTAAAATTGACACTCTAACATCACAATTAAAAGAACTAGAGAGGCAAGAGCAAACACATTCAAAAGCTAGCAGAAGCCAAGAAATAACTAAGATCAGAGCAGAACTGAAGGAGACAGAGACACAAAAAACCTCCAAAAAATCAATGAATCCAGGAGTTGGTTTTTTGAAAAGATCAACAAAATTGACAGACCACTAGCAAGACTAATAAAGAAGAAAAGAGAGAGGAATCAAATAGATGCAATAAAAAATGATAAAGGGGATATCACCACCAACCCCACAGAAATACAAACTACCATCAGAGAATACTATAAACACCTCTACGCAAATCAACTAGAAAATCTAGAAGAAATGGATAATTTCCTGGACACTTACACTCTCCCAAGACTAAACCAGGAAGAAGTTGAATCCCTGAATAGACCAATAGCAGGCTCTGAAATTGAGGCAACAATTAATAGCCTACCCACCAAAAAAAGTCCAGGACCAGATGGATTCACAGCTGAATTCTACCAGAGGTACAAGGAGGAGCTGGTACCATTCCTTCTGAAACTATTCCAATCAATAGAAAAAGAGGGAATCCTCCCTAACTCATTTTATGAGGCCAACGTCATCCTGATACCAAAGCCTGGCAGAGATACAACAAAAAAAGAGAATTTTAGACCAATATCCCTGATGAACATCGATGCAAAAATCCTCAATAAAATACTGGCAAACCAAATCCAGCAGCACATCAAAAAGCTTATCCACCACGATCAAGTGGGCTTCATCCCTGGGATGCAAGGCTGGTTCAACATTCGCAAATCAATAAACATAATCCAGCATATAAACAGAACCAAAGTCAAGAACCACATGATTATCTCAATAGATGCAGAAAAGGCTTTTGACAAAATTCAACAGCCCTTCATGCTAAAAACGCTCAATAAATTCGGTATTGATGGAACATATCTCAAAATAATAAGAGCTATTTATGACAAACCCAGAGCTAATATCATACTGAATGGGCAAAAACTGGAAAAATCCCCTTTGAAAACTGGTACAAGACAGGGATGCCCTCTCTCACCACTCCTATTCAACATAGTGTTGGAAGTTCTGGCTAGGGCAATCAGGCAAGAGAAAGAAATCAAGGGTATTCAGTTAGGAAAAGAAGAAGTCAAATTGTCCCTGTTTGCAGATGACATGATTGTATATTTAGAAAACCCCATCGTCTCAGCCCAAAATCTCCTTAAGCTGATAAGCAACTTCAGCAAAGTCTCAGGATACAAAATTAATGTGCAAAAATCACAAGCATTCTTATACACCAGTAACAGACAAGCAGAGAGCCAAGTCAGGAATGAACTTCCATTCACAACTGCTTCAAAGAGAATAAAATACCTAGGAATCCAACTTACAAGGGATGTAAAGGACCTCTTCAAGGAGAACTACAAACCACTGCTCAGTGAAATAAAAGAGGACACAAACAAATGGAAGAACATACCATGCTCATGGATAGGAAGAATCAATATCGTGAAAATGGCCATACTGCCCAAGGTTATTTATAGATTCAATGCCATCCCCATCAAGCTACCAATGAGTTTCTTCACAGAATTGGAAAAAACTGCTTTAAAGTTCATATGGAACCAAAAAAGAGCCCGCATTGCCAAGACAATCCTAAGTCAAAAGGACAAAGCTGGAGGCGTCACGCTACCTGACTTCAAACTATACTACAAGGCTACAGTAACCAAAACAGCAGGGTACTGGTACCAAAACAGAGCTATAGACCAATGGAACAGAACAGAGTCCTCAGAAACAATACCACACATCTACAGCCATCTGATCTTTGACAAACCTGAGAGAAACAAGAAATGGGGAAAGGATTCCCTATTTAATAAATGGTGCTGGGAAAATTGGCTAGCCATAAGTAGAAAGCTGAAACTGGATCCTTTCCTTACTCCTTATACGAAGATTAATTCAAGATGGATTAGAGACCTAAATGTTAGACCTAATACCATAAAAACCCTAGAAGAAAATCTAGGTAGTACCATTCAGGACATAGGCATGGGCAAGGACTTCATGTCTAAAACACTAAAAGCAACAGCAGCAAAAGCCAAAATTGACAAATGGGATCTAATTAAACTAAAGAGCTTCTGCACAGCAAAAGAAACTACCATCAGCGTGAACAGGCAACCTACAGAATGGGAGAAAATTTTTGCAATCTACTCATCTGACAAAGGGCTAATATCCAGAATCTACAAAGAACTCAAACAAATATACAAGAAAAAAACAAACAACCCCATCAAAAAGTGGGCAAAGGATATGAACAGACATTTCTCAAAAGAAGACATTCATACAGCCAACAGACACATGAAAAAATGCTCATCATCACTCGCCATCAGAGAAATGCAAATCAAAACCACAATGAGATACCATCTCACACCAGCTAGAATGGCAATCATTAAAAAATCAGGAAACAACAGTTGTTGGAGAGGATGTGGAGAAATAGGAACACTTTTACACTGTTGGTGGGATTGTAAACTAGTTCAACCATTATGGAAAACAGTATGGCAATTCCTCAAGGATCTAGAACTAGATGTACCATATGACCCAGCCATCCCACTACTGGGTATATACCCAAAGGATTATAAATTATTCTACTACAAAGACACAGGCACACGTATGTTTATTGCGGCACTATTCACAATACCAAAGACTTGGAATCAACCCAAATGTCCATCTGTGACAGACTGGACTAAGAAAATGTGGCACATATACACCATGGAATACTATGCAGCCATAAAAAAGGATGAGTTTGCGTCCTTTGTAGGGACATGGATGCAGCTGGAAACCATCATTCTTAGCAAACTATCACAAGAAGAGAAAACCAAACACCGCATGTTCTCACTCATAGGTGGGAACTGAACAATGAGATCACTTGGACTCGGGAAGGGGAACATCACACACCGGGGCCTATCATGGGGAGGGGGGAGGGGGGAGGGATTGCATTGGGGAGTTATACATGATATAAATGATGAATTGATGGGTGCTGACGAGTTGATGGGTGCAGCACACCAACATGGCACAAATATACATATGTAACAAACCTGCACATTATGCACATGTACCCTAGAACTTAAAGTATAATAAAAAATTTTTTAAAAATCTAATAAAATATTTAAAGAGCATCTGTGCAGAAAACTACGAATGACTCATGAAAGAAAGAAAAAACAGACATAAATAAAGAGATATTTCAACTTCTTGAAAAAAAAAAGAATTCAATAAATCATAGTTATTCAAATGACTGGCTTATCTGATTCTTATCACCAGCTGAGTATGGCAAAATATCAGGAGCTACCATGTAGTGTTTCATTTTAACAGGTGCAAGATTTCTTTATTCAAGTCAATAAAAACAACAGTAAAAGCAACAGCAGCAACACCATCTACTTTACTTTTTATTGAGCCTGTATCTGCCAGTTCCTATATGACATCTCTTAAAATATTCCTAAGTGCCCTAGGAAGTCAGTTTCCCATTTTACAAATATAGAAAGTTAGCCTAAAAGATGTTAAGCAGCTTGCACAGCTCATGCAACCAAAGACGGCAGAACCAAGATCCTAAGCCTAGAGCTCCTAACCAGCATGTCACACATAGCCAGCATGCTACACGTAACCAGCGTGCTACACATAACCAACATGTTATTCAATGAAACACTAGTCCCATGAGAGAATCTTCAGGGTAAAGGGGAAGGGGAGGCTCCGTGGTCATAGGAATATGAGAATACCCTTGCCAGGAACACCGCAATGGACACTAGCATAATAATTCTCCAAGAAGTCTTTCCATATTCCCTATAGGGACTAGCACAGGTTTGAGCACTCAGTAGGCTACCAATAAAAAGCTCTAAATAATGCCATCCCTGCTCAAAAATATTCAGCCCACAAAACAGAGAACATAAGAAGAGAAAGCCCAGAGCATAGAAGAGATGAGAGGCTCATGGAGAGACATAGCTAATGAGAAAATCCTCAAGGCAGAAAAAGGCTGATATATTATGTGAGCCAAAATTGCCAGATTTTTCTAGATTTGAGGGTAGCCAAAACCTAAAACCTGTAAAACACCTAGGAGCCATCCTCAGTTTCCCTCACTCCATTCTTGCCCACACTGAATCCATGGGTGGATTCTCTCAGTACACATAGGACACATCAGGCACCAAATTCCAAAGCCTCCAGAAAAACTCACAACCCCATCTATTTTTGGCCATCATACCGCTGATAACTACCCTGGTCCAAGCCACCATCATCTCTCACTTTAACCACTGCAGGAGCCTCCAACTGCCCTTCCCGCTCCCATTCCTCCCCACAACTACAACCTAGTTCACACACAGCAGCTAGAGTGACCTTCCCACCACCACCATAAATCAAAATATGTCAAGCATCCACATAAAATCCTCCAGCTGTACTTAGAATACAATCCAAATTTCTTATTATGAACTCTTAGTTCTAGACTGCACACCTCTCTAATCATCTCACACCACACTTTCCTGCCACACTCTCTCCTTTCCTGTTTGTTGAACGCCCCCGTCTCTTTATCATAACAGGCTTGAACTCACAGCTCCCTTGCCTGGAACACTCTTTCCCCAGATCTTCACATAACTGGCTCCACTGTCTTACCTCTTTACCTCCACTGTCATATCCTCAGAAGGGCCCTCCTTGACCTCCCATCCCACCCATCTTCCGTGGCATCATCACCCTCACAGCACCCACCGGTACCTGAAATGTCCCATGTGCCTGCCTTCCATCGTTCCCACTGAAATGCAGGTTTCAACGAGAGCAGGGGCTTCCTTCAGGTTCACAGCTGCTCCTCCGTAGCATGTAGTAGGCATGCAAGGAACAAGGAGTATTTATTGAGTGAATAGATGGTTAGATGGTACCTGTGTTGGTGCTTCTTTGAGCAAATGGAGTAAAGGGGTCACATCTAGTGGTAGGAAGGAAGACAGGGAGGCAGAGCAGCACCTGCCAGACCAGGCCTCCAGAAGAACCATCCACAGCGCAGAGCCCTCCAGAGACACACATACCTCACCCACGAACCCTCAGAAACTCTGAAGAACAGTTCGGTGTCCCTCCCACAAACTGTGGCATTAAAAAATAGGCAGCTTGATGAGGTGAGGGGACTCAGAGTTATGCAATCTAGATTTTCAAATTCACTCTTCACTACCTGCCACTGAAGTCAGTATAATCCCTAAATCACAAAATGAGGAAGGTCAGGCTTGGAGAGGTTGAGTCACTGCCTAGGGTAGAATCTGTGCCCTCCCACCAGATATAGAATATTAGAATCTGTCTGCCAACCATTCTAATATTTATCTTGTACCACTTGCCATGTCAGTTGCCCACTTTTGGTATAATCTAGGGCTGTAGAAAATACTTCATTGAGGAGTTAACTGAGAGAAAAACATATTTTTCACACATATCAAACTCAAGGTGATAGCAGAATTAAGAAGAAACGTAGAAGTACTGTGTTTACAGATTTATTTCACCCTTTTCCACCTCTATGCTTGATGGGGGGTGAGGCTGGGGATAAAACATCCCTAAGAGAAAGTCTGGCACTCTTGCATTCCAATGAGACCACCACAGAGGAGCTGGCACCGAATTCCAGAGCCACTAGGGAGTATGCTGGATTGGAATTTATAACCTTTAGTTTTCCTTACTCCTCTTAATGTGATTTTTCCCTGCAATGATATCTCTGAATGATGAATAATTGACATAATATTCAACACGTTTAAAGATAGATGTGTTCACAAGGCTATCAATCTATCCATTTTAATGCTTCCTTTGCCCACATCCCTGGTGGGCCTAGAGATGAATGGGGGAGGGGAGGTTCTGCAGAGCCTGGGAATGAAGATGACAGAATAGCCTCAAATTATAGTGTTTTCAGGATTGTTTTGGGGCGGGGGAGAAGAACTTTGGTTCAATGGCACCTTGTTAAGACTCTCTGGGGAGCCACCAGTCAGGCAGAGAGGCAGATTCCAGTGATGAATGGACTTCTCAGACCTTTTTTTCTTAGTACCTTTTCTCAACCATGAGATGACTGAAAAAAAATAGATTTAGAAACAGACAAAAAGATACACACAGAGATGTATACATTCATATATGAATACATGCACACATACAGAGATACACACACACACACACACACACACACACACAATCTAAGCCTGGGCCTGGAAAAAGCCTGCTTAATTTTTAGAAGGTCTGCTAATTTTAAAGGCTGCTTGCTCCCTGTTTAGGTTAAATAAAAAAAAAAAAAAAAAAAGTAAAATGACCTACAGGACAAGTTTTGTCTTTAGAGTAAGAAAGATAGGGAGAATCTACTAAATTGGGGGGACATGGTATTTTCAGTGAATCTTGGGTAAATGTGAATAAATATCCCAAAACTAAGTTTTGATGAATACTGTAAGACCTCTTTTAACTCTCAGACATTGGCCGGGCATGGTGGCTCACACCTATAATCCTAGCACTTCGGGAGACCAAGGAGGGCGGATTGCCTGAGCTCAGGAGTTTAAGACCAGCCTGGGCAACATGGTGAAACCCCATCTCTACTAAAATACAAAAAATTGGCCAGGCATGGCAGCGCGTGCCTGTAGTCCCAGTTTCGGGAAGCTGAGGCAGGAGAATTGCTTGAACCTGGGAGGCAGAGGTTGCAGTGAGCCGAGATTGTGCCACTACACTCCAGCCTGGGTGACAGAGCAAGACTTCATCTCAAAAAAAAAAAAAAGAAAAAGAAAAAGAAAAGAATTATCAGACATTATAAGACCAACCCAAAGACAAGCATGTATTATAATGTTAGGAAATTTCTCAGCTTGCTTTTATAAATAGAATCCCTTTTAACCCATTTGGTTAACAGTAATGGGAGGTGAGAAGTTAGCAGTGAGAACACTAATACATATGAATACAAGATACTGAGGTTACTGTTACAATAATTATTCTGTTCTATAAACTTTAACATTTCTAGTATACCTATAAAATCCATTCCCCCAAGTGGCCAATAGAACTCCAATTACATGTTTCTAACTATTATACAATTTTGCCACTTGGCATTCTAGGATCTTGAACTTCTCAATTAGTCTCAAGGTGATCAAATTGCCTGTCTTTTAAAATAATGATGAATGTGATATAGAGTCATCTAATATAATTCCAAAACATTAAGAATTAAGAATCTTAGTCATTAGGACAGAATTGACAGATAACATTAACTGAACTATTATTTGTGCCAGACACTGTGCTCACAGATTTACCTTCATTGTCCCACATAACCCTTACACCACACCATGAAGGGTACTATTAACCTTACTTTACAAATGAAAAAAGTGAAGTTAAGAAATATTAAGTTGTCCTGTACTAGGTAAGTGGCAGAACAGAGTTAGATCTTGCTCCCCATCTTATTCTATTTTCTGTGCTGTAATTGAAGTTTCAAGACTGAGTAATTTATAAATTTATAAAGACAAGAAATTTATTTTTTACAGTTCTAGAGGCTGGGAAGTCCAAGTGCATAGTGCTGACATCTGGTGAGGACCTTCTAGTTGCATCATAACATGGCAGATGACATCACAGAACAAGAGGGCAAGAGTTTGTGTGTGTCAACTCAGGTCCCTCTTCCTCTTCTTATAAAGCCAGTAGGTCCATAATGGGGAGTTCCACCCTGATGAACTTATTTAATCCTAATTACTTCCCAAAGGACCTACCTTCAATCAGCATAAGAATCTGGGGATTAAGCTTCCAATACATAAAATTTGGGGGACTCATCCAAACCATAGAACTCCCCATCCACTGACATTCTGACTGTAAATGCTCTTAACAATTACATGATTGTGTATAAAATTTCTAAGTGATTGATATGGTTTGACCATGTTCCCACACAAATCTCATCTTGAACTGTAACTCCCATAGTCCCCAAGTATCATGGGAGGAACCTGGTGGGATGTGATTAAATTATGGAGCAGGACTTTCTTGCACCATTCTCATGATAGTGAATGAGTCTCACGAGATCTGATGGTTTTAAAAACGGGAGTTTCCCTGCATAAGCTCTCTCTTCTCTTGTCTGCTGCCATGTGAGACATGGCTTTCACCTTCTGCCATGATTGTGAGGCCTCCCAGCCATGCAGAACTATAAGTCCAATAAATCTCTTTCTTTTGTAAATTGCCCAGTCTCAGGTATGTCTTTATCAGCAGTGTGAAAATGGACTAATACAGTAAATTGGTACCAGTAGAGTGGAGCGCTGCTAAAAGACACCTGATGTGTGGAAGTGACTTTGAAACTAGGTAACAGGCAGAGGTTGGAACAGCTTTGAGGGCTCAGAAGAAGCTAGGAAAAGGTAGGAAAGTTTGGAACTCCCTAGAGACTTGTTGAATGACTGTGACCAAAATACTTGTAATAATATAGACAATGAAACCCAGCCTGAGGTGGTCTCAGATGGAAATGAGTAACTTGTTGGGAACTAGAGCAAAGGTGACTCTTGTTATGTTTTAGCAAAGAGACTGATGGCATTTTGCCCCTGCCCTAGAGATTTGTGGAACTTTGAACTTGAGCGAGATGATTTAGGGTATCTGGCGGAAGAAATTTCTAAGTATCAAAGCATTCAAGATATTACTGGGATGCTGTTAAAGGCACTCAGTTTTATACAGGAAGTAGAATATAAAAGTTCTGAAATTTTGCAGCCTAATAATGCAATGGAAAAGGAAGTCCCATTTTCTGAGGAGAAATTCAAGCCTGCTATAGAAATTTGGATAAGTAATGAGGAGTCAAATATTAATACCCAAGACAATGGGGAAAATTTCTCCAGGCCATGTCAGAGGTCTTCACAGCAGCCCCTCCCATCACAGGCCCAGAGACCTAGGAGAAAAAAATGGTTTCATGGGCTGGGCACAGAGTCCCTGTGCTGTGTGCAGCCTAGGGACTTGGTGTCCTGTATCCCAGCTGCTCCAGCTGTGGCTGCAAGGGGCCAATGTAGCACTCAGACCACGGCTTCAAGGGGTGCAAGCCTCAAGCCTTGGCAGCTTCCATGTGGTGTTGAGCCTGCAAGTGCACAGAAGTCAAGAATTGAGGTTTGGGAACCTCTGCCTAGATTTCAGAAGATGTATGGACATGCCTGCATGCCCAAGCAGAAGTTTGCTGCAGGGGCAGAGCCCTCGTGGAGAATCTCTGCTAGGGCAATGCAGAAGGGAAATGTGGGGTCAGAACCTCCACACAGAGTGCCTACTGGGGCTCCACGTAGTGGAGCTGTGAGAAGAGGGCCACTGTCCTCCAGACCTCAGAATGGTAGATCCACTCACAACCTGCACTGAGCACCTGGAAAAGCTGCAGACACTCAATGCCAGCCCATAAAAGCAGCTGGGAGGGAGGCTGTACCCTGCAAAGCCACAGGGGCAGAGCTGCCCAAGACTGTGGGAACTTACCTCTTGCATCAGCATGACCTGGATGTGAGACCTGGATTCAAAGGGGAACATTTGGGAGTTTTAAGATTTGACTGCTCTGCTAGATTTCAGATTTGCATGGGGCATATAGCCCTTTAACTTTGGTCAATTTCTCCCATTTGGAAGGGCTATATTTACCCAATGCCTGGACCCCACTGTATCTAGGAAGTAAGTAACTTGCTTTTGATTTTACAGGCTCATAACTATGTGGAAGGGGCTTGCCTTGTCTCAGATAAGACATTGGACTGTGAACTTTTCAGTTAATGTTGACACAAGTTAAGACTTTGGGGGACTGTTGGGAAGGCATGATTGGATTTGAAATGTGAGGACATGAGATTTGGGAGGGGCCAGGGGCAGAAGGATATGGTTTGACTGTGTCCCCATACAAATCTCATCTTGAATTGTAACTGCCACAGTTCCCATGTGTCATGGGAGGAACCTAGTAGGAGATTATTGAATTATGGGGCAGGTCTTTCCTGTGCTGTTCTCATGATAGTGAATCTCATGAGATCTGATGGTTTTAAAAGCAGGAGTTTCCCTGCACAAGCTCTCTCTTTGCCTGCTGCCATCCAAGTAAGATGTGACTTGCCCTTCTTTGCCTTCCGCCATGATTGTGAGGCCATGTGGAACTGTAAGTCCATTAAACCTCTTTCTTTTGTAAGTTGCCCGGTCTTGGGTACGGCTTTATCAGCAGCATGAAAACAGACTAATACAGTGATCGAACTCAAATACATTATTTTGGGAGGAAATGGCAGAAGGAAATCATGTGTAAGCTGATTAAGTCTAACATGTGCCCTCAAAAAACTTGCAATTTACTTTTTTTAATTTAGAAAGATTTTTTTAAAAAAAAAATTACAAATCCTTGTGTTGAGGGCTGACTTTCAATAGGACACAGCAAGGAAGCTGTTCTGCCACATACAAAACCCCAACCCAGAAGTAGGTCATCTGCAAATGGTTTAGTGCCAGGTTCCCCATGCAATCAACTTTTTATTTACTAAAATTTCTGAAAACAATAGGCTTATTACTAAAACTTCCAACAGAACACAAACTATTTTTATTTTTCAGTCAGATCAGAACCAAGTGTTTACTTCAGGGAAATTTGCCACCAATGAGCGTTGGGTAGTCTATAAACCCCCTAAAGTCAAAGTCTTTTGATAAATCCTACCTGGATTTATCTGGAATGAAAGTCCACAGCTTTTACCAGTTTTTCAAAGGGTTCCAGGACCACTACACCAGAAATAGACAATATTTGGATAGTGAACCTAGAAAAGGACTCCTAGAAATTTCATCTTCCCCAAGGTAATAGAGGTGCGTATCAACAAAGTAGCAACATTTCAATGGGAAAAAAAGTAAGATTACATTAAAGGTATGTGATTTTTAACTTTTTAACTTACAGCTGTCTACCTTTACTCATATAACAATATAACTCTTTCTTCTTGAGCCAACCAAACAATGTTTGGTACTTAGCCTGTTTCAGAGTGAAGATTCTTCTGATTTACTTTTGGCCTTGGGCAATTTTGTGGGCACTGTGGTAACACATAGCTTTCCCAAACTCACACTTGTAATCTTCACCTCTTTGACACTACTTTAAGAATAGTAGCAAAATGTTATAGTAAATGAAAATATATTTTTAATGAAAAAAGTAGAGTATTGAACAGTATACCTAATATGTTTTCATTTGTATTTTTTAAAAAGAAATGAAAAAGAAGAGGTGAGAGAAAATATACATATTTGCTTGTATTTATATAGAACATCTCCTAAAGCTTATACAAGAAACTGCTAACACTGGATGCTTCCAGGGAGGAGACAGGGTAGGCAAGAGATAACTGTTTACTTTTATTACTTTTGAATTACTTTTGAAGTCATTCAAATGTACAATTTTTAGAAATGTTTTCAGGAAAATCAAAGAACAGTAAGATTGCATTTTCATTTCCTATTTGGTTAAACTCATTACTTCTATTTTTCTTAACTGACATATATGCCACTAGAAGTTTACTAGCTTCTTTCTAAAGTCAACCAGAAGTTCAAGCACATGAATTATCAAACCAGCCTCTCAGAATTGAGAAAATCCTATCAACTATTCTAAAACATTTTGAAAATCCTGCTGCGTTTAGTTGCAGTGTATAGCAATTTATATATATGATAACTTTTGATTCAATATTGCACAATAATATGAATTTCCGAAGACATTTAAACCAACAATGAGATATCCACATGCTATGGTATGAAGGTTCCCCCAAAATTCATGTGTTGAAACTTAATGCCTAAGAGGAGGGACCTTTTGAGAAGTGATAAATTATAAGGATTACTGTCTTATAAAAGAGGCAATATAAACTAGCTTAGACCCGTTTGCCCTTCTATCCCTACCAGCATGTGAGGACAGTGTTTGTCCCTTCTGGAAGATACAACAACAAAGTGCCAGCTTGGAAACAGAGACCAGGCTCTCATCAAACACTGAACCTGCTGGCACCTTGATCTTGGACTCCCAGCCTCCAGAACTCTGAGAAATAAATTTCCATTCTTTATAAATTACCCAATCTGTGGCATTTTGTTACAGCAGCACAAATGAACTAAGATATCATGTTTAATTTACATTTATCTTAAATCGTGCTGGCAAACAAATCTCTCAGCCAAGGTGACAATCCATGAACAGATTCCTTCTATGAACTCCAAGTTTGAATATGAACAAAGACAGCCTCTTATCTGTCACTACTCATTTCCTTGCCTAGTAAGTTTCTTTTGGTATTAACTCCAGCTAGTAAGTTTCTTTTGATATTAACTCTAAAAAGCATCTCAACCTCAGAAGTGTTGAGATGGGGACTGGGGAGGAAAGGAACACAACACACCCACCAGAGTGGCCAAATTTGAAAAGAGAGACAATATCAAATGTGGGCAAGAATACAGAGTAATTTGAACTCACATATTTCTAGTGGGAATATCAAATGGTACAACCACATTCAAAAACAATGTGGCAGTTTCTAATGAAGCTAAATAGCACCTATCCTATGACTCAGAAATTTCACTCCTGAGTATGTTCCCAAGAGGACAAACATGAATGTCTATAGTATCATTGTTCACAATAGCCGAAGATGGAAATAATCCAAATATCTATTAGCAAGAAAATGAATGAACTGTGGTATATCCAAATAATATAATACCTCTCAGCAATTAAAAAAAATACTACATACAACAACTTGGATAACTATCAAATGCATTATGTTGAAAGAAGTTAGTCACCAAAAAAAGGAATGCATACCTTATGATTCCATTTACATAAAATTCAAAACCAGACGAAATAATCTCCAGTGATAGAAAGCATATTATGATTGCCTCTGGCATGAGGAAGGGGTTGACAGCAAAGGGAAATGAGGGAAGATTCTGGGGTGATAGGAAAGGTCTGTTTTACAACTTGGGTGATCTTACATAGATGTTTATATTTGTCGAAATTTCTCAAGCTGTACATTTAAGATTCATGCATTTTACTCTATGTAAATTGTCTATCAATAAAATATTCTTAGCATTTGAAAAATCCACATTACAATGAGGCAAGGTGTTACATAGTTGTTTGTGAATCTCTAATACCGAAAGAATGGGATAGAAACTGAGAGATCTAAGCGATTCAAAAAGCAATGAAATAGGAACTCCATCAAATGCAAAAATCCACCTCAGTTCTGACTTTACTGCCTTGATCCTGGCAATTTACCTCTTTTCTGTCTTTATAGAGCAGCTCCACTAGATCTGTGAATTTGTCTTTTAGTCAGCAGATCTTACTCTTTGAGAATCTATTTAAGCAGTGGACTCAACTCCAGAAAAATGAATATACATAAACCATTTTGCATAGGATCCCAGAGGGTCATAAATGATCTGAAGCCCATCAAAGATGTCAGGATAGGTGGCCCTGGAGAGGTGTTTTCTCAGACTCTTCAAAGCTCAGAGGTTCCTTGTTAAATTATAAGTTCTTGTTGTCTAAATCAAACCAATGGCCTCTAAAATGCAAATTGGTTCATTGGAATATGGAAGTATTTATTATTTTAATTAAAAAATACATATTATGCTTTAGTAATATCTAACCCATATGAAGTTAGTAATAAATGACTTATAAATAAATATATATAAGCTAGGGATTCCTGCTCAAAAATTATATATACAAAGATATACAACCTAAAAATGTTGACCTTGCTCTTGTATTTTAGACCTTTGAATTTCATGGAATTTACATGGAAATTTCATGGAATTCCCAATGTTGGGAGTTATTTTTATTTTTGCCTTTAAAAAAATGACCCCCTACCTTTATTATAATTTTAGAAAAGAAAAATAATAAGGTAGGAAAGATATAGTCTCGGGATTTAAAAAATCTTTAAAACAATAAATTATACATAATATATTATCTTGATTTTTCAAATTTTACTGTGGAAGGAAAAACTTCATTGCAAAGCATCTCCAGGGCACAGCCTTAAATGCTAATCTCATTGAATTTCAACCCTATTTTATTTTGCCTCCGCCAAGCTCAAACACATGAAAAAGAAAGAGCTCAGGAATTTTTTTGCTATCAAATACCCATGCCCCTTTTCAGAGTAAGAATTTTACTTTGGTTACATTTAAAAGTTAGACTATGAGTAGATCAGAGTTTTCACTTTCTGTCTGCCTCCTCTGGCTATATAGAAGACCCACTGGCAGGCAAAAAAAGAAAAAAGAAGAAAAAAGCTTGCTGATTAACAAATCTCTCAGGACTTACAAAGCAAAGGAATTCATAAATGTATCCAACATAATAATCTGGGATGGCCACAAAACTGAATCTATACAAAACTGCTCAGTGACTTGGAACCCCGTACGTTTCACTATCCACCAAACCTTGAGCAATTGATCCTCACCAAATGCTCCAGCAACCCGTGCTAATTCCCCCTTTCACAAGTAATACATGAGATAAATAGATGTGGTGATGGGAGGAGATGGAACTCAGAAGAAAAGTGTTTGTTTTTACCTTTAGACTGGGCATTGGCCAAATCCAGCCTGCTGCCTGTTTTTGTATAGCCTGCAAACTAAGAATGGCTTTTACATTTTTCATTAAAGAAAACGAAAAGAAGAATGTCTCATGACACATGAAAATGATATGAAATTCATATCAGTGTCCATAAATAAAGTTTCATTGGAACACAGTCCTGCTCATTAGTCTACAAATTGTCTACGGCTGTTTTGCACCACAATGATGTAGTTGACAGAGACCACATGACCCACAAAGCCTAAAACATTTACCATCTGGTCCTTTATAGAAAGAGTCCACCAGCCCATGCTCTAGACTGTAAGTATCCAAAGGACAGAGATCATGCTCCTGTGGTCAACATTTTGTTATATTTACTGTCCAGCGTCTATCACCTTCTTTGAGAAGACCCACCATGATTCCTTTCAGGAAAAGCCCCTCCCTCCCTCTCTATCCAGTTCTTTGGGTGGAGCCCACCTCTGTAAAGCCAGTGGATGCACCAGCTCTCCTGGTCTTGGCAATGGGGGTGGGGACACTTGATTCAGCCATCAGAGCAAATCCTAGTACCTTTGAGAGTTAGCTCACGTTTTCCCAGGACATGAAGCTGAACAGGTAGAATGGGAACTGCTGCCGTCTTGCTGCCCTGAGTGAGAGCTTACTGAAGAACTGAAGTAACACAGAGCAAAAGCAGCCACAGGAGAGAGAGAAGTCAGGTGCTGACTACACTGTTTGAGCCTGGATCATGCAGAGTCTGAAGCCAAATCCACTCTTGAACTTTTTATTACCTATTCTCTAGCCTAAACTCAGGATCATTTTTGCTTAAATTTGTCTGAATTATATTTTCTATCATGTGCAATTGAAAGAAAAAAATAAAGTCCTAACCGACGCAGTCCCCTTCCCACTGCATTTCTGGCTGCACCCAGCCCCACAGCATGAACACAGGAGGATACTATAAATGCCCACGAAAGAGGATGACAGCCTGGAGAACTTTGAGCTAGGAGGAGAAACGCTGAAGTACTTTAGAAACCCTAAAAGGCAAGATGAGTAAGAAAAAACAGCAATGCCAACAATCATTGAGTATCAACAACCAATGATTGTCAACACGTGTCCCACACTGTGCCATATATTGTTGCAATCTTGTGTCTTATGAAAACTTGCTAAAATCCCCTGTAATGAACAGAAACTGATGTTCAAAGAGGTTATTTGTCAGACGGCATACAGGCAGGAAGAGATTTGGTACAAGGTCTGTCTAACTTCAAAGCCCATGCTAATGAATCTTTTGACTATTAGAGATTCTCTGCCCCAAAATAGATCCAGTGAGATAATGCAGTCTGCCAAGGTAATAGGAGATAGCTCTGGAGTCAAAATTGGGTTCATGCCCTAGCTATTCCTCCCTCTGTAATCTTCAGCAACTGACCCTTCTGAATCCCAATTTCCTTACCTATAAGTAATGGGGTTGGAATGGGCACAGTGGCTCATGCCTGTAATCCCAGCACTTTGGGAGGCTGAGGCGGGCGGATCACCTGAGGTCAGGAGTTCGAGACCAACCTGGCCAACATGGCGAAACCCCATCTCTACTAAAAATACAAAAAAAAAAAATTAGCCAGTCATGGTGGCAGGCACCTGTAATCTTAGCTACTTGGGAGGCTGAGGCAGGAGAATCCCTTGAACCTGGGAGCTGGAGGTTGCAGTGAGCTGAGATCACGCCATTGCACTCCAGCCTGGAGGCAAGAGCAAAACTCCATCTCAAAAAAAAGAAAAGAAAGAAATGGGCTATATCTGCCTATATCAAAAAATTTCCTTGAGAATTAAATGACTAACAAATATAAAGTTCTTAGTACAGTAATTGACACAACCCAGGAACTTGATATGTGCTAGTTTTTTGCTCCCATGCCTTGGTTAGGTCAGTGTGATCCTGTTTTCTCGGAAGTCTCCACTCAATCCTAGCCCCTCACAACCAGAATTCTGCAAAATTCCTTCCAAAGGCAAAGGCACACACTCAGCTGCTTTTGTGGGACCTGGAGCAGGCATTAGACACTACAAGTCAATCCTTCATGGGCTCCTATTAATGAATTGAGCTTTTAACCAGTCTGATGCAGCCAGGCCTGCACTTCCCAAGCTGAAGCCCATTAGCATACATAGCTCCATTTACTGATAAATGTATGCAATTCATCTCCAGCGTGTCACTGTTTTATAGCTGCTTGCTGACTTGGGGCTCAAGTGATGAAGTTTAATGCAGTTGTGGTTTCTTATTTTTAATTGGAGCTTTAGATTTCAAGAACCAAAAAAAATGGTGTTTAATTAAAAATCACTCACGGTTCTTAGCTTGCTGGGGTGTAAAAATAAAATTTAAAACAATCACTCATGGGTTTACAATCCTTTGGTTCATTAAAAGGGGGGAAAAGGATCTCAAGAAAGGAAATCTAATAGATCCACCTGGGTAAAGAAAAATCAAGGCAGCTCTTATCTTGTTAAATGAAGAAAACAAAACCTAGTCATGTGTCTTTTCTGAAGACTAGGCTATCCTGTTGTCAGTTCTCAGATGTGCAACCATGTCTGATGGACCAGGCACACAGAGCTAAGAGTCCAGTAACTTGGCAGAGGCCAATGGAAGAATCAGATTCTGGTATCTGACATCTGTGGGTTGAGTCCTAGCCCTGCAACATACTCATATGTGACCTTGGTCAAGTTACTTAATTTATCTCAGTTTCAGTCTTCTCTCTTGTAAAACAGAGATAATAATGTACCTGATTCACACATGTGATAAGGTACTTGATTGCAAGCAACAACGTTCAGGTAAAAAAAAAAAAAAAAAAAAAAAAAAACTTCCTAGAATCTACAGAACCACAGATGTACATGCATGGAAAGCCAGCAGGAGCCACGAGTGCCTTGAAGGCTAGGCATTAAGAATATTTGTCCAGATGCTGCTGCCGGCAGCACAGATGGACTCTACCGTCCCTTGCCTCTGCCCTTTGTGTCTTGGCTCCTGCTCAAAGAATCCAACACAGGTGTCTGGGAGGCTAACCTGTCTGCTAGAGGTAGGAGAGGAAAGGCGGGGCACCCCTGGAGGTAGGGCACCATCTAGATTCCTTTTCAAAGGGAGATGCTCATGAAGATGCACACAAAGGCAACTCTCCCCACAAAGAAAAATGTGTATGACAACAGGATTGTGGTGAAGGATAAATGAGATAATGCATAGAAAGCCCTTGGCAACTTACTAGAATGTAGCAGATGGCCAGTAAATGACAGCTATTATTATTGCTATAATTAGCATTATTTTTAACAACTACCATTCTGGCCACCAGGGATGATACAGGCAGATGATAAAAATAGACTCATCTTAGCTGAATTCATGATGGGGGTCGTGGGAGAGGGTAGAACTATAGACATTCAACATACAGCCCCAATGTCTCTGAAAAATGACACCCAAGAATATCAAGGCCACTCATGAACTACCCTTAAAACCAGTGTCAGCCTGGATACTGGGGCAGAGAAGGGGGAACCCCTGCTCTAGAACAAAACTGGTGCTCTTATGCCAGCTCCTCCTCCTCATTTTCCAGATTCTACTCCACCACGAGCAGGCTCCTCAGCTCTGCACGTGAGGGTTCTTCTGTTTTAATGACTTGCCTCAAGTCTCATGTATAAGAAAGATGGATCTGAGGTCCTCCCAAGGCTAATGTGCAGGCTCAAACCTTGTAATTTAAAAAGGACACGGGTATGGCTGCGCATTGTTTGCATCAAAAATATAGCTGAAGTCTAAATATTAGCTCAGTGTAACTATGCAGAAAATGAAGCCTGACATGTCAATTAATTCTTTGCATCTCTCTGCTGTGTACAAGGGGGATTTTTTTTTAAAGAGTAGAAATCTCACCATAGGTTCAAGAAGTCATATTAGTCAATGGCTTATACCTGAAATTAAAAGTGAAATATAGTACCTTGGAAAACTGTAGTCCTGAAGTCACTGATATCACAGAGGAAGAGAATTGTTTCTTTTTTGTTTGTTTGTTTGTTTGAATGTTTTGACAGGGTCTTGCTCCATCATCCAGGCTGGAGTGCAGTGGTGCAGTCTTGGCTCACTGCAACCTCTGTCTCTTGGGTTCAAGCTATTCTCCTGGCTGGTGAATGGTTCTCTTTAAAGCGTGTGATGTGAGCTGCCTCTGTCAGTCCTAAACCGTCTTTGTGTTGCATGGTCCTTCTTCATAGTCAAAGTATAGGATGGTGTGTAAATGATGAACCTGAGCTCTTGGAAGGGTCAGAAGGGTCTTCAGGCTTCCCCCAATCCCCGAAAATGAAGTCATATTTAGTATTGGGTGAAATTAAGAAAAATTTAGTGTCAAGTTAAAGGTTATTATAATGTAGAATATATAATTATTTAGAGATATCCTATTCCACACTCCCCATCACGCTAAATATTTGATCTGTCCTAATATATTCAAATTGTAATCCAAATTGTAATAGTAATAATGCTAAATTATGGAATTAATCAAAATTTATTTAAAGCTGGGCACAGTGGTGCGTGCCTATAATCACAGCTACCCAAGAGGCTAAGGCAGGAGCCCAAGAGTTTGAGCTCATCCTGGGCAACATAGCAAAACCTTGTCTCTAAAAAAAATAAAAATAAAATAAAATAATTTTTTTGAAACACGGTTTCACCCTGTCACCCAAACTGGAGTGCAGTGGTGTGATCACGGCTTACTGCAGTCTTGACCTCCTGGGCTCAGGCAATCTTCCTGCCTCAGCCTCCCAAGCAGCTGGGACCGCAGGTGCGCATCACCATGCCTGGCTAATTTTTAAGTTATTTGTAGAGATGGGTCTCACTATGGTGCCCAGGCTGGTCTCAAACTTTTGGGCTCACCTCCCACCTCTGCCTCCCAAAGTGCAGGGATTACAAGCACGAGCTACCACTCCTAGCCAAAAAAAAAAATTAATTTAGTTCAGAGTTAATGTACTAGATAGTCATTCCTTTATCCAAATAATAACTATTCAATGTCTGCTATCTGCCAGGAATTGCATTGAGTTCTGGGGATGCAATAAAGAACAAAGTCATCCCAGGTATCTCAGGGAGTTTCCAGGCTAGAAAAAGAAAAAGATAGTCCAAAGAAATTCAAAGTAGTAAAAGTTATCATTGCTATTAGAGGGGAGCTAGAGTTACTTCTCTAAGTACGTATGACAAATAGGCTGGGGACTGAAGAATGAGAGTTGGTATCTAGGTGAAGAGTGGATGGGGTTAGGCGGGAAAAAGGATATTTTATCAGGCAGTGATCCAACTTTCCTTACCCTCCCTCCTTCCTAGGAAATTCAAAGTCTCTGAACATTATCATCAGTAATAGTCTGATAAGTATATATATTTCTAGACCCACCCCTGGTGTGCCAACAATCTTCAGGGCAAAAATTCTCAAATGGAAATGGTATTATTTAAGTCTCTATAGGCAAGGCAATGAAGATTATACAAATGAGTTTAAGGTCTGGTTCATCCCTCCCCTCAATGGTGCCCAATCTAACTTTAAAGACAAAACAATCCATAAATAGTTAAGAAAAAAATATCTGGGCTGTTTAAGGCAACAAAATAAGTCATTTTTTATTCATTAAACAAATATTTATTTAGCAACTATGAACTCAACATTGTGTGGGGAATAAAAATGGCTAAGATCCATGATAAATCAATAAAGTTTTCAATGGGTCTTAAGGGGGAATAGAAATTGGATTGGTAAGAAAGTGAAGAAATATAGCCCAGGGAGATGTAATGAGGGGAATAAAGTCAGAGAAAGGAGAAAGACGTGTTTAAGAACAGCAAGGAATCCAGTTTGGTTGTAGCTGAAGACTTGATGAAGTTGGCCAAATTCCATCCACCTGTACTCATGGACAACAATGACTGATCTCCACATTCCTCTTCTCAGGTCCCAGAAATCTTTCTCACAGTTATCCTAGCAGCCATTCCCAATAAACTGATATATGAAGCCTGTCTAGCAAAATGGTGGCACCACTGAGAGTAAGAGTAGAGTGGGGAGAACTAAGAGAAAAGGAAGAGGTTAATTTGATTTACTGGTAAGGATGTGTATTTAGGAGCAAGCTAGTAAAAATTCAGCAGACCTATTAACCTGGGAATCAACCCCAAAAGGTACTTCTAGATCAGTATTCACACAACTGAGCCCTCTTTGGTAGAGAAAACCACAAACCCAGGCTACTTTGAACAAATATAAATAAGCTTTTCATTGAAGAGACTATATAATTGCAGAGAACAGGTAGCAAATTGAATGGATGCAGAAGTCCACTAATGGACGGGGATAAGGGTTTTTCAAACTTTAGTCATTGATTTAACTCCTGTTGGCATAAAAGAGGTGTTGAAAGATACTACAACTAACATAATCTAAAATAGTGTGTTAGCTCACACAAATTCAATATAGTATATATAGTGTAAGTATAAGGTAATGTCTATTTACTGGTTAGAGTTTAGGCAAGAAGCAAAACCACTCTAGATATCTTGAGAAGAATAGGGATTGATTCAGAGATTCGGTATTTGCAAAACCACTGGAAGAGTTAGTGAATGGAATATAAAAGGCTGCTTCTAGGCTTTCATGGGAGTCATAAGTAGTCATCACCAAGTATTCCCAGCTCTCTGCCTTCTGAGAACACTTCCTAGCCCCTTTGTGGTTGAATGAGACATGTGACTTTTCTTGCCTTGTAGGGTTATACACTTCTTCTGTTTATTTCCCTCTGTATGTATAAAGTACTGCAGGGCTTCCTTTTCCTAGCAATAAGATCTCCAAACCATCGTCCTTATTCATGGGCATGTATAGTACCCTCCTGAGTTCATGCTATGGTGCTGGGTGCTGCTGGGAACATTGATTTTTGAGACAGGTTCTCACTCTGTCATCCAGGCTGGAGTGCAGTGATGCAATCGCAGCTCACTGCAACCTCCACCTCCTGGGTTCAAGTGATTCTCCCACCTCAGCCTCCCGAGTGGCTGAGATTACAGGTGTGCACCACCACACCCAGCTAATTTTTGTATTTTTTGGCAGAGATAGGGTTTAACCATGTTGGCCAGGCTGGTCTCAAACTCCTGACCTTAAGTCATCCACCCACCTCAGCCTCCCACAGTGCTGGGAGTACAGGTGTAAGCCACCACGCCCGGCTGGGAACATTGATTTTTGAGAGTAGATGACATGTTTCGCTTTTAGGTCGCACCATTTAGTTGCCAGCACAGTCTTTGTAGGCCTCTGCACCCCTCTAGCATGATAGACCAAGTTGATGGCTGCTCCATGAGTCTAGATCCTACAGTGAGGAGACACAAAGCACAGCCCCAAGGCAGTCCACAGTAGGCACACTGCACAAATGAGAAATAAGCCACCTAAAATTAGGAGGTTGTTTATTGCCACAGCAGAACTTTGCCTATGCTGACTGAAACAGGGTTTGACCTCCAGATTATAAACTACCACAGCCACCATCCAGAGGACAGGAGCAGTGACTGTCACTAGGAGGCCAGGCCATTGCGGCTTCTGTGGCTACTGCCACTGCTGAAGCCACAGCTTCCCCACACCATGAAGCTAAAGAACACAAAGTGAACCTGGAGCCCAGCTGCTGCCAGCACTCACACGTATCAGCAGCACAAAATCTCCGGAAAAAAAAAATGACCTTTGTCTTCCTTCTACCTTCAAAATCTCAAGGGCTTCTCCTTGCCAGAATCTAAATTGCATCTAGAATCCTAGTGGCCAAAGGGTCAGGGGAGTGTGCGTTTTCGGCCTTCTGGTCCCTGTGATGGAGGAGTCTGGGGACACACACAGTGATGGAAACAGATGTTGAGTGCCAACAAACAAAATCTAGCACAAATCCTCAAAGTGTGCTCCAGGCCCCTCTGCATCAGGGTCACTGGGATGCCTACCATCAGATGCCAACCATACAGAGTCAGACTTGTGGAGACCTGGGGATCTGCATTTTGACAATGGTCTAGTCTATAGAAGAAGGGATTTGCCCTTAAGAAAGGAAAAAAAAAAAAAAGATCCAAAGTATTTAGTCAAATGACTCCTACATAAAAATTGCTTTACCACTTTAATGTCCCCTGTAAGTTTTGTGTTTCTTGCATAGTTTCAAGTCCTATTAAAGTTGTAGATTAATAGTAAGCAAACAAAATCCAACTCTTTCATTTTAAAAATAAGGAAAATGAAGCATGGAAATGTTAAGAATTTTGCTTAACATTAATTTTTTTAGTAAGAGAGACAATTGTCTAGACCAAAAAAAAAAAAAAAAAAAAAATGATTGAAAGCCAAATTAGATTTGGCCTCAGAAGACATGTCTATTCACCAGCCACCTGAGTATTACCCACAGAGAAAACTTTTCATTTAGCAGCTGCAAATGGGCAGGCCTCAAGCCACAGACATACTTTGCTATTCTACACAGTATACTTTTACAATTTGAGCTAAGCCAGGCGTGGTGGTTCATGCTCATTATCAGGCACTTTGGAAGATTGAGGCAGGATGATCGCTTGAGCCCAGGAGTTAGAGACCAGCCTGGGCAACAAAGCAAGATCCTGTACTTACAAAATAACTAACTAAATAAATAAATTAGCCAGGCATGGTGGTTCACAACCGTAATCCCAGTTACTCAGGAGGCTGAGGCAGGAGGATCCCATGAGCCCAGGAGGTCAAGGTAAGCCATGATCATGCCACTACACTCCAACCTGGGTGCCAGAGCAAGGCCCTATATAAAATAAATAAATAAATAAAATTTGAGCTAATATCTAAAATTTAAGAAATTCCACATAAAAATCCATGTATTTGGTTTCCCTTGAAAAATTAAACGGTCCCACTTTCCCAGGTGACAACAACTGACTCCTCTAAGAAGCAGCTGCCAATCCTCACGTCCTTATCCCCCATCCTGACCCCAACTGACCCCCCAGACTCCCTTCCAACTGTGTGCTCTCCAATTTGCTACTGTGCCCACCATTTTCCTGTAATAGGTAGATTTTTACTCCTGTAAAAGGTAGAAATAAACAGCTAACTGACTACAATCCAAACGCCAGGAAGAAGGGTGCGATAAGGTTGTGCCAAGCGTTTATTGAAAGCATTTGGCTTGATGACACCACCCTCCCCCCGACTCCACCCCTATATTTTTTATTTAGAGAACTATTTGCTCGTGGATCTTTAAAGAACCCAACAGTGTCTTCTGGAAACTCAGGGTGAGGGACAATGATATTTATCACCATGCTTGAAATAGTCTTTCTTGCTGTAAAGATTCTTATAATTTTATGCTGATCAAAAGTAATAGAACAAAGATAGACCCATGAGGCGGTGCAAGTTCTTACATCTTCCCATTTCATTCACTTTTACGACTTGCCTGGCCCCTGGGGACAATTGGGCACTCTGGCCTTAAGATACTTTGTAGATAGATTTCTGCCCCACGGACCTGTTTGCAGCCTGCAGTCCGATCTCTAGTTGAGGTGAGCCCCCACCTGGTCACCTGCAGAACAGCACCCAGGAGGGCCAGCTAGCTCTTATTCTGGCACACAGGACAGTTAGAGCCAGCACTCCTCCATACAGGACACCACTGTGCTGTGTGTTTGAGAAAATTAGTTTGGCTGTAAAATTGCTGTTAAATAAATGTTAATGAACAGCTGTTCCCAATAAACAGGATAAATTGAAATTAATAATTGCCGTATTCATTTAACAAATGAATTACCCACTTTTTAAATACACCAACATAACACATGTGTGATCTCCTGCCAAGAGGGGCCGGCCTAGGAAAATGTACTTAGTAGTAAAACAGGGTAACCTGGGAGCCAAGCAGGGCCGATGCCGTGCCGCCCACTCTAAAGATACCAACAAAATGTGTGACTGCTTTCTTATTTTTATTCCTGTAAAAGGTTGAAACAAATATCAGATTAACTACAACCCAAACACCAAGAAGAAGGGAGTCATTTCATTTTACCAAGGGTGGGGTAAGACTGCGTCCAGGGTATCTTGAAGGCATTTGCCTTGATAACACCACCCCCCACCTCACTCCACCCCTATATTTTTTATGTAGGGAACTATTTGCCTGTGGATCTTTAAAGAACCTGACTCTGTAGCATCCCGGGAGTAGAAAATTGCTAGCAACACTGAATTATAGAGCAGTGAGAAGGGCAAGAGCTTTAGAGGGACAATCTAGGCTCAAGTTCTGACTACACTAATTACCTCAGTTTCCTCATCTGCACAATGGGAACTGTGAGCTTTCCGTGAGCTCATATAGGTCAAGTAGCTAGCACAATGTTTAGCATCTAATAGTTCTTTTTTTTTTTTTTTTTTTTTTTTTTTTGAGACGGAGTCTCGCTCTGTCACCCAGGCTGGAGTGCTGTGGCCGGATCTCAGCTCACTGCAAGCTCCGCCTCCCGGGTTCACGCCATTCTCCTGTCTCAGCCTCCCAGGTAGCTGGGACTACAGGCGCCGCCACGTCGCCCGGCTAGTTTTTTGTAGTTTTTAGTAGAGACGGGGTTTCACCATGTTAGCCAGGATGGTCTCGATCTCCTGACCTCATGATCCGCCCGTCTCGGCCTCCCAAAGTGCTGGGATTACAGGCTTGAGCCACCGCGCCCGGCAATAGTTCTTTATTGTAATACATATTATTACTTTTCCTCTACAGTGTAAATGACAAGCAGAGTCTAAGGAACAAACTTACAAGTAAACTAAGCCTTGATCTGCCGGAGCCCCAGGGTAGATGGTGCCAGGCTCTGTCCTGGGCAGGAGCACCAATGTGAACAAGACAAGGGCTCTGCCTAGAGGAGCCCATGCTCTCATGTCCTGGTGTAGCAGGCATGTGAAACATGGACATAACAAGCAAGAATGTTTAGGCGCATGCTGTGAAGAGACTAAAAGGGGACAAAAGAAGAGTGGCTGGGGGACTTTAGCTGCAATAACAGGAACATTTGAGGGACCACCACTCAAAGGAAAAGTTAAGCCAACACCTGCATGTGACTGGAAGCCTGCCATGAAGTCTCCAGGAAGAACATTCTGGAGAAAGAGCAAATGCAAAGACTCTGAAGTGGTAACAAGTACAGCATATTCCAGCGAGAGGGTGAGTGTCATTAGAACTTAGGGATATAGCCAGGTTCCGTGGCTCATGCCTATAATCCCAGCACTTTGGGAGGCCAAGGCAAATGGATCACCTGAGGTCAGGAGTTCGAGACCAGCCTGGTCAAAATGGTGAAACCCCATCTCTACTAAAAATACAAAAATTAGCCAGGTATGGTGGCAGGTGCCTGGAATCCCAGCTACTCAGAGGCTGAGGCAGGAGAATTACTTGAACCCAAGAGGTGGAGGTTGCAGTGAGCTGAGATCACATCATTGCACTCCAGCCTGAGCAACAAGAGTGAGACCATCTTTTTAAAAAGAAAAAAAAAAAAGAACTTAGGGATATTAGTTTCTGAAGACCACTCTGACTGTTAAGTAGGACAAAAGTGAAAGGAGGGAGCTGAGTTAGAAGGCTCTTGCAGATGGCGGCTTCTCCATAAATTGACCCAACCTACCTCATTCCATGCAAGAGGACCCTTTCACCCCAGAAATTCCAATTACACATAGTTTTCATTACAACATGGAAGGTCATTATTGGTAGAAGGCATTATAGCAAGTACAGAGTGAGTTGTGCACACTCTCTCACCAGCTAGGAATTAGATCTGGAAGGCAATCACTGGGCCACACTAAGATCTTCTTCACCTGCTTTGTTGGTTCCTTTGTCCCCCTCCCTACTCTCGGCATACACACAGCAAGTTATTAGCATGCTTTGCATGTGGAAAGACTCAATAATGGTTTATGCATCTCACATTGAAATACCATAGGCAGATACAGTATTTCAGAGTGGTAAAGAGACCTTGGTTAGCTGGGTCTGAGTCCAAGCCCTACTGTTTTCTGCCTGTGCAACCTGGACAATTTACTTAACCTCCCTCATGTGTCAGTTTCTGTCTCTGGGAATGGGGAAAATAGCACAGAGTTATTGAGGAGGAGATCAACAATAACAATGGAAAGTGCATAGCATGTAAGGGTGTCGGCCTACAGTAAGCCTTCAGTAAATATCAGTGCTCAGTCATAGGCCTGCAGCACACAGTTCTCTCTAACAGACACAAATCCTGTTCCAATGATGATCAAGCTGTGGCTGTAAAATAGACTGTTACATCAAATTAGAAGCAAAGTTAATGATAAAGTTAATTCATAGACAGGATGTCTGAAGTTTTACGTTAAAAATGAACTTATGGGTCTGGTGGCAAACTCTTACATCTCAGCAGGCATTTCTTTGGAGCCAGTATGAAGTGTTTAAAACTTCATAGTGAGGGGAGCAAGATGGCCGAATAGGAACAGCTCCAGCCTTCAGCTGCCAGTGCAAGTGACACAGAAGATGGGTGATTTCTGCATTTTCAACTGAGGTACCGGGGGTTCATCTCACTGGGGAGTGCCACACAATTGGTGCTGGTCAGCTGGTGCAGCCCAACCAACTAGAGCTGAAGCAGGGCAAAGCATCGCCTCACCTGGGAAGTGCAAGGGGGAAGGGAATCCCTTTTCCTAGTCAAGGGAAACCGACACACATAACACCTGGAAAATCAGGTAACTCCCACCCTAATACTGTGCTTTACCAAGGGTCTTAGCAAACGGCACACCAGGAGATTATATCCCACACCTGGCCCAGAGGGTCCCACGCCCACCCACGGAGCCTCCCTCATTGCTAGCACAGCAGTCTGAGATCTAACTGCAAAGCAGCAGCAAGGCTGGGGGAGGGGCGCCTGCCATTGCTGAGGCTTAAGTAGGTAAACAAACCCTCCAGGAAGCTCGAACTGGGTGGAGCCCACTGCAGCTCAAGGAGGCCTGCCTGTCTCTGTAGACTCCACCTCTGGGTGGAGTCTGACAGCTGTCTGACAGCTTTGAAGAGAGCAGTGGATCTCCCAGCATGGAGGTTGAGATCTGAGAACAGATAGACTGCCTGCTCAAGTGGGTCCCTGACCCCTGAGTAGCCTAACTGGGAGACATGCCCCACTAGGTGTAGACCAACACCTCACATTTCACACAGGCAGGGTACATCCCTGAGAGGAAGCTTCCAGAGCAAGAATCAGACAGCAGCACTCGCTGTTCAGCAATATTCTATCTTCTGCAGCCTCTGCTGCTGATACCCAGGCAAACAGGGTCTGGAGTGGACCTCAAGCAATCTCCAACAGACCTACAGCTGAGGGTCCTGACTGTTAGAAGGAAAACTAACAAACAGAAAGGACACCCAAACCAAAATTCCATCATTACATCACCAGCATCAAAGACCAAAGGCAGATAAAACCACAAAGATGGGGAAAAAGCAGGGCAGAAAAGTTGGAAATTCAAAAAATCAGAGCACATCTCCCCCTCCAAAGGAACGCAGCTCATCGCCAGCAACACATCAAAGCTGGATGGAGAATGACTTTGACAAGTTGAGAGAAGGCTTCAGTTGATCAAACTTCTCAGAGCTGAAGGAGGAACTACGTACCCAGTGCAAAGAAACTAAAAATCTTGAAAAAAGAATGGAAGAACAGATAACTAGAATAATCAATGCAGAGGAGGCCATAAACGAACTGACAGAGACAAAAACCATGACACGAGAAATACATGACAAATGCACAAGCTTCAGCAACCAACTCGATCAACTGGAAGAAAGAGTATCAACCATCGAAGATCAAATGAATGAAATGAAGTGAGAAGAGAAGTCTAGAGAAAAAAAAGGAAAAAGAAATGAACAAAGCCGCCAAAAAATATGGGATTATGTGAAAAGACCAAATCTACATCTGATTGGTGTGCCTGAAAGTGAGGGGGAAGATGGAACCAAGTTGGAAAACACTGTCCAGGATATCATCCAGGAGAACTTCCCCAACCTAGTAAGGCAGGCCAACATTCAAATTCAGGAAATACAAAGAATGCCACAAAGATACTCCTCCAGAAGAGCAACTCCAAGACACATAATTGTCAGATTCACCAAAGTTGAAATGAAGGAAAAAATGTTAAGGGCAGCCAGAGAGAAAGCTCGGGTTACACACAAAGGGAAGCCCATGAGACTAAGAGCAGATCTCTCGGCAGAAACGCTACAAGCCAGAAGAGAGTGGGGGTACCAGTCATTGCAAAAACATGCCAAAATGTAAAGAGCATCGATGTAAGGAAGAAACTGCATCAACTAACAAGCAAAATAACCAGCTAATATCACAATGACAGGATCAAGTTCACACATAACAATATTAACCTTAAATGTAAATGCACTAAATGGTCCAATTAAAAGACACAGACTGGCAAACTGGATAAAGAGTCAAGACCCATCAGTTTGCTGTATTCAGGAGACCCATCTCACATGCAGAGACACACATAGGCTCAAAATAAAGGGATGGAGGAAGATCTACCAAGCAAATGGAGAACAAAAAAAAAGCAGGGGTTGCAATCCTAGTCTCTGATAAAACAGACTTTAAACGATCAAAGATCAAAAGAGATAAAGAAGGCCATTACATAATGGTAAAGGGATCAATTCAACAGGAAGAGCTAACTATCCTAAATATATATGCACCCAATGCAGGAGCACCCAGATTCATAAAGCAAGTCCTTAGAGACTTACAAAGAGACTTAGACTCCCATACAATAATAATGGGAGACTTCAACACCCCACTGTCAACATTAGACAGATCAACGAGACAGAAAGTTAACAAGGATATCCAGGAATTGAACTCAACTCTGCACCAAGCAGACCTAATAGACATCTACAGAACTCTCCACCCCAAATCAACAGAATATACATTCTTCTTAGCACCACATCACACTTAATGCAAAATTGACCACATAGTTGGAAGTAAAGCACTCCTCAGCAAATGTAAAAGAACAGAAATTATAACAAACTGTCTCTCAGACCACGGTGCAATCAAACTAGAACTCAGGACTAAGAAACTCAATCAAAACTGCTCAACTACACGGAAACTGAACAACCTGCTCCTGAATGACTACTGGGTACATAACGAAATGAAGGCAGAAATAAAGATGTTCTTTGAAACCAATGAGAACAAAGATACAACATACCAGAATCTCTGGGACACGTTTAAAGCAGTGTGTAGAGGGAAATTTATAGCACTAAATGCCCACAAGAGAAAGCTGGAAAAACCTAAAATTGACACACTAACATCACAATTAAAAGAACTAGAGAGCAAGAGCAAACACATTCAAAAGCTAGCAGAAAGCAAGAAATAACTAAGATCAAAGCAGACCTGAAGGAGGTAGAGACACAAAAAAACCCTCCAAAAAATCAATGGATCCAGGAGCTGGTTTTTTGAAAAGATCAACAAAATTGATAGACCGCTAGCAAGACTAATAAAGAAGAAAAGAGAGAAGAATCAAATAGACACAATAAAAAGTGATAAAGGGGATACCACCACTGACCACACAGAAATACAAACTACCATCAGAGAATACTATAAACACCTCTACGCAAATCAACTAGAAAACCTAGAATAAATGGATAATTTCCTGGACACTTACACTCTCCCAAGACTAAACCAGGAAGAAGTTGAATCCCTGAATAGACCAATAGCAGGCTCTGAAATTGAGGCAATAATTAATAGCCTACCATCCAAAAAGAGTCCAGGACCAGATGGATTCACAGCTGAATTTTACTAGAGGTACAAGGGGGAGTTGGTACCATTCCTTCTGAAACTATTCCAATCAACAGAAAAAGAGGGAATCCTCCCTAACTCATTTTATGAGGCCAACATCATCCTGATACCAAAGCCTGGCAGAGATACAACAAAAAAAGAGAATTTTAGATCAATATCCCTGATGAACATCGATGCAAAAATCCTCAATAAAATACTGGCAAACCAAATCCAGCAGCACATCAAAAAGCTTATCCACCACGATCAAGTGGGCTTCATCCCTGGGATGCAAGGCTGGTTCTACATACGCAAATCAATAAACGTAATCCAGCATATAAACAGAACCAAAGACAAAAACTACATGATTATCTCAATAGATGCAGAAAAGGCCTTTGACAAAATTCAACAGCCCTTCATACTAAAAACTCTCAATAAATTTGGTATTGATGGAACATATCTCAAAATAATAAGAGCTATTTATGACAAACCCACAGCCAATATCATACTGAATGGGCAAAAACTGGAAAGTATTCCCTTTGAAAACTGGCACAAGACAGGGATGCCCTCTCTCACCACTCCTATTCAACATAGTGTTGGACGTTCTGGCTAGAGCAATCAGGCAAGAGAAAGAAAGCAAGGGTATTCAGTTAGGAAAAGAAGAAGTCAAATTGTCCCTGTTTGCAGATGACATGATTGTATATTTAGAAAACCCCATCATCTCAGCCCAAAATCTCCTTAAGCTGATAAACAACTTCAGGAAAGTCTCAGGATACAAAATTAATGTGCAAAAATCACAAGCATTCTTATACACCAGTAACAGACAAACAGAGAGCCAAATCAGGAATGAACTTCCATTCACAATTGCTTCAAAGAGAATAAAATACCTAGGAATCCAACTTACAAGGGATGTAAAGGACCTCTTCAAGGAGAACTACAAACCACTGCTCAGTGAAATAAAAGAGGACACAAACAAATGGAAGAACATACCATGCTCATGGATAGGAAGAATCAATATCGTGATAACGGCCATACTGCCCAAGGTAATTTATAGATTCAATGCCATTCCCATCGAGCTACCAATGACTTTCTTCACAGAATTGGAAAAATCTGCTTTAAAGTTCATATGGAACCAAAAAAGAGCCCGCATTGCCAAGACAATCCTAAGTCAAAAGAACAAAGCTGGAGGCATCATGCTACCTGACTTCAAACTATACTACAAGGCTACAGTAACCAAAACAGCATGGTACTGGTACCAAAGCAGAGATATAGACCAATGGAACAGAACAGAGTCCTCAGAAATAATACCACACATCTACAGCCATCTGATCTTTGACAAACCTGAGAGAAACAAGAAATGGGGAAAGGATTCCCTATTTAATAAATGGTGCTGGGAAAATTGGCTAGCCATAAGTAGAAAGCTGAAACTGGATCCTTTCCTTACTCTTTATATGAAAATTAATTCAAGATGGATCAGAGACTTAAATGTTAGACCTAAAACCATAAAAACCCTAGAAGAAAACCTAGACAATACCATTCAGGACATAGGCATGGGCAAGGATTTCATGTCTAAAACACCAAAAGCAATGGCAACAAAAGCCAAAATTGACAAATGGGATCTAATTAAACTAAAGAACTTCTGCACAGCAAAAGAAACTACCATCAGAGTGAACAGGCAACCTACAGAATGGGAGAAAATTTTTGCAATCTACTCATCTGACAAAGGGCTAATATCCAGAACCTACAAAGAACTCAAACAAATTTACAAGAAAAAAAACAACCCCATCAAAAAGTGGGCAAAGGATATGAACAGACATTTCTCAAAAGAAGACATTCATACAGCCAACAGACACATGAAAAAATGCTCATCATCACTCGCCATCAGAGAAATGCAAATCAAAACCACAATGAGATACCATCTCACACCAGTTAGAATGGCAATCATTAAAAAGTCAGGAAAGAACAGGTGCTGGAGAGGATGTGGAGAGATAGGAACACTTTTACACTGTTGATGGGATTGTAAACTGGTTCAACCATTGTGGAAAACAGTATGGTGATTCCTCAAGGATCTAGAACTAGAAATACCATATGACCCAGCCATCCCATTACTGGGTATATACCCAAAGGATTATAAATCATGCTGCTATAAAGACACATGCACACATATGTTTATTGTGGCACTATTCACAATAGCAAAGACTTGGAATCAACCCAAATGTCCATCAGTGACAGACTGGATTAAGAAAATGTGGCACATGGAATACTATGCAGCCATAAAAAAGGATGAGTTCATGTCCTTTGTAGGGACATGGATGCAACTGGAAACCATCATTCTCAGTAAACTATTGCAAGAACAGAAAACCAAACACCGCATGTTCTCACTTATAGGTGGGAATTGAACAATGAGATCACTTGGACTCTGAAAGGGGAACATCACACACTGGGGCCTATTATGAGGAGGGGGGAGGGGGGAGGGATGGCATTGGGAGTTATACCTGATGTAAATGATGAGTTGATGGGTGCTGACGAGTTGATGGGTGCAGCACACCAACATGGCACAAGTATACATATGTAACAAACCTGCACATTGTGCACATGTACCCTAGAACTTAAAGTATAATAAAAAATGAATAAATAAATAAATAAAACTTCATAGTAATGTAATTAAGTACAGGCAAAGTTAGTAAGACAGACCTGTCATACGCTGATGGGGAGAGGGAGGGTGTAAAATGCTATAGTCAATTGAGAGGGTTTGGTTTGTTTGTTTGTTTGTTTTTTGAGAAGGAGTCTCTGTCGCCCAGGCTGGAGTGCAGTAGTGCAATCTTGGCTCACTGCAACCTCCATCACCTGGGTTCAAGCAACTCTCCTGTCTCAGCCTCCCAAGTAGCTAGGATCACAGGTACACACCACCATGCCCGACTAATTTTTGTATTTTTAGTAGAGATGGGATTTCACCATATTGGTCAGGCTGGTCTCGAACTCCTGACCTCAGGTGATCTACCTGCCTAAGTGCTGGGATTACAGGCATGAGCCACCTCACCCAGCCAAGAGGCATTTTTAATACATCTTTTAAACGTGCATCAACTTCAATCTACCAATTTCGCTTCTTTCTTTTTATTTTATTTCATTTATTTATTTATTTGAGATGGAGCCTCACTCTGTCACCCAGTCTGGAGTACAGTGGCACAATCTCAGCTCACTGCAACCTCCACCTCCAGGTTCAAACGATTCTCCTGCCTCAGCCTCCTGAGTAGTTGGGACTACAGGTGCCCGCCACCATACACAGCTAATTTTTTGTATTTTTAGTAGAGATGGGGTTTCATCATGTTGGCCAGGATGGTCTCAATCTCCTGACCTCATGATCCACCCACCTTGGCCTCCCAAAGTGCTGGGATTACAGGCGTGAGTCATCATGCCCAGCCCAATTTCACTTAATATCTGTTCTGGAATATGACACCCATGTGTGCACAAGAAATAATATTTAAGGGTGTTCATTACAGTACCGTTTTTCTAACAGGGAAAAGATGGAAATAAATGATTAGCCATGAGGAAATAGCTAAACAAATTATATTTTCATAATCGAAATACTATGCAGCACTGAATGAAATGTAGAACTATGTGTATTAATAGTCCAAGATCTCTAAAACACATTGTACTGGAAAGAACAAGCTACCAAATTATATGTGTGGTGTAAAATTAATGCTATTACTTTTGTGCACACGTTTGCATGGCAGAGATTGCTAGTTGCCTTCTCTCTGCTATTTAATGATAGAATTACAATTTTATTTGTTGTAGCAATGAATTCAGCTGAAAGACAACAGCTCCCAGCATCTCTTGCAGCCACTGCAGCTGTATGACTGAACCCTGGTCAGTGAGATGTAATTAGAAGTGAATGCAAACAAGGCTCCCTCCCTTCTTCTACATCTGGCCTGGGATGCAGACAGAATGACTGGAGCTTTCATCACCATTTTGAACCAGGAGGCAACCTTGAGGGTGGAGATCGTGAACAAAGGGTGGCAGAGTGATGCCCAGATCGCTGGAAATATCGTGGAGTCACCATATCAGCCCTGGACTGCCTGTCTCCAGACTTTATCTGAGAAAAAAACTTCTAAGTGGCTTCAGCTAGTGTTATTAGAGAGTTTCCTGTCATATGCAGCTGAAGGTAATCCTAAATCATACAGTAGGCAAATCCAACAGTTTGTAAATACGTGCACTAAACTAACATCAGTTGTTACCTTTCGGGACAAGAGGAGAGCACTGCAATTATACGGAGCAGTCCAAGGAAAATCGAGCTCTAGCTCCATCTTCATGTTTAAATTTTTAGGAGAATTCATTCATGCATTTGCACAACTAAAAACTGATTTTAAAATAAAAGGGAAATATTCATTTAAATTAAAGAGACAGCTGGCAAAGCAGCCACTGAAGGGGCTCAGGACCTCAGGGACTCCAGTACCGCTCCTCACCACACCTTGTAGAAGCCACAAACGACTGGATGGGCCATTTTAGCCACCACCTCCCCAGGGGACTCTTACCCCGACTGTCAGCTGGGTACTCCCATCAGAGACGCTTCACCTGTGGACTGACCGCCAAAACCATCCCACAAGCAATAAACTTGGTTCCTTCCTGATATAAAAGAACCTCAGCAGAGCTATGTGCAGGGCTTTGTAGTCATCGAATCATGAGGCCCCAGAGGGCAAAGGTGAGGTTCAATCACTTTCCCATCAGAGAACTATTCTCTCTTTCATGATCAGTATTTCTAAGTTGGGAGGGAGAGGCACAGAAGTGACTGAGGTGAGTAGGATGCTTGGTGGCCCTGTGTGTCACGAGGGATGTGGTCCAATTCCATCTTATGTCATCCACGAGCCCAGGAAGAAAGCACACTTCACATTCCGCTGCTCGGGGTATTTCCTCAAATAACAGTGACATGAGAAGTGAATGGAGCAGTGGTAGAAGTGTTTGGATGAACGGAGGCAAGATGGCTCACTTCCGGGTTCTTCATCCCCCCAACTTTTCCCCGCGCGCGCGAAAATCCAGCCGGTGACCCGGGAAGGTGCAGACCAACTAGGCATGCGCCAGGTGATGTCAATCTGAAGAGACCAAGATTTACCTGGTCGCACCTGTGGAACGCCCCCTGACACGCCCGTGCCCCGCCTATTGCCCTCCCACTCCTAGAAAAGCCGCTCCGGAGGCACGCCACGTACGGCCTTCCTCAGTCCTCCACTCCTGTCGGGATGTTAGGACTGCGGGAACTCCGTCCGAGAGCTGTACGGGTGACTCTGGGGGCCCCTTTTGTCAGGGGGCCAACAGACCTCTCCCTACCCACCTTCTTCCCTTGAAGCTAGGTGACCAAAATAAACTTGCAGTTTTGCTCCTACCCTTGCCTAGTCGCTGGTTCTTTTGTACCCGCTCTGGTGGTCTTAGAAAAACAAAACAAGAAGGATGTGGGGTGTGTCACTAAAATTTTAACTCCACATTCAACTCATGTTCACCAACTTCAGATCTGGAAGAAGCCTCGGCTATATCGACAGTGAGATAAAAATGAGGAGGAAATTTTCCCGCTCTCAATATGTCTGTCCTCATTCGTTCCCAGATTTGGCAAAACCCCAACCCTAAATAGTTCAACTGTCACCTTGCTTTATGCCCACACCTATAAAGCCACACCTTGCCAGACGCCCTACGTGAGCAGGCAGGCTAGTGTCATTTTAAGTCAGCATCCTCACTCTCAAATGCCATTCTGCTATTTCAGAGCAACCAGGTCTTAATCTGTCCCAATTCCTCAAATCTTCCACCCTCAACCCCCTTTTTAATTGAGGGCCTGCCACCATCCCCCCACATCCCTATTCCCCAACTCAATCAAGGAAACGGGAGCCAGACAGCAACTCCCACAGTCGCCACCTCCAAATGCAAAACCCTCCCCTACACCTACACCTTCTGCTGCCCTGCCTCTGCTTTCTCATGACGAGAGGACCACCCTCCCCATTGAAGTCTTTTTCCCACCCACACGATCTGGATCCCCCGCCCTCTGTACCTCCCGACTCCACTGGGGGGCCAAGACCCTAGCATACATATCTGTCTTTCCTTCTCCATTGCGTCATTCCCTCCAACATATGAATTTGCTCTAGTGAAGGAGATAGGCATGGTGCTGTTAATAAGAAATTTGATCTTTTGTGAAGTATCAGGGAAAGTTTTCCAGAGGCATCAATGCCTGAACAAAGATCTGCAGGATGAGGAGGAGTTACTCTGAGGAAGAATGGAAAGAATCATATTCCAGGCTGTGAGGCCTGCATGTAAACACACCCTGTGATGAAATAAGGTGCTTTGAAACTAATCTGTTACAGTCTCCCCTGTATTTTGACTTGCAAACATAAATTCCAAAGAAGGAAAGTCTTTCAGATACTTTTTTTTTTTTTTTTTTTTTTTTGAGATGGAATCTTGCTCTGTTGCCCAAGCTGGAGTGCAGTGGCACGATCTTGGCTCACTGCAATCCTCCGCCTCCCAGGTTCAAGTGATTCTCATGCCTCAGCCTCCCGGAGTAGCTGGGACTACAGGCGTGCACGGCCATACCTGGCTAATTTTTGTATTTTTAGTAGAGACGGGGTTTCACTGGCCAGGCTGGTCTCAAACTCCTGACCTCAGGTGATTTGCCCTCCTTGGCCTCCCAAAGTGCTGGGATTAGGTGTGAGCCACCATGTCTGGCCTCAGATACTTTCTTAACAACCAGGCAATCTGTACCTGTACTATTCGATAGGGTAGCCAATAGCTTTAAAACAAAACTAAATAAAATTAAATATTCAGTTCCTCAGTTGCACTAGCCACACTTCAAATCAGACAGTGGAAATACAGGACACTTCCGTCATCACAGAAAGTAATCTAGGACATTGTTCACCTAAACCACTAGGAGCAGGAAGGTGCATATGAGATTCATGAAAAGTTGGGGTTTTGTTCCCATTTATTTTTAAATTTATTATTTGGGTTATTACAGAAAGAATCAGTAAGCTAATATGTAAGATCTGTGATTATTATCACAACTTTAGCAATTTCCTTCAACAAACATGTTAACAAATGATGTTTTTCTTGTATATTAGTAGTTTCAAAGTTGTAGGCTCACAATCCTTGGAAGGTAACTATCAAAACCAACCACTGAATATACAGGAAAGTTTTTTTACTCTTTTTAAGACAGCACTTAGAAATTTGACTTTAGGTTGGGCATGGTGGCTCATCTTTGTAATCCCAACACTTTGAGAGGCCGAGGCATGATGACTGCTTGAGCCCAAGTGTTTGAGACTAGCCTGGGCAACATAGGGAGACCTCCATCTCTACAAAATATTAAAAAATTAGTCAGGCGTGGTGGTACATGCCTGTACTACCAGCTACTCAGAAGGCTGAAGTGGGAGGTTCACTTGAGCCCAGGAAGTCAAGGCTTCTGTGAGCCATGATTGCACCACTGCACTCCAGCTTGGGCAACAGAGCAAGAGCCTGTCTCAAAAAAAAAAAAAAAAAAAAAAAAAAAAATTCAACTTTACATTGATAAGATAATCAGCACAGATTTAACTCTAATTTTATAGTGCCTGGTTTGTCAATATTCTCTACCTTTTTCCTTTTCCTCATGGCTCTAAATAAATGATAAAGAATAATCTTAACTCAGAAACACCTTTGTCAACATCATCTTCACTCAATTTTCTTGTCATGTACCTTCAAAACTTTTTGCCTGTATAACATTAATCAAAGCACTATTGGGAGGAGGATAGTACCTAAAATAGTTTTGCTCCAAAGCTCCCAGGTGGAAGAAAACATGGTAAACACAAGGTCAAGGTGGCTGGAGTGAAAGATGAAAAAATCAGGAGAAAAAGGCATGGGCCAAGCTCTGCATCTTTTTTTTTTTTTTTTTTTTTTTTTTTTGAGACAGAGTCCAGCTCTGTCGCCCAAGCTGGGGTGCAGTGGTGCGATCTCGGCTTACTGCAACCTCTGCCTCCTGGGTTCAAATGATCCTCCTGCCTCAGCCTACCGAGTAGCTGGGATTACAGGCACCCGCCACTGCACCCAACTAATTTTTGTATTTTTAGTAGAGACAGGGTTTCATTGTGTTGGCCAGGCTTGTCTCAAACTCCTGACCTCGTGATCCATCCATACAGCCTCCCAGGTACCTTCTTTTTTTTTTTTTTTTTTTTTGAGACGGAGTCTCACTCTGGTACCAGGCTGAAGTGCGGTGGCACGATCTCGGCTCACTGCAACCTGCGCCTCCCGGGTTCAAGCAATTCTCCTGCCACAGCCTCCCAAGTAGCTGGGACTACAGGCATGCCACCATGCCTGGCTAATTTTTGTATTTTTAGTAGAGATGGGGTTTCACCATGAATGCCAGGCTGGTCTTGATCTCTTGACCTCATGATCCACCCACCTAAACCTCCCAAAGTGCTGGGATTACAGGCATGAGCCACCGCGCCCAGCCCAAGCTATGTATCTTTAACCTAATGTGTGATAGGAAGTCACTGAAGGATTTTAAGAGTAAAAGAGAAGAACACTGAAGTAGGAAAGACTTGATCCGATCTGAGTCTTGAAAAGATGACTGTGGATTCTGTGTGGTGAGAGAGGACAATCCTGAGGGAGACCAGCATCCAGGCAGATAGGCCTATTAAGAGGCAGCTGCAGCAGGAATTGAAAGCAAACCCTGGGTATAGCCAGAGGGTCACTACAGTACCCAAATCAAAAGTCAAGAAACCATACTGACAAGTGTGGAAGTGGTTACAGGGAAACATGACAGAATATTTAAAAGTCAACCAATCCCCCAAAACCTGGAGTGTGTGATCCTGCCCACAGCAGTAGGCAAAGTGATGGATTTGTAATAAATGCTCAAAAAGTAATTTATTGCATGGAGGAAAATTCTTGTCTAACAGGTCAACTTCTATTATACTTCAGGATCCCAAACCGCACATTTCTTAACACCTTGAAATTTTCCTCCCAATGGAGACTGCATGAATTTCCCCTGAAATGTTAAAGCAGCTCTACCTTTGTTTTCTATAGTATTCCCCTCTCCTCCCTTTTAAAGAAATGCTATGGAAATGTCCTTTTATACAAAGAGACAAATAAGTCTGGACCAACGATAACATTCCTAGGATACTATAGGGCTTGGCAGACCATAGGTCAAATTCAGCCCACTAACAGCTTCTGTTTTTCTTTTCCCCAAGCAATGCTTTAAAAGAAATTGAGCGACATTTTAAAAATAATCTATCTTCTTTAATGCATATATTTCTTTTTTTTTTTTTTTTTTCATTTTAAGTTCTGGGATACACTGTGCAGAATGTGCAGGTTTGTTACATAGGTATACATGTGCCATGGTTGTTTGTTGTACCTATCAACCCGTCATCTACATTTTAGTCCCTGCATGCATTAGGTATTTGTCCTAATGTTCTCCCTCCCTGAGCAACATTTTTAAATCAGAAAATTTCACTAAGAACTCTGGAATGTTTTCATCTCTTGAAAAATCATAAGCCCCGACCCTGCAACACTAGAGTTTTCTCTCCACAGGCAACTATCAGCTAGAACCAAGTGCAAGCCAGTCCTCTCAAGACCTGGATCCCCTCTCCAGTTCACTAAGGTCTCCACCACCCACACCAGCTAAGCACGAAGTCATGCAGGTTACACAGCATTTGTGCTCTCAAGTTACTGGACTCTGCCGCCCTCTCTTGGCCAAATCTGTGCAACTGTAGAAAACTACCAAATTATTCAGGCCTGTTATCACTTGCAAATAGATCAGCCACTAAAAACCAAAGTTCTCAGTACCCATATTCCTGACCTTCCAGCATCAGGTGATATGTATTCAAGAAACGTAAACTAGGCCGGGTACGGTGGCTCATGCCTGTAATCCTAGCACTTTGGGAGGCAGAGGCAGGCGGACCACTTGAGGTCAGGAGTTGGAGACCAGCCTGGCCAACATGGCAAAACCCCGTCTCTACTAAAAATACAAAAATTAGTCAGGCATAGTGGTGGATGCCTGTAATTCTAGGTCATCAGGAGGCTGAGGCAGGAATCACGTGAACCCGGGAAGCAGAGGATGCAGTGAGCTGAGATCATGTCACTGTACTCTAGCCTGGGTGACAGAGCGAGACTGTCAGACAGAAAGAAAGAGAGAGAGAGAGAAAGGGAGAGAAAGGGGGAGAGAGAGAGAGAAAGAGAAAGTGAAAGAGAGAGAGAAAGGGAGACAGAGAGAGAGAAAGAAAGAGAGAGAGAAAGAAAGAAAGAAAGAGAGAAGAGAAGAGAAAGAAGAGAAGAGAAGAGAAGAAAAAAGAAAGAAGACAAGACAAGACAAAATTTGACCTTAACAGGATACCACTTAAAAGTGAATGGGGAGGTCGGGTGCGGTGGCTCATGCCTGTAATTCCAGCACTTTGGGAGGCCAAGGCGGGCAGATCACGAGGTTAGGAGTTCAAGACCAGTGGGGCCAACATAGTGAAACCCCATCTCTACTAAAAATACAAAAAAAAAAAAAAAATTAGCTGGGTGTGGTGGTAAGTGCCTGTAATCCCAGACACTTGGGAGGCTGAGGCAAGGAGAATCACTTGAACCTGGGAGGTGGCGGTTGCAGTGAGCCAAGATCACACCATTGCACTCCAGCCCAGGCAACAGTGTGAGACTCTGTCTCAAAAAAAAAGAAAAAGAAAAAAAGTGAATGGGGATACCAAACATCAAATAAAAATTTCTCTCTTATTACACTTTGGATTTTCTGAGGGGGTTGGGGCAGAGGGGTCTCAATCTCTGTTGCCCAGGCTGGAATTCAGTGGCATGATCATAGTTCACTGCAGCCTGAAATTTCTGGGCTCCAGCAATCCTTCCACCTAGGCCTCCCAAGTAGCTGGGACTACAAGTGTGCGCCATCACGCCAAGCTAATTTATATCTATCTGTATATAATAGACATAAATTTATTTATATATGTCTCTATATATAAAAATAACTTTTTAAGGTAGGGTCTCACTATATTGCCCAGGCTAGTCTCAAACTCCTGGCTTTAAATAATTTTCCTGCTTTGGCCTCCAGAGTATCTGAGATTACAGGCACAAACTACTACCCCCAGGTTATACTTTAAATTTACGAGGAGAATTCAGGATGGCTGTATTTACATAATAATGCTTTAATCTTTCCCAAAAATATTTTATGTATTAAATAATTTCCCAATACATATTTTCCAAATTAAAGCATATTAATTTGGTCCCAGAGTTTTCATGAGCTGCACTGCATTTAGCTGTCCTAAAGACTGTGGCTTTAAACTTCTTGTTGCAGCATGGTGCTCACAATAGTCATTGCAGGAGCCAAAACAAAACAGGAGGCTCTTTGTCACTGAGTTACAGCGAAGTACAACTCTCCAAGCAGGGAGAAATCACCACCTCAGAGGGCATTCCCAATCTGCATGCAAATATTTTATAGTCCACTCCACCTTAATACTCTTTGAAAGCTGTATTTTGAGAGACAAATACTCAATTAGAGAGATTTCTGGTCTATTTTTCACTACCATTGTCTTCCGTCTAGAAGATAAAACATGACATGAAAGTTAATCAATGCTTTGATCCTACCCTGCAAGCTAATCACCACATTCCCAACCAGCAGCAGGAGTAGCCAAAGAAACCAAAGAGTCAAGCAAATTTTCTGCAGCTGAACTGGAAATCGAAAGGCAATTGTCAAGTGCACCCTAATCAAAGACTCCTGTGGTGGCATGGTAAACCCCACAGTGGATAAGAACAATCTGAATTCACAAAAACTGAGAATTACGCTTCTTACAGAAATTCTGTTTCACTCAAATACAAGTTGGAATCCCAGCAGAGGTCTGTCCTATCAAGCATTTAATTAATGTAAAAGAATAGATTGTTTGTCTTCAACTACACATGTTTTCTTACAATGAGGGTGCTTTAATCTTTTAAACTCCTAGTTTTCTGGGATCCCCTGAGACCATTTCAGAAGACCACAAAATCAAAACCATTTTCTTTTCTTTTCTTTTTTTTTTTTTTTTTTTTTTTTGAGGCAGAGTCTCACTCTGTCTCCCAGCCTGGAGTGCAGTGGCCCAATCTCAGCTCACTGCAACATCCGCCTCCCGGGCTCAAGCGATTCTCCTGCCTCAGCCTCCTAAGTAGCTGGGATTACAGACACACGCCACCATGCCCGGCTAATTTTTATATTTTTTAGTAGAGATGGGGTTTCGCCATGTTGGCCAGGCTCATCTCAAACTCCTGACCTCAGGTGATCTGCCTGCCTCAGCCTCCCAAAGTGCTGGGATTATAGGCATGAGCCACTGCTCCTGGCCAAAACCATTTTCTAATAATACTAAAATGTTATTTGCCTTTTGCATTCTCATGAGAGTACAGTAAAGTTTTCTAGAGGCTACATGATATGTGATATTGCAACAGATTGAATGCAAAAGCAGGTAAGAGAATCCAGCTCCATTCTATCAAGCCAGATGTTAACGAGATCCGCAAAAACATAAAACAATATCACTCTTCTTACTAAATGTTTTTGTTTTAGGACGTGTGGTTGTTTTTAATGAAAACATTACCTATATTAACACATAATGGATTCATTACTATTGTTTTAAAATCAATTAATATTTTAAATTTTTCTCAACTTTAGGTTCTAATAAGGTAAATATTAATAGATGCAACCCACATAAACAAAAGTTCTTCGGGATCCTCAATAATTTTTAAGAGTGTAAAGGGGTCCAAAGGCCAAAATATGTGAGAACCACAACTTTAAACAGTTTTCTTGTTCTTTACTAGATTAATCAAGCTGAAAAACTGATTTCATTAGAAAGCATCCTTTCTGCAATAATCAGTAATCCAAAGAGTGGGTCCAGGGTTCAGAATTCAGCCCTCAAAACTACTACTCCCAACAGGCCTCAACATCCCACCTCCACTTGCCAAAGCCACAGTCTTTAGTTCCTCAGTTGAGATAGTCCATTCCAATTTACTTGCTCAAAGACCATGCTTTATAGCGATTATAATAACCAAAAGTGAAACAGGGGAGCTCCCTGACCCCTCTCACAGGACGTGTGACAGGGGTGTGGCTTGTGGGCTCAAACCCCTTACAGGAGGGGAAGCACACAGATATGCAGGTGCAGGAGCCAGAGTGAGTGCCCCTGGGCTCTGGCCCCTTGGTAGCATCTAAGGGTGAGTGACTGCAACTCCCAAAGCCCAAGTGGGCCTGGCATTTGTTACAGTTTAGCCTCGCCATCCATGGACGGCTTCAGTGTTAAACAGCTCAGTGCTCTCTTGGTAGCCAGGTCTTTGTCTGGCACCCAGGAAGAATCAGGTCACACAGGGACTTGCAGGATGAATGTGGGGGGTTTACTGAATGGTGGAGGTGGCTCTCAGTGGGATGGATGGGGAACTAGAAGGGGTATGGAGTGGGAAGATGATCTTCCCCTGGAGTTTGGCCATCCAGCGGCTGATCTCCTCTCTGACCATCCCCAGCCAAACTCCTCTCAGTGTTCAGACATTCCTTCTCTTCTCTCTGCCACGGTGTTCTGCCATTCTCCTGTTCCTCTCCTCATCTGCTTGTGGAGCCTGGGGTTTGGGGTTTATATGGGTACAGGACGGGGTGGGTCTTGGCAGTTCAAAAGGCAACTTTTGGGCAAAAAAGCAGGAATGCCTGTTCCCATTAAGGCTGCAGGTTTCTAGGCTTGAGAGTGGGGCATTTTCCGGAGAACCGCCCTCTTCTACCCAGTATTTCCCTATGTCCTGTCTGTTTCGAAAACATCCGTTTTTAACATTTGATGAGCACGTACCATCTGACAGGTGTTTATCCTTCACAATCTCACTAATGAATTCATGAAAGGTGCTTCAACATTGCCTGAAATGTGGTAAACCCTCATTAAACATTAGCGATGATGGTGACGGTAGTGGTGGTGGTGACCTTACAAGAATCCCATGAGAAATGTATTAATATCATTCCTCACTTCTAGTTGAGGAAACTGAGGCCCAAAAATGTAACTTCCCAAATTCACACTCTAGTTAGTGGCAGAGCTGGGATTCCAACCCAGTAAGTCTAAGGTCCATGTGCCAAGCACTTCTGCTATGCTGTACACCAGGGAATCTCACACTTCACCATGGAGATGAATCATTTGAAGTTTAATTCAGATTCTGATTCAGTAGGTCTCTGGTGGGGCCTGGGATTCTGCATTTCTAACAAGTGCCCAAGCTGTGCTGACGCCACTGGTACTGAAACCACAATTTAGTAGAGGGTTGTACACCTCCTCTCTCACAGGCATCGTGAACCATTTTTTATCTATGTGTTCATTTTCCTCTGCCTATAACACTCAAATATGCTTATGCTAATTAAAAATATTTTTCAGTAGCTCCTTCCATGTCCTATTCAACAATAGTCCCTAGCTTTCTCTCAACCTCTACTTTTATATGCTACTCACTGAGACCACAAACTGCCCTCCAAACACCAAATTCAGCTTTTCTCCATCGCTGAACAATCAGCATTTTCAGTTACCACAAGGGGGCAGTGCCCACTACAACAGTTCAGACTTGGCAGCAGTATCTCAGTAGAGTTGTGGAATTGTACAATTACATAAACATATTCTTTTAAATGAACAGAAACGAGGAAAATAAAAATAAGAATGCAAAGTTATACATACTGTATGAGCACTGACAAGGATTTCGGGTTGAATGGACCCCTGGTTTCATTCATGGTATTTTTGTCATATTCCTTGCAAATACACAAACACATTGGCAGTCATTAATCGTGCATGTGTCTGACACTTGCAAGTTTGCAGACATCTTCAACTACACTACCTCATACAATCGATGGCTTCCTTTTACCTGTATAGATTATGTACTATTTGTGAGCCATACCTCAGACTTCCATTGCTTCCACTATGTTAATAATAGAAAAATCTAAAACCTTGATTTACCTGATTTATCAAATATCTTCCCTCTCTCCCTGCCTTGACTTGCCTTTTACGAGAAACAGGGACATCACTAAGTGACTCAGCTTCATTCTAAAACACAGTGTTATAGATCAAATTACATTCCCCTAAACATTCCTATGTTGAAGTCCTAACTCCCAATATCTCAGAATGTGACCTTATTTGAAGATACGGTGTTTACAGAGGTGATCAAGTTAAAATGAGGTCACTAGGTGGATCCTAGTCCCATATAATTGGTATTCTTATAAAAATGGGAAATTTGGAAACAGTGAGAATGCCATGTAAAGTAAAATCTTGCTTTCATGTAAAGATGAAAGTGGAGATTGGGGTGATGCATCTACAAGCCAGGGAGCACCAAAGATTGCTGGCAACACCCAGAAGCTAGATGAGAGGCATGGAGCAGGCACACCCCCACAGCTCTCCGAGAGAACCGAACTTATGACACCTTCATCTTGAACTTTAGCCTCCAGAACTGTGAGATGATGTGTTTGTTTCCTAGCCACCCAATTTGTGTCACTTTGTTATGGTAGCCATAGCTACTGTACGCAAGTTACACAACTACTACACACAAGTTACAGGCATGAACTGGCATCGAAGCTCCCCTGCATAACCTGTAAGGTGACCGTCATCTTCAGAATGATGACCCTACAGCAGGGGTATTCAATAGGTTAAAGAAAGATAACTAAGTAAAGTGAACTAGGGCATTTTGAAAATATTTTTTTTAGATCAAAAGAAGAAGCAAAATGCTTTTCATACTGCCTTATCTCTTTACATCTTAATTAAATTCAGATTTTGCTGTAATTCCACTATAAACAGTTGAAGAACTAAATATATAAAAATTTTACAAGCTTGAAAACCAAATTTTTTCACTGAATCGCTTAAAAGTTGATTAAAATTGCTTCCTTGGTCCATTTATTCCAAGCAAGGAAGGGTGGAACTTAATGAAAAGAGGCAAGGCTGCTTGTAAAAACAAATTTACAATGAAATTTAGTAGATTCTCATTCAAAAATTATATACATGTATATAATAATGTATTTATAAGCATGCAGAAAGGTATCTAGGCCAGGTGTGGTAGCTCACACTTGTAATCTCAGCACTTAGGGAAGCCAAAGAGGACAGTTGAGCCCAGGAGTTCCAGACCAGCCTGGCTAACATGCCAAAACCCTGCCTCTACTAAAAATACGAAAATTAGCTGTGTGGTGGCACATGCCTGTTATCCCTGCTACTTGGAAGCTGAGGCATGAGAATCACTTGAACCCAGAAGGTGGAGATTGCAGTGAGCCAAGATCATGCCACTGCACTCCAGCCTGGGCAACAGAGTGAGACTACATCTCAAAAAAAGTTTTCTTAAAAAGAGATCTATGGAAGATTATTTACCAAACTACTATTTTTGTTTTGTTTTTTGTTTTTGAGAGAGAGTCTCGCTCTGTCGCCAGGCTGGAGTGCAGTGGTATAATCTTGGCTTAGTGCAACCTCCGACTCCCAGGTTCAAGTGATTCTCCTGCCTCAGGCTCCCGAGTAGCTGGGATTACAGGCACATGCCACCATGCCCGACTAATTTTTGTATTTTTAGTAGAGACGGGGTTTCACCATGTTGGCCAGGATGGTCTTTATCTCCTGATCTCATGATCCACCTGCCTTGGCCTCCCAAAGTGCTGGGATTACAGGCGTGAGCCACAGCACCTGGCCCCAAACTACTATTTTTACAGTAAATAAGGCTGCGGATGAGAGAAGACTCAAATGAGTTGTCTGGGTTTGAGTCGGTACAACCAGTGAAATAACCACTCTGTATGAGAAATGCAGACAGCATCCTCTTATATACATTTCTACCACTCAGCAGCAGCTGATCTCGTACCTCCCTTGGATAATTCATTCGGTAGTATTACACTTATCAGGAAGAAATCCTATTTTAGAGACAAGTTAGTGCTTTAAATGCCAAAACTAGACTGCCTGGGATTAAATTCCAGGCCTATCACTTGCAGGCCTCATGACTTAGAATCAGTTACTGCATTTACTTCTTTTCATCTGGAAGATGGACACAGTGAAAGTGTTTAAATCCTAGAGTTTGTGTGAATGGTATACAAAGGACCTGGTACTTAGTAAGCCCTCCTTAAGGGCAGGTTATTTATGATCACTATTTGAACTACATTAATAATAATTTTTAAATCGTTGCTTTTAGTTCTATGAAGGTGTAATTGACAAAAATTGTATCTACTCAAAGTGTACAAAGTAATGTTTTAATATACATCCATCCCTAAGTGTCTGCTGGGGACTGGTTCCAGGACCTCCCTCAGATACCAAAATCCGAGGATGCTCAAGTCCCTGATATAAAATGGTATATATTAGGTTGGTGCAAAAGTGCCAACATAATAGTATTTATATACAACTTATGCACATCCTCCCATATACTTTAAAGCATCTATAGATTACTTGTAATAACCAATGCAATGTAAATACTATGTAAATAGTTGTTATGCTGTATTATTTAGGGAATACTGACAAAAAGTCTGTACATGTTCAGTATAGACAAGTTTTCTTTTTTATATTTTCAACCCGTGGTTAGTTGAATCTACATACAAGAAACCCATGGATACAGAAACCGGACTATACATATATTATACATTGTGAGATGGTTACCACTATCAAACTAATTAACATATCCATTCACATACTTTTCTTTTTTTTTTTGGTATTCTCAACACAAAGAAAAAAAAGCCAGCAACAATGATTTTAAGAGACTGCTGAAGATCTACTGACAGTTCCTTGCCCAAAAGTAGATGCTGTCATATTTATCATTTGCTCAAGACTGGGTAAGAAAAGAGCTTGAACTAGATTATGCAAATAAAGCCTGAACATGTTTCAACTCTCCATGTAGCTCCTGTGTCCACATACGTAGAAAATGCAAAAGCTATAGCAAGTTTTAAAGCGAGTTGAATGATCTCCAGTGTCATTTGGTGTTTACGTGCAAGGATAGTTCTTCTGAAAAAATAATTGCTGAGGCTGGTTCTGAGCAGACATGAGATCCTAAAGCACGCCCCTTCTTCCCCAGCCTATACTCTGTCCCTCATAAAAAAAAATTCTCAACAGCCATTTGAAAGATGTAGATCTATATTGATAACACAGAAAGTTATTTATGACATAAGAAGAAAATCAAATTTTCAATGGCATCTAATAGGATCTTTTCAAAATTATGTTATATATATAAAATGTATTTGAAAATATGCAGAGAGATATCTGGGAGGTATCACATCTCACCTTTCCCATGTAGCCTTCCCTGACCAATTGATAAACTCCTGCTTCTGAGCTTTTAAACCTCTTTCTAGACTCTATCAGTGATTCATATATGTTAATATTAATTCATTTCAGGGAGGTTCCTCAAGGGCCACAACAGTAAGTGAGGAAGCTTTGGAAAATGGGATCATGATTCCACTCCAATGCTTGCTTCAAACTATATAGCTCTCCTTTTATATATTGCAGACACTGGACTTTTGCCTGAGATGTGATCTGAAAATATTTTTTTCACAATTAAAGAAAGAACACCTCTGGCCCATGACATGAATTTGGTACTTGCTTTACAACATTTCTAATCATATCCTCCTGTGCAACACGACAGATGACAATTTCACCAAAGCCCATCCTCTCTCCCCAGAGTGGCTTTGAAGACTTAACAGGACCTTAGTCCCACATCTTTGATTTTCCCATAACTTCTAGAATGGCTTCATAGATTCTTGTTGAATGATCGAAGAGTTCTTCAGTTTGGACATTTATCTTTAGAGGAGACTGTCAGACTAACCAACACTCCAGATATTTCTACCAAAGACTAAGACTCACTGGTCTACCAATTCTCATCGGCTCCTCATATGACACCTAAAAGCCTGTTTTACTATTACTCCCCTTCACAGAGATGCTCTCTTTTCAGAAGCATTTTTGCACTTAAGGCAGGCAAATTTGGGGGCCCAAGGAAGGCAATGGATCTCCTTTCTTAACATGCGGCCAAGCTATGAAATTAGAGTTGGAACTGGAATACTGCGCATTCCTTCCCCAGCTCATCTGGACCTAGGATATCTGAAATATGTATGAAGATGCCATTCCACCTGCTGGATTCTGTAGTCATGGAAACCGCTCTCGTTGGTGCTGAAGAGAGCATCCATCACAAGCACACCGGCCCCTCAAGGTGGGCAAGGTATGAAAAGAGTAATATACCAAAAACCTTGAATTGTACACTTTAAATGGGTAAATTGTGTGGTATATGAATTATATCACAATAAAGCTGTTTTTTTTTTCAAAAAAAGAACATGACAAAATTCAATGTACAAGGTTGTCATGACAATGGAATTTTGATTTTTTTTTAACAACTACGTTTTTCCCTAAATAATAGAACCCATCATTTAGTGAGAACTTAAAGCAGGCAATACTCTACAAAAACAAAACACCTGTAGCCGGGGATGGGCTTATTATGTCTAAAGTAGATTTTAGCCAGCCTGGGCCCCTATCTTAGTGCTTTACTTGCTGAAAAGTCTCTGTTCTTTTAAAACAATGTACTCCTTTTTAGGGAACCATGTCATCTTCATGGTGGAGGAAATCAATCCCCACTAGCTCTCTAGGGTCTTTTTGGCTGACTAGGGCCCCTCATTGCATTGTAACAAAAATCATAACTGCAATTATTATTTTATTACAACAACTTTAAAAACTCTTGGGATGAAAAAGGGGAGCTAAAAGAAAGCAGTGCATCAAAATATCAACCACAGTTGTGTTTGGATATGACTATGAAGGGTTTTTTCAAGAAAATAAAGTTCTACCTAAGCTGACACAATACAGTCATCTCCTTATGTTCTTACCATCCTTTTGCTTTCCAAAGAGCCATCTCATCTATGTCCAAATTTTGTTCTCCATAAAGTTTAAATGAGCAGTTATTAACATAGACTCCCCCCATTCCCCCCCCCCAAAAAAAAAACAAAACACCTGGCAGAAAAAAGTGCAAGACAGGGTAGAGAGGAAGATACATCCACCTGGCAGCTGAGATTCCTGGACACCAGCTTGTGCCTTGCTGACATAGGACAAGTTACTCTCACGTTCAGAGCATCTGTCTCCACATGCGGAATATAAAAGTTTGACCCAGATCATTCAAAAGAGACTCTTTCTGATTTAACAGTCTCATTGCTTGGAAATAGGGTTCAGATCTCCCAACTCCAAGTACCTGGCTCTCACAAACCCAGCTCTGTGGAATTTAGAATATACAGGGTAACCATCAAGTCTGAAAACATAAGCAAATCAATAATACACAGCTTATCAATTAAATAACATGATAAAATTATAATCTACATCTCCAGACTTGACCACCGTGTAACTAACAGCACAATCAATCTTCTTCCATCATCTTTCCTACAGCAGGACTTCAGGGCTACGTAACCAACAGCAAAAGTAGGAAGGGGGTCTCTTGTAGGAGTAGCCACTCAGACCCAGCCATACCTATGCAGACACTTACCTTAGAGATGAATATCACTTGGCTTGCACCTGTATTCTGGAACAGCACTCCAGGACACCAGACACTAAATCCTGGACATGTCACTCAGGAAGGTCCCACAGCCAAAGATACTCCACAAAAACAAAGTAACTGTAGTCCGAAAAGGAGCACAACCTGGGGACTAGAGAAAGGAAGCCTCAGCAAAGCAAAGCAGTCTGAAAAGAAAGAAACACTAACTGTATATTATGGCCTTTTCAACATTGCGTGTAGGAGTAAAACTGGTGCAGAACTGCAAAGTTGAGGGCTCACTCGTGCAGCATCCACAGAGGGAACTGAGGTACGCTCTTCAAACACTTAGGCCTGCTAGCCAACTGCAGCTGGTTGGTGAAGCCCAGCTGAATCCACTCTATTTCACCAGGAGCTTCACCTGCCATGTTCAGAGCCTGAAAACTTATGGGTAGAAAAAGATGTTAACTCTCAAAGCCCTGAAATAAACAACACTAACTTCTCTGATAAGCAATAGCTGTTTTCTGGTGCGTCTAATACAGGGGTACTGAGTACACAACAATAAGCTTCAACAGGCTCTCGCAGAGAAGAATAAGTGGGTGCCTGACTAAGGTCTCAGCTTAGGTATCTTTTCTAACAGGGAGCCCTTGCCTGACCCCTCCACCAGACCCAGCTCCTGGTTTAGACCAGGCATCCCTCTTCCAGGCATCCACAGCAGCCAGTACTCTTCAATGACAATTTAACTGTCATTGAAATGTCTTATTTGTTTATTCATCTCTCCCACTAGATTGTAGCTCCTCAAATAAAGGGACCCTTTATGATCCTGGGCTCCCAGAGTCTGGCATCATGCCTGGCACAGAGAAAATAGCTCAGGAAGCATTCACATTAAGAAAGGAGGTACATGCACTTTATATTCTCAGTGTCAAAGGCTCAATAAATGCTTGTTGAACTAAACTATACTAACTTGAGAACTGCACTCCTTAAAGAACAGTACTTCCCACAGCTGCTTTGGTGTGGCAGGATCATGGAAGAGATCACACAGGTAGTAAATGACAGAGTTGGGATGGAAACCCCTGGGAGAACAGCTCTGGGGTCAGACTTCCGGAAGTTTCCATCCCAACTCTATCATCTACTACCTGTGTGATCTACAGACCCACAGGCAAGATACTGCATTTCTCTATGCTTCCATGTCATCATCTGTAAATAAGGGTCGTCGTACCCATCTCCAGGAGTTGTCATGAAGGTCCAAGTGCCTGGAATGCTCAGCTCAGAAGGTGGAGCTTATGACTCACTCAGTAAATGACTGCCATTGTTATTACCCCTTCTCTGGAAATAAGCTACAGGGTAAACTTTGCCCAGCCCTAGTAAGAGGTCAGTCTTAGCCCTGTTTTGACCAGAAGCCACTTAAAAGTCTGGCCACAAACTTGCTTTTTCTGGGTTCTTTTGAAGATCAAGCTGGCTGAGGTCCCCTGTAACTTGCATATAAAGCAGAATTGTGTGTGTGTGTGTGTGTGTGTGTGTGTGTGTGTGTATGCCTACAGCTCAGATGTTCAGTTGTTTGATGACTGCTTCTCAATGTCCAGAGCCTACCTCCTGGCAACATCACTATGAGTGGTATGTGTGTCAGGAAAGGGACACAGCTGGGGCATTTGGGGTTGGCAGCTGCTTTGTGGCTACAGCCTTAGCTTAAGTGTGGAATTAGAGAAGGCTCGTCTGAAAGACCATTTCAAGCCAGAGACACTAGGCATCAGAGGGACCCAGCAAATTTTATGTCTCAACATTCTGAGTCTCCCTTTCTCCTGCTCCCCTTGTACCCTTTCTCACCCAGCACTGTCCTTTCACTTGGTCCCTCTAGACTACAGTCTCTTTCTTCATAAACTATTTTTTTCCATCAGTCAGAATAGGCTGCTGTGGCTCATGCCTGTAATCCCAGCACTTTGGGAGGCTGAGGTGGGCGGATTGCTTTTGGCCAGAGTTTGAGACCAGCCTGGTCAACATGGTGAAACCCCATCTCTATTAAAAATACAAAAAAAAATTAGCCAGGCATGGTGGTGGGCACCTGTAGACCCAGCTACTCAAGAGGCTGAGGTTGCAGTGAGCTGAGATCGTGCCACTGCCCTCCAGCCTGGGCGACAGAGCCCTCAGAAAAAATAAAAATAAAAATAAATTAAAAAGTCTCAGAAAAGAATATCCATTCAGCTGGAGGCTACTCAGCATTTCAAGAGCAGAGAAATCTGCTCTTTACCTTTTCTCCATCCCAAATAACTCCTTTCTTGAAAATAGCTTTATTGAGGTATAATTTGCATACCATAAAATGCAATCATACATTTTCATCACCCCAAACATATCCTCTGTTCCAATTTGCAGTCACTCCCCTTTCCAACCTCGGGACCCAGGGAACCACTATTCTACTTCCTGTTTCTATAGATTTGCCTTTTATGGACATTTCCTGTTAATGGAATCTTACCGTATTTTTTTGTTTGTTTGTTTTTTGTTTTTTTGTTGTTGTTGTTGTTTTTGTCTGGGTGTTTTTATTTAGCATAGTGCTTTTGTTAATCCATATTGTAGAATTTATCATTCCTTTTTGTTGCTGAATAACATTCCATGGTATGAAGGTAGCCACTTGTTTATCCATTCACCAGCTGATAAACATTTGGGTTGTTTCCAGCATTTTGGGGGGATGAGGTTGTTTCCAGTTTCCATTTCAAATAACTCTCAATTGTTTTTAATTGTTCTGCTCTATCCACCCCATCCATATCATTTCTCCTCAGAATCCCTTCTGTCCAACAGGAGAGGTTTAGATACTAAGCCCTTCCCCAAAATAAATAAAAATAAGAAAACCTGACAATGTTCACCACACCTACAACTGAATTCTATATTTTAAGTGAATATGCTATAAACAAAGATTCAAATAACTTCCACTTATAATGCAAATAAAGACTTCTTTTATGTTTGCTAATTACATTTATCCTTTATATGGAAATAATTTTAAAATGAAGAAAATGTAGATACAAGCCACATATAACATCCATCAGATACTCAGATGTACAAGTGCTAATATTCAGAGTAAAATGTGCAACTTGGATAGTATGGTCTGAATCTTTATGTGCCCTCCAAAATCACATGTTGAAATTTTCAGCCAAAGGGTGATGGTATCAGGAAGTGGGACCCTTGGTGGGTAATTAAGTCATAAGGACAGAGCCCTCATTAATTGGGACTAGTGCTCTTATAAAAGAAACGCAAGAGAACACCCCTCCACCCCTTCTACCCTGTAAAGACACAAGGAAAACATGGCAATCTATGAACCAGGAAGTAGCAGACAACAAATCTGCCAGTGCCTTGATCTTGGACTTCCCAGGCTCCAGAACTGTGAGAAATAAGCTTCTGTTGTTTAAGCCACCAGTTTATAGGATTTTGTTATAGCACCCTGCATGGACAAAGACAAGTGGAGTAATGCGGATTGTTGAGGGTGAGAATTCCTTTTTGCTACAAGCACATAATCTCACTTTGATTATTATGGTTAATCATAATCTAGGAAGAAAACGTATTTGTAATTCTCAAATCATTCAGAAAATTGTAATACATATTTATATATGTGTGTATGTACATTTATATGTGTATATACAAAGAGAGAGGGGAAAAAAAGCAAATGTGGCAAAATATTAATAATTGGTGAACCTTGGCTGGTGCAGTGGCTCATGCCTGTAATCCCAGCACTTTGGTAGTCTGAGGCAGGCAGATCACTTGAGGTCGGGAATTTGAGACCAGCCTGGCCAACATGATGAAACCCTGTCTCTACTAAAAATACAAAAAAAAAAAAAAAATAGCCAGGCATGGTGTGTTGCACACTTCTAGTCCCAGCTACTAAGGGGGCTGAGGCGGAGGATCGCTTGAACCCATGAGGCAAAGGCTGCAGTGAGCCAAGATGGCGTTACTGCACTCCAGCCTGGGCGACAAAGTAAGACTCTGTCTCAATAAATAATTAATCGGTGAACTCAGATGAAGTATATAGGGCAATTCTTTGTGCTCTTCTTGCATTTTTTTTCTATACATTTGCAATTATTATTTTTCTATTTTTTGAGACAGAGTCTCTGTCACCCAGGCTGGAATGCAATGGGACCATCTTGGCTCACTGGAACCTCCGCCTCCCAGGTTCAAGTGATTCTCCCACCTCAGCCTCCCAAGTAGCTGAGATTACAGGCATGTGCGCCACCACACCTGGCTAATTTTTGTACTTTTTAGTAGAGACGAGGTTTCACTATGTTGGCCAGGCTGGTCTCGAACTCCTGACCTCAGGTGATCCACCTGCCTTGGCCTCCCAAAGTGCTTGGATTACACGTGTGAGCCACCATGCCCAGCAGCAATTATTTTTAAATAAAAAGTTAAAATAAATTTCCCCCAAAAGAGTGGAGAAAGTTCATTCTCATTCAGTCTAAACAGTTTGTCTCTAGCTGGAGCACCAGGAGATGCTTCCCCGAGTCAGTACCAATAGATTTGGGAAGTACCACATGACAGTCTTTAGTTTCCCTCAATTGTCTATTAAAAATCAAATTTCCATGGTATTAAAGGTGGCTTGAACTCATTTAGCTTTGTGTCTTATATAGCTTCGGGAGCCTTGAATATTATCACCTTGAATATATAAGCCACAATGTGAAGTAGTATATTTGTTTCTTGGTTCTGAATGAATCTCTTCCACATACATCAAGTGGAACTACCTTCCTCATAGTCTTTAATCTGCAAAACGTTACTCTGCTCCCTCCCCCATTTTCTTCCCTGTGAGACAGTGTGGGCCTCTTCACACCCAAAAGTGATGCTTGTTGAGACTTAAGGACATTTCATCCTTAAGTAGTTACTGGGAGTTACTGTGCCTTGCTGGAATAAGGTGTTGCCCCAATTTCCTGTTCTATAGGAACAACTACTTCCCAGAGATAAAAGGAAGGAAAGCAAAAGGAAATAGAAATTTAAAGAAAGAAATCCAGCACCACTGACCACTGTCCCAATAGCTATACTGATCAGCACTTATTTATTGAGTTCTAGGACACTGAAGAATTTTAAAACGTCAGACCCTTCCTTAGTTGGGAAAAACTGGTGATAGCACAGTACCAGAATCCAGAGGTCTGAATGCAGCAGCATACTCTCCTGTATACCATGCTTTAGCTTTTCTGACTAGCCACATCAATGTAGCATGTATCTTCATATCAACCCCCAAACACCGTTCTCTGAACATTTTGAGCTTCTCTAATCCCCCCCGAGTATCCATTGCTTATTTTAAATTTTCAGGGCTAGTTCTACCAAATCATCTTATCTGAGAATTTTTTATTTCTAGAGACAGAAGATTACTCTGTCTCTAGACAGAGTGTGTACGCCATCATGCCTGGCTTATTTGTTTGTTTGAGGTGGGGGCGGGGGGGGGGGTCTCACTTTGTTGCCCAGGCTGGTCTCGAACTTCTGGCCTTAAGCAATCCTCCCGCCTCCACCTCCCCAAAATCTGGGATTACAGGCATGAGCCAGTGTGCCCAGCCCAAAATTGTTTTTACCAACTTTAAAATATAATTTTTAAAAAATCTTAAATGCCTTCCACATAGATATTGTTGATTTTTCTTTCATTTCTCTTGTCATGGTAAATCCTCTAGGAATGCTCTCTGAAAAGCAGCCTAATTCATCATGCAGTTGCCTTCATCACCATCACTTGTTGAAAAGTCTTATTAGTATGTAAAGCAGTTCTAATTTGGAGCTCTAAAATTACCTCTAAAAACTCATAATAAACTGAGAGTCATCCATAATTAGATTTTTTTTTAATAGGACTTCTAACTTGTTTTCATTCTCCAGCTGTGTTTGATCTCAGCCAGCTGTTGATGGGACTGAGGTGGCTGTAAGGGTTGGGGAAAAGAAGAGGAAGCTCATCTCTGCAGAGTGGGTGGGGGAAGCTTTAGTTCTCAGTTTAAAACAGTGGTTCTCAAAGTGTGGTCTCCCACCCTGCAGCATCAGAGTCTCATGGGAACTTGTTAGAAATGATTTCGTGGGTCCTACTCCAGACCCACTGGATCAGGCCATCAGGTGAAGTTCAAAGAACTTGGTTCAGATGTAGTGTTCACTAAATTACAGACTGTAGTCAAGATTTTAGGAACAGCTGGTTGAAAATAATTGCCTTGACTGGCTCTAGTGACCCCCAAGGAACATACACCACTTACATGTATGTTCTCTTCATTCATCATTTATGGGTATATTTGTATTACTCCACAGGGCTGACGATTTGGTATTAGACTTGCTAATAAGCAGCAGCCATGTGGTCCTGCTATCTGACAGTCAGTACAGTCACAAGTATATTGTATGCAGCAGAGAAGAGCTTAACAGCCAGCCTCCTTCCACATTCTGCTCTCAGGAAATAAGCAAGGGGAGGATCCAGAGGTGTCATTTGACACTGACGACGCAGTACGTATTTCCTATGCAAAAGAGCCCAGGCAGGAAGACAAACCTAAATAAGAAGCTAACTTCCGTAAGAAGCTGTAAAAAGAGTGATGCTGGCAGCTGCCTTTGCAGACTCTAACTCCAGCAGCATGAATGTATCCTTTGCTGATCTCCACTTTGCTGGAGGGTACATGCCCTCTGATTCCCAGGACTGGAGAACCATCATCCCGGCTCTCTTGGTGGCTGTCTGTCTGGTGGGCTTCGTGGGAAACCTGTGTGTGATTGGCATCCTCCTTCACAATGCTTGGAAAGGAAAGCCATCCATGATCCACTCCCTGATTCTGAATCTCAGCCTGGCTGATCTCTCTCTCCTGCTGTTTTCTGCACCTGTCCGAGCTACAGCATACTCCAAAAGTGTTTGGGATCTAGGCTGGTTTGTCTGCAAGTCCTCTGACTGGTTTATCCACACATGCATGGCAGCCAAGAGCCTGACAATCGTTGTGGTGGCCAAAATATGCTTCATGTATGCAAGTGACCCGGCCAAGCAAGTGAGTATCCACAACTACACCATCTGGTCAGTGCTGGTGGCCATCTGGACTGTGGCCAGCCTGTTACCCCTGCCAGAATGGTTCTTTAGCACCATCAGGCATCACGAAGGTGTGGAAATGTGCCTCGTGGATGTACCAGCTGTGGCTGAAGAGTTTATGTCGATGTTTGGTAAGCTGTACCCACTCCTGGCATTTGGCCTTCCATTACTTTTTGCAAGCTTTTATTTCTGGAGAGCTTATGACCAATGTAAAAAACGAGGAACTAAGACTCAAAATCTTAGAAACCAGATACGCTCAAAGCAAGTCACAGTGATGCTGCTGAGCATCGCCATCACCTCTGCTCTCCTGTGGCTCCCCGAGTGCGTAGCTTGGCTGTGGGTATGGCATCTGAAGGCTGCAGGCCCGGCCCCACCACAAGGTTTCATAGCCCTGTCTCAAGTCCTGATGTTTTCCATCTCTTCAGCAAATCCTCTTATTTTTCTTGTGATGTCAGAGGAGTTCAGGGAAGGCTTGAAAGGTGTATGGAAATGGATGATAACCAAAAAACCTCCAACTATCTCAGAGTCTCAGGACACACCAGCTGGCAACTCAGAGGGTCTTCCTGACAAGGTTCCATCTCCAGAATCCCCAGCATCCATACCAGAAAAAGAGAAACCCAGCTCTCCCTCCTCTGGCAAAGGGAAAACTGAGAAGGCAGAGATTCCCAGCCTTCCTGATGTAGAGCAGTTTTGGCATGAGAGGGACACAGTCCCTTCTGTACAGGACAATGACCCTATCCCCTGGGAACATGAAGATCAAGAGACAGGGGAAGGTGTTAAATAGATTTAGTTTCAAAGCAAAACAAATTGTGATTATTGTATTTACTTGTACTGCTGCTTATCAATATTGCTGACTTTACAAACTGTAATACAATTATTACCATTAGGAATTACAAAAATATTTCACAATCTACACTCTCCAAATGTGCAATGTGGTAAGTAGAGAACCATGTTAGAAGTAATAATTATGTTTCAGAATTAGAACCTGGCTTCCCAAACAATTTAAGTGTTGTGTAAAGACATTGCTGTCAGTGATTAGATAGCCCAGCTATTCTGTCATTTGTTCACAATGGTTTCACTGGGTACCCCCTAAGACTAGCCCTGTAGTGGACCGGCTGGAGCCTGGAGCAGAGGTTCTGTCAAAGTTGAGCCCCTCTACCTTCAGTTTCATCCTGGACCTGCTAGTCCTAATTTTACCTACCAAATTGTATTTCACATAACCAAAGCTCAAAATCTACTTTCACTTGAGATTTTTAACACATTAATGATAAATTTTAATGAGTTATCTTCATTTACTTAATAAATGTTAATTTACTTGATGAAAAGTCCGTATCATAATGTTCATGACTGAAGGTCAAAGAAAAAGAAACAGCACCTTATTCCAATTCTGGACTAATTTCAACCCATGGCTGGTTCTAGCTAAGTTTAAATAAATTCCAACTTATACTAAAGCCTGCTTCAGTGAACTTTTTAAAGCTACCTGAATGAGTCTTCAGTTTCTGAGAATTTTAGCAGCTTTCCAATGACTTTCAATAGTCTGATATGGGGGAAAAAAGTACTTTAAAAATGCCCTCTCTTCACTTCCAAAATGTGGGACAGTTATTTTTCTATAAGCAGAAATGTGTTCCTCTTAATATCTCCTTTCTCCCAAGATAAACCATGGTTAATGATATAGGTATAGATTACTCCTCAAATATAAATAGAAGATGGAGATGGTGATCTTTCTTGTTAATGGTACTAAACTTACCCTCACCCATAACGTTGAACTTCAACCCTACTCAACTTTTAAAATACTATAGGATTTCTAAGTTATAAAAATAATCGAGCAACCTGAGAAAGAGATTGATGTCAAAAAGGGAAAATCCAACAAACACAAGACAGAATTTGGTTAAGAATACAAAATAAAAAGCATAAGGGCAATGCAGAAAGAAAAGCAGTAAAACTGTGTACCCAGACATATGGTAAAATTTGAGTCATAGGCAATAACCATTCATTTTATAGCAAGGTAAAACATACCCAGCAAAACATGGTTATGATACATTTCTTCCCCTTTTAAGTATAATGACATTTGTCCATGATGCTTGATTACTTTGTTAAGGAACTCGGGTATTTTCACTGAAAGGCTCCCTCAGAACAGAAAAAATGCCTTTAGGGCAAACCAAGCAATGCAGAATCTGAAATATAAAGAGTATGTTATGGAAAAAAAAAAAGATGTTGTTTTTTATGTTGTGTATGGGTTTCCGGATTCTTTGCTTTTTCATAAGTGGTCATAGTTTGCTTTTTAACACAGGAGGTAGGGCTATATTCTTTTTACTTCCTTCAATACAAATTTCATGTAAAGCTCATGTATTCAAATATGGTAAAATTTAACCCAAGAATCCAAAATATTGTTTTGTGATATGGTAGTTACAGAAAGGATTATCATTGCCTGTGATTATTTGAATTAATAGTTTTTATGTTCATTATATGGAGGAAATTTAGGATGTAAGCTTCTAGGGTTTGACACTTTAAACTTGCAAAGAAATAAAAATAATTACGTTTTACTTCAGATAGTTTCTGGAGATTTAAAGCTGTCTTTGTCTTGAATTATCATTTCAAAATCATTATTAGGAACAATGGAGCTTTATGGAGCTGTTTGACCTTAACACTGGAACATGTCTCAGAATGAACTTATTTTCAGAGTTTGCAAACAAGCACCAAATCAAGATGCAGACACTGGAACAAAGAGTAATCACAACAAACCTTTCATTAAGAACCTGATACACAAAGTAAGTCCTGACTTGATCCCTTAAAAAATCTGCTTAGAGAAGTTTGATTTGTGTCTTATCTGCTCAAACCCGGATACTTTTAAGACAAAAGTAGGAAATTAGAAGAGATATCACCAAACTGTTTCCTTCTCACTTCTCTACTATGAGAAACAATGTAGTAAGTGGACAAACAATACTATGTGGAATTCAGAATAACAAAATAAGGCATTCTGGAAACTTTACCCTTGTGAGACAGTCATATTTCTACATACTGCATTACAGTTGTGCTCCTCTTGGCAAGCACTTCAGTTTCATTCCTCAGAGTACTTAAAAATCACTCAATGAACTTATAAAATGAACTTCAAAGAAAGAGAAAAAAGGAAACAAAAGAAGGCCAGGTGTGGTGGTTGATGCCTGTAATCCTAGCACTTTGGATGGCTGAGGTGGGAGAATGGCTTGAGGCCGGGAGTTTGAGACCAGCCTGGGCAACACAGTGAAACCATTTCTTTAAAAAAAAAAAGGAAAAAAAAAAAAAAAAGCCAGACATGGTAATGCGGTAATGCATTCCTGCAGTCTCAGCTACTCAGAAAGATCACTGAAACCAGGAGTTCAAAGTTACAGTGAGCTATGATGGCACCACTGCACTCCAGCCTAGGAGAGAGTAAGATCCTTTGTACTAATTAAAAGAAAAAACATATCCTGTTTATCAACTTTATAGCTGAAGACCTTAGTCTGATCAATGCTAGGTTCCTACACACAGAGTTCACAAAATTTCTATGACACTTAATAGATTTAAGCTAAGAACTATATAACATGAATGTGAATGTGTGTGTCTGTGACTATACACACAACATACAAACACAGATCTGTTGGTATTCCTTCTTTCCAGGATTTGTTACAATCATAGTGGGTATGAGATAATGGAAAATAAATTATTCTATTAACATATATATTTTCTTAAACATTTTATTTATGTGGCACTCTGAAGTGAGCAATCTATGAGGGGATAAAATAAAAAGATTTGTTTTCAACTCGGGAGGTAAAACTAGATATATCAATTTGGAACCGATTCATGGTGTGATGCACACAACATGTTGAAAGAATGCCAAAAAGGCGCAAACCATCATACAGTACAAAGGACCAAAAACAAAAAAAACCCAGCATCTTCTTGCTGTGAGGCAATAAGGCACTGCTAAAAGACTTGAGCACCAAAATGATTCTCTACAAATTCTTTCCTTTTTATACTGCAATACTGATTATATTCAAACCTTTAAAAACTAGGCAATACTTAAGATTTAGAGTCAACTTACTTTGTGCGAAATTCTATTTGCTGCTTTTTTAAAAATCAGGTTAAAATAAGCTCTTAAAAATTAAGTAACAATAATCATATACAATACAGATATATAAAAAGGGTTGGTTTATTGTAGTTCAAATACATAAACTGAACATTCAAACATCTTAAAATTAAACTTTAGCAACAAAGTTTAACATTCAAACAGGAGTATAGTTTACAAGAAACACCCAGAAAGGTAATTTGTTGTCTAATCCAGAATATTGATAAAGATCACTTAATGGTGAATAAAATATGTTTAACCAGTGGTTCTATTCTGGCCAACATGTTAGTTATGACCGTGGTTCCATACCTGAGAAGAAATTACTACATAAATCTTCTCTTAGGCTAAACAACAAGACTTGGTCTATAATTCAGAGGGGATAATCAAAGCACATAAGTGAACAAATAAAACTAATCTGATCTTTAGAGACAAAGGTAAAAGTATTGTCCATTATAATAATCGTAGCCTCTGGAAGATAAGAATTCAATTTTCAGTGTCTTCTCTTTTACCCGCTTTAAAAAAAAAAATCAAAACAAAACAAACCCCAACTCAGGTTTTCTTGGAGTCTGTGGTATTTGCATCTGGCAAGTTCAAGCCACAAATGCTCTTACTTCTTGCATGTATTAACACTGCTAGGAAGAACGTCACCAAGTCACTGACTTCCACACCTCATAAAAGGATGAATTTTAGCTTCAAGATTTTAAGATTTACTAGAGACAGCCTATATTTGAGTATGTATGTCAGTCATGCCACACAAAGAAAAGCATAAATATTTCCAAAGTGTTCTGTTCAGAAACTGTTCACAAATGCTTCTCCTTCTGTTTGTCAGATGGTTTTGCAATAGGTTGACTAATGCACATATATGTAAAAACCTGAAAATTGGCTCATGCAAGCATTTTGAATAGATACCCCTGTGGAAGAGTATTTAGAATTATTTTGTTGATCGTCTTGTGGGCTCTGATGCTGTGGGTGGTGGGGGTGGACCCCGGCGATCCAGGTCATCAACATATGCCACAATCAGTTTACGCCTCTCCTCTGGCACACAGTCCAGTACTAAATACCGTTTGTCATTCTGTAAAATTTTTTCTACATCTTTCAGGTGCTGATCAGATTCTTGGATTAATTTTTTGGATCTGAAATAAGAAAAAGAAGTCCAAGAATTACTGACTGCTGTTCACAGGTCTTTCAGAAATGAGCTGGAAATGTCCATCTAATTCCTAATTGTGTTTCCACTTTTTTTTTTTTAAGAAAAATTTCACTGCAGTGGTCACCTTTGTAAGTCGCCTCAGCAAAGACTCCAAGGAGTGAAAGGGCCTCAGAAGCTGAATTACCCTCCCACCCCTAGTGGTGGTCCCTCCAGATCAGGGCTGAGGGTGGGTGGGTAAATCTTGCCCGTGCTGTACCTGTTCTGTGGATGAACAGAGGACTTCAGTCTGCGGGGCTGCCAATCCCAGCATCTTTCACAAGCTTTCACTTTCACATCTTTCACTAAATTAACTATAAAAATGTAGAAAGAAGTCTTACTTCACATCTAATTTAAAAGCCCAAGCTGATGCAAAACATTAAGGATCCTGACCAAAAAATCCAAATGACAAAATATCTAAAAACCACACCCTCAGCACTATCTAGCCTCCCGTGCACATACCCTTTATTAAGATGTTTCAAATTTCTCTCTTAAAGAAGAAAAGCTGGAGCATGAAACAAAAATGGTTTCCTGCATACTGACTGGTAAGCAATGCAAAATTGTTTTCCTGATGATAAATTGTTAGGGGTGAAGAACTGTTGGGTTTGCTACAGAGAAATCTTGTTTATAGGCTCTAATTTCATAATTTACAATTTGTATTTAAATGTACCCAGCAAAATGCTTTCCTTTGAGGGGGGAAAAAAAGTTTATGCTGAGCTTACATAGATGATTTCATGCTTTAACCACACTGAATAGTCTTCAGAGGAGGCAAAGATAACTGATAGTGAAAGATTATTTTAAAAGACTTTTCATGAAATACAATTCTTATATAGTTGAGGGTATTCCTTAAAAAAGCAGTGAAGTAAAAAAAAAAAAAAAGGTATGTATTAAAAACTGGATGGGTGGGTAACACAAAATAAGAATTGACATCTGGGCCCTTTCTTTAAAAAAAAAAAAACAAAAAAGTATGGTAGATATGGGCTGTATTTGACTTTGGACAGAAGTTGGCATCTTCTTATCCCTAAAAATTAATAATGTGTGTGAATGCAAAGAATGCTCTGACCATTAGAGTAAAGACTAGTAAAGAGAATGACTGCCAATATGAAACATTTCATTGCACACACCTATATGTTATAAATTTGGTCTCTTTCAAAAGTGTCCTGAAGTCAGCTTTGGCTGTGATATATTTGTCTCTGATATATTCTTCAAATTCTCTTTGCTTTTTCTGTTAAAAAAAAAAAAAAAAAGTTAAGATTATGGAAATAAAGCCCACTAATTCCAAAATAAACATCAATTATTTATTAAACAGTAATGTTTAAGTCACATAATAAAATTCAAATCTCAAAAGAAAAAGGCAACAGGGTACATTTTGTTCATATATAAAATTCATTAAAGCACATAATCTGCAATGCTCATTTTTGTGTCATACAGAAAGAATGAGGAATCATAAATTAGTAGTGGCTGAAACTTGAGCACTTCCTATGCGCTACACTGCTGAGCATTTTATGAGGATCATCTACTTCAATCTTCCTAACAACCTCATGAGGTGGACACTTAAAAATAAGGATATTAAGGATTAAGTGTTCACTTCCTGCACACTGTATTTTTAACTTCAAGAACAAAAACAGTAATTTGTGGATACAGCAACTGTAGGTTAACACTCAAAACTTAACTTACACAGTACTGAGCATTTAGCTTTCCAGCAAGCCAAAAGTTATAAGATGAATCAACTCTTTGGACTTAAAAAAGACTTTATTATCAATTCTAAACAGTCAGAAAAGTTGGAAACTGAGACTGGGTCTACCCCTCTTTCCCAGTCATGCATATTTTATGGTCCAAACATCTACAATCCAATAGACTTTGAGGGGGAAGAATATTAGATTTATGAGTTTTTATAAAAGATGCCCAGACCTAGAGAAACCTATCAGGAAAGGGGAATGATGTAAAAGAAAACAAATAAAAGGCCTAGGGATAAAATGAACTGTAGTAAACAACACTTTTCTTAACATCATTCACTGTTTCAGACCTTGAAGCATATGAGAACTAGTGATCTCGTCACAGGGTTCTATTAGTCAGGCTTAAGAGTCAAGTGCTTTGATAGTTTGGTACCAATTGCCAGCCTAAATATGTCTGTCTAGTGGTACCTGACTAAAATAAAACTGTAGCTTCATTAAACCTCTAAGATCCTAAAATACAGGCTTCACCCCAAGCATTAAAATGTTAAACTTTCTATTGTGCTCTCTTGCTAATTTATCATGCAAGAAACAAAACATGAACTTAAAAATCAGATTCACTTCTCATACACTTAAAAGTAATTCACTTAAAACAATCAACTTCATATTTAAGTATTTATAAATTGATAGTAAATCTTGACACAAAATCCCCTTACCCTGTCACTGGAGGAGAACTTAATACACCGAGGATCTTCCTTAATGATTTTTTTTACTTCTTTCCACGTGGATGTTAAGGTAATCTTTGAAAAGACATGTGAATAAAAAATATAAATACAACTCACTTTTACTTAGGGGGTCAAACTGCAGCACATATGGTACATAATATTACACACTGACCTGCGATCTCTTGTAATGCCCAAGCGTAACTGGACTAGTTAGGGACAGGGAAGCAGCGTTAATGCAATTTCTTTTTGTTGGCTTGCCACAAGAGTTATTTTCATGGCCATACTTTCAAGGTGGCCTAAGACAATCACCTGCAAACCCTGTATTTACATGGGCAAACATCGTAACTTCTGAAGAAACCATCACCAAAAAGAGAGCAGATAAAAAGGAACAAAACCTGGATAACAAAGCGTACAAACTGCCGAACAAGAGGCCACAGTACCAAATTGAAAATGGATCAAAAGAAGAAATTTGCTAAATCTATTATCAGGAGGGATCACTGACCATACAGCTAAGGACATTTTGAATTACTATAGGAGCAGTTATGAATGTGAAAACTAGAAAGAATAGGAATTTCTAAATAATTAAGAATACCATAATTTTTTTAAATCAGAGAATTGTCATATAATGAATTCCAGTAATGAATCTAAAGACCATGACACTAAAAATAGTATCAATGCTTTGCTTTAAGAAATTACTAACAAAGATTCATCCAGATTAAAATGAGAAAAATAAGAGACTCTTACCGCAGAAGTTTCATCCAGAAGTTGCCTAAAGTGCTCCCTCTTTTTTTTGGTAAGTGCTTCAATGTGTTCATTAAAAAGTTTCTCTTTCTCCTCTCTTTCCAATAAGGATCCAGATTCCCAGCGGTGATCTTTTCGGAGGGTCCTACGAGTATCAGACCATGACACATCTGAAGAACGTACCTGAAGAAAAAAAATTATATATATATCACCAAAGAGACTTATCTGAATGTCTATTTGCACTCCATGTCCACTGCAGCATTATTCACAATAGCCAAGATATGGAATCAACCTAAGTGTCTATCAACAGATAAATGGATAAAGAAAATGTAATAAATATACACAATGGAGTACTACTCAGCCTTAAAAAAGAGGAAAATTCTATTCATTTGTGGCATGGATAAACCTAGAGGACAATATAAGTGAAATAAGCCAAGCACAGAAACACAAATACTGCATAGTCTCACATTTGTGGAATCCGAAAAAGTTGAACTCATAGAAATAGAGGGTAGATAGATGGTCACCAAAGTCTAGGGGGTAGGAGACAGGACAAGGGAGAGAATGAGGAGTTACTTGTGAAGTTTCAGAGAGACAGCAGGAATAAGTTTTGAGATCTACTGTACACCAGGGTTAACTAAAGTCAATAATGTATTCTATATTCAAATAACTGACAGCAAATTCCAAATGTTTCACCACAAAAAATTACAAGCAAACAAAGTGATGAATATGTTAAACAGCTTTGGTTTAATCATTCCACATTATCTACCTATATCGAAACAGCAACTGTACCCCATAAGTATATACAATTATGATTTCTCAAAACAATTTTTAAAAAGAAGACAGCATAATAGAAGGCATAACAGGTCAGGCTGGCTCACCAACCAGCAAAAAGATATGCTTCATTGGTGGTAATGGCATTAAAAGTTAAGCCACACTACTGCCAATGTGAAGAAACACAGACTAAAATGATAGGTAAGAAAAGAAAAATATAAAAACATTTATTTAACCAACACTTACCAAGCATCTAAATACAAGTCAGATAAATACCGTGCTTCACAGTAAGATTACAAAATAAGTAAGACGCTATCCCTTCCTTCAAAGAGTTCACTTAAAAAAGAAGAAAAAAAAGGATAAAAAGTGCAGGCGCGGTGGCTCACGCCTGTAATCCCAGCACTTTGGGAGGCGGGTGGATCACCTGAGGTCAGGAGTTTGAGACCAGCCTGGCCAACATGGCTAAACCCCATTTCTACTAAAAATACAAAAATTAGCTGGGTGTGGTGGCACGTGCCTGTAGTCCCAGCTACTCAGGAGACTGTGGCAGGAGAATCACTTGAACCCAGGAGGCAGACGTTGCAGTGAGCCAAGATCATGCCACTGCACTCCAGCTAGGTGACAGAGACTCCATCTCAAAAAACAAACAAACAAAAAAACCAAAAAGGATAAACATGTAAGCAAATAACTGCAAGTACAGGTAGTAAGTGCTGCAGAGTCATATGCTGAGCACAAGGATGGTCTGAGGAACAGTGAGATCGAATCTGCCTAGATGGGTCAGGAGTAGCCTCACAGGAGAGATACTTGAGTGTACCCCTGAAGAACGAGAAAGTCTGTCACTGCAACAGGAACACTTCCAAATCATTTCAGGTAGAGGGACTGCCATGAGCAATGGAAGGATGGTATGGTTCATTAAGCATGTTCAGCAAGGTTACAGTTCAAGGAGCAAATGAAGGAAGCAAAGGTGTTTAGGAAATATGAAGGTGGGAGGTAAGAAATGAACCATCTTTTATATTATGCTAAGGAGGCTGAATGTGACCTGCAGGAAACTGCTGGGAGTACAGAGAACCTTCATCCCCTGCAAGTAACCAGGAGAGTGACAAAATTAGATTCGTTTTTTATGAAGATTTCTGTGACTGCAACAGAAGAGACAAATTTGAGGGAATGTTAGAGGTAGGGAGAGAAATTAGGAAACTACTGTAATTGTCCAGGGTGTAGGACAAGGTTGTCCAACCCGTGGCCCACAGGCCACATGCAGCCCAGGATGGCTCTGAATGTGCCCCAACACAAATATATAAACTTTCTTAAAACATTATGAGATGTTTTTGTCTTTTTTTCTTTTTTTTTTTTTAGCTCATCAGCTATCATTAGTGTTAATGTACATTTTTCTTTTTGAGACGGAGTCTCACTCTGTCACCAGGCTGGAGTACAGTCGCACAATCTCGGCTCACTGCAGCCTCCGCCTCCCAGGTTCAAGTGATGCTCCTGCCTCAGCCTCCCACGTAGCTGGGACTACAGGCACACACCACCACACCGGGCTAATTTTTGTATTTTTACTAGAGACGGGGTTTCACCATGTTGGCCAGCCTAGTCTTGAACTCCTGACCCCAAGTGATCTGCCCGCCTTAGCCTCCCAAAGTGCTGGGATTACAGGCGTGAGCCACCGTGCTCAGCCATGTTAGTGAACTTTATGTGTGGCCCAAGACAATTCTCCTTCTTCCAATGTGGCCCAAGGAAGCCAAAAGATTGGATACCACTGGGTAGAGTAAGAAACAGATGCAAGGGAAGAAATCAGAAGTGACAAGAGTAAAAAGTTCCACTGAAAAAGAGAAAAGAAATAGCATAGGAGAGATGTGACAAAGAGAAGCCACCCCCAACTCCAAAAAATATTAGCAAGTAGGACAGTAGTCTGGGGGCATTCACTGTAGGGACAAAAAAACCCTACATACCTCAACAACCATGAGGGGTAAGGGAGAAAGATTTACAACGAAGTTTCAGGGTATCTCCTGGGGTCAGTTACACTTCCAGTCCTCAATCTCATACCATCTACAAGTATAACTGATCATCACAATGATGGCCCTAAATCATCAACAAGAAAGTTAAATTGTGTTCAGCACATTTTATTTCTCACTATGGCAGGTAAGTGTGTGGTATGTCGACTTTCATCAAGAATGATAAATAACAAAGTTGTGAGACTAAATGATTATGACTTTCCATATATGCAAAATGCCTAACTTCTGAATTTGTTAAATAACTAGAGTGTTTTCCTATAGTAACAGTACCAATACCAAGTATTCAATTTTTAAATGCTTTATAATTTAGCAAATTATCTCCCTCAGAATTGAATAACATTAAAATATTCATAACAGTAATATAATAAATTTCCAATATCCAGTACGTTAGAGAAAAAAAGTAAAATATTAACATATACCATATCAGACAGAAGAGCTTTGAAATTCTGGATAGCTTCTTCTCGTTTGTGCTGCTCTCTCTCTCGATCTATTTCTTTTGTTTGTTCTGAACGAGCCTTTTGAACCTCCCTTTCTCGTTCTCGAAGGCTTGCCTCAATGCGGGCTTGCCTTTCAAGCTCCTTTTCTTTTTCTGAGTCTAAATTCTGTAAAAGTAAAAATTACATTATCCTTCTTACCAACTCCATCAAAATATGTTTTTACAGAATAATCAGCTTGCCAAATAAAAAATTCCAAATCTAGTTTTTGCCCAGAATATACCTAAACACTGTGTATCTCTCATCTCCAAATCAACTAGACTCTCATGTTAAGAATACTAACAAGCAAAATTCCAAACCCCCAATAGAAAAATCCCCAACAACAACATATACCCTTAAACACAAGTTAGAATTGTATTATTCAATGAAAGTAATACAAGTAAACACAACAGTTACCTTGGCTATTTTTTCAATGTACTGTTTGAAAAGATCTTCTCTCATTGATGAACTATCTACTGCTTTGTAACGTGGATCACTTTCTACTTTGTCTTTTACTTTGCTCCATCGAGACTGACTGTCCAAGTGATGATTAGATAACAGTTCAAAGAAATCCGATTTAATCTGTATTTTGAAACAGGTAGTGGGATGGGAGGGAAAATAATGTACTATGAGAAATTCATCATATCTTAAATATTTACAACTAGAAAAAAAATTCACTTACCTTAAATATGCGAATAACTTTTAAAATACAGGCATTTAGAGTAGAATGAATTACAGTAAAAGAAAAGATCAGAAGTGTTCTTTTACTAGAAATGTAAACATCAACAAGCATATAGGCTTTCATCTAAAATTTGCCAAATTCAAGATAAATAATACTTTATAAAGAAATTATTCAAATATAGAAAAAGGCTTTTTCAGATTATTGATAACTTCAGATCTCAGAACTGCCATGTATTCTTAGGGAATATAAATTTACATCAAGCTGCATTTATTTTTAGCTAAGAGTCAGGCTTATGAGCTGACAATACTTTAATATCAACATGGTAAAAATGATTTATTTAAAAAACTATATGGATAAAAATTTTGGCCATTGAAATTAATAAGACATTTAAAAATCACTGCAAGTCATTACAAACTTATACTGTCAAATGTCTAAAATCAAAATGGGGTAAAAATTTGTATTTTGGTGAAAAAAAGGCAGTTGTACACCTTGATATGTGAGAAAGTTATAGAATTTCTATGTTCATAATTAACCATTACTAAAAAATTGTATTCGTATCTTCTATACTTTTTAGCATTAAACATGTATGCCTATACCATTACAAACTCAGAATGTAAGTGTTTATCCAGTATTATACTCAACTGAAATACCAAGTTAATAACATTATACCAAAGGTATTAAACATTCATCCTTCAGTATCAACATATACAACTACTTAAAACCCCTCTCCAAAACTGTATTTCTTATTTATTTAAATAGGTGAGGAAAGGAGTAAATGAGATAGTTATTTTTATGTATGCCTGAGGGCCTAATTGTTTTAAAATTTAATCCCACGTATACTACTTTGTACTTCTACCACAGAAGATACCCAAGATAACCAAGGTCATTTCAACAAAGGATTCTGACCATATTAAGAACCCCTCCCTTCCAGTAGGAACTGAATATGGACCTTCCCACCTGATCAGGGGAATCAGGATTTAAAATGTGTGTGCACAAAAATATATGAATCATTCCTTCTGCCTAGCCTAACACTATCATTTCCCCTTACAACTTCATTTCTCCTACTGGAGGATTAAAAGTGAGACTGAGGCCAGGCACAGTGGCTCATGCCTATAATCCCAGCACTTTGGGAGGGTGAGGTGGGTGGATCACCTGAGGTCACAAGTTGGAGACCAGCCTGAAAAACATGGTGAAACCCCATCTCTACTAAAATCACAAAAAGTTAGCTGGGTGTGGTGGCAGGTGCCTGTAATCACAGCTACTCGGGAGGCTGAGGCAGGAGAATCGTCTGAACCCGGGAGGCAGAGGTTGCAGTGAGCCGAGACTACACCACTGCACTCCAGCCTGGGCAACAAGAGCGAAACTTCATCTCAAAAAAAAAAAAAAAAAAGTGAGGTTGATGTCCTTTCTGGAAAATACTTTTAAGGTTATAAGAAGCAGAATATCTGCATCTGAAATGTTTGTAAAGACAAGAGCTAATCAGCTGTGGATTTCTCCACTACTAAAGTTGGCCTTTCACTTTGAACTAGTAAGAAACACTCATAAACCCAGTATTTCCAGACAGTGATTAAGAAACCACCTGATGTAGTGATGTAACTTAAATTTTTCTGTTCATCTTGCCTACTTTTTATCTGACATGATGAACACCAAATTCCTAGATGTGTTTGACAACTGGAAGGCAAAATTTACAAAATTTATGTTAAATAAAACATGCAAGTTATATCAAATAGGAATCTTTCTAAGCCACAGGAATTTGTATTAGCTTAAAACAATTATCATATGTTAGACATGAAACCTATAAAGTAAGGATTATCATATAGGTTTTTAAATGTGTGATGTATAAACAAGTGAACTTTAAATAAAATTAAACTTTAACTTCCTTTCATTGTGGACATTACCATGACAGGTTATAAATGGCTTACTAAGGCTATCAGTATGAGAACAATTGCCTGACAGCTGCATAAATGTCAAAAAATGTCATTTACCATTAGCTGCAATTCAAGGCCTTATTATTCTCCCCATTCCTTACTATAATGAAAATAATTTATTCACAGGAAATTTAAAAGAGAGGGAAGAGAAAAATATGTCAATTTCGTAACAGTGGATTAACTCCAACTACGTACAACCTCAAATGTGCTGTACAAAAGGTAAAGTATTTGAACCATAATTTTATAAAAATTGGTTATAATATTACAATAAAATAGCTTAAGAATAGCTACTTTGGCAAACAAAATAAGTAGACTTTTTTTTTTTTTTTAAATCCCATTCTGTTGTCCAGGCTGGAGTGCAGTGGAACCATCAAAAGTCACTGCAGCCTTGACCGTTTGGGCTCAAGCGATTCCCCCACTTCAGATGCCAGAGTAACTGGAACTACAGAAGCACATCACTACAACCAGCTATTTTTTTGTTTTGTTGTAGAGATGGGGGTCTTGCTATATTGTCTAGGCTGGTCTCAAGCAATCCTCCTGCCTCAGCCTCCCAGAGTGCTGGGATTATAGGCATGAACCACCGCGCCTGGCTGATAAGTAGACTTTTAAAGGCATTTTTTAATAAAATGGAAAACTAGTAGTAAAAACTACATGAAAATGATGCTCTTACTGTGAGAATGACTCTACCTTGAAAATGTTACTTAAGAAAAACAAGAATTTCACCAGAAGTCAATGTTCTTCACAGGTTTTCAAAATTAGTTTTAAAATTAGTTTTAAACCTTTAGTATTCAGCTATTGATTCAACTATCACAATGCTACAAAGACCAGCTGGAGAATCACAAGAACAAGGAAATAAATTCTAGTACCATGCTACTGGTACTGCTCTTGCTATCTAATTACACAGTTCCAATGTGATTTTTTGTTAAGTATACACAATATACTTAAGAACAGTATAAACAATACAGTGGAAGTCATGAAAGAAAAATGATAAAACCCCATAAACCAAATGTGCTCAAAATGTGAATATAAAATCCACTATATTTAAACCCTTACTTTAAAGATTTCTGCTTTGATGGCCTAGTTAGTCATTGATTTTGCATTCTGTAAATTGGCTGAGAAAGCTTCACTTTAGCAATTTCCTGCCTTTTTTTCTTTAATCTAGTAATGGTATAAAGCCAAACCTGTAATTTAGAGAATTAAGATTTTTATAGTCAAAATAAAATAAAGCTGAATATATTAAATATTAGATTTATTTAATTTAGATGTCATATCTATTTAATTTCTTTTTTTAAATTAACACATTCTGGGCACAATTCTCATCACTTCATAAGGAAAAAAGACTAAAAAAATGTAAAGTACCGGAACTGCGGGAGGCTAAAGTCACCACACAGAGATACCAATTCTTTCCTCACTAGGGAATCCCATAACACTTTGCGTGTCAGTGATTGACAGCTGTCACTGAACTGATTGACAGGCCGCACAGCACAAAACTGTAAAGTCTATCCACTTGTTATAAAACAGAATACATAAAATAGTTATAAAAAAAAGTGTTTAGAAAAAGAAAATCAGTTACAAATGCAAAGATAAACACATTTAATTTGTATAAAAGCAATCATACAAAATCAAACAATCACTTATTTACTTGATTTTCTTAAATAGGTTATTCTAAAAGTCAAAAGTAGCAAATAATTCATTAACATGATTCTAATTCAACATATAAAATTATGTAGTAGAATTTGATTTTACACATTTCCTCTGAGAAGCATAATCATTTTTTAAGTAAACAGTGAAACAATTCTGGAAAACTCACTTGGAAGCCAAATAAGTCAGATAATTAGGAAGTTTCAGACATTTCTGATAAAAGCTGTTTTAGCTAATACTGTTACTATTTTGAATGAAAGAGACTTCTTCCCAGGAGTAGCATTACTTTCAAACAACATTCCTTAATAGATCTTGTAATATTATAACTTTCTAGAATAAGAGGTAATTGTAAATGTCAAGAATATTAGGCTCCAGAGGTTATTTTTCTGCATTCACAAAGCATACCGGGACACTAAGGAGAGTGGCTGCATGTTTTGATGGTTCACACACCACTGGGGTCATCTCCCTACTATTTTGCCTCCCCAGTGGTAAGCTCCTCTCCACTCCTGACACTGCTATCAAATGACATTTGGAATTCATTCATCTTTAATAGCTGACCTTTAATTCTGATAAGCAGTAATTTATATGTAAGATATGTTTACTGAAAGATTAGAAAGTCACTAAAATGCTGTCTTTTAGAGGGCAAAAAAGATAAAGAAGCTCTTTGAAATTCAAATATTACCACCTATAAAGAATCCTGAAATCTTAGAAGGCACCACCGAGCAGGCAGTCCTAACAACCCGTTCTGATTTTACCAGGCATCTTAATAATATAATTTAAAGCAAAAGTATATAGTTTAGTGAAGCTACTAAAATAAGCATTACTTAAGTAAAGTGATAGAATACATACATACATAAATAATTATAAAAGCTAAAAGAACAGTCCATGTAGGTCCTATTATTTTACGCTGATGGATAAGGTTAGAAACATTAACACCAGCACAGTCCTTTCCCATTCACACTCCCATCAATCACACCACTGGAACTAAAACCATCTTACCTTCTCACCTCTGGTCTTCGAATCTTCTTTCTCTTTCTTCCTAGCAGCGGCCACAAACTCATTAAACAAGGCTTCTCGGTCTTTCATCTTTTCAATTGCTTTGAATCTTGAATCTTTAGCATGCTTGGCTGCAAATTCACTAAAAGTTGCTCTGTAACAAAATTACAAGTGTGCTAACTTTGGCAGTTACTTCTGCTTGTATAAAGGCATAGCAGAAGATACCATTTTTCCAACAAGAGTATATGACAAAGAGACACGGGGACTCAACATCTACCTAACAGTGAACAGTAAGTTTCAGAAAGGAGTAAAAAGAGGTAATGAGCAAAAATGTGGTTAAGGGATTTGTATGCTATCAGCATAGAATTAGAATATTTATTATAAAAAAAAAAGAGAGAGATCACAGAGTAAAGAATTTGTATGCCTCAAGAGACAAGAGCTCATCAATTTCTACTCTAAGATGAAGCTGAGTCCTGCCTTCAACCATAATAGAAAAATTCTTATTGGATTAGCTGTCTTTCCACACACGACTATAAAACTGGACAGAAGCATATGAGACAACTGATTTCAAGGAGTAGACAACAGAAAGAGTAAGACTGAAATGCCTGAAAGAAGGGAAATTTATGAGGTGCAGAGAGAGCTCAAGTCCAAATAGAGTACCGTAGGCTTAATGAACTGGAGGAAGCAAAGATTAGAGCTTGGGTGAAGAGGAATCTATAAAGAGAGGGTACCCAAGAAAAATCCGACTTAGCGATTACTCATGAGTCCACAGCTAGGCCAAGCTGTATAACAGCAGGGAAAGATCACTCTCTACATCAGGCTACTACAGGATTAAGAGCATAGAAGAGATACTAGACAGAGAATCAGTAGTATTAAAGGGAGGATAGGATCAGGCCAAAAAGGCCACAAAAGATCCACAAGGAAAACAGAGCTGGAAAGTTAAAAGAAACATACTACACTTTCAGAGATTCACACTAACAAAACATAAAGTCAAGCCTAAAGGTGGCAACCAGTAAATGCACTGCCTACTAAAACAAAAAAATTTTTTTTTCACTTTTCAATGAAAGGTAACAGACTCCAGGGTCTCTACACATTAGCCACAAAGTCCAATATTCAATCAAAAATCACTAAATATAAAAGAAACGTGATCCACAGAAAAATTTTTTTGGAGTCAATAGAAACTGAACCCAAGATGTCCAGATGTTGTTCTAAGTAGACAATAACTTTAAAACAACTATTACTGGCCAGGTGCAGTGGCTCATGCTTGCAATCCCAGCACTTCAGCGGGGGCAAGGTAGGAGGATCATTTGAGGCCAGGAGTTTCAGACAAGCCTAGGCAACACAGTGAGACTCCGGCCGGGCACGGTGGCTCATGCCTGTAATCCTGGCTACGTGAGAAGCTGAGGCAAAACAATCTTTTGAACCTGGCAGTCAAAGGCTGCAGTGAGCCGAGATCGTGGCACTGCACTCCAGCCTGGATGACACAGCAAGGCCTTTTATCAAAAAAACAAAAACAAAAAAACATAGCGTGGCCAGGCATGGTGGCTCATGGCTGTAATCTCATCACTTTGGGAGGCCAAGGCAGGTGGATCACTTGAGGTCAGGAGTCCCAATACCAGCATGGCCAACAAGGTGAAACCCTGTCTCTACCAAAAATACAAAAAAAATTAGCTGGGAGTAGTGGTGGGCGCCTGTAATCCCAGCTACTCAGGAGGCTGAAGCAGGAGAAAAACCTCGGAGGCAGAGGTTGCAGTGAGCTGAGATCACGGCACTACACTCCAGCCTGGGTGACAGAGCAAGACTCTGTCTCAAACAAAACAAAACAAAACAAAAAAACGCCATAGTGAGGCTCTGTCCCTACAAAAACTTTAAAAATTGGTTGGGCATGGTGGCACACGCATATAGTCTCAGCTACTCAGGATGACTGCTTAAGCCCAGGAGTCTGAGGCTACAGTGAGCTGTGACTGACCCACTGCACACCAGCCTGAACAACAGAGCAAGACTCTGCCTCTTAAAAAAAATAACTAAATAAACAAAACTGTTATTATTACACTGAAAGAATCAAAGAAAAACAGGTTCCCAAAGAACTGAAAACATGATCTAAAAAATGAATGAACAAATAAGGAGTTTTGGCAGAGACGCAGAAAATAATAAAAAGAACCTAAAACTAATGAAAAAAAATTAACTGGATAGGATTAACATGAGAGTTGACAATAGAATAAAGAGTCAATTATATGAAGTTAGATCACTAACAATCATCTAATCCAAAGAGGAGACAGAAAAAAGACTGAGGTAGAGGAAACAGTCTCAGGGACATGTGAGATAATATCAAACACTAATATATGTGTGATTATAATCCCAAAAGAGAAAAGAATGAAGGAGGGAAGAAAAAATACTAGCCAAAAACTTCCCAAATTTGATGGAAAACATCAATTTATAAATTCAAAAAGCTCAGCAAACTCCAAATAGGTTAAATGAAAGGATGAGGCTTATGAGGGCTAATGAGCCTACGTTTTAAAAAAGAAGTTTCTCCATAAATAAAAGGCATTATAAAGCTTTCATATATTTGGTATATATTTTAAATATTTGAAGCTTTCACCAGTGGTGCGATCTTGGCTCACTGCAACCTCTGCCTCCAGGTTCAAGCAATTCTTCTGCCTCAGCCCCCCAAGTAGCTGGGACTACAGGCACCCACCACCACGCCTGGCTAATTTTTGTATTTTTAGTAGAGATGGGGTTTCACCATACTGGCCAGGCTGGTCTCAAACTCCTGACCTTGTGATCCGCCCACCTCGGACTCCCGAAGTGCTGGGATTACAGGCGTGAGCCACTGCGCCCAGTCAACAATTTACTCTTATAATTAACAAGCCTATACTTAGCATGGTTTTAGAAGAAAAAAATAAAGATTAGCCCATTCAAAAACTATTTAGCTATTTAAATGCAAAAATAAAACATTCTCTTATGTGTTACAACACAGATTATATTTTTAATTATAAACAAAAAACTGGCCAGTTAATCTCAATTTTGAACTTAAAACATCAACTGAAGGTTAAACGTATCACTCACAGCTAACATTTATTATTATTATTATTGTTATTATTATATATTTTTTGAGTTTGAGATGGAGTCTAGCTCTGTCCCTCAGGCTGGAGTGCAGTGGCGTGATCTTGGCTCACTGCAAGCTCCGCCTCCCAGGTTCACGTCATTCTCCTGCCTCAGCCTCCTGAGTAGCTGGGACTACAGGCGCCACCATAGCCGGCTAATTTTTTTGTATTTTTTTTGTAGAGATTGGGTTTCACCATCTTAGTCAAGGTGGTCTCCATCTCCCGACCCCATGATCCACCCACCCTGGCCTCCCAAAGTGCTGGGATTACAGGCGTGAGCCACCATACCCAGCCAACATTTATTATTTTTAAGCTTTGCTGACCAAGGCTAGATTCTAATAATCTTTTGTATGTAACCAATACTAATCATAATATCTAACGTTAATTCAACATTTTTAACAAAGAATATACTGCATATCTGGTTTGAACAATAGATACATACCAATAATAAAATGGCATGGTAAAATAAAAATGTATATTCCAGAAAAGGGATCATATGTAGTCCATTAAATGTTTTATTTTCATGATAAATTAAGCACTTCACTTTATAATTTTAAGATAGAAAAAGCAAGTATAGGTTGGGCATCCCAAATTTGAAATCCAAATGCTCCGAAATCCAAAACTTACTTAGTGCCAACAAGACATTCAATTCAGATTTTTGAATTTGGGATGCTCAGCCAGTAAGCATAATACAAATATTCCAAAGTTTAAAAAAAAATAAAAAAAAAACTGAAATCCAAAAGACTTCTGGTCTCAAGCATTTGGGATAAGGGATAATCAACCTGCGTTGCTATGATTAAACAATAAATTATGATTAAAGAGAAAACCTTTCAAAAAGTGGAAAATCAATATGTAAAGTGATAACTGAATTATTTTAGACTTACTTCTATTACTTACAGGTAACAGGTAAAATATCTGACAGTTTTTATGAGAAAAGACTAAAGTGAACCTTTAGCATTAGATTCCCATGGAGATGTTTTCTTATGACTTGTTTCTTAACTGTGAAAAACTACTTTAAAACAAACAGGATAAAAAATATTTTGGAGGGAAGTGGGTAATCGTTAGTGGTGGGTGACAGGGAGATGGTAGTGACAAGAGACCGACCATGGGAGGTATGACTTAAATTTTCATTAAAAAGAAAAAAGACATACAAGACACAGGCACAGTTCAGTAATTTCCCCCTTTCTTTCCCGCTGGAACAAACTCTGGTGCTCTATATTTACTAGCTCTACTAAAAAGTTCTGCAATATTTCTCCCACTTAAAAAAAAATTAGGCCAACAGACAATATTTTCTCATTTTAAAGTTTTTCCTCCTTGCATTCTTCTAGGACTAAAAATGGTCTTAATTTCTATGCCCGAGTTGGATGTATCAATATAACAATACAGGACAATGCCCTTAGTGCCTGATCATTTCATTTTATGAAGTAACCTGCACAGTACAGATCACTTCAACAATTCTGCCTGCCTGAAAAGAACACCAGTAGAGTACTATGATATGGTAAGACTTAGTCAGATCTACTAAAGGGAAACCTCTTTGGAGTTTCAATTATTCATAGACCCATATGGAGTTTTAATAAATATATTCTGCTGAATGATTTGGAAATAAGCGGCAGACATCTTAAGACTTCACTCAGAAATATTTCAACATGCAACTCCTGAGAGTAAAGTCTTTTTCCTCCATAATCACAATACCCAAGAACATTACTATTTCTCTAATAACATCTAATATCCCATTCTTACCAAGTGTCCTCAATTGCTGCCCTCCCCCGCCCCGCTGCCAAAAGTCTTTCATAACACAGACTCAACTATTTTGACCCATGATTTCACTCATTCTTTTGACTCAGAAATAACTCAGGACTCCCTGGAAAGTCTGAACCTCTATTACCCCTGAAGAATATTACATTCTTCGTATCACAAACACTCTATTAGCTTTATTTTCTAAAACTTAAATACCATATTTCAAATATAAAATTATAATACTAAACATACCTTCTTAAACAACATCACTCTTTCCTACCTCCACAGACAACATTAACTATTTATATAAGATGAACCTTTATAATAAGTGCCATTTAACCAGAGACTCCATGATTCTACCTGACAGTTTTAGAATACTGAAGTATTCACAGTAACCTAACACCACTACTCTTACATCTAAGTCATAAATAAGAGTAATTCCCCCTGCCTATACAATTCTGTGCAACACTGAAATCTAGTTGAAATCCCAGCTTCACTTGGGCAAGCTACCTAATTTGCTTATCACATGTAAAAGAGGTATCACATAAGTATCCTAAATCAAACTACCTGTGCTGACTGAATATCTGTATGCATATATAAAAAATTGTATGCTTTCAGTCATGTTTACATGTATGTATAAATGCAGACATATATGTTTTAAAGTGCAAATAAGCACATAAGATACCCAGTAAATATTATTATAAAGTTAGGCAAATAAATTTAAAATGTCTCACTGTCTTCAGCCCATTATATGTATTTAATACATATTATCAATCAACTGAAAATGTCAGACACAACCATTTCTAGACACTCAGAAAATTTTGAAACTGAAGTGGTAAAAGGTCCTTTACCACTTCAATTTAATCAAAATAATGTTCCTGCTCTGCAACTTATTATGTATAAATCTTTACAAAGATGGGACACAGATTTTCTATCATATACTAGTTTCTAAAGAACTTATTCCCACAGGGAAGCACTGAAATCAAAGGTATCTTTCTTAGAGCATTTAGGATTCCTCTAAAGAAAACAAGTAAAAAATAAAGATTAGAAATTTTGGAAAAACTGATAATCAAATAAGGAGCTTTTAGTGCCCAAAGAGCCAAAAAATATATATTTTTTTAATTTTTAAAAACTGATCTTAGGAGAAAATAAATACACTTTGATATTTAAGAGAAACAAACCACATACCTTGGATTAAATTTTGCTTCTTCCATCATTTTTTTGAAATCTTCCTTGGCTTGCATTATTTTATTTTTCTTTTCCCTGCGTTCTTCCTCTGCCCTGGTCTTTACATACTGATCAAACACCTATTACAAAAATCAACAAATTTGACAAGTCAATCTTTCATATAGGTAATTTAACTACCAAATTATTGGACAATGTCTTTGTCCAAACTACACCAGGAAAAACATATTAAATGTAGATAATTATACACAGATAATCTATACCACGTTTCACTTTAAAGCTTCATTGAAATATTACACAAGCATACAGCTCTCTACTTAAAGGGCTTCAAGAACAAAATAAAACAGCAAAACCCCTCTTTAATATTTTTCCAGATTATAAATTAAATACATGATTATTATAAACATTTCAAGAAATTCAGAAATGCGTAAGAGAAATCACAGTCTTCTCAAATCCCTTTTAGAAAGAAGTATCAATGGTATAGAATCTGTAGTATATTTTATTTCTGTGCTTCTCTTAAGACCTAAGTATTTTCACTACAATGTAATCATGCTTTTCCTCTATTCTATATTTCCCCCACTTAAAATAGTCAAGATAATGAACTGATCATCTATTTACCGCCTGCTTCACACCCTATAAAATGACAGAAGAACTTCTTTTTTAAGTCATAAACCAACAATAAGGAATTGAGAAAGACAGAACCAGCAACTTGCAAAGCTGATGGGACAAGTGGAAAACGATGTGACAGATATGAGAGCACTCAACATAACCTAGCAGTCAAGAAAAACAAAAAGGCAACTCAAGTTTTTTTTTCTGAAACCAGAATCTCCTCAAACAACTCAAGAATAGATAGCATCAAATACCTATGGAGGTGAGGATGGGGCATAGCTAAAATAAGGAGTATTTTAAGGATGAAAAGCTATTTAATAAGTTGTTAAATTGCTAGATTCCCTCACCAACTTAATGTTTCTGGGCACTACCACTTCTGAATGTAAAAGGCAAGTGACTATTCTAAAGCAAACAATTAGCAAACTATGGCCTACGGGTTGTTTTTACACAGCTCAAGAATGGTTTTTACATTTTTTAAAGGGTTGAGGGGAAAAATAGAAAGTCTCATAACACATGAAAACTAAATAAAATTCAAACGACAGTATCCTGTAAATAAAGCTTTAACTGAACAGCCATTCTTAGACCCTTACATATGTCTACAGGTCCTTGACACTTAAACAGCAGTTACAAAGTTACAATAGAGACCATATGGCCCACAAAGCCTAAAATACAAATTATCTGACTCTTAAAAATTTGCTGACCACCTGCTCTAGAAAGTAAAAGAGAGTGTATTTGAACTGGGGGAACCTGAATTGGGAGCGAATAAGGCAAACCAAACCAAAAACATGGAGATTAACCAAACACATACCAAATACTAAGACACACATTTCTCAGATCCAAAGCAGAGAGATCTGTGCCCTCCAGCCAGGAGAGTAGGTCTTTATTGGGAATCTGACCAGCCTAAAACAATGGACTCCAGGGGTTCTCAACAAACCAGCCTAACTCACCCTACAGCATGTTTCTCAACCTTGGCACACTGATGTTTTCAGCAAGATGTATACCAGCATCCCTGGCCTCTAGCCACTAGATCCCAGCAACACTCCCTTCAATTGTGCCAAAAATGTCTCCTGGGGGCAAAACTGCTTGTGGTTGAGAACCACCACTCTGCAGTATAGCCCCAAAGCACGAGGGCCCACCTAGACGCTAAGAACACCCAAACAGGCCGGGCGGTGGCTCACACCTGTAAGTCCCAGCACTCTGGGAGGCCAAGGCAGGAGGATCGTTCATGCTCAGGAGTTCAAGACCAGCCTGGGCAACATGGCAAAATCCCATCTAAAGAGAACAAACTTAGTGGAATCAGAAACTATACAGAAAAATAAAAACTTTAAAGAAAAAAATGTTCCTAAACAACCTCACAGAGCTAAGATAATGCACCCATAAGGTAAGAAAAACCTCAAAAAACATAAAAGAACTCCTAGAAATTAAAAGACACAATAAATTTTAAAAATCTAAATAGTTGGTTGATAAAGGCGAGGAAATTATTTTAAAAGTTAAATAAAAAGACAAAGGTAATTAACAGGAAAGAGAAAACACTTGAAGGACCAATCCACAGAGGCAAATTCAAATTCTGTCCCAGAATGAAAAGAGAAAAATTAACACGAGAATTTCCCGAAACTAAAAGAGTTGAGTTTCCCATTGAAAAGGTCAGCCAAGTGCCCAGCACAATAGACCCTTCCTCTAGGAAAAACACCACTATGACACTTCAGAATACTAAGGACTAAAAGAGCTACATACTTAGAGGAAAAAAAAAAAACAGATTCACATATAAAGGAACACGAATGGCTTCAAAAACAACGAACACTAGAAGCAGAGCAATGCCTTTAGCTGGCCAAACAATTCCAAATAAGGGTACAATAAAGTTTTTCCAAGTACGTTAGGCCTCAAATGAATTTTCCTTGCACATTCTCTCAAGAAGCTACAAAAAGGAAGACAACGTAGGGAACAGGTCTATGAACATCTTCATAACAAGTACAACAAAATGTTCCAAAATACCTTCGACATCTTCCCAAGTCAATCCATGTATGTCTACCAATCTTCACCTACTGGGGGTCTTGGAACACATCCTCCACAGATGAGGGACTTGGAACATATCCTCCACAGATCACTGTATCTATGATTACCTGACCAGTCCCCTGCTAGATATGTAAGCCATCTTCAATTTCCTCTAAGTTTAGCATTGCAGAAAACCTTTTGAAAGTACTTGCATGCTGAAGAGAGGGAGAAAGTTGTTTCCAACTCTTTTCTCAGTATATACTTACTTTTAAATAAAAGTATTAAATGACACATAAAATTCAAGGGAATTTGTATTAGAGAATCTAGAAAGAACTTCATATTCCCTCTGCTGGGCTACCTTAGACCAAGGTTAGGAATCACTCTCTAAGATAAATATCTCATAAAAAATTAGGGGTTGTGTTATGCTTCCAAGTTGCTCCTAATTATTTGTGTCATGCTTCCCAATACACTTGGCCTTATGTTTCCTATGTTAAGTGGTTATTTTCTCATAACCTCAACTCGTGAACAAAATTTCATAATACAATGAAAATGAGTAAATTTTAAAAATAATTCTGTTAAGTTCACTTTTATAGGCATGAACAAAAATGTATATTAAAGGGCTATACCCTTTAAGCCTTCAAGGCAGCTCTGGAGCTCTGGAGTGCTTGCAATGTTCCATTTTTTTGAACAAGATATATTCATTTTGTGAAATTTCACTTATGATTTTATCTTTTCTATATGTTTCAAAATGCATTTACTAAAAATGTCTCCATTATTTGATTCTCGTATTTTTAATTTCACAATGATTCAATGACAAATTATTCAGTAACAGTGGCCTATATGGTTGACAATTCTGAGTAATCGTGTTGGTAACACATTACCATACTGTAATACTGTCAATATTAAAAAGCTCCGAATAACAAACGAGATATCAAAAAGTTTATTTTGGTGTTTTCTCTTGGAGTTCAAGGGCAGGGCTTTATTTTTTTTAACTGACAATAACTGTACATATTCATGGGGTTACTGTGTTTCAATACATGTGCAATCAAAACGTGTTTAAATACGTATCATGTAGAGTGATGAGATCAAGATAATTAGCATATCCATCTCAAACATTTATCATTTGTGTTGGAAAAACATTCAATATCCTCCTTCTGGCTCTTCAAAACTACTTATTACTGTTAACCAGTCATCCTACAGTACTACAGAACTCCAGGACTTATTCTTCCTATCTAGTTTTAATTATATATGCTTTAACAAATCTCTTCCTATCCTCCCAGTTCTCCCTACCCTTCCCAGCCTCCAGTAGCCTCTGTTCTACTTTTTACTTCTACTACATCAACTTTCTTTTGCTTCCACATGAGTGAAAACATAGGATGTTTATTTTCCTGTTTTTGGCTTATTTCATTTAACATGACTTCCAGTTCCATCTATGTTGCTGCAAATGACAGGATTTCATTCTTTTTTGTGGCTGAAACCCCATTTTCTCTTTCCAGTCATCTGTTATTGGACACCCAGGTTGACTCTGTATCTTGGCTACTGTGAACAGTGCTGCAATAAACATGAGGGTACTGATATCTCTTCAATACAATGATTTATTTTCCTTTCAATACATACCTGGTAGGGGGATTGCTGGATCATATCATTGTTCTGTTTGTAGTTTTTCGAGGAACCTCCAAACTGTTTTCCATAATGGATATACTAGTTTAAATTCTAACCAACAGTATATAAAGAGTTCCCTTTTCTGAGTATCCCTGCCAGTATTTGTTATTTTTTCCTCTTTTATATAAGCCTTCCTAACTGGAGTGAGACACCTCACTGCTGTTTTGATTTGCATTTCCCCGATGATTAGTGATGTTGAGCATTTTTCCATATATTTATTGGCCATTTGCATGTTTTGAGAAATGTCTGTTCAGATCATCTGCCCATTTGTTAAGATTTTTTTTTTCTGTTGAGATGACTGAGTTCCTTGTACATTTTGGACATTTAATTCCCTGTCAGATAAGTAGTTAGCAAATATTTTCTCCCATTCTGTAGGATGTCTTCACTGTTGTTTCCCTTGCTATGGAGAATTGTTTTGATATAACCCCATTTGATTATTCTTGCTTGTGCTTTTAAGGTCTTATTTGTAAAATCTTTTCCCAACCAATGTCTGGAATCATTTCCTCGATGGTTTTTTCTAGTAGTTTTATCATTTCAGTTCATATAATTAGGTCTTTGATCTATTTTGAGTTGATCTTTAAATACGGTAAGAGGTGGGGTTCTAATTTCATTTCTTCTGCATATAGATTTCCAGTTTTCCCAATATCACTTATTGAAGAGACTGTTTTTTCCACAGTGAGTGTTCTTGGCACCTTTGTCAAAATAAGTTGGTTATAAATATATGGATTAATTTCTGAGTTCTCTATTCTGTTCCTTTGGTCTGTGTGTTTTCATGACAGTACCATACTGTTTTAGTTACTACAGCTTTCTAGCACATTTTGAAGTCTGGTACTACGATACCTCCAGCTTTGTTCTTTTTGCTTGGGGTTGCTTTGGCTATTTTAAGTCTTTTTTGGTTTCACAAAAATTTTAGGATTTTTTTTTTTTTTTTGGAAACAGGGTCTCTCATTCTGTTGCCCTCACTGGAGTGCAGTAGCAGTCATAGCTCACTGTAACCTCAAATTCCTGGATCAAGTGATCCTCACACCTTAGCCTCCCAAGCAGCTTGGACTACAGGTGCACAATACCACACCCGGCTACTGCTTGTATTTTTTTGTAGAGAAATCTCGCTATGACAGTCTCAAACTCCTGGCCTCAAGTGATCTCCTGCCTTGGTTTTCTAAAGTGGTAGGATTACAGGCGTGAGCCACCTTGCCTAGCCAGATTTTTTTCTTCCGGTGACATTGTTTAGAAAGTCACTCGTATTTTGATAGAGACTGCACTGAATCTGTAGATTGCTTTGGGGAGTACTGCCACTTTAACAATATTAATTACTCTGATCCATGAGCTTGGGATGTCTTTCCCTTTGTATCCTGTTCAGTTACTTTCATCAGGGTCTTATAGTTTTCCTTATGGGGGTCTTTCACCTGTTTGGTTAAATTTATTCTTAGTTATCTTATTTATTTGGTACTACTGTAAATGGGATTGCTTTCCTGATTTCTTTTTTGGCTAGTTCACTGTGTACAGAAACACTATTGTATTGGATATTTAGTATCCTGTGATTTTATTGAATCCAGTTTAGCAATTTTTTTTGTTTTTTTCTTTTTTCGACACTGTCTTGCTGTCACCCAGGGTGGAGTGCAATGGCACAATCTCGGTTCACTGCAACCTCCATTTCCTGAATTCAAGCTATTCTTGTGCCTCAGCCACCTAAGTAGCTGGGATGAAAGGCATGCGCCACCATGCCTGGCTAATTTTTCTATTTTTAGTATAGATATTTTTAGTAGAGATGAGGTTTTGCCATGTTGGCCAGGCTGGTCTTGAACTCCTGACCTCAAGTGATCCACCTGCCTTGGCCTCCTAAAGTGCTGAGATTACATGAGCCTCCACGCCCAGACTGAATTTATCAGTTCTAAGAGATTTTTGGTAGCGTCTTTAGGTTTTTCTATATGTAAGATCCTGTCATCTGCAAAAAGAAACAAGTTGACTTCTTCCTTTCCAATTTAGATACCCTCCATTTCTTTATCTTACCTAACTGCTCTAGCTAAGACTTCCAGTACTATGTTGAGTAAGAGTGGTGAGAGGGGGTATCCTGTCTTGTCTTCTTCCAGTTCTTAGAGGAAAAGCTTTTAAAATGTTTATTTTGAAATAAGAGAGAACTTATTTTAAAGTGTTATTAGCATAACTACTATCTATGTCAGAACCTAGTAGCACCTATATGGCAATGGTCTAGTTTTTGTGGAAAATGTTTTTCAATTAAAATTTGTCATAACAAATAAAAACATTTCAGACCCCTTAAGTGACCTTTATCAAAGGAAAATTCTAAGTTAAAATTTATGGTTACAATTATATAAAATACATCCTTTATAATGATATAGAATGTGCATAAATCTACAAATAGCTAGAAAAGGACAACTGAAATATAATTTTATATTACGAGGCATTTCCAGTGAAGTTACTAGTGTTTTCTAAATCAAAGCACAAACTGCAAACATGAAATTACAAAGTGCAAATGTGTAATGTGTAACCTAGCACCTTTCTGGTTGTTCACTTTATACTCTTATGCAAATAATAAAACCAAGTATTCAAAAAACGTGTTTATTTTTAAATGCCGAATGTTAACTACTACTACTTCTCAGTTCTTACATTCTGATTGTTGAAAGAAGAATTCTATTTAAAAGGCATGTGAGCCCAGGCAGGTGGATTACTTGAGGTCAGGTGTTCGAGACCAGCCTGGCCAACATGGTGAAATTCTGTCTCTACTAAAGATACAAAAATTAGCCAGCCATGGTGGTGCACGCTTGTAATCCCAGCTACTTGGGAGGCTAAAGTGGGAGGATCACTTGAACCCCAAGAGGCAGAGGTTGCAGTAAGATGAGATGGCGCCACTGCACTCCAGTCTGGGCAACAGAGCAAGACTCCACCTCTAAATAAATAAATACATAAAATAAATAAACAAATAAATAAATGGCATGAGAACTTTTAACTACAGATTTTATTGAAAACAGAACACTAGAAGAATATTTTCTCTTCTCAAATGTACTTCTATTAAGGAGATAGCACCATCAGCTCATAGAATGCTTCAAAAATTGGGAAGAACTATAGCTCTCAATATGTTACTTATAATTTCACTATAACACTCAGTACCAGGAGGAATATGTCATAAAAGTTTTAAAGTCTTCAGAGATATTTAGATTAGGCATTGTTCCAGGCACCACAAATAAAGCAATGAAGACAAAGTTTCTATCCTCATACAATTTATATTTTGCAGGAGGAGACAGATAATAAAAACACAATTTTATATAATTAGAGCCATGAGCACAATAAAGAAATTAGAAAAAGCAAAAAGATAATACTTAGATTGATTAGAAGGCACTTGGACAAGTACCTTAATGAAATGAAGCTGGCTATGCTAACACCTGGAGGAAAAACATTTCAGGCAGAAGGAATAGCAAATACCAGAATGACTGGCTTGTTCAAGTAGTATCAGGGCCAGTGTGGCTATAATCAACAAACACTAAAAAAGACCTTCGAGAGGTATACAGGGATAAGTATATGTAGAATATTAGAGACCATGAAAAGAGGCTTCAATTTTATCCTCAATGAAATGGAAAGCACTAGACAGTTTTAAGCAAGGGAGCAGCGACTTAATTTAATATCACTTAAACTTTAAAATTAGTACGGCTGCTGTGTGGAAAAAGAACTTGACTAAAGAGGAACAAGAACAGATGGAATGAAGGAGATCAACAATAGGCTACACAGATGATAAGAGCTGTTTATGGTGGCTTGGATTAGGGTGTTAATGGGGGAAATGATTAACAAAAGGTGAGATTTTGAAAATTTTTTGAAGGTAGATTATAGATTTGCTGATAAGACTGTAAAGGGGCAGTGGGAAAAGTAAGGAATCAAGGCTAATTATAAATTTTGATAGGGCCATAAACTGAAATGAGAATAAAAAACGCACAGAGTTTTTTTGTTTTTTAAAAAAGACACAAAGCTTAAAATGCAGATGCAAATACATTAAGGAAGTTATGTCTTTCTATTCCAAGTACTAAAATACTTATCTGGCACATTGTAAATTTTCTCCCTTCAATCAAGTCCACGATTAGACTTACATGCATAATGGCACACGCCGTGTGAAGAATTATTCCAATTGTTACAGTAAAAATATCAAAGATGGGCACTACTGTTACCAAATGAAATCTTACAGCTTAACAGCACTACAGCAAATGGTTCCACATACTCACCATTTTATGGAGATCAGTGTCAGGATAGTTCAGGTAATTCAGAAATTAAGTAAGTTGGAAGTGTGCAATGCTTTAGAAGAGGCAACCATGAAATGATATGTCACTGAATCATCATGGGAATAAAAAGCAACACTAATTCAACAGGGACCCTGTTTTTCTGAGTTTATGATGAAAACAGGTATTTTAACAGATGCTACTTAGATGTGGACTTTGTATGTGTAGTTGTGTATGAGACATAAACTTATGTTCAAGTACTATCTACAGGACACACACACACACACACACACACACACACACACATATATGTAAATCTGACACATAATGGTCAAGAAGGCTGTTCGGTATTCAATAAACCAGTGTTCAATGGTAGTCATATCTATTGGATGGGATTACAGTGGCATTTTTTCTCCTTTATATTCATCTGTATTTTGCTATTTTTCTACTCTAAATTTGCATCATTGGCCCAAAAAAGCAAATTAGTAAATGCATTTGAAATCAATTTTAAAACCATACTACACATAACCTCAGTGTTTGAGGCATAAGGACAAAAATGTCCAAGAATTTTCAGGTAGAAATGTCCACACATAGACACACAGTATGTTCTAAGATGCAAGACTATGTTTTTGAATGCTGTATCAGAAAAAAAAGGGATGGTACTTTATTCCTCATAATTTAAAAACTATGTTGGCAAGAGATATACATTCTTAGTTAATGCCATTTTCCTTTTACCTGTTTTCTCTCTTTAGGATTGAGAAGTAAGTACCGGGGATCAAAAACTATCTTGTGCAACTCCTTCTCCCATGTTGAAAAAGCAGACACCTTTAAAATAAAAATGTATTGCCTCATAATTAAGTTTGCTCTATAAATATAAAGGTCATAATTTTGCTTGAAATCTACAGGATATCTGTTTATAAAGGAGACATAAAACCATACTGAAGTTTCCATCACTAATAAATGACAAGCAGTGGGAGGCTAGCAATAGCAAATTTCTACACTAATTGGCTCTGAACATTCCTATATTATATAGAAATAACACACACTTAATTGCTCATTAAAATAACCACTACTGTGTGACATTTTAAAAATCAGTACATCAGAAAAAGCCTTGAAGATTTGTATTTTGATTTCTCATGCTTGCTCCAATCTTGTGAACAATGTTCTGATTTAAAATTGAACAATTTTACTTATTCAAATGAATCTGTGAATATAATCAAATAGTTGAAATCCCTTCTCAATTAAATTGCAGATAATAATATCACAAAGTATCAGTTCTCCTTTAACAAAAGCCATTCTGAAGATATTAAAGGAAGAATAATCATATATACCTTACCTATCCCAAGCAGTCCGCCATTCTGTAATGTTAATACTCGTCTTATATTACTCACCACAATTTAATGACCCAAAAAATGTTAAGTGTTATTTGTACTTAAAAGGACAGTAAAATGGCATTTAGTTAAATATGATAAGATTAGCCAAGAAAAAGGCTGTTGCAAAAAATGTACAGTAATTTTAAAAATCCCCTTATCCCCCCCCATAACATGAGCACTAACCTTAGGTTTGACCTTTTAGCAAGACATATTTATATTACTTATACAAAACAGAAATATCTCCCCCAAAGATTGTTTTCTGACCCCTCTCTCTAGCAGCATGTCCTTGAACTGCTTCATTCGAGCCTCCAGAGGGACAATGGCCCTTTCTCGGGCAGCTTTAATTTCAGCTTCCATGGCCGCTTCTTTCTCTGAGTCAATGTCTTTATTATCATCTCTCCTATAAAAAATAAAATATAAGACATCAACTGACAAAATATTAATTCTCAGATCTTATTAGAAATCTTAAAATCAAAGGAATTTTCAAGACTCACTACTGAGCAGCATATTTTTGGCAAAAACAAATTATGTTGAGGATTTCAAATGAACTCTAAGGGATAAACAACTTTCATAACAAAATTAAAATGGGCTTCTAATGATTTACAATGGCTACATTATTAGGAAAAAAAATACACCTTTAATGTGCTGTCTCTCCCTGACACTGGTTAACAACATAAAAAGGGAACAACCTTACTTAAAAAAAAAAAAAAAAAAAAATTTTAACACCGCAGCAAACCTCCATGTGTCAGAATCAAACAGCACAGAATATAATTTTTTTAGTTCTTGAAATACAGAAAAAACAGTATTTTCCAAAATGTTTTACATTATAAATACATATTTTGTAAAATCTAATAAAAATTGGTATTAAGTGATATTATGTTTTAGTAATCTCAAACATTTATTTTAAAAATAAAACTAAAATATCTGCAATCTTGGCCAAGTGAATATGTAAGATATATACCTTACCTACCTGACTTTTTATTACTCACTTTCTGGGTGATAAGTTGAGATTTAAGTTGAAGGACAGGTCCCAGAGAGCAACATGGGCCCAGGAGTAGTTAGGTGGAATTAGAACTGTTCATCAATGACTAAACTACTTCTTGTTCCTCCAAAAATGCACCTCAGGGGTAAGGGCAACCTTGTTTCTGTGTGGTACTCAAGGGAAATTGTAAACATGGAATCATGGCACCTCTCAAACATATGCACTATGAAAAAGGCCCATTCATGTAAATAATCCAAAAAAGTATGTAATTCAATAATATCTGGGTGTATATTTCAGCAGATCTTCCTTCTTAAATATGATCTGCTAAGCATATTTTTAAAATTGGCTCTTATTCCCTATACAAACTTAATGGAATCAGGACAACAGAACATGTGGAAATTCAAAAGCATGCTATACAGGGAACTGTAGGTAGCCCCGGAGACTTAAATGGAATTAAGGCTAACCCACAAATGCAAGTGAGAGGTACTTAGCAACTTAGGGAATGAATCAAAAGAAATAGAAGACATAGTCCGTGACCTGCAGGAACTTAGCGAGATAGTCTGTGACCTAAGATATGCACAAAACAAACAGGTAAAAGCAATTTGCCAAACAATATACCCTCTTATAATAATAATTTTAAAACTATTTAAATAAAGAGTTAAAAGACATCCAAGAAATATAATAACTAATGAAAACAAATAACCTTTATAGAACTATACTAAATGAAAATGTCACAATACAAACTATCACTATCTATCTCAATAAAGGAAATAAAAGAAAAACTAAGCCAGGAAAAATAGGCTTTTAGCTTTGTACCTAAATAGAGAAGCTCGGGCAATCCACATAAAGGACTTCTTTGACATTCTCCTGATAAAAGCAGTTAAAAACCTTACAGAGTTGTCTATAAGAACAAACAATTAAAAACAACCTAAAAGTTTAACATCGTAGGAACATCCAAAATAATGGTACATAAACAGAATGAATACAGTCATTTATAATAATTAACCAAACAGATGTCTTATTCTAGGTATTTTTTGTTTTAAAAAAGCACAAAATCAGTTAATTACAACTAATAAAAATTACATTTGGTCAAGAACTAAAAAGTCAATTGCAAAAATCAGAATAGCTCTATGTTACGCTGATAAATTATGAGTGATTCTTTCATATCTTTTATGTTGTTTCCAATAAAGAAATGTTTTTAAAAAGAACTACCCTTTATAGGGGTTGTCTTACTGATTTATTTGCCATAATTTGGCTGCATTCAATCTGTCCTTTTCAGATAAGGACTACGATTAACCAGTTCCTGTTAATGTCTTCAAACTTTCCTTTTTGCTGCTAAATAATGGTCCCATTCCCCATACATGCATACCCTCTTCCCCATCCTTCCCCCCGCCATAACATTTACATTTTACCCAACTCTAGAGCACTGGCCAAGCTAATGCCTCTACTTCTTAGCAGTCTCTTTCTCGCAGAGCACTTCCTAAGCTTATGGGTTCACTCCTCACCAAGTAGTAATGACCCAGACTCAAGAACTAGGTAAGTCACAAGATAACCATATACAGAGGGAGAATTCTGTGTCTGTCTTTATGAGATCTCTGGAATGGTATCTACTGGGGTCTAAATGAGGGAGGAAACTAACTTTTTATAAAATTGAGAACTAATAAATTTCCAAAAAGGATTAATTCCAAAACTATCATTTGGCTTCATAATACATATATGAATACCCAAATCTTTTACAAATCTAGCAAAAAAAGGGACACATTTTCTACAATGAAAAACAAAGCTATTTACTATCAGGCCTGAGAGAGCAATCATGTCTCCTAACAACATTCACATTACCTGTCCCTTCCAATCACAAATTATTACCAAATCAACTTTTAAAAGATATAATCTACCTCAATCAAATTGTATGTATTACTTACTTCCGTTTTTTTGCTTTAACAGGCTCATCTTCATTAATTTCTTCCATTAATTCTTGTTCCTCTTTAACTATAAGACAAAATTTAATTAAAATATTTAGGCATGGATCCTTCTGCTTTAATAGTATTAAAAAGAAGCTGCAATTTATAGTTAGTTCACTCACTTGCACTCATAGAGAATTGCCACTTTTGGATCGACAGCATTGTTGGAGTTGGGTGCCCTGGCAGAAATATTTCAAATATTGTTACAAAGTCATATGCATATATTCCACAAACTTTTCTTTTTAAAAATTACTGTTTATATAACACCTCTTAATCACCTCTTAATCACCTCTTAATATTCATCCCTTTATAAACCATTAAAGCATAATTCTATACTTCCTCTATCCTCCCTTTACATTAAATTCAATTCATTTTGAAATGCTTCTTGCCTAAACCTTAAATTTACAAATATATAAAATAAAGCTTTCTTGATTCAGGATTTATAGTACCTTTTAACAATGCATGTTAATGTATTTATCAAATGAATGAATCAAATATTTAAAAACAAATTCATGAAAAACAAAAGCAAATCACATATTGTTCCAACATGATTCAATACCATAGCTATAAAGTATTATTATCATAGCTATAAAACAAGTATTGCTGAAGGTGAGCCTACTACCTTCAGCACTAGACAGGCAAAGTTGTACTGATTCAGAAATTACTTATAATTCAGCATACATATAATGCATGAAAATGTCTCAATGACTATAAAGGATACACATTAGGATTTATTTCATTAGAAGTAGTAAATAATTCATTTATCTTGCTTCTATACCACTTGGGGGCCACAGTTCTATAAAAACACAATCATATCAATACAAGGGCAAATTACCAATAAGAAATATACAACAAAAATTACGTACAAATAGTTGTACTCAATATATTGGAATGCCCTCTGAATATGAGGTAGATTAAAAGATAATCTCTGCCGGGCGCGGTGGCTCACGCCTGTAATCCCAGCACTTTGGGAGGCCGAGACGGGCAGATTACGAGGTCAGGAGATCAAGACCATCCTGGCTCACACTGTGAAACCCCATCTCTACTAAAAATACAAAAAATTAGCCAGGCGCGGTGGCAGGCGCCTGTAGTCCCAGCTACACAGGAGGCTGAGGCAGGAGAATGGCGTGAACCTGGGGGGTGGAGCTTGCAGTGAGTGGAGATCACGTCACTGCACTCCAGCCGGGCCGACAGAGCGAGCCTCCGTCCCAAATAAAAAAAAAAAATAAAGATACTCTCTCAGTAAGGTTTAGGTGTCTAGTCTCAGGAATATAAGGGGCTTACCATCTAATTCAAAAGACTGAGATTTTGTATTTTTTTAAAATTTGTACTGTATTATTTCAAGAAATATATTACTAGTCACAAAAGGTGCTAAAAGGTCCACTGAGGAGCATTTTAGTAGTACTGATAAACACTAAGCAAGCAGCAACACTACCAACCATATCTTGGACTAACTGAAAATCTTGAGTAGGACAATAAATTAAAGACACACATATTTTACAAAGCACAGTCTTATCCAAATTCTCTCCATATTTTTAATCTCTATTATTTCACTCAAACTAGGATAGCAGTCTATTTTTTCTAACACTCCTTATATTCTTTGAAAAATAAAGGGTTTCTAAATGACCTCCACATTTTCTATCAAAATATAAAAGAATGTTAAAATCAGTGGATAAATTCCTAATTTAAAACTTACTTAGTTTCTTCAATTCTTCCATTCCTTTTTTATGAGGGGGCTCCTGAATAATTTTGTCAACATCTGCTCTGCCAATCAGATCATCAGGCCGGTCCCACATAGAAAGACGAGTGGTGGGATTATAAAAGAAGACCCGCTCATCACCGGTCCAAACAACACACCTAAGAATTGATTCAAAATATCATTCTCTTATGTTACAGAACATATTTTATAGCTAGGACTTCTACTTTCAGCCTGTTACAAGTGGGGAGATGAGGGTACTGAAGAACGACATGTTCTTATTACCAATAGTTATTTACAGAGAACCAAACGTGGTTTTTACAAGATAACTGAACGACTCAAGTAAAAATAACAGATCAACATATTAAATGAGAAAATCAAGAAATGCAAAGCAATTTGTGATCAGGGATTAGAATGCTTAGGAATTTGGTTTTGCACACTCAATTTGAGAGTACTAAATTTTAAACTATCAAAAAGAATGAGTTTAATAGCAACAATAATGCTATTAAGCAGTTCTAAAGCTAAAGAACAGACATAGCAGCCTACCTACTATAGTTCTTAATATTTCTTAACAAACCAAAACTACAAACTCAAATGCAACATTCTATGAAGACTTTAAGATCTAATTATATCTAAAATAAAAAGTAAAGGGAAGGCCCAGCACGGTGGCTCAGGCCTGTAATTCTAACACTTTGGGAGGCCAAAGCAGGAGGATCACTTGAGCTCGGGAGTTTGAGACCAGCCTGGGCAACATAGTGAAACCACATCTCTACAAAAAATATTAATTAAAAAAATTAGCTGGATGTGATTGCATGAGCTTGGATGTGGTTGCACCAGCTACTTAGGGCTGAGGAGGGAGGATCACCTGAGCCCAGGAGGTCAAGGCTACAGTGAGCTGTGATCACACCACTGTGCTCCAGCCTGAGCAACAAAGTGAGACCCAGTTTCAGCCAAAAAAAAAAAAAAAAAAAAAAAAAGGAGTAAAGTACCAATTGCACTAGGGCATCGTACACTACAACCCACTACAACCCACTGGTCCTGTTAATTACAATTAGAAAACTCAAAGAAAAAAAGGAAAAAAAACAAAACACAACTACATTCAGACTCTGTATAGTCTTAATGAATAAACATAAAGCAATAGGGAGGACAGTCAAAATTTAGAGAAACAACTGCAAGGGAGTAAATCTCCCATTTCACGCACCTCGTAGCTCTGCCCTGAGCATAATCCCTGGTTGCAGAGTGGCATGGTTGCAGTAGCATGGCAGCTAAAACTCCAATAGAAACTAAGTCTATATGACCTGATTATCAAGTTATTCAACAATTGTCAAGTCCAAGGTGACTTACAAGTTGAAATGATCAGACTAAGGCCTCCCATGTTAAGATAGTCAAAAACTCTAAAGCAACAATAACCAGACCTCCCTGAGATAAAGAAAAACACACTTAAAATAAATGAAAAGAGTTCAGTAATGAAACATAAACTACAAAAAAACAACCAAAAGGAAAATTTAGAAATTAAAAATAACTGAAATTAAATTTCACTGGATTGGCTCAAGAGCAGAATGGAGACATCAGGAAACAATCAGTGAATTACAAGATGGATCAGTTGGGCAAAGTGGCTCACGCCCATACTCCTTGCACCTGCACTTTGAGATGCTGAAGTGGGAGGATCACTTGAGGCCAGCAGTTTGAAACCTGCCTGGGTAACAAAGTGAGACCCTCCATCTCTACAAAAAATAAAAAATTTTAAATTATCCAGGTGTGATGGTGTGCACCTATAGTCCCACCTATTCAGGAGGCAGGAGGCTGAGGCAGTGAGCTATGATCGTGCCACTGTACTCCAGCCTGGGTGACAGAGCAAGACCCTGTCACTTAAAAAATAAAAATAAAAAATCAATAACTATCTCATCTGAAGAACAGAGGAGGTGGGAACAGACCCCAAGTCTGAAAATTGGTGAGGACCACGAAGCTCCAAATTGAGGGTGTTTGGAGTTGGTTACCAGCTTTTCATGTACAATACTCAGAGAAACCACAACCCAGGAATATATTCTTGGAATACAGACTGTTTTCATAACTTCGAAACCAGGTAAATATTTTCCATAATTTTTTTTTAATGAGCCTGTGTAACAGTCAGTGGAATAATTATATAGAAATTATACAGAAAACGATTATTCCAAGTGCCTTTAAAACACAGTAATTTGATTATGCATTCCTACAGCGATATGCCCTAAACATAACAACAACAAAAACTATCTTCAGTAATCATATTGTTAGTGATAGTTTTGGTATTGTTACTCAGTGACATGTGTGAGAAAAGCAAACGAGTAATTAGGTCACTATCACTGAGAAACAGTATTTTCAGCAAGAAATGAGATACTGAAGATAGATGATGAGGTTCAATAAAAATCTTGAGGTAGATCTAAATGGGAAGTAATGCTATGAACTCATGCTGTATCTTTGAATGTGTGTACCTTCCAGCTGTGTCTACCAAAGAAGTCTAAAAATAATGACTAATTCAGTTGCAAACTATCCACTTCCCACAAAAATGCCAAGGGCCCCCTGGAGAAATGGCTGAATCTAGGTCTGAGATAGGAAATATACAAGATAAGCCTAGAATGTCTTGTCATAGCAGAAAGCAGGGAAGCTATAGAGGATTGTAACAAAAAAAACCTAAAGAGTCAGCTGCAAGAGGCTTCTCCTGACCAAAGAGGAGACAATTTTAAACATCAATAAGGATAAAAACTGTAATAGATTAAAAACATAGAAAATATATTTAAATCTATGAATTAATAACACTCAAACCAACTCATTATTCTGAAAACTACTAAGCCCTTCCCTTCCTGTACAATTTGTACCTCTAAGTGACCAACAGTGATAAGGGGAAGTATCTCTCTATACGCATCCCAGTTAATAAATGAAAAGGGTATAAAAGAAATACATTACCGTTACTTTCAACTCTTCATGCGGTTATGCCTAGTGTCCCATTATTGGAATGCTAAGCTTGTGGGATTTATATCCTACTGCTTTTTCACACAAAAAATTTGCACAACCTTCAGCATAAATGGGTTACTGATTTAACTGATCTTGGCCAGAGTTTTCAATCTCACACTGCTGACATATTGGGCTAGAGAAGTAATTCTTGTTGGGAGCAGTCCTGTGCATACAGGATGTTTAGAGCATCCCTGGCATCTATCTGCTAGATGTTACTAACACCCTCCAAGTCTTGACAACCAAAAATGTCTCCAGGCATTGCCAAATATCCACTAGGGGCAAAATTACTCCTAGTTGAAAACCTCTGATCTATGCAATAATCATCACTTATGAACTAGGCTTGCCAAAAAGATTAAATCCGAATCTGATCACACTTCTAGACCTGCTTGCCTGTCTGTAGGAAATTTAGGAATGGAGGATCCTGTATTAAACAGTACCATGGAGGACCCTATTAGACAGCACCATGGGGACAAATCTACATTTGAGAACGCTATAGGAAAAACATTTATTTCTTCAATAACAAAAACAAGGAAAAGAAGTTAGAAGGGAACCTATACATTACAAGACTTCTGAAACAAGCCAAATCATTGCAAAGTGTGGATTGCATATAGATTAAATAAGTTTGGAGCAGGAACAGGAAAGGAAGCACTGATGTGGCAAAAGAAAGAAAAGGGAAAAACAAGATAAGAGGAAAATAAGAAGTAGACAGGCATACCTCGGATATTGTGGGTCCGGCTCCAGACCACCGAAATACAGCAAATATTGCAATAAAGTAAATCTCAAAATTTGTGTATTTCACCATATACAAAAGTTATATTTACATCATGCTGTAGTCTACTTAGTGTGCAATAACATTATGTCCAAAAGAACCAATGTACATAATTTTAAAATATTGCTAAAAAAAATGCTAACTAACAATCATCTGAGCTTTCAGCGCATCATAATGTTTTTGCTGGTGGAGGGTCTTGCCTCAATCTCTTGATGGCTGATGACTCATGAGGCTGGTGGTTGCTCGTGACTGGGGTAGCTGTGGCAATTTCTTAAAGTAAGACAAATATGAAGCTTTCTACATCAATTGACTCCCCCTTTCACAAAAGATTTCTCTGTAGCATGCAATGCTGTTTGATAGCATTTTACCCACAGTAGAGCTTCCTTCAAGTTTGGCATTAATCAGAATGGAAGCCCTGTTGTTGCTTTATCCACCAAGTTTATGTAATATTCTAAATCCCTTATTATTTTGACAATATTCGTGGCATCTTCACCAGTAGATTCTATCTCAAGAATCCACTTTCTTTGCTCATACATAAGAAGCAACTCCTGACCCATTACAGTTCTCTCATAAAGTTGTAGCAATTCTGGCTCATCTTCAGGCTCATTTCTAATACTAGTTCTCTTGCTATTTCTACCATATCTGCAGTGACTTCCTTCACTGAAGTCTTCACTTCCTCAAAATCATCCATGAGAGTTGGTACCAACTTCTTCCAAACTCCTGTCAATGTTAATATCTGGACCTCCTCCCATGAATCACCAGTGTTATTAATGGCATCTACAATGGTGAATTGTTTCCAGAAGGTGTTCTATTGACTTTGCTGAGATCCACCACAGGAATCACAATCTATGGCAGCTATAGCCTAATGAAATGTATTTCTTCAGTAATAAGACTTGAAAGTCAAAATGACTCCTTGGTCCATGGGCTGCAAATTGGATGTTGTTAGCAGGCATGAAAACACCATTCATCTCCTTGTACATTTCCATCACAGCTCTTGGGTGAAGAGGTGCTTTGTCAATGAACAGTAATACTTTGAGGAAAAAAAAAACAAAAAAAACAAACTTCTTTCTGAGCATTAAGTCTCAACAGTGGGCTTAACTCAGTAAACCACACTATAAACAGATATGCTGTTATCCAGGCTTTGCTGTTCCATTTATAAAGCACAAGCAGAGTAGATTTAGCATCATTCTTAAGGGCCCTAGGATTTTCAAAATGGTAAACGAGCAGTGGCTTCAACTTAAAGTCACCAGAGAGATGGTGAGAGTCAGTCCATCCTTTGAAGCCAGGGGGTGACTTCTCTCTAGCTATCAAAGTCCTAGGATGGCATGTTCTCCCAATAGAAGGCTGTTTCATCTACACTGAAAATCTGTTGTTTAGTGTAACTGCCGTCATCAATAACCTTAACTTGATCTTCTGGATAACTTGCTATAGCTTCTACACCAGCACGTGCTGCTTCCTCTTGCACTTTCATGTTACGGAGATGGCTTCTTACTTAAATCACATGAACCAACCTCTGCTAGCTTCCAACTCTTCTGCAGCTTTCTCACTCTCAGCCTTCATAGAATTGATGACAGATAGGGCATCTCTTGTGGATTAGGCTTTGGCTTAATGAAATGTTGTAGCTGGTTTGATAATCTATCCAGACCACTCAAACTTTCTCCATTATCAGGAATAAGGCTTTCTTATCAGTCTTATGTTCACTGGAACAGCATTTTTCATTTCCTTCTTTTGCATTCACAACTTGGCTATTTAGCCCAAGAGGCCTAGCTTTCAGGCTATCTTGGCTTTTGACATGCCTTCCTCACTAAGCTTAATCATGTTTAGTTTTTGATTTAAAGTGAGAGGTATGTGGCTGGGCATGGTGGCTCATGCCTGTAATCCCAGCACTTTGGGAGGCCGAGGCGGGCGGATCACGAGGTCAGGAGATCTAGACCATCCTGGCTAACACGGTGAAATCTCATCTCTACTAAAAATACAAAAAATTAGCTGGGCGTGGTGGCACATACCTAAAATCCCAGTTACTTGGGAAGCTGAGACAGGAGAATTGCTTGAACCCAGGAGGCAGAAGTTGCAGTGAGCTAAGATCACACCACTGCACTCCAGCCTGGGCAACAGAGCAACACTCGGTCTTTAAAAAAAAAAAAAGACACACACACACACACACACACACACACACACACACAAAGTGAGAGGTATGTGACTCTTCCTTTCACTTGAACACTTTGGGGACATTACAGGGCTACTAATTCGTCTTATTTCAATATTGTTGTGTCTCGGGGAAAATGGACACCTGAGGAGAGTAAGAGAGATGGGGACCTGGTCGGTGGAACAGTTAGATCACACACATTTATCAACTAGGTTCACCATCTTACATGGGTGTGGTTTGTGGCACCCCAAAACAATTACAACAGTAACATAAAAGATCACTGATCACAGATCACTGTAACAGATATAATAATAATGAAAAAGTTTGAAATATCCCAAGAATTACCAAAATGTAACACCGAGACACAAAATGAGCATGTGGTGTTGAAAAAATGATGGGGTTGCCGCAAAACTTTAGATTTTTAAAAACACAGTATCTATGAAGCACAAGATAGTGGAGTACTATAAAATGAGGGATGCCATACTTAGATTGAAAGACATAATTTTACACAGTTCTATAAATGTAATTACATAGTGAGTAAACATGCAAAAACAAATTTAAAATATTTTAAATAAAAAGCAGATTCAGGATCTCACAGTGGTCATGTCTATAATTATGAAGAATACACATTAATGGATAGTACTAGGAAGACACTTGTAGTGATTAAACTTCAGTTTTGAATAACTCAAATACAACAAAGGCCGAAATATTCAGTAGATAAAAACATATTTGACATACACTTTTTAAAGTACTTTTCCTTTCTACAAAAGAAACCATGTAACAATCAAGTATGATTTTTAAAAATTACTACTTGAGCCAAATACATACCACGGAGTACCAGGAATAGGAGCAGTAGCAACTGGCTTTGCCTTCTGGGCAGCCTTTTCTTCTTCAGTCATCTCCTCTTCTTTGGGCTCCTACAAGAAATGATATTACTCTAATTAGTATCACATTAACCATACCTGAATGTTCCACAAAAGTATGAAGGCAAACAGCTCAAAGTGCAATCAACACAAAATCTGCTGCTAGAATGAGGAAAGGAGACTCTGAGTAGGAATTTCTAAGAAAGTTCTAAATCTTCATCCCACAGAAAGAGCTGAATTTCACAATAGCAGAACCCAGCAGCAGCAGCTGGTTCTATCTTATAGACTCACTAACCATGTGCTTAGGAGCAGATATGGAGTACAGACCTCTTCATTTAAGGTTGTTTCTTATTTCTGCTAACTTTCCTACTACTAAAACCTGACTACCACTGGTCCTTCACTGAAGAAAAAACTCCTTTAGTGCTATACATGGATCTGGCTATGCAAGAACACAGAGCAGAAAGGACAGATAAAATATATCTAACATTCCCCAAATAAGAAGCTACACTTATAATTTTAACAAATACCAGTCAGTTTATAAGTCAGAAGGTTAGAGATCAGGTCCAAGCTCTGGTCCAAGGCCCTGTCTTTCTATGGGTCTCAGTTCAGTACAAGAAGTAATTTAATGACACTTTCAAAGAAAAAACTGAATTAAGAACTTGCAAGAATCCTAAAATTTCAGAGATCAAATTTATAACAATTATTTTTAAATCTATCAAATAGATACTCACATACAAGTAAGCTGTAGGAAACAATTAATGTGGCTCCCAGGTTAATGGGTCATGGCCCTTTACCTCCTTTATCTCCTTTATAGGCTCTTCTTTAGGATCCTCCTCCTCCGTCTCCATTGGCAGAGGCTCTTCAGAGGGTTCTTTAATTGGCTCTTTAATCTTCTCTTCTAACTTTTCTATTAAAAAATTAAGATAATGTCAAAGGTTTTGATGTAATTTTCTAAGAACTTTCAGAGAATAAGCAATTAAAATATTCCATTCCCAAGTATTAACCATAAACATAAAATGTCCTTCATTATAATATCTTTGATTTGAATCTTATGTAATGCTCAACTTCAAATACCTTGCTATACCAATCAGGTTAACTCTCTGATTTGAAGACGACCTACTGATTTCGAAGGGACATTAAATCTTTCAGGTCATTCATATATCATTTGTAGCAATCATTTATTTTGCTAAAAGGGATAAGATACTAAGATACTTAGGAATACAAAAAGGGGTTTGATGAGCTGGGCACACTGACACGTACCTATAATCCTCAGCTACCTGGGAAGGTGAGGCAGAAGGAATGCTTATGCCCAGGAGTTCAAGACCAGCCTGGGCAACACAGTGAGGCTCTGTCCCAAATTTTAAAAACAACAGTAATAACAGGAGCTTGTGATATAAAAAATTATGAATCTTCTACATCTAAGATTCTAAGGGCCTAAATTTTTTTCTTCAGAACACATAAAAAAACACATTCCTTCCTGATCTGTATTATCAATCTCAATGACTACAATAATTATGCAATATAATTAGAAAATTCCTAACAGTAAAAATATGTACATACATATGTGTAACAATTTCTCCAGATGGAAAAAATGATGACAAACATGTAAGTAGAACTAGTTTTTAAAATAAATATTTATCAATTCAGTAAAAATAATCCAACAACTGTGTAATTAGCAAATCCCTCAAATATGTTAAAAAGAAATTAAGTCAGAATTTCAAATACCATTCTACTTATTGCAGTTTATACTATTTCCCAAGTCATTAAAACCACTATATACCTTTTTCCTTTAGTTCTTGGGGTTTTTCCCAGGTTGATTCTAATGTTCTATTATTATAATAATATGTCTTCCCATCTGCTGTTTTATATTCAGTCCATTCAGAAACTGCTGTTGCTCCAGCTAAGGTAGCAGGTGAAGCTGCAATAGCAACCTGGGGATGTATCATGGGTACGATAGGAGGGGCCATTCCTGGCAATACACCTAAAAAAAGAATAATAAAAAATTAGATCCAAGTATCAAACTGCAATACAAAATAAAACTCTAAAATATGAGCTAAATCTTTCTATTAAATATTAATAAATGAATGGACCAGTTGGAACAAAACAAAAATCATATAAAAAGGTGACATAAATAGCACTTAATTCTTATTTCCCTGGATTTTTAGTTCTAATGCCTAAATTCAATTAGACACAGAAATTCAACCCTTAAAAACTGTCAGAAATTTGGGTCTCGCCTATGAAAAAATCTTAACATAATAAGTATTTAAAAACATGGTATATTCTCTACTTATGAATAGAAATATATTTTTATAAAGATAACTTATCAAATTCTAATGAAGACAACAAACGTATTTACTACAGATATTTCCTGAGGCAAAATTATTTTTAATTTTAAGATAACTAAAAGGGTATGAATATTCTCAGTTTTATAGCAAATGACTGAGTTTATCAACTCTAAATGATTAACTCAAATATCCTTATACCCTTTGTTTACTCTTTTCCTAAAAGAAAGCACAGCTCAGTCTACTTTTTAGAAGACAAACCAAGATTTATATTTTTTACAAGACAGCTAAATAAGTTGGTAATATATAAGTAAAATACTATTAAAATAAGGGTATGTGAATCAAAACTGGAAAAAAAAAAAGTCCTCAAATCCTATACTAAAATTTAAGTTTCAGGTAGTTATCTTACTTCAGTAACTTTAAAACATATACTATACACATGTATTCACACACATATACTCACTAGCATGCAAGCATAATCACATCACTTTACACATGGAAATGATTTTTTTATATTTAACTTAAAAACACACATCAAAAATAAAATTAAATGTTATGAATATGAGAATGAAGTTGTTTACACTTATTACATAAATTAAGATACAAAGTGATCTGACCTTATTTGTTTTTGTGAACCAAAGAAGCTAATACTACAGGCAATTGGGAAAATTAAGTCTTGGCCAAATATGACAACTGCATTTATACTGCTCATTAAAAAGAAAAATATAAAAAAATCCACTTACTTGGGCAAAAAATAAATAAAAGGATAAACAACAACATTCACTACCATGCCAACTTACAGACAAAACAAACTAAGATGGTTTTAAAAATTACCGGTCTTGGTGGTAGCGACTGTCTTTACATACGGGCAGCTGACTATTTGCATCATTGCTACACCTGTAAAATGGATAAGCAAGCATACGTTGGAAAGCTGCCATTGTATGTCGGCTACCACTGGGATTCAGGGAAATAATTTACCACTACAATTTAGAATGCTATTTCCAATGAAAAAGACCAAGAATGGAGTAAAATTTCTTTTTGTTTGACATTTTGTGAGAAGTGCTGCCAAATCCAATGACACTAATTCTAAATGATAGCATCAATTACCTTTTTTATCAAACCAGCTCTGAACATACTGAAGGAGTCTCGAGTTTAAATTCAACAAAAGAAAGCCCCTTCATTACACATAACAAATTCTCATGTGGGTCATTTTCCCACAGGACATTACCATGCTGCCATTGCTTAGACACCAGTAAAAGGCAGATGCAGCACGACACCGACAAGACACTTTCTCTATGCTACTGCTAAGTTGAAACTACATGCAGGAGCTGAGGCATGGAGTACAACCATGCAGAAGTAGAAAAGGAATAAGCTAGGGGTGGTGAGGAGAGGAAGAAAGTAAGGTATGAGATGGATCCAAATATTCCACTGCAAATAATACTTTAAATAAAAGAAAGGCAAAGATGAAGAGGAAGGTAGCATTTCACTAATGCCAAAATATCCATGTTTAGTGCCTGCTCTAAGGAACACCATGGGCTTGGAACACTGTGGAAGAAGGCTAAAACATTAAGAAACATTCAGCCCCTTTAATACCACTAATGACTATATGGGCTGATAGCTGCAAAAACTTCTATCATTTAAGCTGACGAAAGTAGTAGTAATTGTATTAAATAATGAAAATTATGTACAGTTCTTAGAAGAATGAAGACTCATCATGATGCATTACAATGGTGACTTTTAAAAAAGGGAATGAAAAGAAAAGCTGGAAAACTAAGACTGATTAACTGAGGAAATTAAAAACTTTTAGAGGAAAAGGCCAAAGTCTGAAGAAAAGTATAGGGTCAATAATTGTTACTTTTTTATTTTTTTCTGCTGAAAAAACTAAGCCTAGTTTGGCATCCTGTAAAAATTAAAAACAGTAACAATAAACTATTTTCCCCACTAAAGGACAGGAAAAAAATTTTCCTACCTCTGAGACTAAAAGTAAAATTAAACTCCTGGGTTTGTATACAATTTAACTATGTTCACACACGCAAACAAAAATAGTGTCAATTATTGAAAAGTACCTTTGTTTCTTAATTACTATTTTATATAAAGAATATTTAAACTTTCTATTAACTTTTAAACTAAAATAAAAACACTGGATGATGAAAGCATGCTGAATAAAGTTATATGTATAATTTTATTTTCCCTAATCTTGAAAGAAAGCAATGGAAAAATTCATTTGGTTAACGAAGTTACAGCATGTATTAAGTTTAATTAGTATAAATACTGCCATCTGCAGGAGCATTGAACCTACTAAACTCAGCACAGGAAATTCAATTCTTATGAATATACGAACTTTACTCTCAAAGACTGTTTTCCAAAACCATCTTCCAATAAATAATTTTAACTATACAACTTATGCAGAAGGAAATCAAATCTATTCATACATAGGCTTAACCACTATTATTGAGAAAACCAGTTGGGCTAGCAGAACTCTTCTATTTGACTATCAACATACAGACCATATAGAAAGGTCCTGTGTTTCTTCTCATGCTAAAAAGATACACTGAAGTTTCTCTCAAGGTGATTACATGCAGATTGTGAATACTCACAAAATAAAAATCTAAATTTTTAATCTTTTTTTTAAAGGGAGCATTTGTTCAATTTTCCTACAACTCTGTCCTCAAATTATCATCTAAGAAATGAGAAAATTCCATTCAGCATTCTGGATGATTCCAATGTCACTGGAATTTCTTAAAATTCCAAATAAAATTTTATAGTTTTAGAAGTAGAACTCCTATAATCCTAGACCTATTTATGTCCAAACTCCACCCTCTACTCTTGTATTTTACCTAATTCTTCCACTCCTTCCCTTCATCTTGTTTGACTATCCCTTCCTCAATCATCCTGATTAGACCCAGACAATGCTATTTCAAAAAGAAATTAAGCCTCCAACACAAATTACATACAAATCCTTCCCGTTCACCTTACTGCTGAATTGAATTAAAAGGGAAAAACCAGGAGACACAGATCTCATTGTTTGTATAACCAAAGATTTGGGGAAGGGAAAAACAAGTCTTCCTTGTCCTTGTTTTTTCCTAAACACCTTGTAGGACTGAATTAAAAGGGAAAATGAGAAAAGTGAACAAATATTAATACCAAAAAGTCTTAATAAACAAACTAATATTTGATACTAATATATCACTTTTTTTTTTTTTTTTTGCGATGGAGTTTCGCTTTTGTTGCCCAGGCTGGAGTGTAATGGCGTGATCTTGGTTCACAGCAACCTCTGCCTCCCAGGTTCAAGCAATTCTCTTGCCTCGGCCTCCCAAGTAGCTGGGATTACAGGCATGCACCACCACGCCCAGCTGATTTTGTATTTTTAGTAGAGACAGGGTTTCTCCATGTTGAGGCTGGTCTCGAACTCCTGACCTCAGGTGATCTGCCCGCCTCGGCCTCCCAAAGTCCTGGGATTACAGGCGTGAGCCACTGTGCCTGGCCTAATATATCACTTTATATGACACTCACTCTCTCCAAAGAAATATTAAGACTATCCAATTCAAGTTCTCTTCCAACCGACCCCCAAAATGTCACTAATGGCTGCTGTTTATTGAATGCCTTCTACTGCCAAACTTCACAGGTATTGCTTCATTAGGTGACTCAAATGGTCAGCACCACCTGTCCAAATTTTTTTAATGATGGAGCAAGCATCAGGGGAAAATATGACATCAAAATGAAGCTAGAGCCAGACGGATTTTATTATGACAAACTTCTACTTTCTATAGTAATAAATTTTGCTGTTGTGTACCTTTCATCCATTAGTCCTAATTAAGAACCTCTAAAGAAAAGCAAAAGTTGTTCAAATGACAGCCTTTCAGAATACTTAAACAACATTATCATGCTACCTCTCAATCTTCTCTCTACAAAATTAGCAACCCCAACTCCTTCAGATCACTCAGAATCCACGATCTGGTCTTAATACTGTCCTTAACCCTAAAGCAGACCAAAATTACAAAAAGAGGTTGTGACAAATATCAAGCTATTCTCCATCTATCATTTAGTTTTCCCAGAAAAATTACATATAGAGAAAAGTATCCAGCTGCTTGTCTTAAATTTAATCTAGAAAAGGGACAATCCCTAATAGTAGAAAAAACATCTTTTGTTTTCTTCTTTGTAAATGATTTGAATTTCTTAAACACCACATAATGGGCATTTAATTATCTAACACTACATCAACAATGTGTAAAAGGTTTTCCAAATCAAAAAAATACCTGAAATTTTTGGTTTGTTTCTTGACAAGGTATATCTGAAGGTGTCCTTTTCAGAGTGGTCACAAAGAAAAAGACAACCAGTGCAATAGTGATAATTAAGATGTTTGCAAATCTAAGAAATAGATGTATCACAACTCTATTCTTACACAGAAACAAGTATAAAAAAGTAGCAATAAGTGGGTGGAATGTGAACTTGAGAGACAAGGCGCCTAAGTTCTATTCGCCTTTGCCACAAACTAGCCCTGTGAACCTGACCTCTCTAAGGTACCAAAACTTTCAACTATAACACAAGGAGAATGAACCATGGATCAAGGATTAAATGTGTTTGACAAAAACTAATGCATTCAAATTTGGAATGCCCAACACTATCCTTTTTAAACCCTGTGGCAAGAGTTCCACTCCACAATATTTCTTAATTATTTCTCTAGTTTTAATGACTTCTCTTAAGACAATATAACACATCAATTCACCATAACAATTTAAACTTTTAAATTATGCACATTATGCTTTACTTCATAACTGTTACAAGGGAACCTTCTAGTTCCTGTTTTATATGAATTGTTTTATAGTTAAGTCACTCACATTTTCTTAAATTCTTAAAATTTCTTAGCTTTTTCTCAATAACTAAGCATAGTTATTAAGAGCTTACTCTCTGGATGTGGAGGGCACAGGCTCAAATCTCAGCATCATCACTTATTAGCTATGTGATGGTGGGCAAGTAATTTAACCTGTCTGTGTACCTATCTCATAAGATGGTTGTGAAAATTAAAGCAGTTAATGCATGTAACGTGCTTACAACAGTGCACTGTACATAAATCATCCAACTTATGTAAGCTACTGTGACATGATTTCTCAACTTCATAGACTCAACCCTTCAAAAATATTGCATTTAGAACGTTATTTACATGAAAAGATGATCATTTTTAACTCGTTGAGGGCATTATTCAAAATAAGTGTAGCTTTAAATGTGGCTCTAATTTTAGGACATGTAAACAACAACAAAAAAAGGACATTTACCAAAACTTAAGAGAAAATATTGCAGTTAGCCATGAATCTTTCAAAAACGTTTCAAACAGGTGAGATTCAAGGCAAATTTCAAACGCAACAGACACATGAGAACAAACTAACTGACAATATGAAAACATAGCTGGAAAGACCATTATAATCCGTTGGTTTACCTGGAAGTGGAATTGGCATGCCAGGAAGGGGAACACGAAACGGAGGTACCATTACTGGTGGAAAAGCAGGTATTGCTGTTGTTGGCTGAGGTACTGAATGAGGAACAGCAGGAGGTAACGTCTGAGGGTGCGGCTGGGGAACAGTTTGCACAGGTGTGGCTGTAGGAGCAGGAGTTGAAACACTAACTGTAGGCGTGGCAACTGAAACAGCAGAACTTGGGGTCTGATCTTGTGTTGTGGGTGCTGATAAAAGATAAAACAAAAACATGTATCACTCCTTCATAAATCATTTTACTATATTCATTCATTCACGCATTCAGTAATTTAAGTATTTAAGGGACCATTCTATGCACTGCAACAAATCTGTCAAAAGGTCTCATCTTCAAGAAGCTTGAAAATAGTTAAATGAAATATAAAAATACCAAGTAAAATGTGATAAACATATAGCAGTATAAATCAAGACCCAAAGAACATTTCTAACTGTGAGAGGGTATAGAAATTATATTGGGATGCTGAGCCTTGAAAAATTAAGATTTCAACAAGGAAAATAGCAGGAGGGGAGAAGAAGAAAAAAATAAACTAGTGAGAAAAGTATGAATAAAGGCAAAGAATAAAGAACAAAAAGGAATTGTTTAGAAAATTGAAGGCAACCAGTTAATGAGTGAAACAGTAGGCATACCAACAAAACCATATGTGGCTGGAAAGGTGGGCCAGAAACAGAAATTAGAAAGCCTTGAACAAAAGGCTAAGGTGTATGTCCTTAACTGGGTAGGAAAAGGGCAGAACTTAGGTAATATAGAGAAAATGATCTAGGAGAATACAAGCCAAAATACATTAACAGTAGTTACCTTCTGTGTATGCCTCTTTCACATTTTACTATTAATATATATGCTTTGTTAGACTTTGAACTTTTTATAAGAATGCATTCACATTATTTGTGTGACTTCGTGAAGGTAAATGGGGTACATAGCAAACTAAAGGTTCCCGTATGGAAGAGTAATAAACAGGTTTCATTTGATGAATTAACCTCACAGATGCATAGGAAGAAAAGAATAGAAAAAGATAAGCAAATAACTAATGACTAACTGGATATGAATGAATGGAATCAAAAACAACTCAGGTTTCTCTCATTATTTTAAAAAAATGAAAAATTTTTTAAACTGAGGTTTCCATTGTGAGAGACCAGGAAAATGTGAAATTCCAGATCATTTGGGTTCTGCTAACACATTATTTTTAAATATCGAAAATAAAACACTCCATCCCTAGCAATTGCATTTAAAATCAAACTAAAAACTAAAATCCTTATTTTATACTTTTCAAAAAGTTTCAACTCTCACATGTTACAAAACAATTTTGTTATTTATTCATAACCCGTCTAGTTCCAAAATAAAATTCATTTTGGTAATTCATTGGTAACAAATACTTCATCTTTTTTCAATGTTAAGAAAAAAATGTCTACCTGTATTGGACTAAGAATGAATTTGTCAAATGAAATAAAATGAAAACAGTGCTTTCCCAATCTTTACGCCAATTTTGTTCTAAACAAAAGCACACTGTTTAATACAAACCACCCAATAATCCAACTGACAACAAAATCTGTCAGTATCTTTTTCTAGCTTCTAATAATGAAAAACTCACTTAGGCTGGGAAGATGTGAGCAATTTCATACTTGTTAATGAGGGACTCACCTTGGCTAAATAGACAGCAGGGCCAAACAAGTATCTTCAGGGGCCCAGGAATGAATTGTTGGTCTAGCATAGACCTAGCCTTAGGGTACAGTATCATATTAATATAATTTTATAACAGTGTAAAAAATACAAAGTACATGCAACATTTGCCCAGTCCCATACATATACCATTCAGCATTTGTAATCTACTATAATGGCTGAAAACGTATCTAGTCATTGTTCCCAACTTCCCTGAGAAGTAGGATTTCTTCATCATTTTTCACAAATTTGCACAAACTGAGTTTATGCTCAACTGGGATTAAAATATATTCTTAATTTTTAGTCCCATTTACCCCATAGATCTATATTGTAGTTCAGAAAATTAAAATTTAAATATTATTATAGTATTCAGATAATTGCTAAAATTGTGTTCCAAACTACTATAGTCAGCAAAATAAAGAAGGGCATCAAATTTCAAGTGGAAAAGAACACAAATGGAGATGACAAAAAATATTTCCTCAACCCATTCCTCTTACTTTCCAGTACAGCATTTTCTGAATTTGATTAATAGCCATGAGTCATGACAGGAAAAGAACAAAAGCAATAAAATAATGGGAAACTGGGAGAATGTTATCTAAGACTTCAGTGGGTAAATTCCTACTAACTTCATTTGCTAAAGCAACTAGTGAAGCACTAGGCCTCAAAATATACTAACCCAGTCTCAGATCTTAACTAAAAAAGACAAGTGACTATACATAATAAGTGGAGAAATATTAAGACTGCAGTATGACAACGCTTTATGATACTGAATCAAGTAAAATAAAAACAGACACTGGAATACGTAGACAACATCAAAACTGATGTTTAAAAGCAGTAAAAAGAATATTATTTTGCTATTTTATATTTCTGGGAATAAAGTCCTCCAATCACTGAAGAATAAAGCAAAACTGACAAACAGGACACAAGACAGCTATGGGCTTACTGACACACCACTCTGAAAACAGAAATGGACTACATATAGTATGGTTAAATTATCTAGCTAATCACCTTTCTTAAAACAAAATGAAGTACTACTATTTCTCCTTTCTAAGAACGCAGGAAAGACAATTTAAGCAACACAGACCCTCCACATAAAACTACATTGCTTTTATTAATCCCCTTCTCCCATTACTGCCACAGGTCCCCCATAAAAACTGGTAGTCTCCTGCCGTGCCAGAGGTTTGGGAAGCACTAAGCCTGTAAAAAGGTAAACACCCTTAACAAACTAGCTAGTTTGACTGTTACACTTTCACATCAAAATTCACCTTAGCTACAAAAGCAAACAGACTTGTAAAACACTATTCACATTTTCCTGTTCAGTACATTTCCCCCACAAACTATCTAAAAACCATTGACAGGATCTTTAAAGGCTATCCCCTTATTATATGTACCTTACTTAACTTCTTCAGTTGTTTTTTATCAATAACATAAATTCAAATTTGAAGCCAATGTCAATTAATTTCTCTCTTATATGTATTTCTTACACACTAATAATTCCCAAGTCCCTGAAGTAATCAGAAAAAAAACCCACATTTTTTTTCTTTATTCTTATCAATTATCCTGGTAGTAAAATAATACAAATTATAATCACACTGTAGGAACAGCTGTGTATCTTCAGACAAGTGCCATAACAAATATCGAATTTTAAAAAATCATTATTTAAGTACTTTTGGACTTAGTCTCAACCTGCAGAGTAAGGAGCAACATCCGTATATTAATACGAAAAGAAAAAAAGAAAGAAACCTCCCAAAAAGAAAGCAATATTTTCATATTAATGACAATCTTTTAAGCCAATTAACAGCTGTGTCCCTCTCTTCATCCCTGAAATCTGCTACTAATCGACTCTCACCTTTTCAGAAAAGATCTATTCTTTGAGCCTCTGTGAGTTTATACCTGAAAATTCTCCTGCCTTTCTGACTGCTGCCTTCTATGGCAACTCCTCAATTTACCTACTCGCATCCCAGTCTAGAAACTACTCTAAAAGAGATTACTGAGAAGTTCCTAATAAACCTCCCTGATTTCATCACCACCCAAAAAACCAACACCAAAAAAACTTGCAAAATACTGCGTTTATACAGACCCCCAGTGCCTGTCTCACCTACTTGCCTAGTTCTTAAGACCCTTCAAAATAAAACCCTCTCACCTCAGAAGCTTCCTAAAAACCCCATAAACTACACTTATCATTTTCCTAACCTTTATTCATGTTGCTTCTCCTATCTGAAAATCCTTTCCTTACCTGTGAACCTACTTAAACCCTACTCTGTTTCCTTCATGATAAATACCCATATAGTCCACCCACTTGTTTCTCCACTTCCCAAATTCTTACATCTTTTTCACTGTATAGTTTTGCACACCAATATCTAACTGTTTCACATGTGTTATTCTTGCCTCCTTCATTAGGAACACTGGAAACTCTGTAAGGTAGGGACCAAGACTTACACTTATTTTGCAAGCCCACAATGCCCGGCATTACTATTGGCCAAACGGAACAGCTAACTCTGCACTTTCTCAATTTAGCTTCATGAACTGCAACTGGGCAAATACTTTCTCCTATTAATATAAATTCCTGCTTTTCTCTAACCCAAAAGTTTTAGTGCCAAAAATGTATTTTAAATAATTCTAGTATTAAAGGATAACACCAGAAACACTGGGATCAATATGAAATGTAGTCCTCTACTTGTTCACCTCTCTAGCCCCTATATAAAAACACATGCTGGGTGGTACTCACTTGATACTGTCTGCGCAACTGAAGTAGCAGTTGTTGTGGTAGAAGTGGTAGAGGAAGGGGTGGATGATGACGTTGAAGTGGATACTGCAGGTGCTGGGCTACTGGTCGTAGGGGTGGAAGCTCCAACTGCTTGTGCTTGTACTTGTGCCTGGACCTGGGCCTGGACCTGAGCCTGGGCCTGGGCCTGAGCTTGTGCCTGAGCCTGAGCTTGTGCCTGGGCCTGGGCCTGCGCCTGGGCCTGGGCCTGGGCCTGAGCTTGCGCCTGGGCCTGGGCCTGCGCCTGGGCCTGGGCCTGCGCCTGGGCCTGAGCCTGAACCTGTGCCTGGGCTGCAAGCATAGGTGTCAGTTCTGATTGCTGAATAACCTTAACTCCATCTGGCTTGGTCCATGCAGATTCACGTGTCCGAGCATTATAATAATAAACCTGCAGCGGAAGCAAAAAATCAATGGTTATCATAAAATCTGTCAATTATTATTAAAAACAATAATGGAACCATATTTTATCTTTAAAGCTATTTAAAATAACATAGGGTCAGGCGTGGTGGCTCATGCCTGTAATCCCAGCACTTTGGGAGGCAGAGGCAGGTGGAGCACTTGAGGTCAGGAGTTTGAGACCAGCCTGGCCAACATAGTGAAACCCTGTCTCTACTAAAAATATTAAAAAATTAGCCAGGTGTGGTGGCAAGCACCTGTAATCCCAGCTACTCGGGAGGCTGAGGCAAAAGAATCACTTGAACCCAGGAGGTGGAGGTTGCCATGCGCCAAGATCGCACCACTGCACTCCAGCCTAGGCGACAGAGACTCCATCTCAAAAATAAAGAATAGCCAGGTGCAGTGGCTCACGTCTGCAATCCCAGCACTTTGGGAGGCTGAAGCAAGCAGATTACCTGAGGTCAGGAGCTCGAGACCAACCTGGCCAACATAGTAAAATCCCGTCTCTACTAAAAATACAAAAATTTAGCTAGATGTGATGGTGGGCACCTATAATCCCAGCTACTCGGGAGGCTGAGGAAGGAGAATTGCTTGAACCCAAGAGGCAGAGGTTGCAGTGAGCCAAGATCGCACCACTGCACTCCAGGCTGGGTGACAGCACGAGAAGCCATCTCAAAAATAAAAAAATAAAAAATAAAATAACTTAGGGCCAGGTACAGTTGCTCACGCCTGTAATCCCAGCAGCACTCTGGGAGGCCAAGGTGGGTGGGATCACCTGAGGTCAAGAGTTTCAGACCAGCCTGGCCAACATGGTGAAACCCTGTCTCTATCAAAATTACAAAAATTAGCCAGGCATGATGGCAGGTGCCTGTAACCCCAGGTACTCAGGAGGCTGAGGCAGGAGAATTGCTTGAACCCAGGAGGTAGAGGCTGCAGTGAGCCAACATCGCGCTACTGCACTCTAGCCTGGGCGACAGAGTAAAACTTCATCTCAAAAAAACAAAAACAAAACAAAACAAAAAAAAATAAGTAATTCCACCCCACAGCCCAATTTTCTACAATGAGCACATTGTATTTTTAACACCCAAAGGGAAACCCATGTTATATGCAGAAATTTAACGTAACAGACCTGAGACAGCTATCTGTAGAAAGCCCTGCTGGCCCTTATCTGTAGTCTGAGAACTTGGATTTCAGGAGGGTTGATATTCCCTTACCGATAAGAATGGCTTGATGTGCCTAAACCAGTTATGCAAACAATGCAGTATATGCTGAACACCTGCTTTCCTTCTAGGAGCCTGAAATTTGGTATGTGCTACGCAGATGGTACCAAAGTGACCATAAGCTTCCAGAATCACAGGTAAATGTGTGTTAGCACTCCAGGCAACCTTATACCTGCTGCACAAAAATCGAATCCAATCAGCTTCTCCTGGAGTCTTATCCCATTTCCCTGCTTACCCAAGGCTCATTCTTAACTGACAATATCACTGATCTCAATCTGCCAGAACTCTTTTTTACTCCTCTGTCAAAAAAATGACAACTTAAATTATATTTTATAATTTACCTTTCCATCTGGAGTTTTATTTTCAACCCATATCTCCTCCGTAGGAGGTAGTGCTGGAGTACCAGGAGCAGTCACAGGAGGCATTCCTGGTGGAAACATCATACCCGGAGGAGGAGGCATGGAACTCATGGGTGGAGGCATGAAAGGTGGTCTCTGTTAATTCACAAGAACAGTAAGTCACTTTAATTACTTTTCCTCCAAATTATTACTGAATTTTACTCAAAAGTAAAACACTGTAAGAGAAACTAGTTTTATAGTCTATTCAAATACATTCACCTGTCGTAGAAGCAAAATGTCTGCAACAAAAATTACCGAACTAGAAAGAAACACATCAAACTACTAATAGTGGTCAACTGTGGGTTATAACACTGTCACTGAATTTTGCTCTTCCCTTTCTATATGTTCTGCTTTTCACACACACGGCGCTGGATTACTTTTTTTAAAAAAATTGATTTTTATATACTGTTTTAATACCAGGCACATCACTGTCTCCACAGCTTCTTGAAGAATCCTTCAAGAAAAAGTTTTCACTGCACATAAAAATGAGTTTCAAAATTAAAAAACTGACACTATGACATTATAAAAACATTTGGAGCAGGGATTTAAAAGATTTCCTCTATAATCTATAAGTAACACTAAAATTCAATTATCAAAAGCACCTTAATCTGGATAATGGAACTCAAACTATGCTAATAATGTGAAGCTGTACTTTACTTTCCTAAAAATTTCTTTCCCATACTCCAATCTTTGTTGGATTCAGTTGAGTATCTTTCAGGCGTCAGCACACCAGATCTAAGTTATACAAAATATCTATCCCAAATGTTTCATGAGCCTTTGGCTGAAAATCATTTGGACTTAATAAAAAGTAAAGCCACACAATTATTCAAGACCGAGAAAGGCATGACAACATTAGAAAGTATCTCAGCACAACATTTGATATATTTCAATGAGAGGGTTATATTAGTTCATTACATTTTATAATACTCCACAAGTAGGTTTAACTCTTAAAGACACAAATTAGAACAAATTCACATGTTAAAGATTATACCAGAATAACTTAAAAAGCTATTTCTTATTCTAACCTTGAAGCAAATATAAAATCATTTAACAATGTGTTTAAAGGAAGGAGAGGCTATTCGTTATTTGGAAGGCCATAAAATTATTGAGCAAAGTATTAAAACCTGTCTCTTTCATAACCACAACCCTATCTAAACAGAGTTAACATCACTTAAATGGCACATCATTGCCTTCTTCTATTTTTAATATAATTCATTCTTCACTGTCTAAGCTAACAGAAGGCAGATGATACCACTATATTTATTTGGTTTCAGAATTATACAGGCTAAACTAAGAAAACATAGATACATACTCAAATAAAAAAATACAATCCCAAAATGAGACATTTGAGAGCTGATACCTTCATGACCTCACTTCAGACAGCAAGTCTGGATACAATGGAGAGGGATATATGCCACAGGTTAAAATACCACAAGTGTTTTTACTTAAAGAAATCCCCTAATAAATCTTTCTCAAAAATAGTAAGATAACCCTACTTTTCCCCCCAGGGCAGAAAAAACATTCAACTGTGCTTATAAAATGTGTTTGCTGTCACTTTCCAGATTCTATCCTAGGCACCATTTCTGGGGACAATAACTACTCAGGAATATATATACATGTATTTTTAGACTTGCTGGCAACATATATCATTGAAAACAAATTTTCTCCACTCAAAAATATCTTAAGATTTCAAACTTCATTTCCCACAAAGAAGATGCATTACTAAAGCCAATTCACAGAGCTGAAGGTAAGTAAAAACTATTGAATCCTGGTTTTATACATATACTTCTCTATCACCATTTAGAGTTCTATTCTGAATTTCCTTAGTAATTACTACTACCACTAATTTAGAAGAAACATATTAATATATAGATCTTCTCTTTAGCTCCCATTTTCCTATAAACTGAAACTATTTAAGAATATAAGTTTTTAAGTCAAAACCCATATATAATATTGATAATGATGCCAACAAAGAAATGGCAACCTCTACATTCTTTACCTGGAGGTGTGGAGGGCCCATAGGTGGAGGTATCCCTCCTGGAGGAGGCATGGGCGGCATATTAGGATCAAAAGGAGGACGTCCAAAGGGGGGCCGTGGTGGTGGTGGAGGGCCTCGCATCATACCAAAAGGTGGAGGAGGTCGCATCAGAGGTGGTGGGCCTCGCATCACTGCATTTGGTGGGGGAGCCGGACCTCGGAACCTCAAGGCCTGCTGTTGGGCCATCCTGCATGGGAGAGCAAGGAATAAATTTTTCTTTCTTAAAATTACAAAAATGTAGCTACTGATCTCTAATTACATCAAATTTAAAAGGTTCTTAAGTCTAACTGGAGTTGGAAAGTCATCATTTTGCAACCATCACGATAAAAACTACATCAATGGGCCGGGTGCGGTGGCTCACACCTGTAATCCAGCACTTTGGGAGGCCGAGGGAGTGTGGGTCACCTGAGGTCAGGAGTTCAAGACCAACCTGGCCAACATGGTGAATCCCCATCTCTACTAAAAACACAAAAAGTAGCCGGGTATGGAGGCGCACGCCTGTACTTCCTGCTATTGGGGAGGCTGAGGCAGGAGAATCACTTGAACCCATGAGGTGGAGGTTGCAATGAGCCAAGATCATGCCACTGCACTCCAGCCTGGGCGACAGAGCAAGGCCCCATCTCAGGAAAAAAAAAAAAAAAAAAAAAAAACTTACATCAATGGATGATCTAGTCTGGATGAATGATCAAGGGATGCCGAGTCTAGGCAAAAATTTAGACAAGAGGGTTATCTGGATGATCTTAAAGTATTTACCCACATGCTGCTTAAAGTTGCAAGAAAGGATGAAAAAAACAAAACACTCTAGGTAATAAGGAAATTGGGTAATACCTTGACCCAGTGATCAAAACTAATTATCATCTAAGAAGGACAGATAATGTGTGCCTGAGAGGGATACAACATCACCTATTCCAGCCAAAAATGTATAACCTCAATCTAATAATGGGGAAAACATCAAACAAACTCAGAATAAGAATAAGGAAGGAATGTTCTTTCTTTTCTTTTCTTTTTTTTTCGAGACCAAGTCTCACTCTGTTGCCAGGCTAGAGTGCAGTGGCACAATCTGGGCTCGCTGCAACCTCCGCCTCCCGGGTTCAAGCTATTCTTCTTCCAACTAGATGGGACTACAGGCGTGCACCACCATGCCCAGTTAATTTTTTTTTTTTTTTTTTTTTTTTTTTGCATTTTAGTAGAGACAGGGTTTCACCATGTTGGCAATGGTCTTGATCTCCTGATCTCATGATCTGCCCTCCTTCGCCTCCCAAAGTGCTGGGATTACAGGCATGAGCCACAGCGCCCGGCCAGAAGGAATGTTCGTTCTATTAAAAGGGGGATGTGTATTCTTCAGAAGTGTCAGTGTTATCCTTAAAAGACAAAGAAATGCGTGGAAATGCTCCAAAGAAGTTTAAAGAGACACAATAACACAATTTTTTTTTTTTTTTAAAGACAGAGTTTCACCATGTTGGCAAGGCTGGTCTCGAACTCCTGACCTCAGACGATCTGCACACCTCGGCCTCCCAAAGTACTGAGATTGCATGCATGATCCACCATGCTCGGCCAATAACAACACAATTTTAACTCTAGATTGAATTCTGTAATAACAGGAGGAAACGCCATACAGGGCATTACCAGATCAACTGACAACACTGGAATATGCACAACAGATTAAAGTATTATTACAAATTTATGAAGTTGATAATTAGGCTGTAGTTAAGAAAAATACTATCTCTATTCTTAGAAAATACTAAAGTATTGAGGGGTAAAAAGCCATAGGTATACCTTACCCTTGCAGTTCAGAATAACAAAGAGGAGGCATGTGTGCATGCAAATAGTAAAGCAGAAAAGGTAAAATATTAACATTGAAGACACTCTAGCTTTATTTTTGCGACATTTTTTAAGTTTGAAATTACCTCCAAAGTTTTTAAAGGGGGCAGGGGGTAACTTAGGAGATGATTAGTAGTCTCTATCTAAAGGGAAAGCCTTTCCCTGTAGGGCACACTACCCCACCACCTCTCACTCTCAACTCCCTAAGTATTTTCTCCACAGCATTTAAGCAAATAAGTAATGTCACATGAGATAGTATTATCTATCTCTTCCCCCAAGCGCTTTTGTAAGAGAATTATTAACTCTTAAAAGTGCTTACTATGAGCAAGGCAGTGCTTACTCTAAGTTCTTTTCAAATATTACGTCTTTTAATCATCAAAACAACCCGATGAGATGGATACCATTAATCTCAGTTTACAGATAAAGAACTAAAGCAAAGAAGTCACTTGTCCAAGGCCAAACAATCGGTTCAGTATTAAAGCCAGGATTCAGGTGGCCCACGGTGGCTTGTGCCTGTGATCCCAGCACTTTGGTGGCCAAGGCAGGCAGATCATTCGAAGTCAGGAACTCGAGATCAACCTGGCCAACATGGTGAAACCCTATCTCTACTAAAAAACACAAAAAAATTAGCTGGGCATGGTGGTGCACGCCTGTAATCTAAGCTACTTGGGAGGCTGAGGCAGGAGAATCGCTTGAGCCCAAGAGGTGGAGGTCACAGTGAGCTGAGATCATGCCAATGCACTCCAGTCTGGGCAACAGAGCAAGGGTTTGTCTCAAAAATAAATAAATAAACAAAACAGAGGATTCAAACACAGGCAAATGCCCCTTTCAGAGTAGGAATTCTGTTCACTCTTGTATCCCTAGCACAAAGATCTGTACATAACAGGGCTGAACAAATATTAATATCAGTATTTGTTGCCTGAACCACTGAATACCTAGGTGACACTGTACCCAAACTACCTTACAAGTAGGGTATGTAGGATCTTAAAAAAATTTTTACAATTTCACCCATTTACTGACTACCTATCATGGTATTCCCAGTAGCTATTATACATCTACATTATAAATAAAAAATCTACATTTCTGTCCTCAAGAGAGGAATTAACAAATATATAAAGAATTATATTCTTTATATATTTGAAAAAAATCATTCTTATAGTCTTTCCTTACCAGGCTCTTTCAACTCTCTGACATTTTTCAACCCTCTGCTTATAGATTACCCTTTGAACTTTCTCTAAATTTACCACATCATAGTTCAATTCTGAGACACACCAAAAAAATCCTAATAAAGAACCAATTTAGGCCAGGAGCAGTGGCTCATGCCTGTAATCTCAGCACTTTGGGAGGCAGAGGTGGGTAGATCACCTGAAGCCAGGAGTTCGAGACCAGCCTGGCCAACATGGCAAAACCCTGCCTCTATTAAAAATACAAAAATTCACTAAGCATGGTGGTGCACGCCTGCAGCCCCAGCTACTTGAGAGGTTGAGGCATGAAAATTACTCAAACCCGGGAGGCAGAGGTTGCAGTGAGCCAAGATTGCACCACCGCATTTCGGCGTGGGCAACAGAGCAAGAATCAAGTCTCAAAAAAATTTAAAAATTAAAAAAAAAAAAAAAACTAATTTGCCTTCTGGACTTGTTTACAATCCTGGCATAACAAGGATTACACCAGGATTGTAAACAAGTCTAGAACTACTACACCAAGTATATTGAATCAAATTTGCAAATGATCCTACAATCCAAAGGTTAGAAAATATGAGTTAAAAAGGAATGTGGGCCGGATGCCACCTGGTGGCTCACGCCTGTAATCCTAGCACTTTGGGAGGCCAAGGTGGGTGGATCACCGGAGGTCAGGAGTTTGAGACCATCCTGGCCAACATGGTGAAACCCTCTCTACTGAAAATACAAAAATTAGCCCGATGTGGTGGCACCTGCCTGTAATCCCAGCTACTCAGGAGGCTGAGACAGGAGAACAGCAGGAATCTGAGAGGTGGTGGTTGCAACGAGCCAAGATCACACTACTGCACTTCAGCCTGGGAGACAGAGCAAGACATTGTCTAAAAAAAAAAAAGAAAGAATATGGATTGCATCAAAATAGTCAAAAGGTATTTTTCAAATTATATGCATCCCCAAAAGACAGAGGCCACTGTTACTGAAGGAACGTCCAACCTTTCAGGGCAAAAAACAAAGTTGACCACCAAGGAAAGACACTCTGTTTCAGGCTTGAAAGTTAATAATGTACCCTACTCTTAGATTTTTTTTCCATCTGACTCTCCTTTTTTTCAAAAAGTCTACAGTATTCATTTCTGTACAATTTCATACTTCCTGGTTACAGCCTGAAGTTAAGTATTTAAGACCCAGAACCATAAAAAAGCTCTGTTAGGACTCTGTCTTTTGTTGTCAGGCTAGTTACGTAATTTCTGAGTCTTGAGTTTCCTCAGATGTGAATGAGTGAGGAACAGAAAAGGTATCTGATACCTCTGTTCAATGAGATAATCCTAGTGAAACATTTAGGGTGGTACCTGGTACATAGTAAACTACTTCAGCTATCATTACTTTCATTCCCCCACAAAACCTAGCAGTGTTTTTCTGTAAAAGGCATTTCACTATTAATTTGGGATGCTTTTCAAAAGTCTGCCACTAAAATGGTGACAAAATTCACATAATTTCCTTTTTTGAATAGCCTAAAGTTGCCATTTTCTGATGTTAATTACGCACAGAACATGGGCTGGGCTCTTCATATCATACTGCTTCATCACAACCACCTCACCAAACCTGCAGTGAGGATTAAATGAGCTAATAAAGTACTTGGAATAGGGCTTAGCACTTAGTGCTATCTAAGTTATTAGCTATTATTACTGTTTCTGTAACATTAGTACAGTAATAGTACTGGGAAGTGTTAAATAGTATTAATATTAGTAATGTTAGTTATTATTACTATAATTATTATTATCAGGCCCTGTATTACTTGGCCCACATTAACCTTTCCACAAATTCTAGTCTTTTCCTTTAAATATTTCAAGTTTATTACTTTGAAGCCTCTATACCTGTTCTCTTTGCCTGGCATGTTCTTCCCCGGATTTTCACATAACTAGCTCCTTCTCATTATTCAGCCTTCAAGTTTAAATGTCAGCTCAAACTGCTTTCCCACTTCTAGCCTCTCCAGGCCCTCTCACGCTCATTATTCTCAATTTGAGTTTTCAATTATGATAAATGCTATAAAGAAATCTCCCATTTACTTCTGAATTATCTTTAGCCACTAGTATATAGTTCCCTTTAGTATACTGTTGCAACACATTAAAACACATTATTGTTTTAATAATGATAGTAAAGTTACTATATACCAGTATGGTTATACAGACATTATCCGTATTAACTCTTAATCCTCACTACAGCCTAATAAGGTAAGTTTGGCACCATTTTTACAGAGGAAACGATAGCACACAAAAATAATTTTCTTAAGGCAGCTAGTCAGTGACAACACCAGAATATTCTTATTCTCATTTTATAGATAACAAAATTTAGATTGCAAGTATCTTAAGTACTGATAGGTAAACAAAGGCCCTAGGGAAAGGATCTATACAAATGACTCTGGAAGTTACTTTAATGGCATTTGGAATGTCTATAAATTTTCCATCTATTGTGGTTTATATTCCTACCACTTACAACCTTTCTGAATAACAAAAGCCTACTTGCATGAATAAAAATAACAAAAATATTTCACAAGATCATGGAAATACAAACATAAGGTATTTTTCTATAACAGAAGTACTCTATCCAGATATGCAATCTCCCCAATGCTAAAGACAATACTTTAATTGGAGGGGCAAGAAATAAAAAGATGCTACTGATATATGAGGAGCGAATTCTATAAACTGTGATTGAAGAGACCTGAGGTTTAGTCCAGACCCTGCCAACCAACCAGCGACCTCGTGTAAGTCACTTCACACTTACAGGCAAATTTAATCATCTGATGTGGTTGATTTCATTTACAATTTAGATAGCTCTTACAAGCTGGAAGCTCCTGCAGGACAAACGTCTTTTTTTGGTCTGGTTCAGGGAACTACTGCCAGCAACTGTCACGTAGTACACAATAAATGTTGGCCCAGTAAGTGAAGTATCTTTAAATCTCCTATCTTCATTTATTTACAACATAACTACAGAATATCTCATTTGCCAGGAGGTTATGACAGACACACCATGAAGTACATTCAGGATACAAATACAATGCAAAAATAAAGCCCCAACTTCTGCCATCAAAGAGGCCACATACACACCTAATTTCATGACAAATGCTAAAATAAAGATCTGTACAGTATGCTCTGCAAGCAAGTTCCAATCCAAGAGGGTACGGTATAAAACATTTGCAACAGGGCACATTCATTTGCAAATTAAAGCCCTATTCAAATCAGTTGTGCAACATTAATAAAGTCTAAACGGCTTTATTAATAAGGATATTTTTAAAAGCTTTAGAAAGATACTTTCTAAAATGCAAAAGAATGTTCCCTAATAAATCCATCTGAAACTAGCTAAGTAAGCTCCCTTTAAGACCGAAATCAGGAATAAGCTTGGCATAGCTAATATTGAAAGATCCTGACAATTCACCTTGATCACTCATCAATACTGTATACATCAGGAGTTTAAAGGATTTCAGATGTGTCTCTGAAATAAGACAAAATTTCATTTCTGCCAAAGTAGGGATTTGTGTTTGTGGCCATGCAGAATCTGAAAGGCATTTTCCTCTTCTAAAACCTTGAATACCAATACCCATTTCCTTACACAATTTCATCTTAGGCTCTAGACAGTATCAAGGGTCCTCATAATCTACACTGCTCTTTCTCATTTTCAAATGTTGACAACAGCCCAGTTCAGAATAGGAGCTGAACATCCGAAATGCCATTTCTCCCATAAAGAAAAAAAAAAAGTACCATATACACATAAAGCATAATACCTCTTTTCCTCAAAAACCACTGACCAAAAGATTTCTCCAGGTCACTCTTATTTTACCAAATTTTAATTACAAATTCATAGGCATTGAGGTTCCAGGGGAAAAAAGGTCACTGCATTGGTCAGTGAAATGGCACGAGTAGTAGGCGAATAGAATGCCAATCGGGATTGCAGGCTCTGAAACCTGCCTGAGTTCGAGCCACTTCCTGGAGCCACAAATCCGCCTATGCAATCTTATTCTACTGACTCAACCTCCACAAGGCTGTTACCTCACCTGTAAGATGGGCGAGTAACAACTGAAGATGCCTCTGGTCTGTGGCCTGCAAAATGTTAACAGCAACTACTCCAAACGGTGGTCGTGAGGATTAAATGAGACAAACCTAAGTCAAGGGTTTACTGGCACACGGTAAGTGCCTAATAAGCGGTTGCTACTGTTGTTGTTACTCACTACTACAGAATAATAAGGAATAAAGGGATGAAAAAAGGAAGAAAAACCACTGAAGTTAAGAAAGGCAAGCGATAAGGGGGATAAAATGAAAGGGCAAACGTGGGGAGCCCAAATAGCTGGGGAGGGCGTGGAGAAGGCTTAGCCAGAAGTGGCGAGCGGTACAAGGGAAGTAACTGCGAAGTGCAGGGACGTCGATGAGGAAAACCAGGCCCGCAGCGGAACGCGGCCGGGGGAAAGACTCTGGTCGGCCGAGATGGAGGCGACACGCGGCTGAGGCGGGGCGCAAAGGCGGGAGCACCGGGCCCGGCCAGCGGGCCGCAGGCCGCGAGGGGCGGCGGAGCCCCAAGAAAGCACTAAGAAGCAGCCGAAGAACCCGCCGGAGGCCCTGGCCCAGCCCGGGCCCGGCTCTCATTCAAGCCACCTTCCCCTTCCCCTTCCCCCTTCTTAAGCCCCATGCGGTCCTGGCCCAGGGCGGCCGCGGCTCCGCTACCCCCGTCCGCCCCGGATCTCCACATGGCAGGTCTAGCACCTAGGGCTCTCGTGAGCAGAGATGTGAGGGAGGGCAGCGTCCCTTACCTGAGCTCCCCCGGGTTGAATCGCTCACCGTCGCCCCCGTCCCCGCCACGCTCCGCCATTACAGAGGGCCGCGTTCATCCACCCGCCGACCCGGCGTCCCTTATTGGCTAGGAAAATCGTCAATCCCCAACAAGAGAGGAGGAGATAGCAGAGGTCTGAGATGTGGTTGGTCAATCTTTCCATCAATCTTCGAGATGGGGGCGGTATCTTCCTTGCTATTGGAAAAGGGGCCCGCCGACTTTGAAAGCGGTATGAAGACAGCCAGTTGATTGGTGGCTCGGGGGCTTTATGGGAAATGTGATTTTAGCAGTGAGGAACCGCCGGCGCCCTCTCGCGGTAGGCAGAACTAAGTCCTCCCACGTTCGGCTCAGCCTGAGGTAGCCACGTGTCTGTCGGCTTCCGGGACAGCCAATTGTGGAGCCATATTGGCCAGTAGTAGCTGAGGCGGAGAGCATTTCCACTGGGCAAGCCAATCAAAATCGAACTGGGCCTCGCCTAAACCAATTGCACAGTTGCTGTGAAAAGCCGCTATTCCCTAGCTTTACAGTAGCAGGAGTCAAGTCACCACTCAGCTCTATATACATGTTATTAAATAATATATTATTAATTACAAGAATACCTCCCAATTTATACTAAATAGTTGCAAACGAATAGGTGTTATAAGTTGCTGCATTAGGAAAGGTAAATTGGTGAAGGCAAGCCTCTTTTCAATTTACAGCTTTACCATCTCTCCCTCAATCTCAAAATGTGCTTGTCTGAAATTAGCACACCCAGAATACCAGACGATTCTGAATATTTATTTCGTTTTTCTAATTAACAACAAAAAAAGTTTAGGATTTGGGGTTTCAAAGGTACAATGAAGATGAGCCCTTTTATTAAAGTCCTAAAATATTAAAATAATACTAATAGATAAATTTTACTTGGACCATGTAAGCATGTCCATGTAGCATGCTTACCATGTTTGCTAACCATGTAGCAAACCCGGATCTAAGTACGTCCCGTACGTTAACTCCTTTAAGATTCAAAAATCACTAAGAGGTGGATAACATAGTCACTGTTTGTAGATGAGCTTGAGGAGCAGAGAAGTTAAGTAGCTTGCCCAAGGTCACACATCTACTAAATAGCAGAGCCTGGTCTTAACCCCAGTCAGCGTAGTAGCAAAACACCACTACGAAATACTGTGAGCCTAAATAATTGGATCCACATAAAAACGTGTGCACAAATGTTCACAGCAGCAATATTCATGATAGCCAAAAAGTATTGTAATAACCCAATGACCATCAGCTGATGAATGGTTAAGAAACATGGTATAACTGTACAATGAAACATTGTTCGGACATAAAAAGCCACATCCAAAAAGGCCACCTGTTTTATGATTCCATTTACATGAAATGTGATGAAATTACATTGCATTTCAGGCAAATCCATAGAGACAGAAAGTAGAATAGTGGTTTCCAGGAGGTAGAGGGGAATGAGGAATTGGAAGTGACTGCTAATGGATATGGAATTTATTTTTGGATGATAAAAATGTTCTGGAGCTAGCACTAATGGTTGCACAACTTTGTTAATATACTAAAACCCATTGAATTCTATACTATTTATTTACTTATTTTGAGAGGGAGTGTCACTCTGTCACCCAGGCTGGAGTGCAATGGCATGATATCAGCTCACTGCAACCTCCGCCTCCCAGGCTCAAGCTATCCTCCCACTTCAGCCTCCCAAGGAGCTGGGACCACAGGCCTCCGCCACCATATCCAGCTGATTTTTTATATTTTTGGTAAAGACGGGGTTTTGCCATATTGGCCAGACTGGTCTTGCATTCCTGAGCTCAAGTGATCTGCCCATTTTGGCCTCCCAAAGTGCTGGGATTACAGGTGTGAACCACTGCACACAGCCAAATTGTATACTTTAAAAGGTGAATTTTACTGTATGTGAATTATATTTTAATTAAAAAACACCATCTACACTGAATTCCAGTTAAATATTCAAAATCAATTAAATATGATAAATTGTGATAAAGGCTTCACACAATTCTGAGCATGAGTAATTGGAGAAGGAGAAAATGGTGAAAATTTTGTTAAAGATGTGGTATTTGAGGTTGGGTGCAGTGCCTCAGGGCTGTAATCCCAGCACTTTGGGAGGCCAAGGGGGGAGGACTGCTTGAGTTCAGGAGTTTGAAACCAACCTGAGCAAAATGGGGAGACCTCATCACTACAAAAATCAAAAATATTAGCCAGGCATTGTGGTGCATGACTGTGGTCCCAGCTGCTTGACAGGCAGAGGTGGGAGGGCCACTTGAGCCCGGCAGGTGGAGGCTACTGTGAGCTATAATTGCAGCACTGCACTCCAGCCTGTGATACAGAATGAGACACCATCTTAAAAAAGAAAAAAAAAAAAAGATATGACATTTGAATAAACTATAGTTTGACCAGAAGTTGGGGGTTGGATCCCTTTTTCAACATTAGCTTGTATCCCCAAGTTCTGGTCAATTATTCTGAAAATAATACTGGTATAGATGGCTCATTACAAACTAATCCCTACCAAAAAAAAAAAATTCAAAAAGGATACCTTATAGAAAGTAAGTCACTAGCATATATAAGAGATGAAAACAGGTTGGGTGCAGTGGCTCACGCCTGTAATCCCAGCACTTTGGGAAGCTGAGGCAGGTGGATCACCTGAGGATTTCGAGACCAGCCTGGCCAACATAGCAAAACCCCGTCTCTACTAAAAAAATACAAAAATTAGCCAGGCGTGGTGGCGCACACCTGTAGTCCCAGCTACTTGGGAAGCTGAGGCAGAATCGCTTAAACCTAGGAGGCAGAGGTTGCAGTGAGCCGAGATCTCACCATTGCACTCCAGCCTGGGTGACAGAATGATACTTCATCTCAAATTTAAAAAAAAAAAAAAAAAAAGAAAACAAACTCAGTCTGAAGTCAGTCTGAAGAAACTCCTTGCAGGTATTAAAATTGTATTATCTGATAGTTTTTATTATGTTATTTAAATCTACTTTAAGATATTTATATTATAGTATAATCTTTTAAATAAAGTATATACATATGTATATCTATCACATGTATATGATAATCATATGTGTATATATATTTCATTATTTCATTGCTATAGTGTATCCCCATAAATATGTCCTTGAAATTCAGGTAGTTTGAGCTCAATGGTTATATACAACATGTTGCAAATATCTGACTTGAACTATGTCTATACTGCTTTTCTAGAGTGAACCATTTTATTGAATCAAAATGAAAAAGGAATTGAGATTCAGTGCATCTTTTAAGAGACCAAAGGGACTTTCCTGTGGTCAAAGCTTGATAACTATTAGGATACTGACAATGTACACAACTACACAGAACAGAATAGCAAATACCATCCTTGCTCAATTGATAACCATTGAATTATAGACCCCCCAAAATTAGCATATCAAGATGAAATGAAGAGACAATGTTGGCTTCAGACAAATTATTTCATCAGGGCTTAGGTCCTGCTGTGAAGACACTCATCAGAATTGGCTCTTGAGAACTGGTTCCAATGCGGAATCAGGCTTTAAGAAAACAACTGCCATTTTTGAGTACCTATCTTAAATCCATAGGAGGTACATTATATACACTATTTCTAATCCCTTCAGCAGCCCTGCAAGGTGGATGTATTGTTCCCAATTTACAAATGGGGAAACTGAGGCTCAGATAGATGATAGGACTGATGCAAGGTGACATTCAGATAGCTGAAAAGAGGGGAAGCCAGAATTCAACCAACCACATGTGTGTCTAACACCAAAGCCAGTTAGAGACCACTAAATCCTGCATCTCACCCAAATCACAATGTATAATTTCTAGACTGTAAATGCTTTAAAAAGACTGTTTTCCTGGCTGAAGCCCCAGCTCCTAATAACACGCTTATTAACCCATAAACTGTGCAGCTATGTTATTCCTGACTGGAAATACTGGTCTTTGAAATATTTAAAGAGATCTCAGAAATAGAGAATCCCAGGCTGGATGCATCTGCTAGCTCCCTCACAGGCAGTAGGGATAGCAGTTGCTAATGAGCTTTGGGGTAAATTAGATCAGGATTCTAGTCCTGGCTCTATCAACTACTGGCCGTATAATCTTGGGCAAGTCACTTCTCATAGCTTTGACCTTTTTATTTGGAAAACAAAGAGTTGCCCTGAGATTTCATAAGTAAACTATTTACCATGGCATAGGCAGCAACTAAAAATCATCAATAAGTAATATTTGTTTCCATAGTTTCTATAGGGCTGCTATGGTCTGGATATTTATGTCCCCCCAAATTCCTATGTTGAAATTTTTACCCACAAGGTGATTGTATTAGGATGCGAGGCCTTTGGGAGGTGACTAGGTCATGGGGGCAGAACCCTATGAATGTGGCTAGAGTGCTTGTAAAAGAGGCCCAGGAGGGACCTCTCGCCCTCTTCTGCCACATGAGGTTAGAGTGAGCAGGTCGTCTGAGGAAGCCAGTTCTCACCTGACACCAAATCTACTGGCACCTTGGCCTTGGACTCCCCAGTCTCTAGAATGTGACAAATAAATCTCTATTGTTTATGAACCACCCAGTCTATGGTATTTTGTTACAGCAGCCAGAATGGACTACAAAAGGGCATTTTGCTAGCTAGTGCTTTACCGAGAAGCTCAAAATCAAGGTAGGGTCCACCTTTTTGCATATATGTAAGTGAAGACAATGAGATAGCCAAGAAACTAGGACTAAATAAACAATATTACTCCATGAATAGGAAGTGTCATACTAAATCAACATACAGGATTATAGCAGAAAATAATAATAGTAGCTTACATTTCCTGAGCTTGTAGTATGCTGAGCATGTTACATAAGCATCTCACTTAATAAGTAATATTTATCAATCATTTCCTACATGCAAGGCACTGTTTTAAGCACTTTAAATGTACTAACACATTTGAAACTTTACAAAAACTCTATGAGGTAAGCATTGCTATTATTTCTATTTTACAGATAACAAAGGCACAGAGAGATTAAGTAATGCATCCTGAGTCACACAGCTAGTGAATGACACAATTAGAATTCAAACTTAGGCCTCCAGGCTACAGAGTCCGCATTCATAACCAATCTGCTCTACTCCCAATCAGCAATTAGACCATAAAGTCTCCCCAGGCTTCTGTCATTCTGTATGGATGTCTGTGGGCAGCAGGTAATACTTCTCCAGATGACATCTGCATTGCATCTACCTTCAAACTGTCACTTCATCAACCTATAACTTATTTATGGAATTCAGAACAAGTTCTAACCTCTCATCCCCTATTGTCCATTGGATCTAGGATGTAAGAAAACTCAGAAAATGTTGTTATATGTTCAGCTATTAAGTAGTGTCAGCATATAGGCTGCTTGGATGGGGCTGAGAATTCCTGAACTGAAGTAAATAATTGCATCTTTGTGAGTATATTGATTCAGTAATATGCAAGTGTTAATATCATTCTATTCACCCTCCCAATCCATACCTTTTTTTTTTTTTAATCTATAGAGGTCAAATGATCTACTCAACCATGGTGCAGAAATCTATTCTAGTCATGACAATGTTTTGGTTGTAAGGAAAAGAAGCCAAATTAGCATAAGTGAAATTAGTATTCGTGAGAAAACAAAACTAATCAATTCTGTGGACAAGAGGTCTAGTTGCTGTGACCTTTATAGGGGCTGGAAAGCTTTGAGGACCTACAGCGTTTCCCACTCTCTTCCTTTCCTTCTCAGGGGCCACATGCCCTCTGCTCTCTGGTTATCTTTGCCTGTTTGCTCTAGTCTCCTCTTTCTGTAAACTCACTTTCTCCTCTCACTCATCCTATTCAACGCGGATGTAAAGGCAGCATCTGACTCACCTCCCAGTCTAGTGTCCACACATCACTGCCAAATCTCTGGATATCTATAGGTAAGAAGTCTTCCAAGAAGAAATCTAACTGGTCATTGGGTAGCCAGTGTATTAACTGGTGTTGATTTGTATGGCCATCCTTGTGCCAATTTTGTGTCATCAGAGTAAGGCCCAGAGCAGTGCTGACCTTTTCAGAGTCTGAGTTGAGAAAGGCGATGCCATCTGTTTTCCATACCCAGCCCAGATGATTCAGCGCTTCTCCCAGATTAGCTTCCACCCTTGCTCCCTCTATTCTCTTCTCTGCAAAACATCCAATTAAGCTTCTAAAACAGCCTCTGCTTAAATCCTTTCCATGGCTTCTTATTCCCAATAGGAAAAGAACAGTCTTTGTAGCCCTATATCATGCCCGTCACTACAGCTTCACCTTTCCTCATTGCCTTCTAAGTTCTAGTCAAATTTGGTTTCTTTGCATTTTTGAAAGACACTCATGCTTCTTACCTTAAATACTTGTCTCACGGGTTTTTCTCTCTGCCTATAATGTTCTTCTTGCCCTCTTGCACCCAAATAACTCTTTCCTATCTGTATTAGTTACCCAAATAACAAATTATTTCAAAACTTAGCAGTTTAAAGCAACAAAACATTACTTCACAGCTTCCACAGGTCAGGAATCCAAGCACAGTCTAAGTGCCTCTGGCTCAAGACCTCTCATGAGGTTGCAGTCAGACTGCCAGCCGAGATCGAAGACTCACCTGATGTTGAAGGATCTTCTTCCAAGTTCACTCACCTGGTTTTTAATGCATGGCATTCCTCATAGGTTGCTAGACAGAAGACATGCCACACATGGGCCTGTCCATAGAACAGATCACAACATGACAGTGTCCTTCTCCCAGCACGAGCAATCTACGAAAGACAGAGAATGCTCAGGATGGAAGCCACAGACTTGTAACCTTTTGTAACCTCTAATATTTCAATAATATTGAGAGTGAATTTCCATCACTTCTGCCCATATCTGTTCACTAGAAGCAAGGTGAGGCCGGGTGCAGTGGCTCACGCCTGTAATCCCAGCACTTTGGGAGGCCGAGGCGGGTGGATCACCTGAAGTAGGAACAAGACCAGCCTGGCCGACATGGTGAAAACCCATCTCTACTAAAAATACAAAAATTAGCCAGGCATGGTGGTGCACGCCTGCAGTCCCAGCAGAGAGCCGGGATTGCACCACTGCGCTCCAGAGTGAGATTCTGTCTCAATAAAAAAAAAAAAAAAAAAAAAAAAAAAAAAAGGGTGGGGGGAAGAAGAAACAAGTTGAAAAGTGTAGACCACACTCAAGGAGGGGCTGAGTATCAGGAGGTGGGTCACTGGGGGCTGCCTTACCTATGATACTGTCTTTCAGGTGTAAGTTTATGAAATGTTTTGTATCTTTTATCTTTTATCTTATTGCTTTTCCTGCCAACTCCCTTTATTATAGTTAATGCTGAAGGGGTTTTTATTTTATTTTATTTTATTTCATGCTTTTTTGTGTGTGTGGTTTTTTTTTTTTCAGTTTAGTTTCATGTTTTTGTTTTTCTTTTTGTTTTTGTTTTTAGAGCCAGCGTTTTGCGTTGTTGCCCAGGCTGGTCCCAAACTCCTGGGCTCAAGAGATCCTCCCACCTTGGCCTCACAAAATGTTGGGATTACAAGCATGATCCTCCACACCCAGCCCTGAAGTATTTTAAAGTAAATTACAGACATCATAATATTCCACCCCTAATATTTGGAATGCATCTGTTTTTTTTTAACGCCCAGTTTTCTACATAGCAAAAATTATATTTTCACACCTAACATAATTAACCATAATAGCAAATCCATATTCAAATTTCCTCACCTGTCCCCAAGATGTCCTTCCAGCTGGTTTGGCCAAATACGTATCGAATTCAGAACCAAGCAGTATATCTGGTTGCTATGCCTCTTAAGACACTTTTAACCTAAAACAGTTCCTTTGATCATGATATGGACTTGCTGAAGACCCGGCCTGTTTCCCCTCTGGATCTGTCTGATTGCTTCCTCTAATCCTTGTGTTTCCTATAAGCAGGAAGATAGATCTGAATATTTGACCAGATTTAAATTGAACATTTTTATCAAGGGAACTTCATAGGTAATGCTGTATATTCCAGTTTCAATCACAACAGGAGACACATCTGGTTGTCCCATCCTAAGTGATGGTAAGATTAACACTGAGTTAAAGGTGATGACAGCTCAATTCTATTATGATCAGAATATTATCTGCATGATATTTACTTTGGCTTCATACGTATGTTGGTACCCTGTCAACAGGGTGAGCCTATCACTTATAATCCAAACTGCCACATTTGACATTAAAAGGGGCACTATTAATAATTACACTTGGACAATAGTCATAAACTAGGACCATCTCTGGCAAAATGAGATGAATGGTCAACGTACCTGTCAACCATTAACCTAACGATTTAATGATTTTATCCTTTCCTGAATCAATACTTTCCTTACGGGTGGCAAACTAATGATTTTTCCAATTATATATTACCTTCCACATTTGCTCACTGACAGTCTTCTGTAAATTAGAGATTTCCTTCAACAACAGAGGCTATTTAGTTACCTGAAAATAGTTTCTGTTTTAAAAGTGAATAAATGCTTAACTCTTTTTCTTTACTTACCAACTTTCAAAATAAAAAGATTGAGGCCAAGGCAGGTGGATCACCTGAGGTTGGGAGTTCAAGACCAGCCTGGCACACATAGTGAAACCCTGTCTCTACTAAAATTAAAACTAAAAAAGAAATTAGTATCATCAGTGATAGTGTACGCCCCTGACATGATGTGGTGAGAAGGCCACTTCACCTCTATGGTATTCTTCTCCAAGATCCACAACCTCAGTCTAAAAGTTGTGGAGATATTAAACAAATCTGAATTGAGGGACATTCTACACAACACCTGATCAATACTCTTCAAAAGTGTCAAGATCATGAAAGACAGACAAAGAGTGAGAAACAGTCACAGTTTGAGGCAACAAAGGAGGCATGATGACTAAAATGTACTGTGGTGTCCTAGATTGCATCCTGGAACAGAAACGGGGCACTGGTGGGGAAAACTGAGGAAATCCAAATAAAGTTTGTTGTTTAGTTAATATTGTAAGGGCCAGGCTCACACCGGTAATCACAGCACTTTGGGAGTCTGAGGTGGGAGGATTGCCTGAGCCCAGGAGTTCAAGACTAGCCTGGGCAACACAGCGAGACCCTAACTCTATTATAATATAATATAGTATAATATAATATAATATAATATAATATAATATAATATAATATAATATAATATAAATGTATATATACACAAAACCTTTGTGGTTTGATCAATGAACCATGATTATATAATATGTTAATGTTGCACGGTGGTTCATGCCTGCCCAGCACTTTGGGAAGCCAAGACAGGTGGATCACTCAAGGTCAGGAGTTCAAGACCAGCCTGACCGACACAGTGAAGCCTCATCTCTACTAAAAAAGTACAAAATTAGCCAGGCGTGGTGGTGCACACCTGTAATCCCAGCTACTTGGGAGGCTGAGGCAAGAGAAGCGCTTGAACCCAGGAGGCGGAGGTTGCAGTGAGCTGAGATTGTGCCATTGCACTCCAGCCAACAAGAGTGAAACTGTTTCAAAAAATAAAAATGAAAAGAAATATGTGAATGTTAAGGGAAGCTGAATGTGGACTATATCTATACTAACTTTGCAACTCTTCTATAAATCCAAAAATATTTCAAAATAAAAGGTTTTTTTTTTTTTTTTTGATTTTTGATTTTTTGAGACAGGGTCATGCTTTGTTGCCCAGGCTGAAGTGCAGTGGTGCAATCAAGGCTCATGGCAGCCTCAACCTCCTGGGCCCAAGCCAATCTTCCTCCTCAGCCTCCTGAGTAGCTGGGACCATAGGTGTGCACCACCACACCCAGCTGTTTTTTTTATTTCTTGTACAGACAGGGTCTCACTATGTTGCCTAGGCTGGTCTCCAACTCCTGGGCTCAGGCGGTCTTCTCTCCTTGGCCTCCCGAAAGTGCTGGGATTACAGGCATGAACCACTGTGCCCAGCCCAAAAGAAAAGGTTTTCTAAAATCTGTTTTAAGTGTTCAGATAGCTAGTTCTCAAAGGTGCTAAGTACCTTTGAGAAAGGTGAAAACCACAGGTATACTATCATGTATGCCTCAGTTTGCCAATCTACAAAATGAGAGGATCAGACAAGATGCTTATCTAGTGGTAAGCACAAGCAGTACCCAGTGAGGTGTCCCCAGAAAAGACTCAGCTAGCTGTGTGAGTGCCAAGATAGCTCACAAGGTACGCTTGACCTCGAGAAACACATGCGGTTAAGGATTGCACTCCTAGCTTTCCAATCCCCCTGAATAGATTTTTTTTTTTTTTTTTTAAGCAAAATGAGCCTGGAAACAAAGTCAATAACACACACATTAAACTGAACACTCAGCAGGGCATGGTGGCTCATGCCTGTAATCCTAGCACTTTGGGAGGCCAAGGCAGGAGGATCCCTTGAGCCCAGGAGTTCAAGACCAGCCTGGACAACATAAGGAGACCCGGTCTCAAAAAAAAAAAAAAAAAATTATAAACTGAACACTTAAAAAAATTATCTTCATAAACCAGAATACCAATGTATTAATCTATGAAAGAAATTACAACTGTCAGGTGGACCAGCTGCTCCTGTCCTCCCTGTGGGCAAACATACATGGCAAGCAAAATAATCAGAAAGCAGTTCAACAAGATTAGAAGCAGAACAAGGGCAGAATGTTATTTAATTTGAATTTTTAATAGCTTTGGGCCATGATAGCCTGATAATTCATATTCCAAATAAAGATACATCTTCTACTTGAACCAACTGTGCCTACCCTTGCATTGGGAAATTCTCTGTCCTATCCAAGAACCTCTTCCTTATATAGATAGCTAAGCCTACTTCTCCAGTGAGGAGGATTAAAAAAAAAAAAAAAAAAAAAAAAAAAAAAAAAAAAAAAAGAGGTGTGTTCTTTTCTGTTGTGCTTTATAGGAAACAAAACAAAGAGAGGGAATTGTTTTGATTATTAACACCATTGACTGGTTAAGCCAACAGACAGAAAATGGTTAGTAAACTCATACATTTGCAGATCCTTAAAGCAATTTCACGAACCACCTGGAATCTGTGAGCCATAGATTAGGGTACCCTGCTTTGGGTTGACTATCTATGTTTGTTTCCACAATTTTTTCCCTATAAAATACCACATGATTATTTAAGTTTCCACTTATTAAACAATGATCATATTCACTAACATTACCCTAGTTTGTGTTTTTCATAGAATAATTAACCATACATTTGCAATCTCTTCATTTACTAACATAGATACTATATCTAAGTACATTGTGTATGCATTTTACTAGTTTAACTCTCAGAAACTTTGAATTTGTCCCATAATAATTAATGATACATTTATAGTCTCCTTGCTTATTAACATAAACAGTTAATCATATCCACTGTATAAAGCCAATGCTAGTTCTTTCACTGAACATGGCCAGGTCGGGGGCAGTAAGTGGGGATTCTCTCTTATCCTCTTGTATCAACAACAATTATCTCTTTTATGGTTCATTCCAATTATGAATTCCTACCATTAAAATTTTTTGTTTCTCAAAGTTAAAACAACAACAATAACAACAAAATCTCAGGAACATTACATAGCAGCAGTAGTTAAGACTATTATAATGCAATTATTTCATATACTTTCATATACAATTTCCCCAAATTGAAAGTGTAACTTCTCACCCTGAGAAGTTACAAAAGCAGTTGATTGACAAAGTGAAAGGATCCTCAAGATCATCTTGTCCATCATTGTTTGTCTACAGATGAGGAAATTAAGACTGAGAGTTTAATTTTTAACTTTTTCATGGTCACATCTCCTGTTAGTGGCAGAGACAGGACCAGAACCCAGATCTTTACAATATTGTGCTTCCTCAATTAAATTTGACTGAAAATGTTGTTTGCCTCTTACAATGTTCTAAACTCAACACCTTCAGTGTGTCATTAACCACACCAATCTCAGGACAAGGGGTAGGGTAATAATTTTTTCATTGCTATAGCAATAACTCACTATTTTAGAAGTTATTCAAACTCTTCTCCATTACTCAAACATGTGAGATCAAGTGTTCCCATTTGGGGTGTAGAAGATAATCCTCCATCCATTCATTTGTCCATTTGGCAAACATTTAAGGAATACTTATATTGTGCCCGTTACTATCATAGTTGCTAAAGACACAAGAATCTTTATCCTTGAAGCACACAGTCTAGCAGAAGTAAACAAAGAAACTAAATATTAGCCAAGACAAATGGCTAGTAATTACTAAGTGATTAGCACACGCAAGCCTGGAATTTCTCATTTAATTCCTCATTACAGTCTACATACCACAGCTACTAACTAGCCCCATTTCACAGATGAGGTAATTGAGGCGTAGAAAGCTTAAGCGAGTTGCCTAAACTCATACAACTTAGGTGGGGTAGTCTGGCAAGCCCATACTACTGCATTTGCTTTGAATCTTTATGTCATACTCTTTGTAGTCAGGCAGAAACACAGAATCAGGGACTGTGTTTGGAGGGAGACTTCATTGTGAAGGTGGAAACTGAGGAAGTAAACAAGAACCAAGAAAGGATGCATCAGGGACAGCATTTTTAAAGTAATTTTAGGAACTTAAAAGGGCGTCATCAAGACCAATGCACTAGTGTACAGGGGAGCAGCAGGAAACGGACCTAGAAAGGAGGATGGGGATTATATTTTATTCTGCAGATGATATGAAGTTATTATTTAAGGGTTTCAAGTATGGGAGTGACAATTAGATTTGCTTCTTACAGAGATCACTCTGACTATAGTGAGAATAATGAATCAGAGCAAGCTTGCAGCTGGGGAGACAGTAGAACGTTGTTGCGATTAACCATGATGAGACCTTGACCTAAGGCAATGACAACGAAGATGGAGAAAAGGAGACAGATTCAGGAACTATTTAAAAGGTAGAATCAACAAAACTGGGTGATGGATTGGATTTGAGTAGGGAAGCTTTAGGCAATCTTAAGATTTCTGACTTCAGCAGCCTGGGTTAATACATTAGGATAACTTACCTACTTCATAGATCAAGTCTGTAGTTATTAATGGCGAAAACCATAATTACTTTTGCACTAGTCAGGACATATTCTATATAGATTTATCCTGATTTTAGATTTTGGATTATGCAGTATCATATCCAAACACCCTTGCTGGTGAACTCTGTTATCACCAGATACTATGGGATTGTCAGAACAAAATAGAAAGTGGACGAACATAGGAATCAAGTGATTTATGCATAACCCAGTCACTTGCATCAGAACATCAAAATTTCAAGAGCTTTGAATAAGTTCCCAGAACTGTCGTGAAAGATCACAAGTTCTTTAATGCGGGAGAACATGTTAAGCCAAAACAGTCATACTTAACAGTAAATAATAAAGCAAGTAACTATTAGTAGAATCCCTTATTAGTGAAATTGCACATTTGTTTATTCAAAATTATTATTCAATAATTTTCACCTGATCTTAGCCAAAAGGCCAAGAAGCATTTATTCAATAATTTTCATAACTCTTCTCATTTGTACCAGTCCTATAGTAAGAAATTGAAACACTGGCAATAAAAGCCAGCTCCTCTTCTTAAGAATCTCAGGCCGGTAAAAAGTAGAGGTTCCTCTTCAAAGACCTTCCTCCCCATCTAATTAGAAATAAATAGTAACTTCTTTTAAAAAGCAAAATGTATTCAAAAACCTGTGCTAACATTCTTAAATATCTGCTAGCCGTAATAAAAAAAATCAATGTACTTTATGTTCTTAGCTCTCATAATTTAGCCTAAATATTTGCCCTGGCATGCTTATACTGGTCCAAGCAAGCATTAGGCCATAGCCTGTTCTTCTTCCTTATTTAAAGGTATTTTTACCTTTCTCAGCATTCCACAAGTTACTTCCTCCTTCCTTTGTTCTCCTCGGCCTTTGCCACTTTTAAAAAGTTCTAAGTTGCTAGCCATTCGGGACAATTACAGAATGTGAGGTCCTGTTCCAGCCGGTGGAAACCGGACACAGCAGTACGGCAGATGCGTCAGGTTGTAAATGATCCTGTCTCCTTTGTTCAGTGTACTCTCGTGGCAAAACTGCTGGCGAGTGTACCCTTTCTGCAGAAAGTATAAAAATGGCCTTGCTAAAAAAATTAAATGTATGTTCAAGTGCTATTTCTTTAAGGCACGGGAAAACAAGCATTTCAAACAGGCGCTAATGAGAAAGCCTAAGAAGCAAAGTGAATTGCGGCACAGATGATAAGCATTCCAACAGCGATTAGCTCAGATGCTGGGAGTCCCAGTAGAGGGTCAGGAGACCCAGCTTTGTGGGCAATGGTCCCCTCCTTCTCAAGGTCAGTCTGACTCCCCTAAGGAAGCATATAATGATGTTAGGCACAGAAGGTGTAGGAGGGCATTTCAGGTGGCAGAAAAGCATAGAATGAAAGAACATTTTGACTCACCCCAACGTTTTTTTCCAGGGGACGTTTGGATGCTGCAGTACCAAGAAGTAAGCAATCAATATACAAACACAGCTGCATATTCTCAGTCACAGGCTATCTGGGTGTGAATCCCCAATCTGCCTCTTACTAGCTGTATAATTTGAGGCAATTTATTTCCAGTCTTTGTGCCTCAGTTTCCCCATCTTAAAATAGAAATGATAATTACATCTCTGCAAAGAGTTGTTGTGCAAATTTACAACAACAACAAAAACAACAACAAACACAAAAAGTGGGCAAAGAACATGAACACTTTTTTTTTTTAGACAGAGTTTTGCTCTTGTTGCCCAGGCTGGAGTGCAATGGTGCCACCTCTGCTCACTGCAGCCTTCACCTCCTGAGTTCAAACGGTTTTCCTGCCTCAGCCTCCTGAGTAGCTGGGATTACAGGCATGCACCACCATGCCCAGCTAATTTTGTATTTTTTTTAGTAGAGACGGGGCTTCTCCACATTGGTCAGCCTGGTCTCGAACTCCCAACCTCAGGTGATCCGCCTGCCTCAGCCTCCCAAAATGCTGGGATTACAGGCATGAGCCACCATGCCCGGCCTATGAACAGACACTTTTTGAAAGAAGACATGTATGCGGCCAACAATCACATGAAGAAAAGCTCAACATCACTGATCATTAAAGAAATGCAAATCAAAACCACTATAAGATACCATCTAACACCAGTCAGAATCGCTATTACTAAAAGGTAAAACAAACAAAAAACAAAAACAGATGCTGGCAAGGTTGTAGAGAAAAAGGAATGCTTACACACTGTTGATGGGAGTGTAAATTAGTTCAGCCATTGTGGAAGACAGTGTGGCGACTCCTCAAAGACCTAGAGACAGAAATAATATTCAACTGATCAATCTCATTGTTGAGTATATACCCAAAGGAATATAAATCATTCTGTTATAAAGATACATGCACACGTATGTTCACTGAAGTACTATTCACAATAGCAAAGAAATGGAATCCACCTAAATGCCCATTGATGATAGACTGGATAAAGAAAATGTGGTACCTATACACCATGGAATACTATGCAGCCATAAAAAAAGAAGAAGATGATGTCCTTTGCAGGGACATGGACAGAGCTGGAGGCCATATCCTTAGCAGACTAACACAGGAATAGAAAACCAAATACTGCATGTTCTCACTTACAAGTGGGAGCTAAATGATGAGAATACATGGACACATAGAGGGGAACAACACACACTGGGGCCGTTCAGAGGGTAGAGGGTGGGAAGACGGAGAGGATCAGGAAAAATAATTAATGGGTACTAGGCTTAATATATGACTGATGAAATAACCTGAACAACAAACCCCCCATGACACAAGTTTGCCTATGTAATAAATCTGCACTTGTACCCTGAACTCAAAATTGAAGTTAAAAAGAGTTGTTGTGAAGATTAAATGAATATAAGCCCATTTCAGGTGTTTAGAACAGGGCTCATAAGAAGTACACAATAAATATTAGCTATTACCATTACCATAAATATAATTTTTACTCTTAAAATTTGATTTCCTCTTGCTATCTTTATCTGAGTCTTTGTCTCTGTTTTGCCTAGCTCTCTCTGTTGCCTAATGTTGTTCAATTTTCTCATCCCATTGAATAAGAAATGAATAAATAAACCATTAATCTGCTGTTCAATTTATAATGGATATTTCTGGCAAAAATAACCAACACAAATTAAAACTGAAAATGGCTATGACTGATTGTGGTAAAAATGTGATATTGACTAAAAACGGAGCAAATCTTGAAATGCAGACCTGCAAAATTTGACCCAGGAAAATTGGATCTGGTAGAAATAAGTCACTGAAGAAACCTCACACAAATAATACCTAAAACTGGTACAATTTGATGCAGACAGAACTCTTGATGATTAAATTTTAACTCTAAAATTTAAATAAAGAACTGTCAGACATAACTTTAGGGCAAGCACAGAGTGGTTCACGCCTGTAATCCCAGCACTTTGGGAGGCCGAGGTGGGTGAATCACTTGAGCCCAGGAGTTTCAGACCAGCCAGGACAACATGGTGAAACCCCATCTCTACAAAAAATACAAAAATTAGCCTGGCATGTGGCACATGCCTGGGGTCCCAGCTACTTGGGAGGCTGAGTTGGGAGGATCAATTGAGCCTAGGAGGTTGAGGCTGCAGTGAGTCGTGATCATGCCACCGCACTACAGCCTGGGCGACAAGAGTGAGACCCTGTTTCAAAAAAAAAGAAAGAAAGAAATCACTTTAGGAAACCAAAAATAATTAATCCCCAAAATTAAAACAATGTTAAGTAATATAAAAATTGATTCAAAAATGTATTGGTGTTTATTATTTATCAAGGCTGATTATTATGTTGAGTTTATTGGAATTTATTGGGGTTATTGGTGTTTGTTTCTGAAAATGCTCTCTCAATGAGCAGGCAATAATTTTGCATAATTTTTATTCAATGTCAAAATGTCATTAGGGTCCAAAGGATAGGGGTCAGGATGGGATTATGGATCAAGATGTGTGTGTGCACATGTATGTGTGGTGTGTGTGGAAGAAAAGTTAAGAGTAATCAAAAGGCAGAGTGTCCCCAGAAGTGGAGCAGCATGCAGGATACGCCCATGCTATTAGGAGCCTCGGTTTATCCTGGTTGATGTGCCAGAGCAGAGCAGCATACAAGCTTCAGGATTGTGCCAACGTGAATTTAAAAAGGTCACAGGCTATGTCGCCCTGTAAAGGTCCCCACCTCCCCAGCCTCAGCCTCTTGATCTCAACATGAGAATCGTAGTAGTACTCACCTCAACAGGTTATCAGGAGGACCACAAGAGCTAATGCCCTTGGCAGGCACCTGGTATGCAGTCAGCCTTCAATATTGATATTAGCCACAATTATTTACTATTGTTTTACTTTTAAGTGTGGATGTGCTCCCAGAAGAAGTTATTCACCTTGCTGCCTGTCAGCTAGATGTGTAACTTCTTCTGGATGGGGTCTTCATATCATGTTTCTTTGCCCCCAGCCTGGTTTCCAGAATCCCAGCACAATGTCATGCTTATTATAGGATACCAGTGATTTTTAGCTGAATGTTGACTGGACATGAAAGAGAGAGAGAACTAAAGGGAGAAAAAGAAAGAGGTTGGGGGTCAGAGCTGTGGGACATATGGGGTGCATCAAAGGATTACTAGACAGATGGTAAGCAGGGGAGCAGCTCAAGGCAGAGAGAACACGTGGGTTATGTACTAATTAGCTGACAGGTGAGTCAAGGATCGGAAAAAGTAGGAAACAGTATGTTGTTTATTCCCCGGAATCAGAGGCTGCCTGAGGCCAGGTTCACTAATGTCCCTACTCCTCCTGGCTAAGTTCTGCAAGTTCAGAATGCACTCCACTTCACCTTGAAGAAGCCCTGGGCCAGGGGACGGAAGCTTTGCTGACAGATTTGATAACTGGGCCTTTCACTTAAGGTTCTGAGCCACTTTGGCCTCAGCCAGCACTCCACTTCCTCCAGTCATGCCTTCCCCGAAACTGAAATACAGCTTGGAAAGACAGTCCGGTGCCCTCACCGTCGCTGTGGCTTCCTCAAGCCATGACACGCTCTCTCTTTTATGAGCCTGCGGGGCTGTAATTCTCATCACCTGACATTTATGGGCGGCTTCGTATTAGCAAACAGCTTTATGGCCATTTTTATGAGGGATGCCTCTCTGAGCCCTGTCAGGTGTAATCACCCAGACTGAGCAGGAGGAGAGAGCACAGTGGACAGGCAAATAGCCCTGACCCACTGGCCAGCAAGGAGCCGGGGATGGAGCCTACAGGTGCCACTGCTCTTCAAACGTGTGTCATAGCTGATTTTCTTGTCCTCACAGCCCTGGCATCTCTCCCCATGTCACTGTCCTCCACATCCAACCCACCAGAGGTTCCTGAAGGTGAGACCACCAAAGCCACCTCATATCCATTCATTTCTGTCCATCTTCCCAGCTTGACTCCCGCACAGCACCACCTGGCTCTGTCTCCTCCTCTTGCCCTGCTGCCCTACTGTCCATCATACACACAGAAGACAGAATAATTCTCTAGATAATTTTTGTTTTGTTTAGTTTTGAGATGGAGTCTCGCTCTGTCAGTCAGGTTGGAGTGCAGTGGCGCGATCTTGGCGCACTGCAACCTCCGCCTCCCAGGTGCAAGCAATCCTCGAGTCTCAGCCTCCCGATCAGCTGGGCCTACAGGTGTGTAGCACCACACTCAGCTAGTTTTTGTATTTTTAGTAGAGACAGGGTTTCACCATGTTGGCCGGGCTGGTCTTGAACTTCTGACCCCAAGTGATCCACCCACCTCAGCCTCCCAAAGTACTGGGATTTCAGGCATGAGCCACTGTGTCCGGCCTCTCTAGATGCTAATAAAGTTATTTAATGTATGTACTTTTTAAACTTTCTGATATTTCTGCAAAAAAAATCTTTATTGATACTCTGTAGCAAGTATGTACTATTAAAAGGAATAGTCCTTGAAAGACAAAAATAGCAAATGCTCAATAGCTTCCTCTTCTGAATAAAATTTATGCCAAACAAAATCCAAGCTCCTGGGCAAAATACTGGGACCCTCTGTGAACTGGGCCCTGCCCACCTCTCTGGCCTCTCCTCCACACAGCCCTCTGCTCTTGCACTGAGTTCAAGGGCCCAGGGAGCACTTTTCTGCCTCTGGAGTTTACACCCACTTCTCACTCTGCCTGAAAAGCTTTTGGCCTCTCTCAGCACATCTGGCTTTGTCACAACCTTCCATTCTTAGCTCACAGGTCAATCTCAAATTGCCTGCCCACACCCACCCCCCCACCACGCGTGCACACACACACACACACACACACACCCCTCCACATTACCCTGTTAATTACTTTCAGAGCACTTTCAACAACCTTACGATGTTTCCTGTTTGTTGACATACAAAATTGGTCTCTTTTGGCAGATTGTGAGTTTCACGAGAAGAAATACCTGATCTGTATTTTTTGCTACCCTACTTAATGCTTTGCACATCACCTGCACGAAGTATAAGCTGAGTAAATACTTGTTGGGAAAGTAAATGAAGAAATGGAATGGTAATTGAAAAACCTCTCTCCTCTCAAACCACGTTAGTCTTCATTTTAATCAGTAGAGGGCAGCAAAGACTTTGCACAATCTAACTTTTCTGGCGTTTCTACCAGAAAACTTATTCTCCTTTGCCCAGTAGTAGACTCTGGTTGTCAGGAATTTTAGGAAAATACTCAGCCTTACAAACTCTTCCTTCTCCTTATTTCTGGAGTTGTCTTCACTCTAAATTATTTACAGGTATTTTTGTTTTTTTAAGATTTCAGGCTGACAATGCTCCTTAAGAAATGAAAGCATGTGTATCTACTAAACCAAAAAAGGAAACCCCAGTGGCCTGGAGCCTGTACCTGCCTGCCTGACGAATTACTGGGGAAAAGAGATGCTTATATCATATCCCACAGCTGTTCAGGACTTAAGGCTTGACAGCTCTCCCTTATGGTGTGTGGGAGGGGTAGGTACCAGAGAAGCAGCTGCTACGTGTGTTATGAGTACTTGCAAGAGCAAGTTGTGCGTGGGTTTATGGTTCTGTCTTCTGTTTGCATCTGTTTCTGCTTATTCCATCTTCTCTTTTACACACCCCTACCTTCCACTCCCCAGGGCAAGCATTTCACCATCCCCTGCCTTTATGAGCTCCCATGGTGGCTTCCCCCAGAGTACACCCTGAACCCAGGTAATCAGCAGTAGAATCAGTGTCCACCCTGTTTTAGAATGGTATTTTCACTCATCCTCTGTCCAATAGATATTTAAGAGTCCTCCTACATATTAGGCACTGGTTTGTGCTCTGTGAATACCGATGCTCCATTTGGTGGGAAGGCCCGTTACAGAATCAAAAGGGGAGCATGATTTCTCAACCTCAGTACTATTGACATTTTGGACAAAGTAATTTTCTGTCATGGGAGCATTCTAGGATGTTTAGCAACACCCCTTGCCTCTACCCATTAGATGCAAGTAGCATCCACCCCCCAAGCTGTAATAACCAAAAATGCCTCCAGACATTGCCAAAAGTGGGGGTGGGGAGGAATTCCTACCCCCAACCTTGAGAACCAGTACTTTAAGGGGATCACAGTGGATGCCATTGGGATATCTTTCCGGCCTCACGTCAATGACCGCTTTCTCCTAATACTCCTCCTCCTTACCCCCTACTTATCTGTTGTGACCTGAAGCCCATGGACTTGATGGATGGGACATCTGACCCAACTTAGGCCTCTCAGCTTCTCTCCTCTGGGAATTTGAAAGTAGGACTGAGAGACTGTCTACTACATGGGCTCTTAGCAGCGTCAAAACTTTTATGAGAATTCAGGAGATGTGAGTGGATGTATAATAACGTTGGAGACCAGATGCAAAGATATCCGCTTATCTACTGCAGAGATAAGAATAAAATGCTCAGTAGAGAAACACAGAGACAAGAGTCAAAGAGAAGCCAACTGGTGCTAGCACTTTCTAAGGCCTGGCTACACTTCCTACAATTCTTGCCTTGGATAGTAAGACATTCCTGAACATTTATAACTAATTCCTCTTTGGTGCCAGGGCAGTATTTTGTTCTGTTACTGGCCAATAAAGAGTTCTCACTAGTTCATTCTAGGTGGCCCAGAACTGAAATCTTAACCAGAAGCCAATAGGAATCCAGGCAGTTGGGGGAGCCTAAGGGCAGCTTCACTGACTCAGACCATGCGCTCTATTCCACTTTCCCTACCAAATGGCTTCCTCACCCTCTATCACTACAGGGATAGAGATGGTGTTCTCTCTTGTCTTAACCTTGGCTTGTACATGGCTCATGTCCTCAACTTCTTGTCCATTCCCCATCAGCTGGACTACTTACAGCACACACAATTTGGGTTTCTAGGCTCCGTTTCCTGAGCGAGGGAGTCTGGATGGCTCACGTGGCCAACACCGCTGGCTGCCCACTCAGCAACCACCCTCCTTATCAGGTTTGTTCAGGTGAACAACCTCAGGTGGTGAATATATCATAGGTTTGTAAGAGCACTGAGAGGTAAGGGAATTTTGCAGGGAGGGGGGGCGGATTGTGGGAAAGAGTGTTGTCCCTGATACAAGAGGGCGAGACCTGATGGGGAGCCGGCCCATCAGCTTGCTGCCTGCTTTGGATATGTCACATGAAGACAGGATGCATGACACCGTTGTACCTATTGTACACCCATGAGGCAAAGCCAAGAGAATGACAGAGAAACTGACAGAAGAGGGCGTCAACATCCTTGAGCTGACAAACTGACCAGCCCTCGAGCCATTTACCTTCAGACTTCTTATTATATGAGGTATCCTGAAGGTTTAAGCTACTTTGACTCGGGTGTCCTGTTACTTGAAGCCAAGAGGATCCTGGCCGATATAGAATAGCTCATCTTTTCAGGCCATGTGGCTTAGGTCCTAGGTCTCTAGTTGTGAATCTGTAGGTTGACTGCCTTGGGGCCAGGCATCCACTGGCCGTCTACATGTTTATGCCTCCCTAACTCCCAACCTTTTATTTGGAAAATATTGAAACCTACAGAAAAGTTTAAAAAGAAAATACAATGAACTCTCAAATATCCTTCACCTACAATCACGCACTGTTAACATTTCACTACACTTGTTCATTGTACATAACTCCATATACATATATGGGTGTTTTTCATAGATAGATAGATAGATAGATAGATAGATAGATAGATAGATAGATAGATAGGGGTGTTTTTTGGCTGAAAATTGGAAAGTACATTAAAACTTTATGAAGCTTCACTCCAAAGTACTTCAGCATTTACCTCCGAAGAAACAAGGACATTCTTCTATATAATCAAATTGTCAATATAATAGACTCAACATTGATATATTATCTAATGTTTTAAAAGTCTTATTAAATAAATGCAGCTTTTCCCCCAGTAATGCCCTTTGGAGCTTTACTTGTTTTGTTTTGTCTTAGTTTTGTCTTTGTTTTCGTTTTTATCTGGGATTCATCAAGAATCACATGCTGTTTTAGCTGTCACATCTCTACAGTCTATTTTGTTTTAAAACAGTTCTCTTGCCATTTGTGGGGGAATTGGGAGAGGGCCTTCAGGTCAGTTCTTTTTATAGAATGTTCCACAATTTGGATTATCTGGTTATTTCTTCAGAATTAGATTTAAAGACTTTTAGCAAAAACTTCTACAGAAGCAATGTTGGATGCCTCTCAGTGTTCATAGCAAGAGGCATATGATACCACTATGCCCTATTATAGGTGATGCTAAATATAATCCTCTGATTACGGTGTTGTCTGCTAGAATTCTTCACTAGAAATGAAGAATATACCTAGAATAAAGGTATATTTCCCACTTTATAATTAATAAGTAATCTCTGGGATGCTACGTGGAGGATATGAAAATATCCTGTTCCCCCACAACTTTTAACCATGTTCTAGCATCCATTAATAAATTTTGACTTAATCAATTATAATGTTGGTGATTGCAAAAATCACAGTTTTTCTAATCCTATCATTTCTTCCACCTTTACAAGCTGGCATTCTGTTGTTTAAGAAAATGCTCTCTCTTCTCTCATACTCACCTTTTAATGTTCTTGAGTATCACTGTCAACTAAGAACAATCAATCATTACCATCAGTTTTCTTTTCAGTTCTCAATTTGTCCCAAATTAGGCCAATGGGAGCCCCTTCCAGTTGGTCTCTGTGTCCTTCTGACCTATGCCCATTGGTTTTCAGTACTTCTTTACTACTTTCACGATTCTGTAGCAGAGGAGGTCCCAGGCTCATCTTGCGTTTTCTTTGCTACAGACATTGAATCAGCCATTTCTCCAAGGAGATTCCGTTTCTTTTAGTGGAAACCTTCAGTTCTTAGGAAAAAAATGGGTAGGAAGAGTGCTCTTACTATTGGAGCCTCATTGCCTCTAGGCCCTTTTAGTAGACAGAGCCAGAAAGTATATTTTATTTAAAATCATTAATTTATCTGAATCCCCCAACTCCAGTCCAATACCAGTAGTTCTTCCTCTTGTCCTCCAGTCCATATTTTTATCTTTTTCATTTTTTTGAGACAAGGTCTTGCTCTGTTGCTCGGGTTGGAGTCCCATGGCAAGTTCACAACTCACCGCAGTCTCAACCTCTCAGACTCCAGTAATCCTCCTGCCTCAGCCTCCCAAGTTGCTGGGACTTCAGGTACATACCACCTCACCGAGCTTTTTTTTTTTTTTTTTTTTATAGATGGGGTCTTGCTTTGTTGCCCAGGCTGGTTTCGAACTCCTGGACTTAAGTGATCCCACCTTGACCTCCCAAAGGGCTGGGGTTACAGGTGTGAGCCACTGTGCCCAGCCCATATTTTTATCTCTCTTTTCTCACAGGAAGAATGCTGGTTTTCATGAACATCACTATATTTACTCTTTTGCTCTCTTCTATAATACTCAATAACACTAGACTTACTACATCAACACCACTACCAACAACAAACCTAACAAAGTTCAAGATTACAGTTTTTAAAAATTCCTTAGAATGTAGCCCACTTAAAAGTAGAGGTCTGTTTAAAAGCCTTTAAACCTTGAAAGAGGTTCATTTGTTTCTTTTTAAATTCAACATTAACGTTTTCCTATCCTTACTGATTTTATATATATATATATATATATATATATTTTTTTTTTTTTTTTTTTTTTTTTTTTGATGCGGAGTTTTGCTCCTTCATCTAGGCTAGAGTGCAATGATGTGATCTCGGTTCATTGCAACCTCCGTCCCCCGGGTTCAAGTGATTCTCCTGCCTCAACCTCCCAAGTAGCTGGAATTACAGTTCAAGTCTGAAGATCTAAGAACGAGGGAAGCCGATTGTGAAAATCCCAGTCCAAGAGCAGAAGACAGATATTCCAGCTCAAGCAGGCAGGCAGGAAGCAAAAAAGGGGCAAATTCCTTCTTAATTTTCTTTTCTTTTTTTTTATTATTTTTTTTTTTTTTTGAGACAGAGTCTTGCTCTGTCACCCAGGCTGGAGTGCAATGGCGCAATCTTGGCTCACTGCTACCTCCACCTCCTGGATTCAAGTGATTCTCCTGCCTCAGCCTCCTGAGTAGCTAGGATTGCAGGCACCTGCCACCACACCCAGCTAATTTTTTTGTATTTCTTTTGCTTTTAGTAGAAATAGGGTTTCACCATGTTGGCCAGGCTGGTCTCATACTCCCAACCTTAGGTGATCTGCCAGCCTTGGCCTCCCACAATGCTGGGATTAGAGGCGTGAGCCACCGCACCTGGCCTCCCTGTCTTTTTGTTCCAGTCAGGCCCTCAATGAATTGGATGATGCCCACCCACTTGGGGAGGGCCATCTATTTAACTGAGTCCATTGATTCAAATGTTAGTCTCACCCCAAAACACCCTTATAGAGACATTCACAGGAATCATGTTTAATCTGGGTGCCCCATTGCACGGTCAAGTTGACATAAAATTAACCGTCACATACACACACCTATATTGTTATTTAGCCTTTTTAAAAGCAAATATCTATGTATATTTCTTTGCACATTACTTTTTTCACTTCATATTGTTTTCTGTTATAAATATGCAAGCATTTATAGCACTAGTTTTTCATTATGTGATTTATTTTATTTGTTCTCTCAATATATTTGGTGTTTGGAAGGGTTTTGTTTTTAATGGTTACTTTTATACTTATGCTAAAATAACCTTAGTTCCCCCATCTTATTTTTGTTGTTATCTATTGGTTTCCAGCAATATCGAAATTAGTTCATTTCTTTTTTATTCCCTCATCCCTATCCATCAATATCTCATTTGAATAAACACCTTTTTACCACATCAGTAACTATAAAACAATCAACAAGAATATTTTATTTTTTATCTCTCTCACCATTATCTCCTTTTCATTATTATACAGTATCTACTTTGCCTGGGTGTTTACTCTTTTTATAACCGTCATAGTTTTATGGGTCAAGGTACATCTAATGTTCACCATTCATTCTTATGCCAGTATCTTTCCATTTTGGTTGTCTTTAAAAAAATCTTTCTTTAGTACATTCCTCAGGAAAGGTACATGGGAGCAGTATTCTCTGGTTCTTTTATGTACATAAAAACTTGTTGCATTTGGCTACCTATAAAATCTCTGGCTCATATTTTCCTTCCTTGAGTATCTTCAAGGAATGTTAAATTCATTTCTTCTGGAATAATGTCTAATGACAATCTTATTTCCTTTCCTGTGTAAGTGACTTGAGATTTTGACTAGTTGCTCAAATATTTTTTTCCTTTTACTATAAAGCCCAGAAGTTGTTTTAGAATATACCTTGACCTTGGTCACTCTAGATTGATTTTGCTGGGTACTGATGTCAGCCTCACTCTTTTTCCTTTTCTTTTTTTTTTTTTTTTTTTTTTTTTTTTTTTTTTTTTGAGATGGGGTCTCACTCTGTCACCCAGGTTGGAGTGCAACAGCTCAATCTCAGCTCACTGCAGCCTCCACCTCCCCGGCTCAAGCGATCCTCCCACCTCAACCTCCCAAGTAGCTGGGACTACAGGAGTGTGCAATCATGCTCAGATATTTTTTTTTCTTTTTTTATTTTTTGTAGAGATGGCATTTTGCCATGTTGCCCAGGCTGGTCTCAAATTCCTGGGCTCAAGCAGTCCTCCCACCTCGGCCTCCCAAAGTGCTGGGATTATAGGTGTGAGCCACAGCACCCAGCCCCAGTCTCTTTATGATTTTAGGAAAGTTTTCTTGAGTGTTAGCTTTTTGAATTTAAATTACTTTTAAATTTCCATCTTTATTTTTTTCTGTGGCTCTGCTATCATACATATGTTGAATATCCTTTGCTTACTTTCTATATTGACCACTTCCTTTGGAATCCTTCATTTCTCTTTAATGTATTGAAACTTTAATTTTAACTTCTATGTAAGGAATTATCTGTTGAATTTATTTACTGCTCTGTACCTTCTATTTTAGTTTATATTTCTGAAATAATCCTAATTCTGAATTCTCCTACATCCTTTCTAAGATTTTCTAATTCTGACTTGTATAGTTCTTTTCTACCTAATGTTGTTTTGTTAGCCTTTTAGCACATTTTGAAATAGTAAGTCATACTTTTCAACAGTTTCAAAAACATGTCTTTCTGATATGCTTTTATTGTTATTCTGCCTTTTTTCCTTAGAACTTAGTGTTGATTTTGAGCACAATCTTACATATATATAAAATATATATTATATATAATATCTATAAACTATGTATAAATATAATATATATAATATATTATATATAAAATTTATTTTTTTGAGACAGAGTCTCACTCTGTTGCCCAGGCTGGAATGCAGTGGTGCGGTCATGGCTCACTGCAGCCTCAATCTCCTGGGCTTGGTCACCAGGTTGGAGTAGAGCAGTGTGGTCATGGCTCACTGCAGCCTCAACCTTCCAGGCTCAAGTTATCCTCCCCTCTCAACCTCCCGAGTAGCTGGGACTACAGTTGCATGCCACCATTCCCAGCTAATTTTTCTATTTTTTTGTAGAGATGGGGTTTTGCCTTGTTGGTCAGGCTGGTGTCAAACTCCTGGCCTCAAGGGATCTGCCCGCCTCCGCCTCCCAAAGTGCTGGAATTACAGCCATGAGCCACGACACCCAGCCAAAAAATGTATTTTTATGTTCTTATGTATTTTGACATATGGTTCCTCTGCTCTTTTATCTAGGCCTTCTTTTCTCTTTATCTCTGTCACCCTGTGCTTCCCCATGTGGATTCTGCTCTCAGAAGTCTACTCTTGGTTTAAGGCTTTCTTCTCCAGTAGAGCTTTGTAATTATAAAGGTCCACAAAGTCAAGCGTCAGCACCTTCAGACCTTACCTTGGGCCCCATACACCCACATCTTCATTGGAGTGTGCAAAGACCCCTCCCAATTTCAGTAACTGTTCCCAAATTGGTCTAACTCTGCTTTTTATTGAGTACCTACTACCAGTTTTAGAATTCTGTCTCAGGTCTGTCAGGTGCCTCATTCCTCTCTCCTGCGTGGACAATGTGGATCTTTAGTTATTATTGGTGGTTTTTATCCATCTGCTCATATTTTGAGGTTCATGAGAATATCTTGTTCATCTAGATTTTATTAAGATGTTGACTTTGGGCCTTGGATTTTGCTATTAGAGTTGATCTGTTCTTTTTTATGGGGACAGGGGGATTGGGGAAGATTTTAAAACCTCACTGCTGCTGCTGTCATCTTTTCCATAATTTCCTCCATTGATTCATGTGCTCATTCATCTATTTAACAAATACTTTTGAGTCCTGAATTGGAACATCGTATGCCTCTTCAGATTCTCTTGTCGCCATTAACTTTGAGAACCTAGCTGATTATTCTGCCTCAACTGCCACTGTAATTAACTGATTCCATTTATACCTGTATGATTCTACCATCTAGAGCTGATCATTCAATGTTTGGGGGGGTGGGGTTGAAGAACCCTCCTCTCAGCTACCTCTGTGCAGCCATACTGAATAGCTACATGCCCTGCATTTAACCTATAATTATGTAATATAATAACAATATACATATATAATAAAATTAGGTAGAAAAAACTATATAATATATAGTTATATAATAGTAATAATACAAGCTATAATTTATGACAAGCTATAATTAATCCCTTTTAGATATAGAGTTTAATGAGTTTTAACAAATGTCTACAGTTGGCCTGGCGCGGTGGCTCACGCCTGTAATCTCAGCACTTTGGGAGGTTGAGGTGGGTGAATCACCTGAGGTCAGGAGTTTGAAACCAGACTGGCCAACATGACGAAACCCGTCTCTACTAAAAATACAAAAATTAGCTGGGTGTGGTGGCAGGTGCCTGTAATCCCAGCTACTCAGAAGGCTGAGGCACAAGAATCACTTGAACCCAGGAGGCAGAGGTTGCAGTGAGCCGAGATTGTGCCACTGCACTCCAGCCTGGGTGACAAAGTAAGACTCCATCCCCCCGCCCCCAAAAAAAAAATTGTCTACAGTTGTGTAACTATAATAAAGATGTAGACTATTTCTATCACTCCATAAAGATCTCTAGTGCCATTTTATAGCCAATGCTCTCTTCCAACCCTCTTCCAACCCCAGCAATCACTGATCTGATTTCTGTCCCTTCAGCTTTCTCTTTTAGTGAATATCATATACATAGAATCATACATGTAATATTTTGTGTTAGACTCAGCATAATGCTGTTGTGATTCAGCCATGTTGTTGTACATATCAGCAGTTAGTTACATATTATTGCTGAGTTATACTCCATTGTACAGAAGTACCCCCGACTTATTTATCAAATCATCTATTGATGGTCATATGGATTGTTTCCAGTTTTTAGTGATTATGAATAAAACTTTTAAATATTTGTGTACACATCTTTTTGCAAGCTATGCTTTCATTTTTCTTGGGTAAATATCTAAGAAATTAATTGCTGGGTCATATGGTAACTTATGCTGCGTCATATGGGTTCTTTATAAAGAACTTCCAAACTATTTCAAACATGGCTGGATCATTTGCCATTGACACCAACTATGTACAAGACTATTTTTCATTAATTATTGAAATTTGACAATACAACACGAACCGATTCTTATTATTTTAAAAAGTCAAGTGATACACAAATGCAAAATTCTCTTTTCTCCTTAATCCCTCTCCACTCCTTAAATGTGACTACTGTGATAAGTTTGGTGTTTATAAACATTCTTGTTTATATTGAAAAGAACTAGATGCTCTTTGAATTCACCCCTACCCTCCACCATCAAGTTCTAATACCTACTACAAAGCGTAATACGGTGGCAAGACTATCACCCACACCCAAATTTGAATCCTGGATCTGCTACTTTCCAGCTCCAAACAAAGCTTGTATACACACACACACACGGATACAAAGATGTGTATGTATCCATCTTAATTGTACATGTAGATCATATATATGACAATAGGAGGGATTTATGTCTCATAATACATTAAAATAAATATAAAAGAAGGTATTTTATATTTATTTTAAAATAAAAGTAATTAAATATATAAATATATATACTTGAGTTTCCATTTGCCTTTCCTAATTAATATAGGTTTCTAATTTTTCTGTCATTTTTGAGCAGGAAAGCTTAACACACTAATGTATCAAACTGCCTTGGATTGCAGACAAGACACATTAGTATAAAATTTTCATCTAGAACTTTTTCTAGATTGTCCGGAAAAGTCTTTAAGAAAGCTTTCAGAATATGAAAAATAGGAGCAGGGACTAAGTGATCCTATAGAAGATGTGTGTAGTTAATTTCTAACCTTATAAATTAGCTATATTAAATAAATAAATAAATAAATAATTTAGCTGTATTGACCAAATGCAGTCATGAATTTAAACATAGTGAAAACCAAGTAACCTATCCAAGGATATTTGCTGTAGGATTTTTATGATGACAAAAAAAACCAAATGCCAATCAGAAAGGAATTGGCTTTTTAAAATAGTGTAATCAGGCCTGGTGCAATGGCTCATGCCTATAACCCCAGCACTTTGGGAGGCTGAGGTGGGCAGATCACCCGAGGTCAGGAGTTTGAGACCAGTCTTGCCAACATGGCAAAACCCTGTCTCTACTAAAAATACAAAAATTAGGCAGGCATGGTGGCACGTGCCTATAATCCCAGCTACTTGGGAGACTGAGGTGGGAAAATCACTTGAACCCTGGGGGCAGAGGTTGCAGTGAGCTGAGATCGTGCCACTGCACTCCAGCCTGGGCAACAGAGTGAGACTCCATCTCAGAAAAAAAAAATAAAATAATAGTTATGAATAAGTTATGAATAATAGTTATGAATGAGATAAAGTTAATAAATTGTATGTAACAACACAGAAAACAGTGCATAATATATTGTTGAATGGAGAAAGAAGCTTCCCAAAGTTTTCATATTATAATCTCATTTATATATTTTTTTAAATTTTATATAAAATATGTGTTTGTCCAGCCTGGCTAATATGGTGAATCCCGATCTCTACTAAAACTAGCCAGGTGTGGTGACACACACCTGTAATCCCAGCTAGTCGGGAGGCTGAGCCACAAGAATCGCTTGAATCCGGGATGGGGAGGTTGCAGTGAGCCAAGACTGCACCACTCCAGCCTGGGTGATAGAGTGAGACTCTGTCTCAAAAAAAAAAAAAAATACGTGTGTGTGTGTGTGTGTGTGTGTGTGTGTGTGTGTGTGTTAGTACTTTTTAAAGTCCAGAAAAATAAACAACAAACTGGTTACATGGTAATTTATTCAAGTACCTGTAGGTAATTTATTCAAGTACTATTTCTATTTTATACATGTGGGTTGTACATATAAGCACTGTTGGATTTTTTTTACTGAACTCAGGACAGCCCTAGATCTGATAAGGATGAACCCTTACCTTAGACCTTATGTTTAGAAAAGACACATAAAAAAGCAAATGTACTAAAGAAAATATGAAATCAGGTGACCATTGCAGATACCCTAAACAACGACTCTGGTGACTAGCACCATTCAGGCCATGGAAAATGCTCCTCAGTCCTGCAAACACAAGGCAACCACCCAAATGTCATGAAGAATCACGGGTTGTGCTGCTGCCAGCATCACAAAAGGACACTGCTGAGGAATGTGAGTGCAAGGAGAATTTAAGCTGTGGAAGCATTTAGGTAAAAGACAAATTAATATATTCGTCAAATCTTTCTTCTCGGGTGTCATGAATGCTATAGATTCTTAGAAAATAACACAGCATTTCCCAGGGGTAACGAGCATCCATTTTCTTGCTTTCTTCAAGTTCCAGTTTGTGGGTGTGTAAGTACTCACAAATTACTGCAGTGTTTGCAGCAGTTACACATAGCAGCTAAAGAACATTTTGTAATTTAAAAAATACTACTTTTAATTTTTTATACATTGTCTAAACATAGCATGCTTGAAGCATGAAACATTGAATGTAAAAATTGCAGATAACTTTATGAAAATATGTAATGAGTAAACTAAATTTAAAACTAAGTAAAAATTAAGCTTCATTTGAAATTTTTATTTAAATATTAGTATTCATGAATTACTAGTTGTATTTTACCCTTAAACTTTTCAATAATTTTGGATATTTTAGCAGAAAAAAGTAACTTTTTTGACTAAATAGGAAATGTTTTTAATTTTTTAGTATTTTAACATTTCCTTTAATTACATTTTTGATGAAATATATTCGAATTTGGAACCCTTTGAATATGATTACATTTTATCTTAATTCTTTATCTCATCAAGAATGAGAACAAGTTAAGATTATGCTAGACCTACAAAATGTGAAAGTGAAGTTCAGAAAAATAAGGATGGAAAAGAAAAATGAACATATTCACCAAGGTGGTCAGCTGTAATTTTTTTAAATTGTGAACTCCTGAGCATGACCTACATACAATTCACAAACAAACGTTACAAATTCCTTGTTCAGTGGAAGATTTAGTTACTGAGCAAAACAATGAAAATAAGAAAAGTCTTCTGAGCAAATCCACAATTTGAACAGATCAGATCAAACACCTGTAACTTCATGTTCTTTACATGAAGTTTCTTGCATGATTAAAACAAGACAATGAAAAAGATATTTTTATGTCAAATTCACAACTCAAAAGAAACAAGTGCAAGTGTGGCCTGCCCATTAGATGATAAAGAAATTACAGGGAAATTGGCAAATTTGACAAGAAAGATTAAAAACTTTTTGCTTCTTTACTGTTTATTGGAAGGTGATCCTAGAAAAGTATGTCAGAGCTTTCTGAAATCTGAGAACATTTCCAGAAAAACATGTTGATTTAAATTATTGGTTATAAATTTTTCATTGAATAAAGTTGGCAGAACAGTTAATATTTTGTATTATTGTAAATTTTTTTTCCCAATGGAGAAAGAAACTGTAGAAACTTTTTTTATATTCTTTTTTTTTTTCTTTTTTTTTTTTTGAGACCGAGTCTCGCTCTGTCGCTCGGGCTGGAGTGCAGTGGCCGGTTCTCAGCTCACTGCAAGCTCCGCCTCCCGGGTTTATGGCATTCTCCTGCCTCAGCCTCCCAAGTAGCTGGGACTACAGGTGCCCGCCACCTTGCCCGGCTAGTTTTTTTGTATTTTTTAGTAGAGACGGGGTTTCACCGTGTTAGCCAGGATGGTCTCGATCTCCTGACCTCGTGATCCGCCCGTCTCGGCCTCCCAAAGTGCTGGAATTACAGGCTTGAGCCACCGCGCCCGGCCTTTTTATATTCTTAAAGACAAAATATTTTGTTACTGTTATTACATATTTCAGTCTGTCTTCACAGACAGCTTTGTCCAGTGAAAGAATCTGTGGCTGGAAATATTTAGATTCTCAATTAAAAGAATACAAAATATTATTTGACCCCGACCCAAAAAAATGCACATGCAAATACTAGAATGGAAAAAGCCTGAAACAACAAAAATGATAAACAGTATTCAACAAATAAACAAGCAAATACTAATACACAATATTGCTGTGATATTCTTAAGAAAACAGTATTAGATGTGCCATACTTAGGCAAGCTTGTGTGGAAGAGCAACAGTGCGATATTCATAAAAAACAATGGAAATGTTCTAGTCTAGTAGAAAAAAATAACTTTCAAATTTGATGCCAAAATAGCCAAGCATGTAACATAAATAAAAATGAATTTTAGGCTGTGTGCAGTGGCTCATGCCTATAATCCCAGCACTTTGGGAGGCCATGGCCAGCGGATGACCTGAGGTCGGGAGTTCGAGACCAGCCTGGCCAACGCGGCAAAACCCCGTCTCTACTAAAAATACAAAAAAATTACCTGGGTATGGTGGCATGTGCCTGTAGTCCCAGCTACTAGGGAGGCTGAGGAGGGAGGATCACTTGAATCTGGGAGGCAGAGGTTGCAGTGAGCTGAGACTGTGCCACTGCACTCCAGCCTGGGCAACAGAGCAAGATCCTGTCTCAAAAAAAAAATTTGAATTTTAAAAGATCATATTTCTTTAAATGGAGAAATCAAAATACTATTAAATGTGACAAAAGATATTATCGGTACAATTTTTAAATTAATAGTAACTAATTTAAGTGAATTATGTTAGGACAAAATCATACTGAGCAACTACTATTTATCTTCTGATGTACCATCGTCTGATGATGGGCAGGCACACTTGCATCTGATAGTTCATCTGAAGTGAAAATTGTGTATGTTATTGATTTTACACCCATTGTAAAAAGTAGAATTGAAAATACAATTTTGAATTTTTAGACATTGATTTAAAAGAGTAACGATGGCAAGCTAATGATAATGGCAGTTGGTAAGGAACAAGCATTTATTATGAGCTGTGTATGATACATAGTTTGAATTTCTTGTTAAGGGACATGTTCTTAGCTGTGTCAAATAGGTGGTTGCCTCTTTGGAACAATTAAACAATCACATAGGATATTTTCTGTATCTGTCCAAAGATGAAACAACTTGAAAAAGCTGTTATATTTGTCACTAAAACACTTTTGGACACACAAAGGTAATGCTGACTAAAAACTATTAAAACAACAAAATTTAATTTACACCAGATAACAAGATGCACTGGAAGAATATGATAAATAAAACATAATCCTTAAATAAAAAGAATCATGGTCGGGCGCGGTGGCTCACACCCGTAATCCCAACACTTTGGGAGGCCGAGGTGAGCAGATCATGAGGTCAGGAGCTCGAGACCAGCCTGGCCAATATGGTGACACCCTGTCTCTACTAAAAAGACAAAAATTAGCTGGGTGTGGTGGTGGGAGCCTGTAGTTCCAGCTACTCGGGAGGCTGAGGCAGGAGACTTGCTTGAACCTGGGAGGCAGAGGTTGCAGTGAGCCAAGATGGCGCCACTGCACTCCAGCCTGGGTAACACAGCAAGACTCCTTCTCAAAAAAAAGAAGAATCATGATCGTTTTTTAGAATTTTAATTTTAGGGTTGGACATACATGTGAAGGTTTGTTACGTAGATAAATGTGTCACAGGGGTTTGTTGTACATCCTATTACTTCACCCAGATACTAAGCTCGGTATCCACTAGTTATCTCTTCTGCCCCTTCCTCTCCTCCCAGCCTCCACCCTCAAGTAGACCCCAGTGCCTGTTGTTTCCTTCTTTGTGTTCGTGAGTTCTCATCATTTAGTTCCTACTTATAAGTGAGAACATGTGGCATTTGGTTTTCCATTCCTGCATTAGTTTGCTAACGAAGGAATTATGATCTTTGGCAGAAAATTATTTTTGAATCTGCACTATCAACAGTTATTTGGTAGAAACTGTTGTTTTTAATGATGTTAGCAAAAGCTTGCAGAAATTCCAAAAACTTGAACCAAATAATGAGTCTGGCTCTTGCCTTTTTATAATTAAATTTTTTTATTTAGAGAAAATAGTTACTCTAAATTGAAATAAACTGCATGTGAAATGTGTAACAAACGTGACATTTCTATAAAATATAAGAAAATCAGAACAAGTATACAAAAATGTTTGCATCACTATAAAAGAGAATATGCACATACAAATAATCCTCAAACTAGTATCTGTTGAGACCACTTTAAAGTTATTAAAAGTAAAAAAAAGAATTTACCAAAATATTTTGTGGATCTGGATATTGTTTTTAGAGAAGGTAAAAATTGCAATGTAAGTGATAGATTTATATTATGAAATTAAAATTTTTATAATATTTTCTATTATAACAATAATTTATTATAAGACCCATCATAGTATTTGAACTTTATATGTAAAATCTATTGCGAATTTCTGAATGTAAATGTTACAATAACTGACAATTTCAGTTGCTATTGACTTAACAGCAAGTTTTCTCCATGATGAAATTAATTTAAAAATAAGAATACAATGGTTAAGAAAGGGTATTGAATTTGGCATTATTATCTTTGAACATAAATTATGTAAAAATCCTGATTGTAAGAATGTAACTGTAATTTTGCTAAAATGAAGACAAGAAAAATAATTTTTACATAGCAAATATATAGTCATGTATGAATTATGTATGCCTTTGTTATTATGCATCCAAACATCAGCCAAACAAAAGAACTGCCAGTTATGTGCAGAAAATTAAAGATCAGTCAACTTTAAAATTTGCTGATATTCAGTCATATGAAAAATAGTTCTCAACTTTGTTTCAAAAGTAGAAGGATACATCATATTTTTTTTTAACAAACTGTTAGCTTGTTTGTTAACAAAAAAGTTAACAAACTCTAGGCCCACAAATTTAGGGGTAGGTCTGACTGAGCATATGTTAATTTTATAATTAGTGCTAGTAAGAACTGCTGTTTATTAAATGTTTATTATATGTTGGGCACTGAGCAAAGTACTTTCTATACAGTAGCTCACAGCACCTCTATGAGTTAATTTCATGTTGTAGCTAAGGAAACTGAGGCATAGAAGGGTCAAGTTACTTCCCCAAATATCGTCAATCAGAATCAAGTGGACATTTACTATACCTTCTCTGAGATGGGACTGCCTTAAAGGCTGACAGATCACTAGGAAATGTTCTCTATAAATGCAATGCCTCTGCTGGATAATATCTGTCCCTCTACCCCAATTCATGCAGCCTGAAACTCCACCATTATGCATTGATTCCTCTTGACTTTAAAGCCTTTTCAGTCTCCAAAAGAAACCAGTGGAAATGCAAATGCCCCCAGGGGGTATAAGAGGACAGCATATTAAGCCAGTATTACTTCTCCTGTATGTTCCACCAAAGTTACCCATCAAAGCAAGAGTGAATTCTTAACACCCAGGAGTCCGAGGACTCAGCCCAAAGGATTTTGATCAATTTCTTTTAAGTCTTATGCTGTCTATTTAAAATCATGCCTATATGCTTTTCCATACTACATATATTTTTAACATAAAAATGTTAGCTCTTCAAATAAAAATGATGCTTCACAATAGACTCCATGTTCGTCTTGGAGTCCAAGGACTCTATGGCGTACACACTCCTGGTTTGTGAAGCAGAGCCTTAAACTACTGTCAGTGGCCACCACTGTGGAGTTTCCTTAACCCTCAGCTGAGAGGAAGACCCAGCAGAAAATGGGTAAGAGAATAAAGGCCTCAAGAAGTGGCAATAATGACGAGAGGGGAGGAACTAGAAGTGATAAGGCGCCTGGGCTTACCTGCTTCCCCATTTGGTTGAGGACCTGTCCTGTTGGTCTTTTATTTTACTCAACTTTCTCAGTCATTTCAAAGCCTACCTTTGACTGCTTTAAAGGGAGGTAAACTGTCTGTCATTAGAAACGTGCAAGCAGACGAGACAGTTGCTTGCTTTGACAGCTATGGGTCGGGAGCAGGGACAGTGGGCTTCAATCAATGAATAGAGGAAACTTTCAAATTTGATGCCCTATAATCCTGAAATTTTGTTACTTCTCTGAAGCATGAGTTTCAAGAAAAATATACTCAATTCAATAAATATGTATTCAGCACTTTTCTAAGTACCAGATACTGGGCAGTGGTGGGCAGGACAGTCTTCCCAAAACTCATAGTTTGCTGGGGAGAGACATAAACAAGCAGGTAGTTCAAGTGCAGGTTACAGGCTCTCACAGAAGTACAGAAGTTATGGAAGCTCAGTGGAGGGGCACCAGGCTTGGATCTTGGTAGCCTTCCAGGAAGAGGTGACATTTAAATCAAGATTTGAAAAATGAGTAGGAATTTACTCAGGTCCTCCTGAAAACCACTGCAGCTAGCTTCAGGATTAATTTCAGGTGATTTCACCAGAGCCCTTCTCTGACCTGCTAAATGTTGTTCATTCACTCTACTTGTCAATTCAGGATATTGAGGGACAAAAGGCTGACTTTTAATTACCAATTGTAGTCATTGAAGATGTAGAGAGGACAAGTGGCCCATCCCCACTGTACAAAACTACACAAGCGATGGGGACCAGACTCCAGGTTTTTGGCATTAAAGTTACCAGGCAGATCCTAAACTCACTTAAGATATTCGCAGCTGTTTAACCAAAGGGAAGAGAGAAGGGTGATTCATGGTGCGTTTGCCTCCCGGGCTGTGAACACAAAGGAAAGGAAATATTGTTAAGGGAAGAAGCAGGCTCCTCCTTGTAGTAGTATGTTTTTCGGTTGTCATGAGGTAGACAGTAGGGCCAATAATACAGCCTGCAAAATTTCCAGCTGAAAAAAAAAAAAACCCAAACCCTTTGAAGTGGCTAATGAATACACTCTTTTTAACTTACTCCGATCTCATTGCTGAGAGCTGTGCAGTTGCTCCTGGGCAGAAGTTTCACTAATGTAGGCATGTTGACTGGCCACTGCATCAAATATTTATCAAGTCACAGATGGGAATCTACAAAGAGTTTGCAGAGAGGTTTCGTGTCTCCCTTCGGTTCTAGGGGAAGCACGTCAGCACTGCAAAATGCAAGTCCACAAATACACACTTTTAAGCTTATGCATAGGGTTGCTGACCCATTTTAAACAGGTTAAATGGGGCCAATTTAAAGGGAATCTCTTTTCTTAAAGTAAAAGCAGCATGTTTTCATTGTAGACATAAAAAAAAAAAAATCCCTTACACAAAAAGAGGGTAATGGAACTCACTTATAATTTTACCACCCAAACCTATTGTGTATTATACATCTTTTATTTTATTTTTTATTTTTTGCTGTTTATAAAAGACTCACTTTTTTTAACTTTTAAGTTCAGGGGTACAAGTGCAGCTTTGTTACAGAGGTAAACTTGTGTCATGCAGGTTTGCTGTACAGATTATTCCATCACCCGGGTATTAAACCTAGTATCCATTAGTTATTTTTCCTGATCATCTCCCTCCTCCCATCCTCCATCTGACATTTTTAAATAAAAATTAAATCATATTGTATCCAATATTCTGTATGTATTTTATTCTTTTGCTTTTTCATACTTGTCTCATTTAACAACACATTCTTACCATTTTGCATAATATTGAGTATTTTTCTACAATATATTTTCATATATTTGCACAGTATTCCAGTGTATAAATGTGCTGTGATTTACCTGGCCAACCCCTTGCCATTCGATATTTGTGTCTAGCTTTTCTATGCAGTAAGTGATTATTTTAATGGAGATCCTTATAACCAAATAATTATTTGTGCCCAACTATGATATTTTCTCTGACAAATTAGTGAAAAAGGAACTGCCAGGTCAAAGAGTTAGCCTGATATACCAGTTTATATTTCCATCATCAGAGTATAAAAGGGGTAGGGCTGCCATTCTTAATGGGCTGTCAGCTTGCCCATCTCAACTAAGATGGTCTAAGGTCACTGAGAGGTAGATATTGGTCTAGGAGTTTGGGGGTTGGTTGGTTTGTATGCTTGTTTGTTTTTGTAACAGCCTCCTTGAAACTTGAACGTTTTTCCTCTTTAATTTAACAGCTATCTTATTTCTCTGGTCTCCCATCTTTATTTAGTTACACTGGAGAGAAAGAAGGATCTCTTCAATGGTAAACAGCAGCGCCTGAGTTCAATAAGGATTTATGGCTTGCTGTTTTGCATTGCTAGTAACCACAATTATAATGTTGGGCCTATCAATATCTTTTTCCTCTAGCAATAGAACGCAAGCTGTTTCCTGCAATTGAAGTCTCCTAGAACAGAAGTTCGCTGATAGAAAAAAATAGGGAGGAGGGGGGTTTGGTAGGATAAGGTCACTAGCTTTTTGTTTTTCTAAGGAAAGCTATCGGAACAATCACAATCAGCAATGGCCATCTATTATCATAAACCAATTACTAAAGAATGGGCATTATAACACACTCGCGCTCATACAAAAATAAATGAAAAATAAGTAAGTTTCAGAATAAAATACCTTCTTACCTAAGAAAGAACAATTGGCCTTCTTGCACTGACATATACACTGTCCTTAATTTTTCTTCTCACAAATGATTTGAAAATATCACTTTGGATTGGCATCAGTCTCTAGGCCTTGGCCTGAAAGCCACCATCTTAGAGGATTGTGACCATGTCTTTTATTTGGAGCAGGGTCTAAACCAGTCCTTTTCCTCCTTAGACAGGAAAGGAGAGAAATCCGCATTTTCCCTTCCAGGAGCCTCTTCCTGCTTGCTTGATCTATGAGGTGTTCCCAGATTGCAGTAATTTGGGTACCGTTTTCATGACTTGCACATACCCACAAGCTACTTATTATTTATTTAGTATTTGTTTTCAATCAACACTGTTTTAACTTCAAAAATACATTTATTTCAAAGGGAAACTTAATATCTCAACCATAAATGGAAAACCAATATTGCTTGTCATAAATAAAGCAAAACACTGATATTAGATTCTAGCTTCTCAATTGTGCCTGCCAACAGTTCTGAGCCGGAGTCCTGTGCTTTCTTGATTTCTAAGGAAAGAGAGAGAGGTTAGCAAGTGAAAAGTGTTAAAGATATATTAGCACAAATATGAGACTTTGCCCTTGACAGAGCTGAAATGATTGAGGCAGATATGAAATGGAGATACATTTCTCACTAATTGAGGTCACTATTTTGATGCTCTGTGAGCCACTGGTAGGTGTCCCGCAATTGAAAATACCAACAAAGTGGAAAAAGAACTGGACTTGGTTTTGAGCCCTGCTTGGCCACTGCTGATAGCAAATCTTTGGGCAAGTCACTTCACTTCTTAAAGTTTCTCCAGCTGTAAAATGAGATGATAATTATCTATATCTAACAAGAATTGTGAAGAATAAATGAGAATACTGAAAGCATCTCGTAATCTCTAAAATGCCATACAAGTCATGAAAAAATCATCCTCACTTGTGGAGCATTCTTATTTATGAGCATCAGATCTTTTCTCCGAAGACCCAGAATATACTGACAGGCCCAACAATCACTATAGCCTAAAATAAGTAGATGAAATAAAGCCTTTAAAAATGAATTACTGGATCCCGTATCATTTGGAATAGGTCCTTGAGAATGATAGTTATTAGGTGCAGTGGCTCACTCCTGTAATCCCAACACTTTGGGAGGCCAAGGTGGGAGGACAACTTGAACCCAGGAGTTGGAGACCAGCCTGGGCAACATAGCAAGACCCAGTCTCTACAAAAAATTTAAAAGTTAATTGGGTGTGGTGGCATACACTTGTGGTCCCATCTATTCAGAAGGCTGAGGCGGGAGGATCACTTGAATCTTGGAGGTTGAGGCTGCAGTGAGCCATGTTCATGCCATCGTGCTCCAGCTGGGGCAACAGAAAAAAAATATATATATAGATAGATAGATAGATAGATAGATAGATAGATAGATAGATAATAGATAGATATAGATATATGTGTGTATAATTATTTGATCAATGGCTCTAATTAGCAGGAACCAGGTCTGGCTTGTTCACTTTTATGTTCCTTGCACCTACTTCAGTGTCTAGCACATGTGAGATTTTTAATAAATGATGAATGATACACTCCTAAAATAATGTTGAATGAAAAAATGAATGAGTGAATGAATTAGTGAATGGCTAAATGAATGAGATTGCTTATTATACTAATATTAGACCTTGGTCTTTGTAATAGATATCTGTTGTTTTTTGCCACCCAGCACTGTATTAATCATATTTTTTATTTTCTGTGTTTTATGATGCTTCAACATCTTGGGGTCTGGTGGACCTGGGGAGGGACTGCCCATGCTGGGGGGTAGCTAATTCCTAGAGATAGCAAACTTGCCTTGGAGCACCCCTGTGATATGCAAACCAACCAATCCCTAGTCCATATCCCCACCCACCTCCTTTCATTAGGCTCTTGCAGTCCAGGACATTATCCCTCTGCCCTAAATCACCCAAGGGTCAGGTACTAGACAAGGGACTACCCTTTCACCCAGAGGCCACCCAAATTATTCAAACCATGCAACCTTAATTCTGCCAAACTGCTTACACTACCTTACCCATTCTTTCTCTTAAAAACCAAGGATAAAGGTTTCATATGAACTTTCCCCTCCCTCCCACCTCCTGCCCAACCCTGGTGCCTCCCCTTGTGGTCCTGCATGACATGGCAAGCAACATGGTTCCTCCTCTTGGGAACTATGAATAACAAACTCTTGTCAATGGCAATCACCCCCGATCTGTTGGCCACACCGTACCAGCGTAAAAACAAAATCCCTAGTACATTTTAAAATAAGTACTAACCTTGAGGGCTCACCCCAACTCTAATCTCAATTTATTATTAAAAAGGAGTGGCTCTCACCTCCATTTAATGGAAAAGTATACAACTCAATCAACACATGACATCATGAGTGTCTCAGAAATTGACACATGACCTTTTTCTGGGACAAAATCTTATATGTGTTTTTTTTCCCCCTGTTAGATTGGAAACTGGAAAGATGTTAGGTCTATACCTATGCAGTAATTTTGCTAGCTAGAGGCAAAAAGCCTGTTTGAAATGGAGCCAACCAGTAAAAGCAATGCCAAGAGACAGGGGGAGAGAAATCAAGTTCCGATGGCATCTTCTGAGTCAACCCTACTCCTGGACTTTTCAGTTATCTGTGTTGAAGCCCATTTATATTGAGTTTATTGTACTTACAAGTAAAAGATTTCTGGCTGGGTGCGGTGACTCATGCCTATAATCCTAGCACTTTGGGAGGCCGAGGCGGGTGGATCACAAGGTCAGGAGTTCGAGACCAGCCTGGCCACATGGTGAAACCCCGTCTTTACTAAAAAATAAAAAAATTAGCCAGGTGCAGTGGTGGGCGCCTGTAATCCCAGCTACTTGGGAGGCTGAGGCAGGAGAATCGCTTGAACCCAGGAGGCGAAAGTTGCAGTGAGCTGAGATAATGCCATTGCACTCTAGCCTGGGTGACAGAGCAAGACTCTGTCTCAAAAAAAATAAAATAAAATGAAAGAGAAAGGAAAGGAAAGGAGGGAAGGAAGGAAGGAAGGAAGGAAGGAAGGAAGGAAGGAAGGAAGGAAGGAAAAGAAAGAAAGAAAGAAAGAAAGAAAGAAAGAAAGAAAGAAAGAAAGAAAGAAAGAAAGAAAGAAAGAAAGAAAGAAAGAAAGAAAGAAAGAAAGAAGAGAGAGAAAGAAAGAAGGAAAGAAAAAGAAAGGAAGAAAGAAAGAATCCTAACTTATGGGGTCTTCTTTTTCTCTTTTCATGATGCCCAAAGCCACACCTGGAGATATTTAAAACCGTACTTTGAACTAAGTCAGTTCCATACTTAGTGTACACCAGGCACTGTGCAGGATCCTAGGGATACAGCATCTAATAAGACCCTCAAAGAACTGCAGTTTGAATGGGAAAACAGCCATGCAAACAAGGGGAGAGTGCAATAAGAGCATAGAGGTTCAAGCAAAGGCAGTGGAGTTAGCAAAGGAGTAGTCAGATCTGCCTGGAGGTCCTCCTCTTCTCCAATCCTGTCTTAGTCCCAGCCTTGGCTCAGGAGGTTCCTATGAGTGTGTCTCCCACTTCAAGGAGGATCAACCGAAACATTGAGTGCGTGCTGCTTGTGCCACTAGGCCCATGCTCATTTCATTCTTTCAGTTCCTTTATACAGAACTAGAAGCATTACCCCCTCATTCCTCTATTCAGAGGCTTAGCAGGGACAAACAACCCTACCCAGCTCAGTGGTAGAACCTGAACTCCTATGAAGGCTGTATGACTCCAGAGCCCATGTACTGCACTGCTATGCCACTCCCGTGTTTGCTGAGTGCTTACCGTGTGCCAGACTCCAACTCCAGACCCCACTTCAAAATTATAAAAGAGAAAGTAGCATTGCAGAAGTATTTATTTATTTATTTTGAGACGGAGTTTCACTCTTCTTGCCCAGGCTGGAGTGCAATGGCGTGGTCTCGGCTCTCTGCAACCTCCGCCTCCCAGGTTCAAGTGATTCTCCTGTCTCAGACTCCCAAGTAGCTGGGATTACCGGCAACTGCCAACATGCCTGGCTAATTTTTGTATTTTTAGTAGAGACAGGGTTTCACCATGTTGGCCAGGCTGGTCTCGAACTCCTGACATCAGGTGATCAGCCCGCCTCAGCCTCCCAAAGTGCTGGGATTGCAGACATGAGCCACCGTACCCAGCAGCATTCCTTAAAAAAAAAAAAAAAAAAAAAAATGTTTTTTCGGATGGTTCTTACTCTACCGCCCAGCAGGAGTGCAGTGGCACAATCATGGCTTGCTGCAGCTTGAACTCCTGGGCTCAAATAATCCTTTGCAGTAGCTGGAACTACAGGTGTGCACCACCATGCCCAGCTAATTTTTTAAATTTTGTATAGCGACAGGGTCTCTCATTGCTGCCCAGGATGACCAAAACCACTCCTTATTGTACAACAGAATTTGCTATTGGATTCTCTTACATTATATTCCCATGTGTGTGGAAAACCATAGGCAACTTGGAAAAATCTTTTTTGACACACAAATTATTTTGAAGACCACAGCCAGTGAGTACAAGGTAGTGTACCTGTGTGTGGGCACGCCCTTGCTCAGGACCCCGAACTGTTATCTGAGACGTCTTCACCTGGCGATCCTCTGAGAGATGGAGCAGCCAGATGCAGCATTAAGTGGAGAAGAACCTCCTGGGCCCCAAGATCAGGATTGCCTGCGGTCGAATAGGGCTAGGCGAGATCTCTGACTGACACCGGTCAGCGAATTGTGCCTTTGCTTCCAGCAGAGCATGTGGGGCTTCTGAGGATCTCAACGTGCCTGATGGGGGCCCCAGAGGCAGCCTGAGCCCCAGGCATACCGGCCACCTTGGCAGATTTCCTTTTTAAGCTTCATGTTGGCTTGTCAACCTCATCATCCCAAACCTGTTAAACAAACAATTTATTAGACTGGCAGCCCCTCTGGATGCTGCAACTTTTATTTAAGGGACTGTTGGCTTTTCCATTTTCGACTATACTGTAATTATTTTCTTTCCAGAGGAAAAAGGGTGCATCTTTCAGCTTGGGGAAGAAGTGTATTACAATATGGATATGGACATGTAGTTCATATGCTGGCTATGAATATTCATTGGCTCTCTTAGACATATCACATCAAATCTGTGTGAGGGAATTAGAATTTCACTTCAAAATCAAAGCTGAGTGGGATGCTTTTAAATCAGCATTAGGTTTTTATTATAAATGAATATACTTACATTAAATTTGGATTGAATTAGATGTAATTCACAAAATATGTAATTAGATAACTTGCTTTCTTCCCTTAATGGTATTTCTTGAAGACCTTTTTATGATCATTTAATTTTCATCTTTTGAAATAGATGTGAATAGACACAGTGGATTTTGTAACACATTACTGCTTCCTTTATTTCAAAATTGCTGTTTTAGTTTTCTTGACAACAGAGAGTGATCTTTTTTTTTCGGGGGGGCACTTTTTCAATGATTGGTCAGGAAAATTGGGATTTCACTGCCCTGTTTCAGTTCCTGGAACTCAGTTTTCATTCCTGTAGAATTCTGTTTTTTATTGTTCATTTGTCATAAGAAATATACAAGGCTTAATCATAAGAGCAACTGCCATTTGGCAGTGCTTACTCTGTGCTATGGACATCATAGCTTGTTCAAGACTCATCACAAACCTAGAGAGCTGATACTGTTTTTCCCCTCACTTTATAGATGAGGAAACTGAAACTCAGAAAGATCAAGAAATCATTGGGAGGCCAAGGCAGGCAGATCACCTGAGGTCAGGGGTTCGAGACCAGCCTGGCCAACATGGTGAAACCCAGTCTCTACTGAAAATACAAAAATTAGCTGGGCGTGGTGGCACATACCTGTAATCCCAGCTACTTCGGAGGATGAGGCGTGAGAATCGCTTGAATCCAGGAGGCGGAGGTTGCAGTGAGCTGAGATGATCATGCCATTACACCCCAGCCTGGGTGACAGAGTAAGACTCTGTCCCCACCTCAAAAAAAAAAAAAAAAAAAATCTTACCCAAGAAACCTTGCTAGTGAGAAAAGGAGTTGGGTTATTTGGGTTATAAACTGAGTACAAAGTCATGCACTTAATCTGGGCTGAAATATTCCTTCATTCCACCGACATCTACTGAGCCCCTCGAGGTGCCAGCTGCTGCTCCCCACAGTGGAAGTACCAAGCTCCCGGTACGAGACAGACCAAGCTCCCAGCTCTCACAGAGCTTATTACCTACCCAGCATCCCTATCGAACCCAAACGGCAAACCTGGACTTTCACCCACAGATGTGGTGGGAGAGCCACGTCTTGGATGTAACCGGATTCCCCGACTGGTTTGAAACCAGTGCTGAGCATTTCTGAGTTGAGGGCTGGGATTTATTTCAATGCCTAGTGTGGTGACTGAATCATTGTAAGTATCTTAAAGGTATTGGTATTTGGAGTTGTTGTTTGATAGTTAAGCCTTCAAAAAAGAAAGCGGGAAAAGTTGCTTCCGAAGAAAACACTTTCTTTAAATAGCCCTTTAATGGTGTTTCAGCTTTGGTTTTCCTCTTGATCTGCATTTGCTCTTCTTCTCCCTGCACTTGCAAGTGCCTGACATAACACAGGATGGTTCAGAAGGGACTGCCATCTCATAGACTGCCTCCCACACATTTCCATCCTTCCCTGCAGTAGTCAAGGACCAGGGCCCTGGCCCCTCCCACTCTGGAGGCTGTCACCTTCTAGACTGGCTTCCCTCTCCTCCCCGTCCCCAAAATAAAACAACAGGGGAGATAAGAGGGTTGCTACCATCTCAGGCCTTGCTGTCATTTTACAGCACTGCCTCTTGATCAGCAAAAGGGGGGAGATGAAAAAGACCCATCAGCCCCGCCCGTGCTTTCCTGTCTTCGTCAGAGCTGTTTTTTCAGCCTCCAAAGCATTTGGAGCTTTCTCGCAGCAGGAAACTAAAATGCTTTTTTCCCAGACATGATAGCTTAGGTCCTCCCCAAGCAGTGGCACCTGTCTGTCTTCCATTGGAATCTTTCATCTTCGCTTACATTCCCTTCTTTTGGAGCTTCTTCAATAATTGATGGCATTCTGAGTGGCACATCCGTGGCATCTGCACAGTAGAATCAGGGTGGGAAGGACGGGACAGAGTAAGGCGACACGGCTGTGGTCCCTGTCTTAGCTTCAGCCCTGTTCTCTTCTTTTCTGGATGCCCTCCTCCATCTCCCATGCCCAGCACATTGTCCATGAAAGGGGCTTGTCTTAGGTTCTCTAGACTCAGAGGCTGAGGCGGAATTCTTGTGTAAATGATTAATTGAGGGAAAGTCCTGAGAAGAAACCTATAGTGAGGGGGTGGGGATGAGGAGAAAAGCAGTATGGGGCAGAAGGGGCTGGGCAAAGACGGGGTTTAGGAAAAGTCTAGCCTAGACCTGGTCCCACTGGGAGGTCTGCAGCATCCCCTGCATCTCAGAGGCTGTCCTGCCCAGCTAAAGGGGCTGGGCTGTTACACTCTCCCATCAGTCAACCAAATGTCATGCGCTGCCCCAGGGTGGGGTAAAATGTCCCAGGCACCTCCCACCAAGAGGCCCTTCGTAACCAAGGATAGTGCTTTCAATAAATGAACAAGCATGTGAGCCGCTAGCAGCCAACATCTGGGGGATGGGTGCTCTGTGCTGGAATGATTAAGCAGTTCCATTCATGCTAGTGACATCCCTTAATGAACTCCCCTACCTCCCTCCCTCTCTTCCTCGTTCTTTCCTTCGACAGATATTTATTAGTAAACCAATCGTCTTGGAGTTTAGAGTCTAAGTAAGGGGGCAGGCAGTGAACATGTAAACGAATGAGCACAAAATAATTCCAAATTGTGATCATTGTGAAGGAAATAGAGTACCACAGGGGAGGATAACAGATGATGAGGAAAGAGACTTATTTTAGGTCATCAAGGAAGGCTTCTCCGAGTAGGTGACTTTCAAGCTAGGACCTGAAGTGAAGAGAGAGGAAAATTCAGTGGTGAGAATCTAGGGTGAAGAGCATTCCAGGGAGGACAGGCAGCAAATTCAGGTCCTAGGAAAGAGGTTTGTGTGTTCTGAAGACTGATGCAAGATCAGAGATGAGTTGAGGGCATTTAGCTGGGCCCAGATAATGCTAAGCCTTATAGGCTGTGGGAAGATGCTTAGATTTAATTCACCTGCAACTGGAAACCTTTGAGGACGTTTAAGCAGGGCAGTGATGTCAGCTGGATGTTATACAGTTGGATTGAAATTTTACTCAACCACATTCATATGTGCAAAAAAAAATGTGGTTTCTTGACTTCCTCACATGGATACAGTCTTAGACATTTCCTAACTTAAACAGAAACTTGAATTTTCAAGATTCATATCTCAGTCTTTATTGGTCTAAACAGTCACCTTTCCAGAACATGCCAGGATTTGGTCTATCTCCTCCCCAAGATGGCCCCTGGGATATGCAGAGGTTACACACAAGTCCTTGTGGTGGCCAGGGAAGGGCCTTAGACCTATGTGTAGGTCCTTGTGAGGGTGTCAGAGTCCCCTCTAGCCTCTGCCCTTGCCCTCCTGAAGTAGGATTTTCCCTGACCCCTTCACAGGTGGGAACTAGAGTGTGGACACTGGAACTAGCCAGCTGCTTTGGCACCGACAGGGATGAACTCCATGCTTGAACTGCTGTGTTCAACCCCTCGTGGGAGGGCACACACAGGTGAGCAGGTGCAGGAGCCTGGGTGAGCACTTCTGGGTACCGACCAAAGCAAACTTTGTGTGGAGCCCTGCGGCAGTGTCTAGGGGGCTGCCTGTGAACCCTGAAGACCCAGAGGGAGTGTTACATTCAGCAGTCTTTTAGCTTTTCTGTCTGCAGATGGTTTAAGTGTTAACAGCTGAGTGGAGTGTCAGTGTGACAGCCTTTTCCACTGTGCTCATGCCACCCAAGTTCTTGTCCAGTGTCCAGGAGGAATGAGGTCACACAAATGAATTGAAGATGGTAAATGCAGGAGATTTTATTGCCCATGAAACTGGCTCTCAGGGGAAGGCGAGTTGAAAAGGGGATGGAGCAAGAAAGTCATCTTCCCCTGAAGTCGGGCCGGACTCCTCTCCAAAGCTACGCCATCAGGCTGTCCCTCTGAAATCAGACCACTTCTCTCCAATGTCCTACCATAGTCTCTGCTTCTCCTCCTTCTGCTTCTGGCTGCTGCTTCTCCCTCTGCTTCTGGCTGATCCTGGGGTTTTTATGGGCACAAGATTGGAGGTGGGGTGAGCCATCAGTGGTTTTGGGAAAGGCAACATTCAAGCAGGAAAACAGGGATGCTTCTCCTCTCTCTACTTCTCCTCTGCTTCTGGCTGAGCCTGGGGTTTTTATGGGCACAGGATTGGAGGTAGGGTGAGCCATATTGGTTTTGGGGGAGGCAACATTCGAGCAGGAAAACAGGGATGCAAGTTCTCACTCGTGCACCATTTCCAGGAACTCGTCCTTTTCTGCCCCAAATTTCCCTGCCTTCTGTCCCTGTCACTCTTTCATTGCTTCCCTACTGCAGAAAGCTGTAGCTATTGAGCCTGCCTCTTTTAGCCCCAGTAGTGTTCCCCAACCTCCAGCACCCCAGCCCCATGAACTTGCCCCAACCTTGGTCTTGCTAGTGCTGCAAAGCTCCCTGCAGTCTCCCTTGGCTCTCATTCAACTCTTGACTTGAGGGTCAGCATTGCAGCCCACAGCTTTCCATGATCAGTAAGTTTTCCAAATAGCTTCACTATATCCCTCCACAGAGCACATGAGAACTTCTGGACACTTTCCATGCTGTAAGGGAGCCAAGGGTAGACGTTTTGTGATTTAACTCTACCTACTCTTGCCATGCCACCACTTTTATCCTAATGTGGCTATTCCACATTTATCTGGATGACACACTGCAAGGCAATCTCCTTTCAGAGTCCAAATCAGAAGACTGACTCATCTACCTAATAGGGGATGGGGCACATATGCTTCACCGTCTATGTCCCCGAATTTTAACCCTAGTCCCCTGAAGTGAAACAAGTTGCTTTCCCTTTTCTTCAGCCTCTGGTATGGACTCTCTGCCTCACTTTTTCCCTCCTCCAGAAGTAACATCACCATTCACTCTTAACAGAGGTTACAGGGGCAGATTGGCTGTTTAGGACCCTCCTTTTTGGGGAAAAGAATGATACACTGGTTTAATATTTTAAAATTATTATTGCTGTTATAAATAGTATAAAAAATCACTCCTATTGCAGTGCAAAAATGGAAGGGGATAGAAGCAAAGATACCAGTTGGAAGCTGGTTTGCAGTTCTCCAGGAAAAAGGTGTTAGCAGTTTGCACTGGAGCTGTAGTGCAACTAGAGAGAAGTGACCAGACTTGATACATAGTTTGGGAGTAGATCTGACCAACAGTGTATTTAACAGGGATTCATTGAGTGCACACTCTGAGCAAGGCCCTGGAAAGACACAAAGATGAGGGCATGGTCCCTGCACTAAAAATGCTTACAAAATGATAGGAAAGAAAAGACATATAATACTAAGTTAGCTCTAGCTAGAATTATGTACAAAGGAGATAAGAAGTGGGAATCACCAAGGGTAGACTTCTTAGGTCCAGTGATAGTTAGTGGATTTCAATATCACCATCCCTGTAACACTTGTGTGACCATGGGTAAGTTACTTAGCCTCTCTAAGCCTCAATTTCCTCAAGCAAAAAAAAAAAAAAAAAAAAAATTTCAATAATAAAGTCCACTTTATAGGGTTGTATGACGACTCGATGAGATGATATATAAACCACTTAAAGTATGCACTGGCTCATCACATATTTTTTATCATCAAACAATTTAATTAAGCACTGATATTAGCCATGTGCCCTTACTTTACTTCCCTATAATGTACTTCCCCCGACAGTATACTCTTTTACATCCACAGGAGAGACTCCAGACCATGCAGTCTTCCATGACAAAGATAATGTCAATAGTGGCTAGCATCCATCCAGCACTGCCTGGCTGACGCTTGTATAGAGGCTAAGAGCTGAGCCGTGCCATTATGAAGCCCTGGATCTGATTGGAAATGAGGCTTTATGTGTATGAATAACAAACAACATAAGAGATAATTCGACTTAGTGATGCATTCAACAAATAATTCTTGAAGGTATACAGGGTGATAGTTGGCTTATTCAGTCCACCCAGCTGCCCTCCTTGGGAGACGTTATCAACCCATTTTACAGATGAAGAAACAGACTGAAAGGGTAAAGTAATTTACTCAAGACCACACAGCTAATAAGTAGTGGATATTGGTGTGACTCCAAAGCTCACATTTTTATGTGTTATCAGCCAGTCAGTAACTACTTATTGACAGTCAGCTGTGTACCAAGGTAATGTACTGAGTGAGCTCAGGGTACTCAATTAGAGCTGATCAGACTTTGTGAGATAGACATGAAGAGGAGAAAAAAGTCACACATGTGTTGTGACTGGAAGGAGCGCTGGGCATTAAAGGGGTCACAGACCAGCTTGTGTGATTCTGAAACAGCGGACACAGCATAGCTTAGAAGCAAGGCTTTTGAGGCAGGAAAACCTGAGCTTAATTCTAGCTTTACTTACTAGTGTCCTATTGGCAAGTTTATTTTCCTCTCTATGCCTCAGTTTCTTCATCTAGAAAATTGGAGAAAATAGCTACTTCTTAGGGTAACTGAGAGCATTAAATGAGATGGTGTATGTAAAGTGCTTTGTCAGTGCCCAACACAGTCACTGCTTAAAAACTAGCTGAGCAGGGCACAGTGGCTCATGCCTGTAATCCCAACACTTTGGGAAGCTGAGGCAGAAGGATCACTTGAGCCCTGGGGTTTGAGACCAGCCCGGGCAACATATGGAGACCCCCATCTCTAGAAAACATTTTAAAAATTAGTTGGCTGTGGTGCACACACCTGTAGTCCCAGCTACTCAGGAGGCTGAGGTGGGAGAATCACTTGAGCCTGAGAGGTCAAGGCTACAGTGAGCTGTGATTGCACCACTGCACTCCAGCCTGTGTGACAGAGAGACCCTGTCTCAAACAAACAAGCAAACAAACGAACACCCAAAAACGTAGCTGCTATTGTGATAGTGGATAAAATTGGGTATAAAAGGTAGTGAGCAACACAGGTTTACATTTCATTGTTTTTTGGCACAACCCAGCCCCATGAAAACTTGTGTAAGTTGAATAAACATATCTCATGAATGTACAGTTTAATTCGTGTCTGCTCTATCCATTTAAATTTGCCCTGTGGAGAGAGTTTGGCTTCTGGATGACAATTTAGACAGGCCTTATGTTCACTCTCTGCCCCCAGTTAGGCCTGGATTTGGGGAATGGATTGTGCTAGGCTTCTTTAAGTATTTCTAATTCTCAACCCCCATCCCTGACTTATCAGGGTAAGGGAGCAGGAGAGTTCTCAAAATAGTAGTGCTCAGTGCTCCCTAGAGAGGGCAGAAGCATGAAGCTGACTGTTCCTCTTCAGGGGCTTTCATGGGTTCTTGGGAGGCCCCATCAATGCAGATTGCTCGCTTCAGTTTCCTTGACATGAATGAATGCATTCCTATTCTGGCTAATTGCTCGTGGCTCCACCCATAGCCCCCGGGCATCTTGGATTCCACTTCCAGCTTCTGTCTATCAAGGTCCCCTTGCCTCTTCAGGTGGTCCTCTTGGGTAGCATCTAAGCATACTTGCGCTTGGTCCATATTTGATCACAGGAAACACTCATGCATTCTTTGCTCCATTAAACTCCAGGAGAGGAATTATTTCCCAAGTCGCAGCCCTCCAGTCAGGGGCCAGAGGTCACTCTAGCCAACCTCATTTCCCATCCTTAAATTTCTCAGACACAACTCACACCTGTCCACCGTATACCACAAACAGCAAAGGACTCATTTTAAGCTCTTTGAGCGATCTGCTTAAAGTCATTTTCCTTAGGCTTCAGATAAAGTGCAGCTCCCATCCCCTCCTTGGGGTGAAGAAGTCCTCTTCAAAAACCCTCTGAGTGCCAACTCCTGGCTTTTCTACACCCTTGAGGTAAGTGAGGGGTTTCTCAGTACCTACTTTGAAGATGTTTGTATTTTGTTCCAGCACCTCCCTTTAGAAGGTACCTCTGCCAAATTTTCCCTTTTAATGTCTTATTACACTTAGAACTCAGAAAATGAGCTAATGACTCATCCTCCCTGGTGGTGGGTGGGAAGGCGCCCTTAAACAGCCATTACGAGCCCTTGGTTCTTGTCCTAACCTCAGTCCAGTTTCTCCAGGTGACCTTGGGGCAGCCCTTTCATTGCTCTGGGTCTCTGCTTCTCCTCTCAGTGAAATGGAAATCAAATCTCTGTTCTCGCCCTCTCTCCAGGGAGGTATTGTGAGGAATAATAAGGCAATGCCTATAAAGTGCTTTAAGTACTTCGGGGAAAGACGTTGGCTAAATACCAAATGATAATAATAACACCGTCATCATCATTCACATTATTATTCATGGGTTGAGAGGAGAAAGCAGTTGCTGATGGTGTCTTTGCTCTGTGGGAAGGAGGACTTCAGGCCCCAGGATGTTCTATCAATAAGTCAAAGCCAATAAATACCGAGCACTGGAAGTGGAAGTTATCTAGCCATAAAGGCTGAATGTACATGCCCATTTGTATTTGAAATGACAACAACCGATCCGATTTCTCATTTTTTATTTTTATAGCTAGTGTTCAGAGCAGCTAGAATTGAGGGGAAATTGCATTTCTTTTCAGTGGGATGGGGGAGCAAAGGGCTTTTTTATACATATATAAGATTTTACTACCCACCACTCTCTTGTTAGAATGCTTTTTTTTACTCTACTCCTCCCAAACCCTCACCTCTACTATCCATTCCACTTATTTCTGAGTCAAAGTTCTAATCAGCAGACAGGTTGGCAGTGGTAGAAGATGAGCAGAGAGGGTCAGAAGTGAGCCATAGGGAGAACCAGACTCAGAGCTTAGAGAAGAGAAGGAAGATGCTCCCTCCCCTAAACTTCTGATCCAGTCTCAGTTGTTCATCAAAAAAGAGAATCACATACTTCAAGCACTGTGCTAGGCACCAGAGCTAGGTTGGTGAACAAGAAACAACCCCTGCCAGAATTTCAGCCCCTTAAAATCCTACAAAATCAACCTTGGGGGCCAGGTAGGATGGCACAATTCAGTGAACAGCAAGGCCTTTATCTGGCAACGTAACTCTCAGGGGTGATAATGTCGTATTACCTTGAGGTGCGTTAGCCCTGAATGAGTCACAAGTTTACATTTCTGGTTCTAGAGAAAAGTGTTTTCACCACCACCCGAATGAGCAGTGTATGGTCAGGAATCCACAAGATCGCTCCCCAATGCACACACATCTCAAAGCATGTGGCAATAAAAGCTGTGGACTTCAAGAAGACAAGGTTTCTGTTCAAGTGCACTGCTTCCCTCTTAAATTTCTCTGAGACCCAGTTTCTTTATCTGCAAGTTGAGAATAAAAAGAGTGGCTCCATATACTTTCCAGATGTGCTGTGGGTGTGAAAGGAAATGATGAAAGCAAGGGTAGCTGTGAACTTCTACTCAGATGGAAGTTAGGAGCTGTGGCAGAACTGCTGCTCACGTTGTGCCAAGCACCTTTTTAGGTGAACTAGCCCCAGGACCTGTATCTGGAGATTTAAACACTAAGCCATGCTGCCTAGGCAATGGAGGATTTGCTATGTTCTGTTCCAGGAGACTGTGGGTGCTGAGGGAATAGGAACTCAGCTTTGTTATCTTTTTTGTTTTCAAATTTTATACAAACAGTATTTTTTTCTGGTTATAAAAATAATATATAGGATCTTTGTAAACAAAAAGTTCAGACAATAAAGATATCAGAAGAGATTTTAAATATTACAGAGTATTGCCTTTCAAACTTTTTGGTGTGCATTCACACACATATTTTTTCCCCCAAAAGATGGGACCTTCATTGTTTTGCAATCTGCCTTTTTGACTTAAGAATGTGTCCTGGCCAGCTTGCCACCTGCCTTATTTAAAAGGCTCTCTGACCAGGTCTGGAGCTCTCTTCTTGAGACATAGCATCCCCTTTGAGCTCTTCCAGCATTCTTTAAGGTCTCTTTGATGGGGTTCAGTCACTTCCAGTGGCTACAAAAAATGAGAAACTTCCCCCAGCTCAAAGAAATCCAAATTGGGTATATTTACAAGCCCCGCTTGCTAGGTTCTGAGACATTGACATCTTGTCATTTTTCCCCCTCTTTTTCAAATTTCAAGTTGCAGTTTGATGTTGAATTAAAAATGTTGCCAGGGGCTGCCTGCAGGGCCCTCAGGCTAAAACAGTGGCAGCATCTGCCAGGGGAGACCCACAGGTCCTTCTTCGGACCATGGCAACGTACAGCTGGCATCTGAGCCCAGCAAAGGAGGGGAGAAACGTGCATGTGAAGGGAAATTCAAGGATCACTGCTTTTTTTTTTTTTTTTTTAAGCAGACCTCATCAAGTGCTTATCCATTTTATTTGGAGTTTATGACTTAATGCCCATAGGGCATTTTGTGATCAGATTTTTCCAAAAGAATGAGGAGAGAGCAGCAACTTGCAGGAGAAAGGTCAGACCTTGTTAAACAACGCGACTGAGAATGAAAATAGGGGCTCCACATACTTTCCAGAGGTTAAATGCCAGTCCTCATCTCAGGACCCTGGATGAATCATATGAAGGGGACAAGCGTGGAGTTTATCAACAAATTTCTTTCATGCATTCGGGGTGTTTGCTGAGAAGTTCAGATGAGAAAATGCATGTGGACATGCTCTGGAAACAGGAAAGCTTTCTGCAGATGAAGCCCTGAAGTCTTCTATAAGCTTGTTTAAGCACAGGACTGCGAGGACTCATGTGGAACTGGAGACAAGAATCGCCTCCAGAAAGAGGAGCTGAGTTGCTGGGAGGCAGCAGAGGAGGGGACACTTGTTCTTCGCTCTAGATTGTTTCCTTTCTTCTGCATTTTGTACCATGTATCCGATGTACCTTTCAACATAAAAAATAACGAATCAACAAATCAGTACTTTAGCTTAAAGGACTCTTGGACCCTGGAAACATCCTGTAGGAAAAATACTCTTTGGCAGTGACAGCCTTTCCTTACCTGTGAAATCATGCTAAAGTCCACTAAGTCTTTTCACTGAACAGCACTAACGGTTTCATTATTTCCTACAAAGTACTTTTTGTTTACAAATAAAAAAGAGCGGCTGGGCGCAGTGGCTCACACCTGTAATCCCAGCACCTTGGGAGGCCGAGGCGGGCGGATCACGAGGTCAGGAGATCGAGACCATCCTGGCTAATACGGTGAAACCCCCGTCTCTACTAAAAATACAAAAACTTAGCCGGGCGAGGTGGCGGGTGCCTGTAGTCCCAGCTACTTGGGAGGCTGAGGCAGGAGAATGGCGTGAACCCGGGAGGCGGAGCTTGCAGTGAGCCGAGATCCGGCCACTGCACTCCAGCCTGGGCGACAGAGCGAAACTCTGTCCTAAAAACAAACAACAACAACAACAACAAAGCATTCAAATCAAAGAATCAGCAAAAGTCTTTCATTATTACTGTCTTTATAATAATGTGCTACGTATTTTCTGACCGTGGAAAAGAAGTGATCGCCTCAGATGGCATATATGGCTATTAATTAATGAAACTGGCTTCTGCACAGGTCTTGTGATTGTCACTATATTACTTATGCTGTACCTGTTATATATAAGTAATATTATATATCATATACTCATTACTATGTCATTCTAGCTCATTCTCAATCCTAACTGTGCTGCCTTGGACATTTACTAGCTGCGCTACCTTGAACAAGTTACTTAACCTCTCTGAGCCTTCTTTTCTTCATATGTAGAATGGTGCTAACAGTAGCAACTGCCTCAAAAGGTTGTTATGAGTTCAATGATACTGCATAGGGCCTGACATGGTAAGTGTTCAACAAACACTATTATTATTAGTGTTATTTTTATTACAACTATCCTTGGAGATAACCCAATGTTGAAACCTCAAACTGATCCATAGGTATGATGGGGAAGAACAATGGCTGTAAAACAGAAAGGAAGCAGTGTGAAAGAATGCTTATTTCCTCAAGGCCTACAAATCTTATTGAGCAAATCCACACAATTCTCATAAGCAATACCTTGCTAGGTGGCATGCCTCTCAGAGCGTCTTTATCCTGATTTTATTTTACTACCCTTCCCATCATATCTTTCTCTCCTACCTGTTGTCTTTCACAAAAGCAGTAACAGAGACAGCCATTGTATCCTACGAATGCCTGAGATTTAGCCTTTCACTGCTCTAGGTTGAGAGCTGCTCCTGGTGATGACTGTGGTAAATGATGAGTGCTGGGGGAATACATGAAGAATAAAGGTATCTAAAAATTGCTCATTCTTTTTTCATTCCTTCAACAAATAATTATTGAATGTCCGCTAGTGACAACCGCTCTTTTAGAAAAGTTGTTTTCAACTAGGGACTATTTGCTCCCCCAGGGGACATGGGGCAACGTCTGGAGACAGTTTTGGTTGTCACAACTCGAAGGCAGTGTGCTACTGGCAGCTCGTGGTTAGAGGTCACAGATGCTGCTAAACATCCTACAATGCACAGAACAGCTTCCTACGTCAAAGAGTCATGTAGCCCAGAGGTCAGTAGTGTCAAAGATGAGAAATCCTTTCTATTCTAGAGGCTTGGGAAAATGACGTCTGAAAACAAAGTTCCCTACTCTTGTAGAATATAAATCCACAAAGAGTCAGAAAATAGACAGTAAGAAGAATAAGTAAATTAGAAAGTGATAAGTTTTGTTTTTTAAAAAACACAAAGGTAAGCAGGTAAAGAGAATGAGTGCTGGGCCTGGGGAGTGTTATAGAGGATGTTCAGAAGGGGAAGTGGTGAGATTTGATCACAGATTTAAGGGAAGTGAGAAAGATAGGCAAATAGATGTCTGTGGGAAGAGCATTCCAGGCAGAGGGAAGAGCCACAGCAAAGATCCTAAAGCAGAGTGGCCTGGCATGTTCACATAACATCAGGGAAGCCAGTGTCTGGAATGCCATGAGCAGGGAAGAGATATAGAAGATGAAGTCAGAGAGTGGGCAAGACTGCAGTCCACACAAGACCTTGTGGGCCACTGCAAAAACTTCAGTGTTTACCCTGAGGGAATGGTTCTGAGCAATGATTTTGAGACATACTCTGACTTCTGTTAACTGCTCTGTTGAGAACAGAGCAAGGAGGGGCAAGGGTAGAAGCAGGGGAACCTATTTGTTAGGAGGCTATTGTAAGAAATGACAACATCCTGGAATAGGGTGGTAACCATGGAGGTGTAAGAAGGGGAACACATATTTTGAAGACAGAGCTAACAGGATTTGCTGATGAATTGGAGTGAAGAATGACACAATGGGTTTTGGCCTCAGCAACTAGAAGGATGGAATTACAATACACAGAGATGGGAAAGGATGGCTGGGCTAGGGCAGGTTTAGTGAGGATGACCAGGAGTTCAGCCTTGGATACATTAAGTCTCAAGTGTCTATTAGACACCCAAGTGGAGATGTTGAATCAGCAGTTGGATATATAAGTCTTAAGTTCAGGAGGGAGATAAAGACTGGAAATGAAGATGTGTGAGTCAACAGAATTGAGACAGAGCATGATAAGATGACCAATGTAGTGTGTGTAGATGGAGAAGAGGTACAGGGACTGAGCCCAGGACATTGCAGTTAAGAGCTTGGAGAGAAGAGGAGGAACGAGAGAAGGAGATTGTGAAGGATTAAGCAGCGAGATAAAAGAAAATAAAGAGAACGTGTTATCCTGAAAGCGAAGTGAAAAAGTTTATCAAAGAGAAAGGAGGCATCCACTGGTCAAATGCTGCTTATGAGTTTAGAATGATGAGGACTGATTATTAACCATTGGCTTTAGCCAAACGGAGGTTATCAGTAAACATGATGAGAGCAGTTTTGAGGAACTTGACTGAATTGTGTTCAAGAGAGATTGAGAGACTGGGTGCAGTGGCTCACACCTGTAATCCCAGCACTTTGGGAAGCCGAAGCAGGAGGATTACTGAGCCCAGGAGTTCAAGATCAGTCTGGGCAACAGAGCAAGACCTGATCTCTATTTTCTGAAAATAAAATTTTTTTAAAAAGAGAGAAATTGAGAGAAGAGAAATTGAAGACAGGAAGCATAGAAAACTCTTGAGAAGTTTTGACAAAAGGGGTAGCAGCTGGCAGAATGGAGTCAAGAGAAGGTTTTTGTAAGGTAGGAAAAACAGAGCACAAAATGTGTCACAGAGAGTAAAAAATTGATTATATGGGGAGAAAGGACAGATTTGCTGGAGTTATGTCTTGAAGTAGATGAGAAAGAAAAGGATGTAGTTCAAAAGAAAAGGAATCGGCTTTAGATAGTGTATGAAAAGTTTGTCGACAGTAACAAGAAGGTAGAGTAGATGGAGGAAAATGGGAGGTTTAGGTTTGGTCGCTGATCGCTTCAGCTTTTTCAATGAAGTATAAAACTGACTCACCAGTAAAAAAAATGAGGATTGCAGAGAAGACGTTGGAGACTTAGAGAGGAAAATGTGTAAAATAGTTGCCTCGGCTATAGGAGAGTGAATGAATCCAGGGCAAATAAAAAGTTGCTTGGCAGCATAAGGAGCCATTTGAGCTTCAAAGCCATCCTTTTAAGGTAAGACCTGCCAATGTGGTTATGGGATTCTCTCCAGCACATTCAGCTGCAGGGATACAGGTTCAGAGTAGGTAGATGATTTTCATTGAGTATGATGAAGTGTAAACAGGAAACATAGTAGTCAAAGACATACGTAAAGGAAAATTATAATAATTCCTCTCAGAATTTAAGCTATTCATCTTTTAATAATGCACATTTTTATAATGTGCATATAAACTTATCACATAGAAGTAGATTAAAAGCACTTTGTTGAATCAGCCAGATCCCAAATTTGGCAAGCTTTTCATGAATTCATAGAACCAACGTAGGTCTGGAGATGTCATCTAGTCTTCTCTTCTAGCTGCTTTGCTAAGCAGCTAAGACTCTCGCTGTTGTTGTATTTTTATGTCTCCTGAGGAGATGACATCATTCCCCAGAAGAGCAAGACTAGCGTTTATTAACTCAAACTTATAGAAATATTTTTCAAATAGCTTAATCAAACTTCCCATGCTTCTCTTTAATTATTTCCTCTTCTTGCATTCTTGGTAGTGATAAGGAGCAACTATTCTTTTACGTAATTAATTTTAGTTCATTCAACAAATGCAGAATGAGTACTATTAGCTAGATACTAGGTATACAATGGTGAGAAACCATAGTTCCTGATCTCCCCCAATTTCATAGTCATGTGGCTAAATACAGATGATTTCAATGTGCTGTAACAAGGGATATGACTGGGGAGAAAGAGTCTTACATGAATACATAACCGAGTCTTACATAGAATACTAACCCATTTGAGGAGAAGAAGGAAGGAGGGAAAATCTCATGGAACGATTCCAGGAAAAAGAGATGCAGAAGTTTAGAAGGAGTTAGGTGAAAAGAAGGAAGGATGAAAATGTTCCAGGCAGTAAGAACATGTGTGAGAGCCTGATGGAGACAGAGAGCAGTATTTGAGAGTTCATGGTGCCTAAAGCAGAGGGAGGCAAGAGAAAACAGATGGAGATGGGGCTGGAGAGGCTGGCAAGAGCGTGTTGGAAGGTTAGCCATTATATCAAGAATGTGGGCTTCATCTTAGGGGCAGCATTGTTGAGTTTAAACAGACGTCATTAATTTGTGGTTTGAAAAGTTCACTCTGGCAGCTTGATGTGGATAAAAAGTTGGAGGAAAACACCTGTAGGGACAGCAAAACTCGCTGGAAGACTGTTGCAGTCATGGGGGTGAGAGACAATGGTGGCCTGGACTAGGCATATGGCAATGGAGCCGGAGAGAAATGAATGGACTCGCAAGATGTTTCAGGGGGTTGAATTGACAGGTCTTGAGTGATTTATTAGCTTTGGAGAGTCAAAGAAAGGGAAGAGTCAAAGAGGATGCTCTAGTTTCTGACTTTGAAAACTGAGTGGCTCATTATACCATTTACTGAAATATAGTACATGGAAGAATAAATGTTGGAAATGTTGGGATTGAGGTGGTCTGTGACATATCCAAAAGAATATTTCAAAGAGCAGCTATACACAGGATCTGGAACATAGGAAAGAGAAAGAGAGGTGTGGGAGAGGCACATTAAGAATTATTTGCAAATATATGGTAATTGAAACTATGAGAATGAAACAAGTCATCATCTGTGTTGGGTATGGAGAAAGGAAGACTTAAGTCAAAGCACTGGAAAGTATCAACATTTAAGGGATAGGCAGAAGAAGGAACCTCCAAAAGAAGCTGAGAGGAAATCAGCCAAAGGAAATAGGAGGGAAAAATCAGGAGAATGTGAAGTCATGGATGTCAAAGGAAGAAAGTGTTTGAGAAGAAAGAAGTGGTCAACAGTGTGAAATATTGTCAAAAGGCCAAACAATAGGGCCTGGAAAGGGCCCTCTGGATTTAACTGTGGCAGCTGAGAAGGCAGAAACCAGACTGCAGTGAATTAAGGAGTAACTAGGAGATGAAAATTCTAAACAACAAATGTAAACAATTATTTGAAGAAACTCGTTATACCTATATGCAAAGGGGAATTAAAAAAAAGAATTGGGGCCAAATCTTCACACAAATTCTCTTTTAAAAGAGAAGTAAAAGACACATTAAAAGACACATTGATCCCAGGTGTCAAAATATCTCAAGGAAAACATTTTCATGTGAATTTCCAAATTTCCAAGATAATTTCTTTTTTTTTTTTAAATTAGGGACAGGATCTCACCATGTTGCCCAGGCTGGTCTCAAGCTCCTGGGCTCAAGCAATCTGCCCACCTTGGCCTCTCAGAGTACTGGGATTATAGGCATAAGCCACTGCACCCAGCCAAATTTCCATGATAATTTCCTCAACTTTCCATGTTGAAAGCACCAACTCAGCCAAAGAAAGTTATTCTAACTCATCTCAAATTTCCTTTCTTGGAACAAAATTATATTGCCTTAAGTAGGCTCCAAAAATCTATTACCCACCAGTTATTTTTGTGATTTTCCTCAGAATGGTTTCTAAATTCAAGTTTCTCTTTAACCATTGAAACATCATGAAATGGAAACACAGCAACATGAATTACAGGAGGGCGACTCATCAGCTAGGTGATAGGAAACTGACTACACAAAAACAAAAACCAAAAAAAAAAAGGGGGGAGGGATTTATCCAAAGGCTATGAGAGAGCTCACACAAACAAACGCACAAAACTAAAGTACCAGAAAGGACAGGAACCAAAGCAGTTTGGGGCACCTATGTGGCAGGAACTGCTAAGAACTCTCTCTTGAAGGTAGCACTCTCAGGATGCAGCCTGCTTGGGTCACAAACTAACCTTTGTCTAGGGGAGAGAAGGATGTCTTAATTGACAGCCCCATGAAGAGGGGGAGTGGATATGTCCCAAGGAAAACTAAGGTGCCGGAAGAGGGAATAGAGACTGGGCATTCACCACATCCCCAAGGAGATTCAAGTACCGGAGTGTTAAGCTGCATGCAAGATCTCATGTAGTTGAGCCTTGAATAATAAACATTTAAACCAAGATTTCCTCCAGTATAGCTTTTCTTGGCGGCAGCACCCATTCTTTGGCTATAATTTCTACCTGCCTCTTCATTGTCTATCTCCTTCCTGGGCATAAATATATAGACAAATCTCCATGTGTTACAGCAGAACATGCTGTTGCCCTCCCTCTGGTCAATCTTCCTCCTTCCTCTGAATTAGAGTTTCAAATCCCAAAATTCAGCCTGGGATATTGATGGATGGAGCATGTGAGCTGTGCACCTCCCCTACCTGGCTCATTTGATTAGTGGAGACAGCTGAAATAGGAAATTCAGGCCCCAAAGTATGTTTTGAGTCTGGATGATTCCATTTGGCTGAATCCCCAGACACAGAAACTGGAGAGCAATCAAATACCCACTTTTCTTTGTGCTGGGCACATGTAGCAAGCTGAGAATTCTAATGCCTTTGTAGTTAAATAACCTTGTACACTTCCTTGTTATCCCAGACTAGAATTGGCCTGTATGTATCCCAGTGATCGCTTAATTGTATGCAAGAAGAAATGTCAAGATCTTTCTCTTTTTAACTTAATTCTAGAGAAAGAGTTGCAAAAAGATTATGGACAAATATGACAAAGTAAACAACAGGTGTGTTTCTGGAAAGATACATGTAAATGATTTGGGGATTTTGTTGTTGTTGAATTAACAAACACCCATTTTTCTCTGGGCTCCCAAGTTTGGAATGGCCTCATTTCTGCCTGAGCTTCAGTCTTCAGAGGCATGATAGTGTGGCAGTTAAGAATTATGGCTTTTGAAGATGGAATTTAACTCTAGTTTTTCCTAGCTATATTCTCTTGGGCAAGTTTCTTAATGTTTCTGAGCCCCATAATCAATGTTTTTAAAGTGAGGTTTGTCCTTGTCTTTGTGAGCAATGCACAACAATGCACAGTACTTGGCACAAAGTAAGCACCCAATGAATTTTAGCAGTTATTGTTACTTTTAACTCTACATTTCTGTGTGCCATGCATGTTTATTGCAGCACAGTTCACAATTGCAAAATCGTGGAACCAACCCAAATGCCCATCAATCAACGAGTGGATAAAGAAACTGTGGTATGTATATATATGATGGAATATTACTCAGCCATAAAAAGGAATGAATTAACAGCATTTGCAGTGACCTGGATGAGATTGGAGACTATTATTCTAAGTGAAGTAACTCAGGAATGGAAAACCAAACATCGTATATTCTCACTGATATATGGGAGCTAAGCTATGAGGACACAAAGGCATAAGAATGATACAATGGACTTTGGGGACTTGGGGGGAAGGGTGTTGGGGAGCAAGGGATAAAAGACTACTAATAGAGTGCAGTGTATACTGCTCAGGTGATGGGTGCACCAAAATCTCACAAATCACCACTAAAGAACTTACTCATGTAACCACATATCACCTGTACCCCAATAACTTATGGGAAAATAAAATAAAATAATAAAAATTTTAAAAAATAAATAAAAATAAATTTCTGTGCTGTCCACTTATGTTAAGCAATTAATATCTTGAAACAATTCTTTTAAAAATTATTGTGAAATTAGAATGTTTATTGTAGAACATTTACAAAATTAGAAAAATAATTTTTCAAAAAGACCAAAAGATTGCCTTTAATCCAACCACTGAGATATAATGATCCCTAACATTTTGATCTTCTCTGTGCATATAGATGCTCTTTTTTTTTTTTTTTTTGAGACGGAGTCTCACTCTGTAGTCCAGGCTGGAGACCTGTGGTGCGATCTTGGCTCACTGCAAGCTCTGCCTCCCAGGTTCACACTGTTCTCCTGCCTCAGCCTCCCAAGTAGCTGGGACTACAGGTGCCCACCACCACGTCTGGCTAATTTTTTATATTTTTAGTAGAGATGGGGTTTCACCGTGTTAGCCAGGATGGTCTCGATCTCCTGACCTCGTGATCTACCCACCTCGGCCTCCCAGTGTGCTGGGATTACAGGCGTGAGCCACCACGCCCAGCCTAGATGCTCTTTTAATACTCAGTCTTTCAAAGCACTAAGAGAGGCCGGGAGCGGTGGCTCACGCCTATAATCCCAGCACTAAAAACAAAAACAAACAAAAAAGCAAAGTACTAAGAGAACTGTTAATTAAAGGAACCCTGTTCATATAAGTGAATCCTTTAAAAAAAAATTTTTGAGATACAATTCATATACCATACAAGTCACCCTATAAAAGTATAATTCAGTGGTTTTTAGTACATCCACAGAGATGTGCAGCAATGACCATTATCTAATTTCAAAATATTTTCATCATACCCAAAGAAACCCCAAACTCACTAGTAGTCACTCCCTATTCCTCACTCTCCCCAGCTCTTGACAACTAGTAATCTACTTTCTATATGGATTTGTCTATTCTGTACATTTCATATAAAGGAATCATATATAATATGTGTTCTTCTGTGTCTGTCTTATGTTCTTTAGCATGATGTTTTCAAGGCTTATCCATTTTGTAGCATGTATCAGCACTTCACTTATTTTTAGGGCTGAATAATATTCCATTTCATAAGCATCATACAAATTGTTTATTCATCTAGTTGATGGACATTTGGGTTGATTCCACTTTTTGGCTATTATGAACAATAATACTATGAAAATTCATGTACACATTTGTGTAAACATATGAAGTGAATTCTTTTAAAAAGTGAAAACTTAAAAAAATCTATAGTAGATCTCTAAAATGTTTTTCATAAAGCAGTTTAAATTTATTATTATTTTCAATGAAAGAAAAAAGCACAGAGAATAGTGTAATAAAACCAAGGACATACCACACAAATTAACAAATTTTAAAGTATTCGTCCCAGGTCAGGTGCAGTGGCTCATTGTAATCCCAGCACTTTGGGAGGCCGAGGCAGGTGGATCACTTCAGGTCAGACGTTCGAGACCAGCCTGGCCAACATGGTGAAACCCCATCTCTACTAAAAATACAAAGAAATTAGCTGGGCGTGGTGATGTGCTCCTGTAATCCCAGCTACTGGGGAGGCTGAGGCAGAAGGATCGCTTGAACTCGGGAGGCAGAGGTTGCAGTAAGCTGAGATCCTACCACTGCACTCCAGCCTGTAGGCAACAGAGCAAGACTCCATCTCAAAATAAATAAATAAATAAATAAAAGTATTTGTCCCAGACCCAAATATTACAGTAGATACAACTTTTGAGCCTCTTCACCATTCCATTTCCTTCCAGCCCCTTGAAGTAACCACTATCTTAATGTAAATTAAGAAGACATTTTTGGCCTGGTGTGGTGGCTCACGCCTATAATCCCAGCACTTTGGGAAGCTGAGGCAGGCAGATCCCTTGAGCCCAGGAGTTCAAGACCAGCTTGGACAACATGGTGAAACCCCATCTCTACTACAAATACAAAAATTAGTCCCAGCTACTCGGGAGGCTGAAGTGGGAGCATCACCCGAGCCTGGTGGGACGGAGGTTGCAGTGAGCCGAGATCACACCACTGCACTCTAGCCTGGGTGACACAGCAAGACCCTGTCAAAAAAAAAAAAATACTATATTTTTGAGATTTATTGGTGTTGTGACACATAGATCTGTTGCCTTTATTTAATCTGTCATACAGAATCACATAATCAATTTACCTATTTCCCTACTGCTGAAACTTTAGGTTGTTTCTTGGTTTTCGTTAATGTAAACAGTGGTGCAGTGAACATCCCTCTGCATGTCTTCTTGTGTCTCTAGATGTGAAATGACTGAGTTACAGGATATGCACATCTTCAACCTTAATAGATTTTGCCAAATTGTTCTCAAAAGTCAAGTTTCCTTCTTTGGGGGCACGCTTGTGCTAGTTATGTCAACGTTGTTGGTTTAGACTATAAATTCTTTGAATGTAGGGCTCATCCAGCTTCTAACATGGACTGAATGGAAGAATTTGTCTAGGGAAATTGTGGGAAGGTAGAAAAATAATACAACGTACACTGTGCTATGGGTTGAATTGCATCCCTGGAAAAAAAGATAGTGAAGCCTTAACCCCCAGTACCTGTGATTGTGACTTTAATTGAAATAGAATCTTTGCTGATGGTCTAGATTACTGTGTCCTTACTAAAATGGGAAATTTAAACAGAGATGTGCACACAGGGAGAATGCCAAGATGAAGACAGAGATTAAAAACACCTTCATGGCATGCCAAAGATGTCCAGGAAAACATCAGGAACTAGGAATGCATTTTCCTTCTGAGTCTTGAAGGAGCCAACCCTATGGACACCTTATCAAGGAATGCTAGCCTCTAGAAGTTTCTGTTGTTTAAACCACCCATCTAGAAAATTTGGCTAGATAAGAAATTTTGCTAAGAAGTACTTTGTTACAGCAGCACTAAGAAGCTAATACATACTGGAATGAGTCATCCTGGCATCCAAATTAAGCATCAGTGATCTGAGGTTGGTGAATATTTCAAATCTGCTTTGGCATCAATTTCTCTTCCTTTTGTTACCCTGGATGACTTCTTTTTTTTTTTTTTTTTTTTTTTTTTTTTTTTTCTGAGGCAGAGTCTCACTCTGTCGCCCAGGGTGGAGTGCAGTGACATAATCTCGGCTCACTGCAACCTCTGCCTCCCAGGTTCAAGCAATTCTCCTGCTCCCTCAGCCTCCCAAGTAACTGGGATTACAGGTGCACTCCAACACGCCTGGCTAATCTTTGTATTTTTAGTAGAGACAGGGTTTCACCATGTTGGCCAGGCTGATCTCAAACTCCTGACTTTAGGTGATCTGCCCCACTCAGCCTCCCAAAGTGCTGGGATTATAGATATGAGCCATGATGCCCAGCCTGGATGATTTCTTCTTTGGCTGCTTATTGGTTTTTTTTTCTGTTTGTTTGTTTGTTTGTTTTGAGATGGAGGCTTGCCCTCTTGCCCAGGCTGGAGTGCAATGGTGTGATCTCGGCTTACTGCAACCTCTACCTCCTGGGTTCAAGCGATTCTCCTGCCTCAGCTTCCCAAGTATCTGGGATTACAGGCATGCACCACCACGCTGGTTAATTTTTTTGTATCTTTAGTAGACATGGAGTTTCACCACATTGGCCAGGCTGGTCTCGAACTCCTGACCTAATGATCCACCCTCCTCGAACTTACAAAGTGCTGGGATTACAGGCGTGAGCCACTGTGCCCAGCCTTGCTCTTTTGTTATTTAGGCCTAATTCCATCCACCAAACCCGGAATTTTCTTTGATCATAAAACACTTGTACTAGCCATCATCATACTCCAGAAGTATCTTGCCCATTGGATCAACATATCAAACATATTCGAAGTAGAAAAATAATGTCCTTGGCCAATATTTTCTTCCTGTACATTCTTTATTGGCAAGTTTTCTCCAAGGGTTTCATCTTGAATCCAGGAACACCTTGGAATGAAGAACATCTCTGATGCCTAATGCGTCCTCCACATGAGTAGCCCTCTGTGGGCTGTAATATTACAGTGACGCTGTAATATTCAGCGTCACTGAATATTAAAAGTAGAAAAACAATCTTACAAATCAAGGAGGAAAGAGATGGATGCTCTCAGTTACACTGAACAATAACTAATCACGAAAGAACCAGTTATAGTTCTTTAGATTCTTCTAAAGGCAGCTCCTTTAGAAGAATCAGATGCCCGCATGAACCTCAAATATTACATTTGGCTTCTAGGACAACTAAACTCTTCGGTAAAGCTTAGGGAGGAGGGGTAAATGGCAGCATTTAGCTTTTGTGACTGAACTGTAGGGCCTTGGAACCCTTCCACCCACTTGAAAAACGGTCGCCCATCTGACATTAATAGAAAAAGACCATTAAAAAGCTTTATGCTATTCTGTTCTCCTGGTTCTGGTCCCTCTTTGCCTTTGTTGCTGCTGGCATTTTATAAATTATGGATGCGCCTAGGTGCTGCTGCTCCCGCGTTTCCTCTGTAGTGCCGCTCGCTCCCCGCGCCTGCATCGCATCCTTCCTCTGAGCAAAGGACTGCGCGGCCCAGACCCCACATCAGTGTAATTAGCGCGTCGCACACAGCTCGGGTGTCAGGACTGCTTCCACTCACTGCCAGCCTTCTGCCAGCCCCTGTCACTCACGAGAAAGTCAGCCAGGCGGCGGCAAGGCCAGGAGCGCAGGCCTCCACAGCAGGGAGGGGAGGCTCAAGGTGGAGCCTCAAGGTGGAGACGCGGGGTCCCCTGCTGCCGGCCTGGGTGTGGGGACAACGCTGGGGTTTGGCAGCTGCCTTAAAGGATGTCTGATCACAAAGTTAGACAATGGGGAAAGGCGTGACGTTCATATCTGTCCCTTGACTGGTTACAGGGGAGCTTGAGGAGTGGTGGATGTAAGGTGGGTGGAAAATTTCTAATGTGCCTGCAGCTGGAAGGGTTTTGAGGGAACCACCAGACCAGTGCTTGCTGCTGCTGATGAGATGTGCAGCATCGGTGGTGATGGAGGGTTATTTGGGATAGCATGCTAAAGAACATTTTTTATTTTTATTTTAATGGATTTGTTTTATATATCTACATTATATATCACCAACTCACAATTTCATGGGTTTTGTCAAAGTAGATATCTTGCATCCAATTTTATTTTAAAGAAAAATTAAATTATGCACAAGTGATGTGCAGATATGGCAAAGATGATAAAGAGCACACAAATGACAGAGGGAAGTTTGGGAAGAACTGAAAGAGGGCCTGGGATTCCTAATTGTTTGGAGGGTCATGAATCCCTATAAGAACTTGAAGAGGCCAAGCACAGTGGCTCATGCCTGTAATCTCAGCACTTTGGGAGGCCAAGGCAGGTGGATCACTTGAGGTCAGGAGTTTGAGACCAGCTCAGCCAACATGGTGAAACCTCGTCTCTACTAAAAATACAAAAATTAGCCAGGTGTGGTGGTGGGCGCCTGTAATCCCAGCTACTTGGAAAGCTGAGGCAGGAGAATTTCTTGGGAGGTGGAGGCTGCCGTGAGCTGAGATCGCACCACTGCACTCCAGCCTGGGACACAGAGCGAGACACCATCTCAAAATAAAAAGAACTTGAAGTTGAAGAAAGCAAGTCCCCGCCCTCCCTGACAAAAACAAAACAAAACAAAAAAAAAAAAAACAAAAACAAAAAAAAAAAAACACAAATTTGATGTGCAAATGCAAAGATTTCACAGATTCCTGGAAGGTCATACTTTGACCACCTAAGGATACATGGACTCCAGATTAAGACCCTGTGATCTATACAGTGAGCTCCTCAAAGTAAGAAACTAGGCCTTATTCATCACTGTACCCAGGCACATAGGAGATCTTCAGAAGTGTTTGCTTGGGCAGGCACAGTGGATCCCACCTGTAATCCCAGCATTTGGAGAGGCAAGAGGACTGCCTGAGACCAGGAGTTTGAGACCAGCCTAGACAACGTAGCAAGACCTCTTCTCTACAAGAAATAAAACTAATTAATTAAAAAACTTAGCTGGGTGTGGTGGTTTGTGCTTAGAGTCCTAGCTACTTGGGAGGCCAAGGCAAAAAGATCGATTGAACCCAGGAGTGTAAGGCTGCAGTGAACCATGATCATGCCACTGCACTCCAGCCTGGGCAACAGAGCTAGATCCTGTCTCTAAAAATGAAATAAATCTCTTTCATTCAGATCCTCATTTTCTTTTTTCAAGAAAGCCTGGGGCCCAGAGTGATCAATGAAATTTGTCCAAGATCACAAAGCTTAGGCAAAAACCTATGTCTTCTGATTCCCAGTTACTCCACTGTCTCCCACCACGCCTATGTTTAATCCCTAAATCGCCTCTCTACTTCTTTCACCCTTTGCCTCCATCCCCTCTACCGAATCTATTATTTTTGAATTCCACAGATGGAAGAAAAAGTAGGTGAGAAAGGAAGGCAGAAAAGGATCAAAGATGTCAAGTTTGCTCCAGGCCCTTCCTCATGACACCCCCACCCTACTTCACCTGAAGCACCAGTGGAAGGGCTGCTCTGCTCAATAACGGAGATACGAAGAGGGCAGTGACCCCAGGGCAGCCCTCTGTGCCATTTGTCATGATGGCAAGGAGTAAGAAGATGTGTATATAGGTTTAATTTCCTTGGAGTGTTCTATCTACCTAAGCCCTTTCCCGGATGGTTATGAGATGCACACAGTTTACATAGGAGACCCATTAATGCTCTGTCTCTGGGGTTAATATTTAATTAGACAGTTTAAAAAATGCATACTATTACTGAGGAGACTACTTCAGTGCTTGTCTCTTCCCTCTGGGATGCAGTGTTCAGACACAGAATTCTGAACCCTTTGTGGTTCCCATGGAAACCTTCACCACTGGTGACTCCAGGCTGAACACAGGGCATGGCAGAGGCCTAGTGAAGAGTCCAGATGTAGACTTAAAGAGCTCTGGAATCTCCTCCAAGGGTTCAGCCAGAGGCCATCTGACTGGCTATGGCCAGTACTGGGGACTTTATTCTTCCAAAGGCAGTCTATCTAATTTTTGGATCACTCTAATGGTGTCAGAGGCCTTCTATAGATTGAGCTCAAATCACTTACTTCTAGTTGTCTCAGGTCAACAATGTGTGGCCACAGAAATCAAGTCAAATTCCTCTTTCATGTAAGTGCCTAGCTACCATTATTTGAGCATCTCTTATATGTGTGTAGATACTGTGCTAAGCAATTTATGTGTACATCTCATTTGATCCACACAACAACCACATGACATAGGCATCATTAGTGTGTCATTTTACAGACAACCTGACCAAGGCTAGGGAGTCAGCAACCACCATAATGGGATTCCCACACACCCAAGTGTGTCTAAGTCTACATCCCGTGCTTTCGACCATAATGCCTCCTCCCTCTCACTGCTTCCCCTCAAGCACCCTTGAGATATTTCTTTTCTTTTTTTAGGCAGGGTCTTACTCTGTCACCCAGGCTGGAGTGCAGTGGCAAAGCAGCTCACCACTGCTTTGACCTGCTGGGCTCAAGCCATCCTCCCACCTCAGTCTCCCAAGTAGCTGGGACCACAGGCATGTGCCACCACACCTGGCTAATTTTTGTACTTTTTTCGTATAGATGTGGTTGTGCTATGTGCCCTGACTGGTCTTGAGTTCCTGAGCTCAAGCAATCCTTCCTCCTTGGCCTCCCAAAGTGCTGGGATTACAGGCATGATTACAGACAAGCCACCATGCTCGGTACTTGAGATATCTGAGGTAAGCACTCCTGTCTTGCCTCCGCTCCTGCCTCTCTGAGGGTTCTCTTTTCTGGGCTAAGCTCCCTCAGTCCCTTCAGCCAAAAGAACATGGTTTCTGCCTCTCTATCACTCACAGGCAACACTGGGGATTCTCCTGTACCCTGCTCCAGTTGGTTAGCCTGTGCATCCAGGTACCCAATGGTGGAGTACCACCTTCTACGGTGGAACCCACACCCAGCCCAGCTTGCTACTGGTTGAGAGTCCCATGGGTCTTTTATTCTCTCATTCAGAACAGAATTGCAATGTGAGATGGAATAAAATTTCTATTGGAAACAGAAACCTAAACACATATTATGTTCAGGTTTAACTCAAACCCACGTGTATTTTGGTTGCTTAAAATCTTCATCTGTTAAGCCATGTTTTCCAATCCTTTCCCTTTGCATTTATTTGGAACTATATATGAATTTTTAATTTGCATCCCTGCCTATTTAAATTCTACCCTTAAATCTAGTTCACCATTCCAATCTCTTGAGATCTTTCAGAACTTGGTACTCATTGAATTTTTTTCTCCCAACTCTGTGCTGTTCCTGAATTTGCCAGCCTTCCGGATTTCTGAGTTGTTGATAAACACCGCACAGGAGACGTGAGGACAGAACCCTTCAGTGGAGACCTGTTTGGATATTGCAGGGGCTTTCTGTGCCCTGCCTGTGTGTGATTTCAGCGCTGTGGTGGGTAGGTCTTTGCACAGGGTCACTTTATGTGCCCCCTCTGATGTCTGTCAGCTATTCTGCCTTCAGGCTTTCTCCAAGGCTAAGGATGGCACCTAGCCCAGGCACACCATAGTTGGGCATAGGAGTGAGTGGATAAGTGCCCAGCTTCCCATCTTTCAGAGGGACAGTTCCACTGAGGCACCATGTACCTTGTTCCTCAGAGGGTCTCCAGGGAGGCTGGGCTCCAGTTGTGCCAGTGATAACCAGCCCAAAGTTATCAAATGTATTATTAGATTTTCTGCGTTGTGTCTCATTTTCCTCATTCTTTCAGTTAAGCTTCCTGGGATCACTTACCAAAGAAAACATCTGACTCAAGTGTATATCTCAGTCTTTGCTTTCAGGAAATCTAAACTGCGGCAGATATGAAGTTGGAGGTAACAAAGAGATAGAGAGTTAGATCATATCTGATTTTATTTCAGGACATCTTTTTAAAATGAGTGTTCATTTAAAAAAATTTGTGTTTAAGTTCTTCATTAAGAAAATAATATATAAAAAATGTAGAGAACTGAGACAGACTTGGTGGCTCATGCCTGTAATCCTAGCACTTTGGGAGGTTCAGGCTGGCAGATTGCTTGAGTCCAGAAATTAGAGACCAGCCTGGGCAACATGGCAAAACCCCGTCTCTACAAAATTTTTTTTAAAAGTTAGCCAAGCATGGTAGCACACACTTGTAGTCCCAGCTACTTGGGAGGCTGAGGTGGGAGGGTCACCTGAGCCCAGGGAGGTTGCGACTGCAATGAGATGAGATCAAGCCACTGCATTCCAGCCTGGGTGTCAGAGTAAGACCTTGTCTCAAAAACAAAAACACATAGATAGATAGATAGATAGATAGATAGATAGATAGATGATAGATGATAGAACTGAAGGGAAATAAATCTAGCCATAATCCCACCACTTTGATAAAATTACTAGCTGGCATTTTTACATATTGTATTTCTTTTCCATCTTTTTTCTAAGCATATTTCAATATCAGGAGAATTACACTCTATATACCACCTTGTATCCTACATTTTAACTCAATGTCTTCTTATTCTTTTTTTTTTTTTTTTTTTTTTTTTTTTTTTTGAGACGGAGTTTCGCTCTGTGGCCCAGGCTGGAGTGCAGTGGCCGGATCTCAGCTCACTGCAAGCTCCGCCTCCCGGGTTTACGCCATTCTCCTGCCTCAGCCTCCCGAGTAGCTGGGACTACAGGTGCCCGCCACCTCGCCCGGCTAGTTTTTTGTATTTTTTAGTAGAGACGTTGACCTCGTGATCCACCTGTCCTCCCAAAGTGCTGGGATTACAGGCGTGAGCCACCGCGCCCGGCCATGTCTTCTTATTCTTTCAATATTATGAAATCGTCCTAAAACCGTCACTTTCTCTTTTTTTTTTTTTTTTTCTGAGACAGAGTCTCTAGCACCCAGGCTGGAGTGCAGTGGGCCGATCTCGGCTCACTGCACCCTCGGCCTCCTGAGTTCAAGCATTTCTCATGCCTCAGCTTCCTGAGTAACTAGGATTACAGGCATGTGCCATCATGCCCAGATAATTTCCGTATTTTTTGTAGAGACGGGGTTTCACCGTGTTGGCCAAGCTGGTCTTGAACTCCTGGCCTCAAGTGATCCACCCACCTCAGCCTCTCAAAGTGTTGGGATTACAGGCGTGAGCCACCACGTCCTGCCTGAAACTATTACTTTCAACTTCATTATTTAATAATTGTCTCCTGAGCAACATGGAAACATGGCAAAATCCTGTCCCTACAAAAAAAAAAATACAAAAATTAATGGCGTGGTGGCGTGTGCCTGTAGTCCAGCTGCTCAGGAGGCTGAGGTAGGAGGATTGAGCCTGCTACAAGCTGTGATCATGCCACTGCACTCTACCCTGAGTGACAGAGCAAGACCCTGTCTCAAAATAAATAAAAATAATTATCTCTTCTTTGGTCAGTCTCCCAGGAGTCCCTGTCCTCTTGAGGGCTGGGTCTATGTCTTACCTTTTTCTTCATAGCACTACCTCAGTGCCCAGCACAAAGTACACAGTAAGTGCTCATCATGGCTCATGAAATCAATGAGCAACACTTCATAGTCTACCTGGCATTTTTGTACATGAGCTGTTTCTTTTTTTTTTTTTTTTTTTTTGTATTTCTCTTCCATATAATTTTTAATAACACTTTTTTCTCTAACTTATTTATGTAAAAACACAGTATATAATACATATAACATACAAAATATGTGTTAATCAACTGTTTATTTTGGTAAGAGTTCCAGTCAAGAGTAGGCTATTAGTAGTTAAGGTTTTGGAAAAATCAAAACTTACACGCGGATTTTTGACTGAGCAGGAGATTGGTGACCCTAACCCCTGTAATACTCAAGGGTCAAATGGAATAAAATAGAACAATTACAACAATATACCTATATCACTACTCTTTTGCTTTGGGGCTGCTATTAAGGAAAATAAGGGTGACTCCAGCATAAGCCCTGGAATACTGAAACAGCAACCTGATAACCTAGATTGCTATTAACTAAATTTTCAGGATAGCCATTCATGCCCTGGCGAATGTATGGTATTTAGAACATCTTGGATTTCCCATCACCCTTTGTCTTTCTGTGTCTATGTTGGCCTTATTCATATAACAAACCTGGGTAATCTAGTTCATGTGAAAAGTGGTGGAGCAAACAACTCAGAACATGTTACCTGTTCCGTTGACTCTGCAACTTCCAAGCAGGGCAGTTTGACTTGGATATACAAACCCAGTAAGTAACCCTAAACTTGCCATCGTTATTGGAAATTTCCTTTAAGGTTATTCCATGCTGAGTAGCACTCCAGGGGTTCCTGGAAGGAAACACTTTAATTTCTTCCATTGATCACAGACATGAGAATATCCAATTTATTTACCTGCTCACATCACCTAGTTTTCAAATGGCTCCTAAACACAGTGCCAATAAATAAATGATCATCCAGTAATAGGTCAAATTTATTTTTCACTTCTAAGGTGCCAGGTACTTTACATATAATTTTCACAGTAAAACTCTCTGAGGTCACTACTATTATTCTTCATATTAAATAAAGAAAGAACTAAGAGAGGTTAAGTAACTTGCTCAGGATTACACAGAAAAATAAAGTATAATTTCATTTACAGAATAAAATATTTTTTATCAATAAGTAAATATTAGCTTCCAGGTCTGGTTCTCTGCATACATGGAAAAGTGACCTGCTTGAATGATATAACCCAAGGGATATTAAAATATTGTCCCATCCCAAAACTTTACCTATTGCTTTATACTGCCATGGGGCCTGGAGATGCCATAATGAAATTACTTTTTGGTACCGTCTTCAGACAGTCCCCAAAGAGAAATAGACTTATGGTACCGTCTGCAGACAGTCCCCAAAGAGAAATAGAACTGTCCTAGTAGGGGCAGTATATTAAGACATTTGCACACATTAAGGCCAGGCGCAGTGGCTCACTCCTGTAATCCAGCACTTTGGGAGGCCGAGGCGGGCAGATCACGAGGTCAGGAGATTGAGCCCATCCTGGCTAATACGGTGAAACCCCGTCTCTACTAAAAATTACAAAAAATTAGCCAGGCGTGGTGGCGGGCACCTATAGTCCCAGTTACTCGGGAGGCTGAGGCAGGAGAATGGCGTAAACCCGGGAGGCGGAGCTTGCAGTGAGCAGAGATAGCACCACTGCACTCCAGCCTGGGCGACAGAGCGAGACTCCGTCTCAAAAAAAAAAAAAAAGACATTTGCACACATTAATACATCAACCCCACTTAGGTCGTCAGATTAGTTAACCCTGTGGTTCTCGACTCTACAATGTACCCGGCACACTGTAACTATTCTTCCTCAACAGCTTTTGAAAATATCGTTGCCCAGACCTCACCTGCCGCCTTGAGATTCTGATTCAAATGAGCTGAGCTAAGGCAGAGGCAGGCTTGAGAATCCCTGAACTAACTGACCATTCTATCACTTTCTAAGATCCTGAACAAAATTGAAATATAGAATAACTAAGCTTTGTTGAGAATGTCTGTTATAATCCTGAGTAAAAGGGCAACTCCCAAGCTCAATATGTAATTGAGAAACACTCAAGAACAGCAATAAAATGGGGGTGGAAAGGCATTGAAAATCGATTTTCCCCATTTCTCATATGTGTTTGCCTTGGACCAACCTGTTTTACTAGAGCTTTATGTTGGAGCTCTGTGGACCTTTTTTTTTTTTTTTTTTTTTTTGAGACGGAGTCTCACTCTGTCACCCAGCAGGCTGGAGTGGGTACGATCTTGGTTCATGCAACCTCTGCCTCCCAGGTCCAAGTGATCCTCCTGCCTCAGTCTCCCAAGTAGCTGGGACTACAGGTGCCTACCACTATGCCTGGCTAATTTTTTTCCGTTTCTTTTTTTGTCATTCTTTCATTTTCTGTCTGATTATATATAGTTTATTTGCTGAACTCCTGTCCTAGGAATCTTAGGCTGCATTCCTAGAACAGGGTTCCAAGGCCTAGGCTGCATATGGGGTGGGAATAACACCAGCCAGAGGTGAAATTGGGATAAAGCCAAGCAATTCATTTGGCTCAAGTGTCACTAGGAGGGGGTCAAGCAGAGAATCAGAAACTGGGCCTGAAGCAACAGGATGGAAACTGTAGAGTTCAGGATAGGGAGAGGGGTTTTTGAATGAGTGAGAGGAGGCATGACCTGGAAGCATTCTCCAAGGCTCTTGCACATAGACAAGGATGGCTTTAATAGCCACCTGTGGCATGATCTCAGGTAGGAAGGGCGACATTGAGGCCACTGAGGCCTCTGAGCTAAGTAGAGAATTCTCCCACCCTAGCAAAATTAGCCTGGCAGCTGAAGAAAGCATGATTGCCTTTGTGTATTTTTAGAAGATGAAGTATTGAATCCCACTGCAGAAGTAGTGGTAGAAATAATTAATTTATTGATTACCCACTTGCTAGGCAGTCTTCAATGTATTTTATTATCTTAATCCCTACAATAACTCTATAACATAGTTACAAGGATGACTTTCTGGGATGGATATGGTCATTTGGTACTTAGCACCAATTTCCACCTTCTTTGAGGGATCTTTCTGTTTTCCAAAGGCTAGAAAATAGCTCCTTTCCTGAATTCCTTGCAGTGAGGGTCTAGATGTGAGCTAGATTCCATGGAGTAAAAGCACCTGGGCAAGATTCAGGAGGCAGAAATGAGGGAAAGGGCAATTTCCTGCTATGTTTGCTGTTTTTCACCTTGCAAGAAAAATTATGGAGATACTAATGTCTCATCTACAGCTTTCAGAGGCATTTGTAGCAGGGTTGGCAACTGATTTCAGTGGTCCAGTGTCCAGATACTTACAGTGGCAGTGGAGGCTGATGTCTGAATAGTGTGAATAGTACCTGAGATGGTGTGTTCTGGACCTCGGGTACGCCGGTGGCAAGCTGCTGGTTCCTCACCATCCTGATTGTGAAAAAGGTCACATAATTATCTGCAATGTTTCAGGAGTCATTTCTACATACTCAATCTAGAACCCCGCCTTCAACCCTTCCAATAATTTTTAAAGTACTTAATTCCAGTGTTAACTCCCTTTGTGCTTCAAAATTCCTATGGTGATTTCTGATTCCTGCATTAAATTTTTTAAATACAGATGAGGAAATGGCATCTTAGAGAGTATTTTAAAAGGTTGCTCAGCTAATAAGAGGTAGATCAAGAACTCTATGCCTCATTAGATTAAAAAGTGCTCCAAAATTTAGAACGAGAGTGAAGAATTCATTGGCTATATTTCTAATAGGTTTGACAAAGCAAAGTACTACAGAGCCAAGTTCACATGTACTCTCTTCCCACTTTTAAACCTATGAGTTGCACTTGTGATTGTGGTAAGTGCTTAACTTAATTGGTTTGCATCCATGCCGGGACCTCTGGGATGCCACTTACATAACTCATCCACAGAAGTCTGTCTTGCCAATAAGTACTTGCAGAAGGCTCTCACTCAATAGTCACATTGAACACAGGGACTCTGTTCCCTGTAACTAGCTACTTACTTACCCTAAGTCTTAGAGTCAGAGGAGCTGAGGACAAAGGAATCATCATAGTACTGAGAACGTACCATGTGCCAGGTATTGTTCTGCTAGTTCACATTATTTTCTGGCATAATCCTCACAGCAACCCTGGGAGGTAAGCATGGTTATGATCCACATCTTAAAGATTGGAAAACTGAAGCACACAGATTAAGTCATCTGCCCAAGTTCATGCAGCCTATGAGTGGTAGAGCCTAGATACCAATGCAGTAGTCTCTTATTTATAATGCTATACTGTCTTCCAGTCATACTCAGAATGTTTTAAGTTTTCCTGTACCACGATAAACTGCATGAAATCCTCTCTATAGTGAGGTCAGAAATAAATGAACAAAAAAAATAATAACACTTGGTGGCTTCCTTTAGGATCAGTCCTTCTCTGCTTTGCTTCTTTCCACCCCAGCTCCAGCAGGAGGCGCCCTCTTCCAGGCGTTGATGAGGTGGTGTTTCTGTTTTTTGTTTTGTTTCGTTTTGTTTTGTTTTTTTGAGATGGAGTTTTGCTCTTATTGCCCAGGCTGGAGTACAATGGCACGATCTCGGCTCACCAAACATCTCCGCCTCCCAGGTTCAAGCGATCCTCCTGCCTTAGACTCCCCAGTAGCTGGGATTACAGGCATGTCCACCACGCCCGGCTAATTTTGTATTTTTAGTAGAGATGGGTTTTCTCTATGTTGGTCAGGCTGGTCTAGAACTCCCAACCTCAGATGATCCGCCCACCTTGGCCTCCCAAAGTGCTGGTATTACAGGCATGAGCCACCACTCCCGGCCAGGTGGTGTTTCTGAATAAGCCGGACCAGGACATGATCAGCCTCACCGCAACAGTTCCTCATGGCTATACTTGTTTGCTCCATTCTTCTTTCTGTCAGCAAGTAACAGTCAACTCATACACAACGGTTTCCCTTTCCATGGGCATACAGGATGCAGACAGGTACCGTCATAGCACAAACATGTGGGCACAGAGAAAGAAATAAAAGATATTACTAGAAAATGGTTAGACTCAGCAGTTTCATGAAAATTTAAAATCAGAGTAAACACAAGCCTCTCTAATTAGACAGCCCTCTTTCTCCTGACCAGCGTTTCTACCAAACCTCATTTCTCCTAGAAATAGATCTTCACTAAGGCGAGCATCTTTTTAAAATTCTGCACTACAGAGAGCCAGACTAAGATGGTTCTGTCGAAATTACAAAACACTATACTTTCAAATAGCTGCTGAATTATTTAGTGACTTTACACTGTCCCAAATGAGGGGCTCTTTGGGTAGACAATGTCTTGGTTTCCCTCCTATCTCTTTTGTTATGACATTCAGTAAATGGAGAGATATTGCCCTTCTTAATAATTATAAAATAATAATCCACATTAAGGATCAGGCTCCTCTGATAGGTTTGGGGTTTCAAATCAGGTAGTCAAGAGAATGAGAAGCTCAAAATTCTCCTCTAGTTTAGTTTCTGTGACTGGTCCCAGCATACTCAAGCTTAACTTTTCAGTATTTGCTTCTTTTTCATCTCAACTTTTTCTCCTTCCTTGTGTGGTTTCTTGAACTATAAACTGTGCTTGCTGTCACTTCTTGGCATCTGACTATCTGGTTTGGCCTTATGATGAAATATGTCCTCTGAGAAGCAGAGAGCTGAACAATGCGTTATTGTCATGCACTTGACATTTCAAAGTGCCTATTACTTTGGCAAAGTTATTTTTTTCCTCACCTGTTTGGAAGGAAAGAAAGAAAAAAGGAAGGAGGGAAGAAAGGAGGAGGGAGGGAAGGAAGGAAGGAAGGAAGGAAGGAAGGAAGGAAGGAAGGAAGGAAGGAAGGAAGGAAGGAAGGGAGGAAGGGAGGGAGGGGAGGGAGGCAGGGAGGGAAGGAGGGAAGGGAGAAAAAGAAAGGAGGGAGGGAGGAAATGAGGGAGGCAGGGAGAAAGAGAGGAAGGAAGGAAGGAAGGAAGGAAGGAAGGAAGGAAGGAAGGAAGGGAAGGAAGGAAAGAAGGAAAGAAGGAAGGAAGGCAGGCTTATTTAATATCGGGAGGCCAGTGCGGTGGCTCATGCCTGTAATCCCAGTACTTTGGGAGGCCAAAGCGGGTAGATCACCTGAGGTCAGGAGTTCGAGGCCAGCCTAGCCAATATGGTGAAACCCCTTCTCTACTAAAAATACAAAAATTAGACAGGTGTGGTAGCGGGTGTCTATAATCCTGGCTACTCGGGAGGCTGAGGCAGGAGAATCGCTTGAACCAGGGAGGCAGAGGTTGCAGTGAGCCGAGATCATGCCATTGCACTCCAGCCTGGGCTACAAGAGCACAACTCCGTCTCAAAAACCAAAAACAACAACAAAAAGAAGATTGGGATTGGCTTGGGTGTGTGAGCTCCTCTCTCCAGGGTGCAGATGCATTCCCTCACCTCCGTATATAATTTATGGCAAGATTCATGTGAATTCTGTGACAGCTATAGAAATTATTAAAATGAACAGGCATCCACTTATCCAGAGCAGGGAGTTCTAAAAGCTCTGCCAGTTCCTCAAGAGCAAGGTTCCTGCCTTTTTCCTCATTGTTCCCCTGACAGGATTTAGTACAGTGCCTTGCATGTCCATCCAGTATGCATTATTTCAGAGCTTACAGTTCTCACTGAGGATATACAGAGAAGAGTAAGACCTAGAAGTAAGCAGGTAAACAAATATTTCAAGTATGCTAGTGCTATAAAAATCTCATGTACACAAGACTGTGGGAGAACAGAGAAAGGAGCTACTGACTGATTCAGCCTAGGGAAGATAGGGAAGTAGCACATAGGCAGTTGCACTTAGGCAAGGACTTGAAGGATGGATGGAGGAAACAGCATGTGAGCTACAGCAGCTAGAAAGTATGACACAATGGGGATACAGTGATACTTCTGAGTATTTGGAGCAGAGAGTTCCTGCCAACTATAAGTGGAGTGGAGGGCTGAAAAGATAGGTAAAGGAACTTGTGTAACATGCTTCAGATTTCCTGGGAGTGCTGGCAAGAGTTGCGGGAACAGGTAGTTTCACACATACTGGTGAGTGCACTCACAGGCATAACCTTATGGAGCACAAATTGGCAATATCTACCAGAAGTAAAAATGTACATCCCTTTTGACATGGCAGTTATATTATACATTTAGGGATTTATCCTATCAATATATTGTAAAATTACCTATGAACAAGATTAGTTATAATAGCATTGCTCACAAAAGCAAAAGACTGGAAAAAACAAACTCAATTCTATTAACAGGGATTAGTTAGATAAATTATGGTACATCCATAGAATGGAATACAATGGATAATTGTCAAAAAAATCAGTGAATTCCTTATATACTGACAGGGAATAAACTCCATATATAACAAGTGTAATAAGAAAAAGTATAGAACAATATGCATTGATTGTTACCATCTAGAGAGAAAAAGAATATACATGAAAACACAAATCCATAAATATATATTTATACACACATACATAAACATGTATATGAGCAAATATGTCTTATAATTAATAAAACATCTCTGGAAAGATACACAAAGACATTGATAATAGCTCTGGGTGTGATGGGAAAGAGTAGAAAGAAGAATTTTCGCTGTATTCTATTATGCATCTCTTCAATTTTAAACTATGTGAATGTAACACCTAGTCAAAGAAATTGAATACAATTAAAACTTTTTTAAAAAGAGGTATGACATAATCAGACATGTTTGTTCAGGAGCATGAGGACCGTGAGGATCAAGAAACAGGAGGAAAGAGACCAGAGGCAGAGAGAGACTACTCCGAGGCTACTGCCCACACCAGTCATGAGGTGGTGGCGCCCTGACACTCAGTGGCAGCGGATATGGAGGAAGGGCACAGATTTTGGATTATCATTTGAGGGTGATTTTACTTAGCTTATTTTGGCCATTTACTATAGCCAGGCAGGAGCCATTTTATTCCTCCTACCAGCACAAGAGATTTTGTGGGGGGGTTTTGTTTGTGTGTGTGTGTGTGTGTGTGTGTGTGTGTGTGTTTATTTTCACAAGTCCCATAGTAAGAGTCCCCATTTTACAGAGGAAGAACCTAAAGCCTCAGGGAAGATTAAGTGACTACCAAAGTCACATAGGCAGGCGTAAATGGGTTCAAACCCCATCCCCACACCACACTGGGGCCTTTAGTTGCAGCTGAGTGAGTAACCAGATCCGGAGGCTACTGCTGTGATTAGATAAAGGGAGGAACCTGGAGAAGAGCATGGAAGCCCTTTTGGCAGCTGTGAAAGACCGTTCCAGCTCCTGAGGTCATAGATAGCTCTGAGAAAGGGTATGTATCCTTGTCTGTGGGCTAGAATTTAGAGCACCCCTTAAAGGGTCTGTGGTTCCAATGTCTTGAGATCTACTCCCAACACTGGGGAAAAGTCCAGACCTCCCTAAGGTCTACTGAAGCCAGAGGCTTCCATAAGACTCAATTTCTTCCAGTCTCCCCAGCAGGGATTCAATTCACTGGCTTCTGGGGGCTTGCCAGGGCAAGATGTGCCTCTCCCTCCCCAGCAGGAAGAGCTAGAAAGGGGTTCCACCGGGGTGCCGTTTTTAGCTGGAATGGGCTCCATATTTCCTCTCCTATCTCCCTGCAGTATCAAGTGTGTGGACTATTGATTTCCTCCCTGCATTTGTTTTTGTTATTCATTATTTATGGGATCATTTTCCATCGTTCGTGCATGAAGGCAAATTTTGTGTAAAAATCAATTGAGTGAGCACCGCCGATGGCTTGTTGCGTTCTCTTGGCTTTCATCTCTGAGGCATCAGTTCTCGGGAGATGCAGAGCAGGAGATGGGATTAGGAGCATGCCAGAGTGGGAAGGGGAGGTGAGGACAGGGCAGGGTTAAAAACCTGCCTTAAGAGTCCTAGCCTGTGGAATCACTTTTCATCCCTTCAACATTCTGTTGAGCTCTCCTGGAAGTCTATGTAAGGATTCATGTGTTCCTGCCCTCATCTCATCCCTACTTCCCTTGTCCCTTTGCCAGGCTGCCTCGATGAAGGGGTGGAGTTCCAGCTGTAGAACCATTTCCATATCATATAGATTTATTTCAATATAGAAACCCATAGAACCCTTCAGGATTGAGGCTTGGGGGCCTGCTCTCTAGTGGCTCACCCTGAAGACTCTAGGGAAGTCACCCTGAAAGATCAGACAAGGGAGAGTGGGACTAAGAGCAAGGCTGACATTTAAAAGCATCTGCTGTATGTCAAGTCAGGCTGGATGCTTTGCTTATATTCATATTTGAGCTTCAGCGCGAATATGTGAGGTAAGTGAGAGTAAAGAAAGGAGCAAGGAGCCAGGCGCAGTGGCTCATGCCTGTGTAGTCCCAGCACTCTGGGAGGCCAGGGCGAGTGGATCACCTGAGCTCAGGAGTTCAAGACCCCTGCCCAAGTTGATAAAATCCTGTCTCTACTAAAAATACAAAAATTAGCCAGGCATGGTGGCACACATCTGCTGTCCCAGCTACTTGGGAAGATGAGGCAGGAAGATCACTTGAGACCAGGAGGTCAAGGCAGTAGTAAGTTATGATCGTACCACTGCATTCCAGCCTGGGCAAAAAAGTGAGACCCCCACCTCCTTCCCTGCAAAAAGAAGGAAGGAAGGAAGGAGAAGGAAGGAAGGAAGGAGGAAGGAAGGAAGGAAGGAGGAGGGAGGGAGGGAGGGAGGGAGGGAGGGAGGAGGGAGGGAGGGAAGGAAGGAGGGGTGGGCAAGGGATTTGGTGTCAGAAAGTCTTGGTTAAAGATAGTCCCTTAGTCCCTGCTAGATACGTGACCTTGGATGAGATATTTAACCTCTCTGTGCCACAGTTTCTCACTCGTAAAATTGGGATAACATTACTGCTTACCTCACGTGAGGCCCTGCATTTAAGGGTCGGTGTCTGTGGCTCATGGTAAAGACTTGACCCTAAAAGCTGGCTCCTTTATTCCTTCATCTCCCAACTTAAATGTCACTTCCTCAGAGAGCCCATCCCTTTTCACTCTAGCTACAGTGGGTACTTCCAACCCTGGCAGTGACTTTCTGTCATACCACCCTTCACTTCCTTCTTGTGTGCATCACGGTCCATACCTCTCTGGATTATTTGGGAACTGCCTCATCTCTCCTCATGCTTCAGTTAAAACATACGCTCTATGAGGACATGAACTTGAGTGTCAGAATCTAGTACAGTGCACATGTGGCAGATGGTGGATTCTCAATAAATGTAAGTTACTATTGCCATCATTCTCATTTTCCAGGGGGGAATAGAGGCCAGGCTGAGTAACCTGCCCAAGCATCACTAGGTAGGTGGCACAGCTGGCATTCCCACCCAGTGTGTCTGACACCAAAGCCATGCTCTTTCCACTCCCCAACTGGTTTTTTTTTTTTTTTGTTTTTTAATTTTTGTTCAGAGTCTCCCTCTGTCACCCACACTGGAGTGCAGTGGTGCAAACTCCACTCATTGCAATCTCTGCCTGCTGGGTTCTCCTGCCTCAGCCTCTGGAGTAACTGGGATTACAGGCATGCACCACCACACCCGACTAATTTTTATATTTTTAGTAGAGACAGGGTTTCAGCATGTTGGCCAGACTGGTCTCAAACTCCTGACCTCAAGTAATCCACCTGCCTTGGCCTCCCAAAGTGCTGAGATTACAGGCATGAACCACCACGTCAGCCCCACTGCCCCAACTTTCATGTTGCCATGAGATCAAATTCAATGTTTGGCAAAACTAAAAACTGGTCAGATGTTTTTTGCAGCACTTCTCCCTCTGCCACATCCTCTTCCCTTTTTAAATCTACTTTTATAGTTTGGCAGTGGCCAACTAAGATCTGAGGCTACATTTCTTAGCAAGTGTTCTGACTGACTGAATAATCAATCCTCAAAAGAACATTCTCCTCCACTTCCCAGGGCCCTGGAGCTGCCCAGTGCCATCCTAGCCACTCCACGCTGGGTTCAGGATAGGTCTCAGTAGGGTATGGTACTATCAAAGGACAACCTTACACAGACCATGAGTCACAGAAAAGTTTCAACAGCTCTGCTCCTCACTGAGTCCATTAGGGGACTGATACACAATTTGTAAAATTTAACATGGTTCTTCAATATTTCAAATGACAGTTTGCCTGGGCTACATGGGGGTTTCTCATTCGCTCAGAGTTTTGTCTAAGAGTCTGTCCCACCCCTCTTGTAGAAGAACATGCTGATCTCCATTTGAAGAGGCTTCTAAACACCAGAAGGGACACAGCTTGCTGGGGGAAGGTCTGTGGGCCAGAGATGTATTTTGTTTTAAGAGAAAAGTCAGAAAGACAAGGAAATCAAGATTCTACCTCCCAACCATCCAGGACTAAGGTCTCTTCCAAAGATCACCCAAGTGGGCATATATGACTCAAGGAACAAGAGGCAAAGCATTCAGGATGCCTTTAGAAGCCTTAGATCTAAGAACCGTCTAAGACTGGGAAAGACTTGGGATAGAAAAGACCCAGAAAATCTGGGAGACACCCAGAAGACATCTAGACCAAGGGTCTGCAAACTATGACCTGACAACCAAAGCTGGCCTACTGCCTGTTTTTACAAATAAAGTGTTACAGGAACACAGCCATGCCCATTTGCCCATTTATTTCCATATTGTCTATGGTTGCTTCTGCACTGCAATGATAGAGTTAAGTAGTTGCAACAAAAATTTATGGCCACAAATCCTGAAATATTTACTGTTTAGCTGGTTACAGAAAAAGTTTGCCACATTGTTTCCTAAACTGAGTTCTGAGAAACACAAGCATCCCTGGAATCATGGTTATTAAGAAAAAAAAAAAAGTGGAAGAGATTACCATTTGGTCAAATATGTTTGAAAAATGCTCCATTCTGAAAAGACTAAAAAGTTTTGCAGTTAAAACAAACAGCAACACAACCAAAAAAGTACTCTTTGAAAATTTCCCAAGTTTATTTTATTTGTCCATGGGATATTTTCTATGGTAAAACAATATGTCTGGAGTTACCAGTGGTGCATGTATGCAATTTGATAAATATCTAATAGCTCATTTATTCCAAAATGTCAGTCATTTTATGACCTTTTCGATATTTGCCAATTGTGTGTACAACCCACATACTATTTATTGAATGTATTTACTAAACATCTTTCTTTAATTACTCCCTTTTAAAACTTGGTCTCAACCAGTCAACAATATCCATGAAATTATGCATTCGAAATACATGCATGTGTGTGTGTATACAGGGGGGTGGGTAGAGCTAAAAAATAGACATATTGTTCTGTATACGCACTTAATTATCTATATACTACCCATGGAAGATGATATAACACACTTTAAGATATGTTGGATGAGTTAAATTAATTAAAAATCCAGTTCTTCAGTTGCATTTGCCACATTTCAGCTGCTCAATAGCCACATGTGCCTGGTAGCTACCATATTGGATTGTGCAGATACAGAACATTTCCATAATCTCAGAAAGTTTTACTGGACAGCACTAGGCCTTTCTAGAATCTTTTTTTTCTTTTTTTCTTTTTTCTTTTTTTTTTTTTTTTGAGACAGAGTTTTGCTCTTGTTGCCTAGGCTGCAGGGCAATGATGCGATCTCAGCTCAATGCAACCTCTGCCTCCCGGGTTCAAGCGATTCTCAGCCTCCCGAGTAGCTGGCATTATGGGTATGTGCCACCAAGCTTGGCTAATTTTGTATTTTTCGTAGAGATGGGGTTTCACCATGTTGACCAGGCTAGTCTTGAACTCCTAGCTTCAGGTGATTTGCCTACCTCAGCCTCCCAAAGTGCTGGCATTACAGGCGTGAGCCATCGCACCTGGCCTCTAGCATCTTTTAAAACTACTCAGCACTGTTGCTTCCCTCACTGTCTCCACCCCCTACTGAATTGTTATAACTCTTCCAGCAAACCCTGAGAAGAATAGCTATCAGGATCAAAGCCAATGCTCTTTCTTCATCTTATCTCCTCACCAGAGACAACCACCCTCCCCCAAATACTCTACTTCTCTCTCTCTCTCTTTCACACACACACACACACACACACACACACACCACACATACTCCAATGCCACTGATTTCTACTGATTTCTACCCTTTGGTCTATACAAGAAAGATCCAGAGCTGCCTTCAGGGACCCAAGAGCCAGCCTAGAACCTACTAGAATGGCAAAGACTGAACATGGGAGCTTCCTCATTCTGGCTGCAGGCTCTCAACATGCAAAAGAAAAAAGATTGGATTGGATCAAATATCACATGTTTGTGATCTGTGAGCTACATCTGGCTTACATATGTGTTTAGTTTGGGCCACGTGATTTTTAAATTTTTATTTTATGGTCAGAGAGATGAGGTGATATCACATTTTAGAAATCTAAATTGCCAGCTTCTCAGGAAAAATCAGATTTGCTCACATTCTGCTAATGTCTCTACACAGCAATTACCAGCTGATGCTAAGTAACTTCTGCCCCTTAAAGCCAGGCACATGCTAACTGGTTAACCTCAATCTGCACCACTCTGCTGCCCAGTGCCCAGTGTGTGGCTATTCAAGGATATTACAGTGTTTCTTTGTACCTATGTGAGAATTATGTAATATGTGGCGCAATAAATGGGAATACACTGGTTTTCAATGGCTGTTTGAGCCCTGTGATTGGAACCTGCATTTATTAGCAGGCTTGACGAGTATGGGTTTGGTCTACTGTTTTCCTAAATTTGAATATCTTCAAGCTTATGATATCTTCTTCCCATGTAACATATTACTTGGCCTCTAGAGAGATGGCACTTAATTTTAGAAGAGGTCACAGAAAGCCGGGCGTGGTGGCTCATGCCTGTAATCCCCAGCACTTTGGGAGGTCAAGGCGGGTGGATCATGAAGTCAGGAGATTGAGACCATCCTGGCTAACACAGTGAAACCCCATCTCTACTAAAAATACAAAAATTAGCCGGGCATGGTGGTGGGTGCCTGTAGTCCAGCTGCTAGGGAGGCTGAGGCAGGAGAATGGCCTGAACCTGGAAGGCAGAGCTTGCAGTGAGCCGAGATAGCGCCACTGCACTCCAGCCTGGGCAACAGAGCGAGACTCCTTCTCAAAAAAAAAAAGGAAGAAGAAGAGGTAACAGAAGCCTTTGGGAATTTGATAAAAGCTGTAGACTTAGTAAGGGTGGGAATGGACACATAAAGACACAAACATTTGCATACAGTTTCAGGGGGTGCAAAGACACCCCCTCGCCCCAGCACATCCCTGGCTCTCTGAGGAGTCCTCAGACCTTCATTCAGAATCCCTGCCCTGGAGACTTCCCCTTAAAGTAGGAGATCGGTTATTTACATCAGCTCCATTCTCTCCCAAAACTTAATCTTACAATAATAATCAAAGAATATTTAAAGCATAAGCCTACAGAGACAAAGACAATGAGAAAGAAGACAACTGCCCCCCCCCCCAAAAAAAAAAGTTGGACAGTAGAAAGTAAATAGATAAGAGGTCGTCGGTATAATAGACTCGAGGTCATTGGTATAAGAGACTCAAGAAAGCTGAATCCTAAGTCCACAGTGGGAAAAGCTGAGAAGCAATGTGAAATGCACAGCAGACTGTCCACAAGACTTGTGAAGTGACAGTACCACTATCTCTGGAAGTGGGAGTGAAGATAAGGCCGCACGTGGGCAGATTAGTTGAGAGTCTGTTTAAGAAGCAGTTAGATCCCAGTTTACCTCCCCTACTTGGTACAGCGGGCAACTGCCTTTCCTGAAACTTGGCAGAATACTGGCAATTTATTCATTGGAAACTTTTTTTTTAAAGTCACTGTATTTGGGACACCAACCATAGTTAAGGGTGGGAAATCATACTGAAAACAGAAGGATTACTAAAATTATACGTTCTAAATGTTGAAAACCCCATTCCTCTTCCTGCACTCAGCATCTTGAACATGAGCAGCCAGACAAACATACTCCAAGCAGGAAATTGAGTCTTCTCTGAGAATCTAGCCAGTCCAAAAAAGAAAAAAAAAAACAAAACACTACCATTAGGGAACCCCCAAGGAAAGAGCCCAGCTGGTTCACCCTAAATAGCACAACAAAGTTGGCTGCATGTGGTGGCTCATGCCTGTAACCCCAGCACTTTGGGAGGTCAAGACAGGCAGATCAGTAGAGGCCAGGAGTTCGAGACCAGCCTGGCCAATGTAGCAAAACTCTGTCTCTACTAAAAATACAAAAAATTAGCTGGATGATGGTGCATGCCTGTAATCCCAGCTACTCGGGAGGCTGAGGCACAAGAATTGCTTGAGCCCAGGGGGCAGAGGTTGCAGTGAGCCAAGATCATGCCACTATACTCTAGTCTGGGCTGTAGAACAAGGCCCTGGCTCAAAAAATCAAAAGAAAACCAAAAAAACATACCTAACACAGGTGCACACAGCCTCCAATAAACTTTTTTACCCAATTAACTAAATAGTATATAATACAAGGAACCAAAATACATATGCTGAAAATATTGAAAAGCATCTTGGAGAAAGCAGACTGATGGAAGGAGAAATTGAAAAGAAACTATTAGTGACACTCTCAGGGGTATTACTGAAGATATGGCATTCATGAAACAAAAATATTTTTTTCTGGGCCCACTGAGGTGGCTCACTCATGCCTCTAATCTCAGCACTTTGGGAGACCAACACAGGACAACTACTTGAGCCCAGAAGTTTGAGACCAGCCTGGGCAACATAGCAAGACCCATCTCTACAAAAAAACTTAAAAATTAGGTGAGTGTGGTGGTGTACACCTGTAGTCCCAGCTACTTGGGAGGCTGAGGTGGGAAGATCACTTGAACCCAAGAGGTCGAGGCTGCAGTGAGCTGTGTTCACACTTCTGCAATGCACTCCAGCCTAAAAGAGCAAGACCCTGTCTAAAATACAATAAAATAAAAAATAAGAAAACAAGAAAAAGAAAAAGAATTTAAAAATTTTTTCTTAAATTTAATGTGCAAAAAGATCTGCTAGAACCTTTTTAAATGATAAGAGAAATGAAAAACCCAATAGAAAGTTTGGAAGATAAAATTGAAGATGATATAGTTTGCTTTATTTGACTCCCTCCAAATCTTATGTTGAGATTTGATCCCCAGTGTTGGAGGGGGGCTAATGAAAGCTGTTTGGGTCATGAGGGCAGATCCCTCATGCCATCTGTGAGGTAATGAGTAATTTATCACTCCATTAGCTCCTGCAAGAGCTGATTGTTTAAAAGATTCTGGCTTAGGATTGTCTTGGCAATGTGGGGTCTTTTTGGTTCCGTATGAACTTTAAAGCAGTTTTTTCCAATTCTGCGAAGAAAGTCATTGGTAGCTTAAGCTAGAGGCATCACGCTACCTGACTTCAAACTATACTACAAGGCTACAGTAACCAAAACAGCATGGTACTGGTACCAAAACAGAGATATAGACCAATGGAACAGAACAGAGCCCTCAGAAATAATACCACACATCTACAGCCATCTGATCTTTGACAAATCTGACAAAAACAAGAAATGGGGAAAGGATTCCCTATTTAATAAATGGTGCTGGGAAAATTGGCTAGCCATAAGTAGAAAGCTGAAACTGGATCCTTTCCTTACTCCTTATACAAAAATTAATTCAAGATGGATCAGAGACTTAAATGTTAGACCTAAAACTATAAATATAAACCCTAGAAGAAAACCTAGGTAATACCATTCAGGACATAGGCATGGGCAAGGACTTCATGTCTAAAACACCAAAAGCCCAACAGCAACAAAAGCCAAAATTGACAAATGGGATCTAATTAAACTAAAGAGCTTCTGCACAGCAAAAGAAACTACCATCAGTGAACAGGCAACCCACAGAATGGGAAAAATTTTTTGCAATCTACTCATCTGACAAAGGGCTAATATCCAGAACCTATAAGGAACTCAATCAAATTTACAAGAAAAAAACAAACAACCCCATCAAAAAGTGGGCAAAGATATAAACAGACACTTCTCAAAAGAAGACTTCATACAGCCAACAGACACATGA